>NC_091282.1:1196886069-1197538484 GCF_032444005.1 Ranitomeya imitator | reverse complement strand
CTGCCAACGCCGTGTTCTTTGCAGAGATGAAGCTATGAATTTCCAGGATCTCATTACACTGCCCAATGAGCATCCGAATTTCCCGACGTCCTGCAGTCTTTCTACCATCTGCTGCCATGTCTGGCTTGGCACTCACATCCTCGTCCTCTAAAAACCTGAAAGGATATTGTATGAGTAAAGTAACAGATTATTTTTTTCATGTCCATCAGTCTTTTCTAGGCCAAAAAAAGAGGAGAAAATCTCAGAATTGGGTTTTTATTAGAATTTAACAGTGGAAAGTGTGAGGCAGTGACTCGTGTCACAGGTAGGGGTCGCTGTGTGTCCTCCCCAGGTTTTGCATGGAGACGGATGAAATCCATACGTGTGCATGGCAGTCACGGATTTCCGGTCCGGGTTTTCCATGTGGCTGAAAGCCACAGGTTTGTTTGTTAAAAACCCTGCAGTAAGGGGTATGGGTGTGTCAGGTGCAACGTCAGTGTCAGTCTGGTGTGTGCTGTTGTGCAGAGCAGAGGCCTGCAGAGCGCTGGCTGTGTGTGAAGCAGCACAGGCCAGAGGCTATGGCAGCTGAATAACCTGGCACCCGCAGCGATGCAAGTTATCCATGGTAACTGGTCTCGGATATGGACTGTCCTGTGCCCGGAGGTGAACTGGAGGTGGATGTCCGATGCCCGAAAGTGTCGGATGTGGACAGTCCTGTGCCCGGAGGTGGATGTCCTGTGCCCGAAAGAGGACTGGCGTGTGTAACGATTGCAAACAGGTGGATATGATGCCCGGCTGCTATCCAAAGGATATCCTGGGCTGTGTACGGCTGTGTGAGTATAGAGACTGTGATACAACGGTGAAGGACACCCACAGGAACTAGTCAGAGGAGGACTGACGTGTGTAGTGTCTGCAACATGTGAAGCTGTGTTTGGAGACTCTAATATGGCGTGCGGTCATCCAGGGAAACTGGACAAAGGGAAGCCTGGCCTGTTTAGGGACTGAAATCTAAAGCCGTATGATGTGTAGTGCTATGAAACAGGCACTGAGACGAGATGCAACTGTGTGTATTTAACTTTGATGTCGTGTACTGTAAAACGCTATGCACCTTTATGTGTGAAGTAACACAGTAAAGAGACTTTTGTGTTTGAACTTTGTGAGTCACTGCCTCTTCGCTGCGTACGGTACTATCGCGGCATCACAGAAGGAAGAAACAAATGACTCTTTAATAAGTGGAACAGGCTGCCATGAGAGGTAATGAGTTCTACTTCAATGGAAGTCTTCAAATAGAAGCTGGACAGACATCTGTCTGAGATTGTATAGTGGATCCTTCATTAAGAGGGGTTGGACACGATGACCCTGGAGGTCCCTTTCAACTCTAACATTCTATGATTCTAAGTCATACTTACCCCTGGAATCCGCTCTCCGCTCCAGCGCTCCCGCTCTGGACCATCTCCACCGAAAGAGATGATGTCCTGACCACCTCAGCAATCGAGTGAGTGGTGGTGAACATAAGATGATGTCCTGCCCACCGATAACCTGACTCTGCAGCCAATTAGGTGCCTCAGCAATCAAGTGACTGGTGGTCTTCACATAATCTCTCCTGGACTGACGGAGACGGACAGACCAACAGCACCGGAGCGTAGTTAGGATTCCGAGTTTGAATATGGTTTCAGCGACCCTTCCCGTTGGAAAAAAAGCGATTACATTTTAAAAGCTACCATAACTCCTAAATCAATTCCTGACCACTAACCATGAAAACCTGGGCAAGATCTGATGGCATTATCTTACCTGATGAAGGCCCCACCGTGTCTGCCATGGTTGTGCACCTATGAAGCCAATGTGACTGGGCTTCATAGTAGATCAATAAATTTGGCAAAACCGTTGCATCATTAGGCTTCTAAACATTGTATACAAGCGAGCAAGTGATAGTGATCAAGTCAAGTAAAGGAAAGTCTAAAAAAAAAAAAAAAAAAATGTAAAAAACGAAAGAAAAATATTTTTAACAAATAAAAAACATAAAAGTTCATATCATGCCCTCTTTTCCGGCCCATAACATAAAATATAAAAAGTATGAAAAAGAAAACATTTGATATTGGTAAGTCTGAACTAATAAAATATTATATTACTTATACTATACAGTGAATGACCAAAACGTAAGGAAAAAAAAAATGCTAGAATCACGGCTTCTGGATCTTCTTAAAAGCAGAATATCAAAAAGTTGCATGGACCCAAGATGGTAATGATAAAAAAGCGACAGCTCTTTTCACAAAAAAAAAAAGCCTTCATACAACCCTGTAGACCGAAAAATAAAAAAGTTTTATTCGAGGAAGAAAAATTGATTGAAAGCTCACTGGGATTCTGTTGCCCAAAAATCCTCAGTCATAAACCTAAAGCTGGTCCTGTGTATAAGAAGCATTTTCTAGCCCCAAAAATGAATTTGTATGTATTTTTCCAACTCTCAAAATTTGCACGAGGGACTGAAATGCACTGCTGGATATCTTCCGATTTCAAAGGCAAGTAAGAATAATGTGTCTTTCATCTGGCCGACCACTGCGTCTTTACTTGGTCCTCAATGTTGCCCATTTCTTGGTGTCTTCAATGCCGAGAAATACAGTCAGATAATTATCCATCATGTAATGCCATCAGGAAGGCGACTGATCGGCTCCGAATTTATTCTGCATCAGGACAATGACCACAAACATATAACTGATGTCATTAAGCACCAGAGTAAAGAAGAACAAGGAGTCCTTGAGTGATGATCCAGCCCCCGCGGAGCCCTGATCTCACATCATCTAGTCTGTCTGGGATCACATGACGAGATAGAAGGATTTTATAGAATCATAGAATGATAGAGTTGGAAGGGACCTCCGGGGTCATCGTGTCCAACCCCCTGCTCAATGCAGGATTCACTAAACCATCTCTGTCCAGCCTCTGAAGACTTCCAAGGAGAACTCACCACCTCTCGTGGTACAAGCGACATCCACAGAAGATCTGTGGTTGGTTCTCCAAGATGTTTGGAACAACCTATATGCCGAGATCCTTCACAAGTCACGAGTACCTGGAAGTTTTGATGAAAACAAATTGCGGTCACCAAATATTGACTGGATTTAGATTTCTCTTTTGTTCACTCACTTTTAATTTTTTTTAATTGATAAAAAAAAACCTTTGCTCTTTGCTATAGATCCTTACAATGCAGAAGCTACGCCAGTGAGTGCAGCTGTCAGGCTCGGGTCAGTAGAGCGGCCGGCCAGTCCGTGCACTGCGATGCGATCGTCCTCCATGTTATACATCCGTCTGACAGCTCCCTCATGTCTACTCTGCGATTTGGGACGCCACAATTATCTCTGAAAGGAATGTTGGAAGTGCAGCGACTGCGATGCCTTCACGTAATTCCTTGTGTGTTCGGCCAGAGGGTGACGACCTGCAGTCATTACCTGTGTAATGGAGCCTTTATTTACCCTGGGATATTCTTTTGTAATCTCACATAAAAAAAATCATTTTGATGAATTTAAAAGAATAAACATGTCATCAGATTCTCACAAATCGTTCTGCATGATTAACAAAATTCAAAGTGAATGAACAAAAGAGAAATCTAAATAAAATCAATATTTGGGGCTACTGCTCTTTGCTTTTATTACTTCTTCTAGGTGCTTGCACTTGTCACACAGTTTTTGAAGAAACTGAATATACCAATCTCTGATGATCCTCCGAAGCACCATCAAATCCATTATCATCATATGGAGGGAACATGGTACCACAACAAACCTGCCAAGAGAGGGCCACCACCAAAAGTCTCAGCCTGGGCAAGGAGGGCATGAATCAGAGAGGCAGCACAGAGTCCAAAGCCAACCCTGAAGGAGCTGCAGAGTTCCCAAGCAGAGACTGGAGTATCTTCAACTGGTTTATTAAAAACAGGCTTCATAAACCAGTGCAAACAAAATACGCACGTTCGGTCTCGTTGGCATAAACACACAACACTCATTACAGTCCGTAAAACTATGGGGTCCACCCGCTCACAAAATCGGGTTCAGCTCTGATTTACAAGAGCCCAGCTCTGGGGGTCAGCTCAACTTTAGAGCACACCTGAGTCCATGAGGCTAAACCTTTTATCCTAGGGTGGAGATATGGTGAACAGACATCCCGCCCAACTCTGGCTGTTCACAAAAAACCTGGCCCTGTCATGGCTGATTAACCCCTCTCAACACTTAGTGTGCTGAAGCAAACTTCCAGGTTCATATCACTGAAGCTAATAAACCTCAGTGAAACATATCTCCCCTCCAGTATATCACCATTGATCCTCAAAATGATTAATTTGGCAAAAACTAAAAGATGGGGGGGGGGGGGGTTTCCTCTTTTGCGTTTCTGCACAATCCTTTCAATAAACTGGAAGGTGTTTCATGTTCATTTTCAGCAGCGGAGAAATAAAAATGTTGTACAGACCCTGGAGTACTACTTAGGGTAGGTGTCACCACCCGGCCAAGTCCCGGTACCCTGAGCAAGCAGTGGGGCTCGCTCGCTGTCGGGGACTACAGGGCCCGTGAGTTTGGGGAGCCCAGTGCCAGCACCCGCGAGTGGGCCCCCTCCCCTCTTGCTCAGGGCCCGGTCACTTGCAATAATTACCTCTCCCTGTTTCCCCGGAGCGTCACTGTGGATTCTATGTAGAGGGACTCAATAATGGCGCCTGCAGACAGTTCTCTCAATTGTTCCCTTAAGAGCATGCAATACTGGAATGTCGAGTTGTAATGACAGGGCTTGTTAGAGCAAAAGATGGAGTGTTTCTCCAACACAGGTGTGTGGCTTGGAAGATGCGGTCCGTTAAAAAATTTCAGTGCACATTTCTGGAACAAGGTTTGCCATGTAATGAGTGTAAACCAAGACAAGGTGAATCAAATTTATGAAACATCTTAAACCACTATGATAAATTTGGCGCATTTTAAAACCATCTGGAGTAAGTTTACACCATCTAAGAATTAATAGTAAAAAGATTAGTAAAAAGATGCTCATATTTATGCTTTATTTTGTGTGAAATCAGCCAGAGGCCAGTTATACTGATTAGCAGACCCATAAATGTGGTACAGAGACGGCAATATTTGACTATGGATTCTCATCAACACAATCTCATCTGGTCAGTAGTAGAAAATAAAATGTCTACCAAAGGCCCAAAACAACTTCTATCCACAGGCCCTAAAAGGTCATACAGGAGAGTTCTCCTTATCTAGGACTCCATCCAGCCAGAATGAAAATCTGAAAAATCATCAGAGGGTCTTCATTTAGTAGTCCCGACGGGAGAATCCCTATAAAGTGCTATTCCCATCTTCATGAGTGGATAGTGTCAGTGCACTCTTGTAATTTACTGCTTATTAAAATTTGCCGCCGTTCTTGCGTTATTTACAGCTTGTTGCCTACGAGACCGTTCACTAGCTTGTAAGCACTGCACTGAAACTGCCTGGGATTAGGAGGTAACAGTGCAGTCCAGTTCAAAACAGTGCTTACAGGCTCAATAGAAAAGAACTGATAAGCACGGATCATGTTCTGCTGTTTTGGTCGGTGGTCGGTCTCCAAGGCAACGAGCTGTAAACACAAGTGTTAATATCTCAAGAACTACTAAAAATTTTAATAAGCAGTAAATTGCAAAAGTGCTTGTTTTTACAAGTGCTATTTGACAATACCCATATATGAAAATGGGAACAATCCTTTAAAGGGTTTGTCTCATTATTTTCAGCAGGAGCGTGCGACTCCCCAGCCTCCTGGACGGAGGTTCGTAGCAGCTGCATCAATGAGCCGCTGGCCAGAACTGTGCACTCTCTGATGCAGCTTTGTGTCTGTAGAATCGGAGAAGTGCTGGCTCGGAAGCTAAAAATGTGCTCCTTAAGAACAGCGCTTACAAGCTCCATTGTAAAAAGCTTGTAAGCGCTGCTCATGTTGCATTAAAAGGGTGAAAAATTTTCAACGAAATTTGCATGGTTTGGAATTTCTTTGCAGTGGAAAGATAGGTAGCGGACTCAATATAAGTGAATGTTCATCCGATATATACAGTATGTGGATGGGGTTGTATACGATGTATATATGAAAACAACAAAAAGTCGCAAATTTCTCTTTATAGACAATTTTATTTCCGTACATCACGTGTATTGCAGCATCGTGTTAAACATATGTACAAGATATTCTCAAATCAACAGCACAAAGTCCTGGGAAACGAGTCCCGAGACTCCAGGACATTATGATAGGACACAGTGTCATCAACTGGACGTCTGGACATTCACAGCTGCTCCACGTCGGCGAGAAGCTGCGCCAGTGTCGGATTTTACAGTATTGAGTGAGGCCGGGTTCACACATCCCACATTGCAGTCACCTCTGGGTAGTAAATAAGAATGTTTCCATTCACTGACTGCAATCAGAGATGTTAAAAAAAACAACACAATGTAAAAAGTACACCCCGAATAATTTGGAGAATATAATACATTCCCAGGTTTTATTAATAGGTAAGGAAATGGAGTTGTAAAAAAAAAATTAACCCAGCCCTGTGTGAACCCGGGCTCATACGAATTCTTACAGGACCGAAAAGAAAACTTGCATAGCAATGGTAATTCATTTATTAATGGTACATCATTATCAACCATAATTGGAATGTGCTTTTTAAGGATGGCTAAAGCTATGGTAACGCAGGAGACTGAGATTTGTTTTGGCAGCCATTTTGTGGGCTCGAAAAGTCTTGTGTGGACGCACCCCACAAAATGGCTGCTTACACTGAAGACTCAACCAATGAGGTTCCGTGCTTCTTTTCTGCAGTGCAGGATCATAAATGAAAGCTGGAGTCTGATTGGTTGTTATGGCTGTCTGTGCTTATAGAGAAGGCCCAACAGTAATTTACCTACCAGCAAGTATCAACCAATCAAGATTCAGCTTTCGCTTTTTTTTTTATCCAGAATTAGAAAATGTTATCTAAATTCTGATTGGTTGCAACTGCTTTCGAGTCTCTACTTTAAAATGAAGCCCCTTTTTCTAAATCAGAAGGAAACCAGTCAGCTGTAACCGGTTGCTATGAGCAACTAAAATCCCAGTGGCCATTGTGACGGAGATAAAATGACTTGTTGAACACAGCAACCAATCAGAGTTCAGCTTTCATTTTCTAACCTGCATCAAAAAGATATAAGCCGTAATTTGATAGGTTGACAAAGGCAATTTTTCTCCACGACCATAACAAAACATAAGGTCCTTTGTGCGGCGGCGGCGGTTTTTGCACAATATGGAAGAACTTAGGAGAGAGCTATAAACACTGAAAAAGAAGCAGGCGATTTTCTGTCATCAAATCTGACAAATAAGATGGCTCCTTTAATTGGCGACTAGTGGTCTGCAGTCAGGGCATTCTGGGACATGTAGTTATACACTCGCCGATGGGTCACCTGATGCAGACCACCAATATGGACGTCCAATGAAAGACTCCAATTTTCCATTCGATATAGTGCAATAAACGACATTTTCTCTTATCCATAGTTTAGGCATGTGAATATTGGGGGTTTTCCAAGGCAGTGATGGAAGCAAAGATGTCTCGCGTACACAGAGGGGCGGCCATGTTTTAGGCATAAATAATTCATTCACATTGGTGGTATGTTATAGGATTTCTTAAAGGAAAGCTCCACTTTTTCCTAACATATTCCATTAACCCACCATTTAAGTCATAATAATCCATTGAATATTCTTCTAAATACTTTGCTTTACTTATTGTGCACCGTTTTTTTTAATTATATGACTTTTTCTCTCCTTCTCCTTTCAGTCAGAAAGCTACATATAAGAATTAGGTGACCACACAACAGTGCATTGTGGGAGATCAGGTCACATGACTGTCCACAGAGCACTTTCGCTTTAGCTTGCGAGTGGAGAAGGAAATGTCATAAAGCTCGAAAATCGGTGCAAAATGAGAAAAGGAAAAGTTTATTTCAAAGCCTACTAACGTTTTAGGCAGATTTTAGCTGTGCAGTTTAATCTGGATTATGCCCTTAAAGAGGACGCGCTTCGTCTCCTACGCTTTGGATAACATAAAAATATATATCTATATTTCCAGCCGCCCACAATATGGCTGCCCACGTGATTTACAGGCAATAGGCATATGACGTAACAGAAGAACTATTCATTTTTGTTGTTAAAAAAAGCAAATATTGCTAAATTATCTCTACTAGGAGATAGTAAAAAGCCAAAAAAAAAAATGTTTTAAACACTATAGTTCTTCGGGGCAGTCACAAGGAGAATAGTCAGCTGCCATGTTGTGACTGCACCTCCTTCCCCTGTATTCTTTAGCGAGGGGTTACACCTGAATCATAAGATCGTAAGAAAATAAAACATACACAAATATCTGTTGTTGTTGGCAAGACATGAGCCAAGTAAGTGCAAACAAAAGGGCACATTCATAAAAAAAATAAAAAAAATTACAGAAGGAAAAAGGCTCCTTTACGACTAATCGGAGGCTTGCTTTTTTTTGTAGTAGAAAAAAAAGTATTCCGATTGATCGGCCGAACCTTTTTCCTTATATGCCCTTTACTTAAGCTGCCAAAAATGTAAATTCAGATTTATATAGTAACTGGTGTTTGGAGAGAAAGATTTCGGCCTCTGTGGTGTTTTTCTTAACCAACCTAAATAAATGACAATTTTTGGAAGTGCGCAGACCACAGAAGAGCCGCATTTAATGACGAAGACCGGAAGTACTCAGCAAAAGTCATAAAAAGGTTCTTAAAGGATGTGACCACCTGTAAAGGGTTTGATCCAAGTTAATAAGTTAGGATAGAGAATAACTTATCGATCACTGGGGGTTCAACCACTGGAACCTTCAGCGATCCCAAAAAACGGTGCTCCCATCGTGAATAAATGGGGTCTGGCCATCACTCCATTCAGTCAGAGCTTTTCAGAGCCCGGCTCTCTAGATCCATGGAGTCGGACCGCCAGCGATCAATAAGTTAATCCCTAACTATTAATAACTTCAGTCAAACCTTTTATGTATAGCACCTGTGGTGGTCTGTTAGCTGGGAACCCAACTAATAACGGGGAAGTTAGGGCGGTCTACCAGCAGCATACCTTTTTCATCTTCACTCATTGATTTATATTACAGTATCAAAAATATCAATTATTAAGGCCAGTTTCACACATCCAATATTCACAAAGTAGGGACCGCGATGGGTGCCCGACCGACCCAAACTCCTATATGTCCTACAAGGCTGTTGTATTCGGGTCAGGACATCTGCTTCGGTACAAAAATCATAGTTCGTACTTTGATAATGAATGGCAGACACGTGAAACCGGACTAAATCCTAATCTTGTGATTGGCGGAGGTTCTAGCTCACGAACCTGATGCCATTTTCTTCTGCTATATCAGATGGCGGTAATTAGAGGATCTCCTACAGTGGTATAGGTAATAAATGCTAAATTGTTGGAGGTCCAATCAATGATCGCAGAAACGAGGGGGGGGGACTTCTATACCGCCATCTACAGGACCCAAGAGAAATTTCAATAGAGCGGCGGCCAAGCATATGCCCCACAACTCCATTCAAAGTTTACGGCACTAATATAAAAAACATCCAGGTGCCCTTTTTTTTAGGTTTCTTGTTTCCTACTAAACAAATCTGTGTAGCGTGGTGAGGCAGTGCATTGTAAAGCAGATAAAGCTTCCGCTATACTATACATGTGCTTAAACGGTAATCAGTGCTTGGCTATCTACGGTAGTCTCATGTAAAACGAATGAAAATAGTGCGTATGCTTGAACTTCGCTCCATTCAGACGGGTCTCCGCAGAGTCCCGTTCTCGAGGGATCCCAACGGTCGGCTCCCTATTCTATAGATGGGGGATAACTTTCAAACTTGGTGCAACCCATTTAATCCAATATTAGAATAAAGTTAGATTTTTTTATATGTAGAAATTCTTAAAAATGGTATAAATATAGTGAACTCACAGATATAAGATGTCATTACCATACGGTAACTATAAGAAGGGGTTTATAATAAAAAATGATAATTAGTGTTTACAGTCTTAATGGGGGCAGATATTGTTCTATTTCTTTCTGTCCCTATAGGGGCTTTAAAGGGAGCTCTTATATATTTACATGTATATTCGCCAGTTATTCAGACTTCCTATACTGGTTCTGGAGACAATAGACAATATATGTATTAAAATAAAGTCTCGTAACCACAAAAATAATCTCAGACATAGCCAAAAATAAAGTATAATCGATTAACAAGGCACAATATGAAAACAAAAAGAAAAAGAAAAGAGTCCCTGAGACTCTATTTTGGATGCTTTCCTTTTTTTTCCCCCCATCTCCCCCTCCCCCACCCCCCTAATATATTGAGAACATTTAGGAAAATATAATACAAAAAATATTATTTATTTTTTTTACAAGGAAATATAGACTACACGTACTAAAATCACTCGTCAGAAAAGCGTCTGTAGCTTTTTCTTCTTTTACTACAACCTCAAACTGGAAATCCAGGATATCGATCAGGTGGCGGAAGGCGGTCATTTTGACAAATATTTAAAGGGGTGCTTCAGAACAAAAAGTTTATGGACGTACCAGTCCCATTGGTAAATAATAATCTCCTCCGTCTATACCGATTGGTGCCTGGAAACTTTTGCTTTTTAATAATACCCTTTAAAAGGGTCGATAAAAGGGCTTGGTCATAATGTTGTAAAAAGTTTTGGAACTTTCTAATATCCATTGTACTTTAATTCCTAATCTCTGCCAAACCCAATACTTTCCTGATATAAATGTATTGTACTGTTTCTCCTTAAAGGGGTTGTCTCATCTTATAAATTGCAATTACCTTTTAATAAAAATATTTTCCTTTCTCAGGAACAGAGGGATTTTTAATTCTGTAGTATGTCAATCTTCAGAAGGGTACCATCCCTGACAAGCAGGAAGTCAAGAGGCTGGGAAAAATTGTGCTCCTGAAGATAGAAACATAAGACAACCCCTTTAAGGAGGACCTGTCACTTGTCATAAATATGTATTTTTTTAAGCTGGTGTGAATGCCGCCGTTCTCCTGAATCCGGCGACGTTTTTCTTTTGTTCCTGCGCCTCTCTGTTCCTGATATATCGCCTCTTCTTTGATGCATAAGAATTTAGTCTTTTAAGCCAAGTGGGATTGGTCCTCAGTTTTATGGATGTCCCCGCCCCCTTGGCTGACAAGACTAGTTTTATAGACAGGGAATATAGGGCCGTATCTCAGGAACAGAGAGTCGCAGGAACAAGGGAAAAACATCGCCGGATTCAGGAGAACGGCGGCATTTATACCAGGTAAAAAGAAATGACATTTTTATGGCAAGTGACCACTTCAATATGGAGTCTTCCAAACGATGCTCCATGGGAAAGAAACTATGCAAATTAGCTGTAAAGGGTATTAGACTGGAGTTTGGGAGGATTGTTTAGGCTGCATATACCTGCAGCAAACCCTCAGCTGTGAACATTATTTATGTTTGTACAGGTTCTGAATACAACCATGGCTGTTCACTATCAATGATCACAACTGGAGATTTTTATAAATGGGAACACAAAGTAAATTAAAAAGTTGACGAAGATCTTTCCATCACAGTTTTCTGGATCACCCCTTTAATAGCTGCTTTGTCATCAACTTGTGAGACCATAAACGTGTCCTGGAGCTTAAGGTGCTCATACACACTAGGCTTGTGTTGAAATGTTTGGCCGACGTTCGTTTGGCAGACGGATCGGTCATGTTGGATTTCAACATGCCCGATCCTTTGTTCTTAAGGAAGATAAGGAGTCTCGCAGCGATTCCATTATCCTTGTTAAAAAAAAAAACAAAAACAAAAAAACACATGCACACTCGGTGGAACTGAGCGCCCATATGTGTGAGGGCTCGTTAAGAATTTCGGTTGGCTGAATGAGTTAAATGGGTATTCCCATCTCCAAGATCCTATCCCAATATGTAGAAGGTCTAATAATAATAATAATATTAGCAAATACCACCAATTAGAAATATTGGAAAGTATAGTTCCAATAGAAATATATTAGAAAGTATAGTTCTTCTGAGTAGGTATGTCACTTACCCCATGTGCAGGGCGGGACAGTAGCTTAGATATCCATGGTTACGACCACTCATATAGTGACAGTTAGATATCCATGGTTACCACCACTAGCAACTAAGTTAGTGCAACGCCCTTCACATAAGGTAAGTGACATAGCTAATCAGAAGAACTATACTAAATTTCTAATTGGAGTTATTTGCCAATATTATGGTTATTACACCTACTTGGCGATGGGAATACCCCATTAATGAAAGTTTAAGGCCACCTTTAGCAATGGTTCAGCCGGCTTTAACGATGTGCTAGGACTGGGGCTACATTTGGACATCTGCCTTCCCCCATGTGACGTCGGGCTCTCCTCCGGCGGGCGTTATAACACTATCGCCCCAGTAGCCCCTCTCCCCCCCTTCATACCGCCCTTCCTCTACCGGACTTCACTTGAGGAACCGAGGCCGCGTACACAAAATAAAACTAAACTACGACTTCATAGTATTGCTACAATTCTCATAGATACATATATTAGTATACAAAATAAACGGTGCCGTTTCACAGCATGATTTTTTTCCCCTACATTTTTTTTTAGTTATTTTACTTTTTTTGTTTGTTTTTTGCCATTCCAGACGTAGTTCCTATAGTGCTGAGGAAACACAATGTAATAATACGCAGCAGCCGGAAGCCAAAAAAAATCTGTATATATTGCATCTGTAGCGGAAAGAATACACACAAAACAAGCGGCTTTCTCCTACCCGAGTACCACGTTTAGAGGGGGAGTCTATGGGGGTCTTACGGGGACATCTGAGTGCATATTATAGAAGACTTATACAGGCGCTCCCATGCTGTATACTGCATCAGACCGTGCGGAAACTCCATAATGCAAGTGTGCGGTCAGGGAGAGCCATGGGGGCTGCAGAGCCGTGGGGGGCTACAGAGCCGTGGGGGGCTGCAGAACCATAATTCAAGTGTGTGGTCAGGGAGAGCCATGGGGCACTGCAGAGCCATGGGGGGGCTGCAGAGCCATAATGCAAGTGTGTGGTCAGGGAGAGCCATGGGGGCTGCAGAGCCGTGGGGGGCTGCAGAACCATAATGCAAGTGGGTGGTCAGGGAGAGCCATGGGGGCTGCAGAGCCGTGGGGGGCTGCAGAACCATAATTCAAGTGTGTGGTCAGGGAGAGCCATGGGGCACTGCAGAGCCATGGGGGGGCTGCAGAGCCATAATGCAAGTGGGTGGTCAGGGAGAGCCATGGGGCACTGCAGAGCCATGGGGGGGCTGCAGAGCCATAATGCAAGTGTGTGGTCAGGGAGAGCCATGGGGGCTGCAGAGCCGTGGGGGGCTGCAGAACCATAATGCAAGTGGGTGGTCAGGGAGAGCCATGGGGGCTGCAGAGCCGTGGGGGGCTGCAGAACCATAATTCAAGTGTGTGGTCAGGGAGAGCCATGGGGCACTGCAGAGCCATGGGGGGGCTGCAGAGCCATAATGCAAGTGGGTGGTCAGGGAGAGCCATGGGGCACTGCAGAGCCATGGGGGGGCTGCAGAGCCATAATGCAAGTGGGTGGTCAGGGAGAGCCATGGGGGCTGCAGAGCCGTGGGGGGCTGCAGAACCATAATGCAAGTGTGTGGTCAGGGAAAGACGTGGGGGGCTGCAGAGCCGTGGGGGGCTACAGAACCATAATGCAAGTGTGTGGTCAGGGAGAGCCATGGGGGCTGCAGAGCCGTGGGGGGCTGCAGAGCCATAATGCAAGTGTGTGGTTAGGGAGAGCCATGGGGCACTGCAGAGCCATGGGGGGCTGCAGAGCCATAATGCAAGTGTGTGGTCAGGGAGAGCCATGGGGCACTGCAGAGCCATGGGGGGCTGCAGAGCCATAATGCAAGTGTGTGGTTAGGGAGAGTCATGGGGCACTGCAGAGCCATGGGGGGCTGCAGAACCATAATGCAAGTGTGTGGTCAGGGAGAGACGTGGGGGGCTGCAGAGCCATGGGGGGCTACAGAGCCATAATGCAAGTGTGTGGTTAGGGAGAGTCATGGGGCACTGCAGAGCCATGGGGGGCTGCAGAACCATAATGCAAGTGTGTGGTCAGGGAGAGACGTGGGGGGCTGCAGAGCCATGGAGGCTGTAGAGCCTTGGGGGATGCAGAGCCGAGGGGGACTGCAGAGCCATGAGGACTGCAGAGCCATGGGGTTGTAGAGTCGTGGGGGGATGCAGAGCCATGAGGGGCTGCAGAGTCGTGGGGGAGCTGCAGAAGTTCCATTTTCTTGGGGGGCCCACAGCATATCATTATTTTTGCAAATCATTATCATCCTGTATTATTATCATGATATAGGTATTCAAAAGTCAATCAAGGTCTTTAGTGGGGGGCCCCGGTGAAGGCAGGAACATGTGCAGCGCTTCCCTCTCCAGAGAAGCCACATTGGCCCGAGGGTTATGAACAGAGAGAAACAAGCACCGAGCGGTGACGGGGGGCTCACCTAGCACCATAATGGGGGCCCATACTGATCACTACTATGGAAATCTCTCGCCAAGCCACCACATAGATTACGTCTCCCTTAATTCACCATTTTTTTTTAAATCTAAATATATCTATTTGAGGGCTAAAAAAATAATTTTTTGCAATTGTTTTTTTTTTTCTTTTTTTTTTTTTTTTTAAATGTCACATTCGTTTTTTGTAGCATTTGAAGAACGAGTTAACTGAGAACCCGTCAGTGAGCTCCCTCCAACAGAACAGTCTGAAATCCTTTTTCCAATCTCCTCTCGGCTGATTTACAGCCGCGGACCACAACAAAGGTGAATGCGCAATGAAACGAAATAAGCCCGGTGCAAAATTGGTGCAGAAACCCAATCGCAAAAATGATTTTTAGCCTCAAATACATAAAAAAAAAAAAACAGGAGAAAACCCATTTTAAGGAAACGTATATATTCCGTATATATTAGCCTGCATTGGGCTAATCCACAGCGCCGCATACTGCAATGTAGAAGCGGATTGGTCGGCAGGGAGAGATCCAGACGCCGTCTACGTGTATGAGGTCCGTGTATACAGTACAACCTGTACATCGCAATCACCTCCCTGCCCCCATCGGACCCCTCTCTTCCCGCGCCAAGTGCTTGAAATACTGACTCCGGGAAGCGTCGCTGCCTTTATTCTCTTCCGTCGAGCGTGTACAAATACTAATTAATTCTGAAAAATAAACTAGATGATCTCTGGTAATCAAAAATATTATCTGACCTGCTTTATATCTCCCGTGTATTCGTGTAATACTTAGTAATGGAATGAGAGGACTGCGAAATTGGGCGCCACTTTTTTTTTTTTTTTCCTTCTTCTTTTTTTCTGCTACTACCATGAGGATTCCACCAGAGGCTAGTTGGGGGTCTCCGAGTGCCGTGTAGGGGGCCGCTCAGCACTAAAGCTCCTTCTTCAGGACGTAGCAATGGATCGAGTCCCGGCTGAGCGGCGGGTAACATTTCTTTTCTTGCAGTTGTTTTTTTTTTAGTTTTTTTCTTCTTTTTCTATATATATATAAGTGCCTTCAGCTGGGTGGTCCTGAGTTGGTCCAGTCATTTGGCCACTATAAGAGGCCGGAATTAAGTCTCAGGGAATGTGGGGTGTAGCCGCTGTCGCTCGAGCTGCTCTGCAAACTGTAGTGGTCGTCGACATCGCTGGCGCTTCCCACGCTGTCCATCTCACCCGCTGCAAACTCCATGCCTTCAATGTCCACCTCTGAAAAGACAAGGAGAACGGGGACGGTTACGACGTGACTATACGTAGCCAGAAACGCCACACAATCATTGCCGACGCCTACTAACCCCCAAAACTACACTTTCCTCCACCAACACCCCACCTTCATTTTCTAACTTGCTTAGAAGTTTAGTGTTTTGTTTTTATTTATTTTTTTGCATTGTTTTTTTTTTTTTTTCCTAAAAACAAGTCTGTGCAGTACGGAGGGGTAGTATATTAAATAGCGGACAGAACTTTCTGTGATCCTCTGTGTACATTTAGTTACGATAAACTAGGTGGAGAATACATAAAAAATGGATGCGCAGTGTATTAACCGTGGTAAACCTTCCCATCATGAACTAAGTAAAATGATCAAATACATCCATTAAAGGGGTTGTCCGGCCTTAGGCTTATGAATTCTCACATTGCGCACACTGTACGCTGTTAGGATTCTCCAGTGCCGTGATTGAGTGGTCCTGAGACTGCAAGTATGAGAATTGCATACCCCCGGCCACATTACGACTAGACTTGTCCAACTTTGCTCAATACGCTTCCATTGAGTGAGGTGAGGCTACGCACGACTAGTCGGCATGTGACCGCATGTATGTGGTCCCCAGAGGAGAATCTTCAAAGTGTGAGGTGCACACCGTGCGAGGATTCACAAGTTTGCAGTCTGAAGTCTAATGTTGGTTTGTCCACATGGTGGCCCCTGACAGATGATGTTGGGGGGGAGATAAGAATCAGACGCGTCCAATTTCGGACTGTCGAACCTTTTATTCTCAAGGAAATGAGCCAACGCCAGAGGATGAGTCTGGCATCGGCTCTCTCATAGAAGACCTATGCGTGGGAGTGTCGGGTAAGATAGCTGCCGGCTGACTGTCCGTCCGACTGTCCGTCCGCTATCTAACGTGTAACCCCTATAATTCCAGACCCCTAAACTCCCCCTCAAAAAAAAAAAATCAGACCCCCCAGACTCATCACATAGGCAATGATCTCAGTAATTAAACCCTCTTCCCGCCAGTGATGTCACATGTGCCGTAACGGTGTCATTCTCTGTGATCCCCTCCCCCACCCTCCGCGACTCCAGATTATATCCTGAAAGGTCCAAAATGGCAGAGTCCGACGCGTCTTCAGGTCCCTTGTGACGATGATGAGGATTGCTTCTTATCCTGAGCCATCGACCGTAGGAAACGTTAAGGAAGGAAATGAGAGGCGAGAATGGACGTTCGCCCAGTTACAGGCCATCGTCCTGCCTGCTGACGGTCTCCCCCGTACCTGCTGGTCTCCGGATCAGAGAGAACGCCATAATTACTTTATTATTACCCAGAACTGTTCTTGTTCCCAGAAATGTCAAACTCCCTAATCTTAATCTATCTTGACCTAATCGTAGGGAAAGTGCTATTAAGCGACATAATTAATAATTAAAAAAACTAAAATATTCACATTAAAAGCTTTATAGTCACAATGTGAGCTCTGGGGGATATTTAGGGAGGGGGCTAAAAAAGTAAGTGCTCCGCCAATGACTGGAGGGGAAGATTGATGAGCTGTGGAACCAGGTGAAAGGATTCACCCAAGCTAGTGAGCTGAGGAGGTCGGGAGATCGGGAGACCGTGCCGAGTGTGAGGATCTGAGGATGTAGATGATGGCCCATCTGGGGCGGAACCTGCAGAGCGTAGCACTGGGCCCTGTCCAGCACCGCCTCAGAGTACCGCCGTCCATTCCCTCCACCCTGTAATGGGAAGTGGCCCTCACCTTGTTCGGAGTCAGTGGATATGATGGAGCCCATGCTGTCAGTGCGCAGGCGCTCCATGCCGTGGACGGACAGCTGCTCGAGGCGACGCTTGAGGTAGCGATGTTCTCTCTGAAGCTGCTCTTTGACGTTCAGTGCTTTTCGGTCCTGTTCTTCTAATTTCTGATATGAAAAGAAGCAAGAACCCAAATATACAGGGTCACATAGCAAATAAATAGGAGGTCATGAAGATGATGGATGGATGGATGGATGATAATAGATAGATAATAGATGATAGATAATAGATAGATAATAGATGATAGATAGATAGATAATAGATAGATAATAGATAGATAATAGATAGATAGACAGATAGATAATAGATAGATAATAGATAGACAGATAGATAGATAATAGATAGATGATAGATGATAGATAGATGATAGATAAATAGATAGATAGATCATAGATAGATAATAGATAGATAGATAATAGATAGATAGATAGATAGATAATAGATAGATAATAGATAGATAGATAATAGATAGATGATAGATAGATAATAGATAGATAGATCATAGATAGATAATAGATAGATAGATAATAGATAGATGATAGATAGATAATAGATAGAGATAGATAATAGATAGATAGATCATAGATAGATAATAGATAGATAGATAGATAGATGATAGATAATAGATAGATAGATCATAGATAGATAGATAGATAGATAGATAGATAGATGATAGATAGATAGATAATAGATAGATAATAGATAGATGATAGATAGATAATAGATAGAGATAGATAATAGATAGATAGATCATAGATAGATAGATAGATGATAGATAATAGATAGATAGATCATAGATAGATAGATAGATAGATAGATAGATGATAGATAGATAGATAGATAGATAGATGATAGATAGATAATAGATAGATGATAGATAGATAGATAGATAATAAATAGATAGATAGATAATAGATAGATAGATTATAGATAGATAATAGATATATAGATAATAGATAGATAATAGATAGATAATAGATAGATAGATAGATGATAGATAGATGATAGATAGATAGATAGATAATAAATAGATAGATAGATAGATAGATAATAGATAGATAGATAAATAGATAGATGATAGATAGATAATAGATAGATAATAGATAGATAGATCATAGATAGATAATAGATAGATAGATAATAGATAGATAGATAATAGATAGATCATAGATAGATAATAGATAGATAGATAATAGATAGATAGATCATAGATAGATAGATTATAGATAGATGATAGATAGATAATAGATAGATAGATAATAGATAGATAGATAGATAATAGATGATAGATAATAGATAGATGATAGATAATAGATAGATAGATCATAGATAGATAATAGATAGATAGATCATAGATAGATAGATAATAGATAATAGATAGATGATAGATAGATAATAGATAGATGATAGATAGATAATAGATAGATAATAGATAGATAGATAATAGGTAGATGATAGATAGATAGATAATAGATAGATAATAGATAGATAATAGATAGATAATAGATAGATAGATCATAGATAGATAGATAATAGATAGATGATAGATAGATAATAGATAGATGATAGATAGATAATAGATAGATAATAGATAGATAGATAGATAATAGATAGATGATAGATAGATAGATAATAGATAGATAATAGATAATAGATAGATAATAGATAGATGATAGATTGATAATAGATAGATAGATAATAGATAGATAATAGATAGATAATAGATAGATTATCTATCTATATAGATAGATATATAGATATATAGATAGATAATCTATCTATATATCTATAGATAGATAGATATATAGATCTATATAATAGATAATAGATAGATATTATCTATCTATTATCTATCTATCTATCTATCTAATAGATAGATAGATAGATAATAGATAGATAATAGATAGATAGATAATAGATAGATAGATAATAGATAGATGATAGATAGATAATAGATAGATAGATCATAGATAGATAATAGATAGATAGATAATAGATAGATGATAGATAGATAATAGATAGAGATAGATAATAGATAGATAGATCATAGATAGATAATAGATAGATAGACAGATGATAGATAATAGATAGATAGATCATAGATAGATAGATAGATAGATAGATAGATAGATAGATAGATGATAGATAGATAGATAGATAATAGATAGATAATAGATAGATGATAGATAGATAATAGATAGAGATAGATAATAGATAGATAGATCATAGATAGATAGATAGATGATAGATAATAGATAGATAGATCATAGATAGATAGATAGATAGATAGATAGATGATAGATAGATAGATAGATGATAGATAGATAATAGATAGATGATAGATAGATAGATAATAAATAGATAGATAGATAATAGATAGATAGATTATAGATAGATAATAGATATATAGATAATAGATAGATAATAGATAGATAGATAGATGATAGATAGATGATAGATAGATAGATAGATAGATAATAAATAGATAGATAGATAATAGATAGATAGATAAATAGATAGATGATAGATAGATAATAGATAGATAATAGATAGATAGATAGATGATAGATAGATGATAGATAGATAGATAGATAGATAATAAATAGATAGATAGATAGATAGATAGATAATAGATAGATAGATAAATAGATAGATGATAGATAGATAATAGATAGATAATAGATAGATAGATAGATAAATAGATAGATGATAGATAGATAATAGATAGATAATAGATAGATAGATCATAGATAGATAATAGATAGATAGATAATAGATAGATAGATCATAGATAGATAGATGATAGATAGATGATAGATAGATAATAGATAGATAGATAATAGATAGATAGATAATAGATGATAGATAATAGATAGATGATAGATAATAGATAGATAGATCATAGATAGATAATAGATAGATAGATCATAGATAGATAGATAATAGATAATAGATAGATGATAGATAGATAATAGATAGATAGATAATAGATGATAGATAATAGATAGATGATAGATAATAGATAGATAGATCATAGATAGATAATAGATAGATAGATCATAGATAGATAGATAATAGATAATAGATAGATGATAGATAGATAATAGATAGATGATAGATAGATAATAGATAGATAATAGATAGATAGATAATAGGTAGATGATAGATAGATAGATAATAGATAGATAATAGATAGATAATAGATAGATAATAGATAGATAGATCATAGATAGATAGATAATAGATAGATGATAGATAGATAATAGATAGATGATAGATAGATAATAGATAGATAGATAGATAATAGATAGATGATAGATAGATAGATAATAGATAGATAATAGATAATAGATAGATAATAGATAGATGATAGATTGATAATAGATAGATAGATAATAGATAGATAATAGATAGATAGATAGATAATAGATAGATAGATCATAGATAGATAATAGATAGATAGATAATAGATAGATAATAGATAGATGATAGATAATAGATAGATAGATAGATAGATAATAGATAGATAGATCATAGATAGATAATAGATAGATAGATAATAGATAGATAATAGATAGATGATAGATAATAGATAGATAGATAGATAATAGATAGATAGATAACAGATAGACAGATATACAGATAGATAATAGATAGATAATAGATAAATAGATAGATAAATAGATATACAGATAGATAATAGATAATAGATAGATAATAGATGATGATAGATAGATAGATAGATAGATAATAGATAGATAGATAACAGATAGACAGATATACAGATAGATAATAGATAATAGATAGATAATAGATAATAGATAGATAATAGATAATAGATAGATAGATAATAGATAGATAATAGATAGATAGATAGCAGATAGACAGATATACAGATAGATAATAGATAATAGATAGATAATAGATAATAGATAGATAATAGATGATGATAGATAGATAGATAGATAGATAGATAGATAGATAGATAGATAGATAGATAGATAGATAGAATAATAGACAGATAATAGATAATAAATCCTAGACACCGGCGTCGCCCACCTTAATGTGCATTTTTGCCCTCTTCAGGAGGCTTAGAGTGGTATGTCTGTTACTGTCGGGTCCCAGCGGCACCAGCTGCTTCAGCTGCTCCAGATATAGCCTAAGTTTTGCTCGCCTAGAGATATGGGGAACACACGCTGCATTAGTGAGGCCGGCCGCCATCTCCTGCCGCTGTATACGGCTACATATATAGACAAACACTGAGGGGAGATACAGGTATTAGGAAATCACTGCCCTGTTATATTTCCACTTTCAGAACTGCTGCGATAATTCTATAATGTCCTCTGAATACGTCACATACAACATGGAGATGTCCTTAACCATATTCTGTGTAGATAATATTAATTATAAGAGAATAAGAAGACAGTAAAGATTTGCCTTACATTAAAGTAATTAAAAAAAAAAATAACATACTGTTGGGTCTAGAAATATTCGGACAATGACGCAGATGTGGAATTTCACCCGTTTACCAAAATACATTCAATATGCAGTCATAAAACCACTGTGGGCTTGTAGTGGAGACTCTCAGCTTTAATTTAAGGGTATTTACATCCTAATTGGAGTAAGAAATTTCAGCTCTTTAATATATCGCTGCCTTTTTTTTTTTAAAGGGACCAAAAGTATTGAACAATTAGCTCAGAAGCTCTTCAATGGGCTGCAATGGATTTCCCCTAATTAATCCATCACAAATTAAGCAGCTAATAGGTCTGGGGCTGATTCCAGGTGTGGCATTTGCATTTGGAAGCTGTTGCTATGAACCCACAACATGTGGTCAAGTGAGCTCTCAATGGAAGACAAACCGACCATCATTAGGATGAATAAAAAAGAAGGAATGCATCAGAGGGATAGCGGATACATTAGGAGAGACCAAGTTAGCAGTCTGGTACATTCTACCAAAAAAATAGAATGTACTGATGAGCTTGGGAACTCAAAAAGGCCAGGACGTCCACGGAAGACAACAGTGGTGGATGATCGCAGAATCCTTTCCATTGTGAAGAAAACCCCTCCATAACATCCACACAAGTGAGGAAGTAGGCGTCTCAGTATCTAAGTCTACCATAAAGAGAGGACTTCATGGGAGCAAATACAGAGGGTTCAGCACAAGGCACAAACCAAAAATCCCACTTAAAAATAGAAAGATTAGACTTGGCCATAAAACATCTAAAGAAGCTGCACAGTTCTGGAAAAGCATTCACAGGACAGATGAAACTAAGATCAGCCTGTACCATAATGACGGGATGGAGAAAGGATGGAGAAGGTGAGGGACTCCTCATCCTCGGCACAGCACACCCTCTGTGACACATGGTGGAGGCAGTGTGATGGTGCGGACATGCATGGCTTCCAATGGCACCGGGTCACTAGTGTTTAATGATGATGTGACTGAAGATAGAAGCAGCCGGATGAATCCTGTGTGTACAGGGCGATACTTTCTGCTCAGATTCAACCAAATGCAGAAAGGTTGATTGGACGGAGCGTCACAGGACAGATGGACAATGACCTAAATCATACTGGAAAGCAAAGTGGAATATTCAGCAATGGCCGAGTCATCACCACACCTCCACTAGGTGGTGCTATCTGTACGTAACTGTGCACAGATCAACTCTACTAGTGATACACGAGACCTCCACTAGAGGGAGCTATCTGTATGTAGCTGTGCACAGATCAGCTAGTGATGCCCCAGACCTCCACTAGAGGGAGCTATCTGTATGTAGCTGTGTACAGATCAGCTCCACTAGTGATACATGAGACCTCCACTAGAGGGAGCTATCTGTATATAGCAGTGTACAGATCAGCTAGTGATGCCCCAGACCTCCACTAGAGGGAGCTATCTGTATATAGCAGTGTACAGATCAGCTAGTGATGCCCCAGACCTCCACTAGAGGGAGCTATCTGTATGTAGCAGTGTACAGATCAGCTAGTGATGCCCCAGACCTCCACTAGAGGGAGCTATCTGTATGTAGCAGTGTACAGATCAGCTAGTGATGCCCCAGACCTCCACTAGAGGGAGCTATCTGTATGTAGCTGTGCACAGATCAGCTAGTGATGCCCCAGACCTCCACTAGAGGGAGCTATCTGTATATAGCAGTGTACAGATCAGCTCCACTAGTGATACATGAGACCTCCACTAGAGGGAGCTATCTCTATATAGCAGTGTACAGATCAGCTCCACTAGTGATGCCCCAGACCTCCACTAGGGGGTGCTATCTGTATATAGCTGTGCACAGATCAGCTCCACTAGTGATGCCCCAGACCTCCACTAGAGGGAGCTATCTGTATGTAGCTGTGCACAGATCAGCTCCACTAGTGATGCCCCAGACCTCCACTAGAGGGAGCTATCTGTATATAGCAGTGTACAGATCAGCTCCACTAGTGATGCCCCAGACCTCCACTAGAGGGAGCTATCTGTATATAGCTGTGCACAGATCAGCTCCACTAGTGATGCCCCAGACCTCCACTAGAGGGAGCTATCTGTACGTAACTGTGCACAGATCAGCTCCACTAGTGATGCCCCAGACCTCCACTAGAGGGAGCTATCTGTATATAGCAGTGTACAGATCAGCTCCACTAGTGATACATGAGACCTCCACTAGAGGGAGCTATCTGTATGTAGCTGTGCACAGATCAGCTAGTGATGCCCCAGACCTCCACTAGAGGGAGCTATCTGTATATAGCAGTGTACAGATCAGCTAGTGATGCCCCAGACCTCCACTAGAGGGAGCTATCTGTATATAGCAGTGTACAGATCAGCTCCACTAGTGATACATGAGACCTCCACTAGAGGGAGCTATCTGTATGTAGCTGTGCACAGATCAGCTAGTGATGCCCCAGACCTCCACTAGAGGGAGCTATCTGTATATAGCAGTGTACAGATCAGCTAGTGATGCCCCAGACCTCCACTAGAGGGAGCTATCTGTATATAGCAGTGTACAGATCAGCTCCACTAGTGATGCCCCAGACCTCCACTAGAGGGAGCTATCTGTATGTAGCTGTGCACAGATCAGCTCCACTAGTGATGCCCCAGACCTCCACTAGGGGGTGCTATCTGTATATAGCTGTGCACAGATCAGCTCCACTAGTGATGCCCCAGACCTCCACTAGAGGGAGCTATCTGTATATAGCAGTGTACAGATCAGCTCCACTAGTGATGCCCCAGACCTCCACTAGAGGGAGCTATCTGTATATAGCAGTGTACAGATCAGCTCCACTAGTGATGCCCCAGACCTCCACTAGAGGGAGCTATCTGTATATAGCAGTGTACAGATCAGCTCCACTAGTGATACATGAGACCTCCACTAGAGGGAGCTATCTGTATGTAGCAGTGTACAGATCAGCTAGTGATGCCCCAGACCTCCACTAGAGGGAGCTATCTGTATGTAGCTGTGCACAGATCAGCTCCACTAGTGATGCCCCAGACCTCCACTAGAGGGAGCTATCTGTATATAGCAGTGTACAGATCAGCTCCACTAGTGATGCCCCAGACCTCCACTAGAGGGAGCTATCTGTATATAGCAGTGTACAGATCAGCTCCACTAGTGATACATGAGACCTCCACTAGAGGGAGCTATCTGTATGTAGCAGTGTACAGATCAGCTAGTGATGCCCCAGACCTCCACTAGAGGGAGCTATCTGTATATAGCAGTGTACAGATCAGCTCCACTAGTGATGCCCCAGACCTCCACTAGAGGGAGCTATCTGTATATAGCAGTGTACAGATCAGCTAGTGATGCCCCAGACCTCCACTAGAGGGAGCTATCTGTATATAGCAGTGTACAGATCAGCTCCACTAGTGATGCCCCAGACCTCCACTAGAGGGAGCTATCTGTATATAGCAGTGTACAGATCAGCTCCACTAGTGATGCCCCAGACCTCCACTAGAGGGAGCTATCTGTATATAGCAGTGTACAGATCAGCTAGTGATGCCCCAGACCTCCACTAGAGGGAGCTATCTGTATATAGCAGTGTACAGATCAGCTCCACTAGTGATGCCCCAGACCTCCACTAGAGGGAGCTATCTGTATGTAGCTGTGCACAGATCAGCTCCACTAGTGATGCCCCAGACCTCCACTAGGGGGTGCTATCTGTATATAGCTGTGCACAGATCAGCTCCACTAGTGATGCCCCAGACCTCCACTACGGGGTGCAATCAATACACTGATTCCACCATAAGCCTCTTCCTTGGAATGAAGCATTACTGTTGACCAATGCTCAGATTTCAGCTTTTAGTTTATTTAGTTTTTATTTCGAAGCTAAAAAAAATCCTGTCCTGATCAAGTCCAGTTAAAGGGGCGGTGCAGGGCTTGTTCAATGTATGAAAGCTTTGGTATATCCTAACCCCGGGACACGGTCTAGGTACTGTAGGTTTTCCAGCCTCTGTAAATACATAAGAATGTTTTCAGTCACTGGCAGTGAGGCAGGAGATATTGTGAAAGTTATATATGTCCTTAAAATAGAAATCCCCTTTAAGCTGACGTACAGTGTGTGTTCATGGTAGAGCTGCTGCCATTGCCATCCACTGGGGGATCGTCACCCGCGTTGTAGTGGACGTTGTGCCCATTAAATGAGCCTTTCTTTTTGCATTAAAACAGGCCGACCACAAGCTCCAGCGAGTCCTGTAAAGGGCCAGTGAGTCAGACAGCAATGGAAATAGATGTGGAGGCAGGAAAGGCTGGGAGGGAGCAGAGCGGGGTCCGGTGACTACACATCGCCCTGCTCTCTGCCTGCCAGATACCACAGCCCTCTACCGGAAACAGGCACAGAAACTTTCCACAGTCGTCATTAAGCTTTCCACCATTTTGCTGCTGTAAGGCTTTTATCTAGTGGAACGTTTTGAAAAAAAAAAAAAATGTTAAAAATCTGATAGAGCTCCGCCTCCGTTCTGATGGCTGTCCCTTCTCTCAGAGTTAGAAATAGCAGCAGGGATGTGTAGGGGGAGGGGATGTACACGGAGCTCCAGTGTGGAGAGGGAAGAAAGTATCTATAGTCTCGGAGAGGACGGAGAAAACAGACTATGGAAAACGAAGAAAGGGAAAGAGAAAATTCACGCAGGATAGAGGCTGCGCTGATATATATGAGCATATGATATATATGCCTGGATACACATAGACCACACGTTCAGCCTATATTACAGAGAGAGACACTCCCCCCAAAAAAGAGAAAACTCAAACTCACAAATTGCACATCTGAAAATGAATGCAGAAATGAAGATGGTAGACTGAAACTTAGTGCGATTTTATTAACTGAAACCACTAACCTATGGAAAGGGAAAGAGAAAATTCATGCAGGATAGAGGCTGTGCTGATATATATGAGCATATGATATATATATATATGCCTGGATACACATAGACCACACGTTCAGCCTATATTACAGAGAGAGACACTCCCCCCCCCCCCCAAAAAAAGAGAAAACTCAAACTCACAAATTGCACATCTGAAAATGAATGAAGAAATGAAGATAGTAGACTGAAACTTAGTGCGATTTTATTAACTGAAACCACTAACCTATGGAAAGGGAAAGAGAAAATTCATGCAGGATAGAGGCTGTGCTGATATATATGAGCATATGATATATATATATATGCCTGGATACACATAGACCACACGTTCAGCCTATATTACAGAGAGAGACACTCCCCCCCCCCCCCCAAAAAAGAGAAAACTCAAACTCACAAATTGCACATCTGAAAATGAATGAAGAAATGAAGATAGTAGACTGAAACTTAGTGCGATTTTATTAACTGAAACCACTAACCTATGGAAAGGGAAAGAAAATTCATGCAGGATAGAGGCTATGCTGATATATGAGTACAGCAGCACCATGGATACACATAGACCTCACGTTCAGCCTATATTACAGAGAGAGACACTCCCCCCCCCCCAAAAAAAAAAAGAAAACTCTGAAACTCGCAAAAATGCAAATTGCATATCTGAAAATGAATGCAGAAATGAAGATTGTTGTCTGACACTTAGTGCAATTTTATTAACTGAAGATAACCACTAACCTATGGAAAAAAAAACAACTTCCCAATGTTCCCCTTAAAAGAACGTAGCTGACCCCGAACAATGGTAGCATATCCTCTAAGATAGTCACCAATGTCTGATCTGAAACGGTTGCGTCGACAGTGATCTTTTCCGCGCTGTGTCACCAACTACTGTCGGCTCAGATTTTTTTCCATATAAGTGTATGGACGGCCATTATAGCGCCTCCAGTGTCTGGTGTGAGCAAAGTCCTTGAATTTTAAGCACCCGGTCCCCTTGTATTTGTCCATTAAGTTCACTGAATACAAGGTGGATTAGTAATAAGGTTATTGGAGTCATTTTCCACCTTACAAGGTGACAGCGCCACATATAACATGAAGTCTTGGCTGTTAAAGGACAATTTTACTGCAGGAATTAGTGTTACGGCTGTGTAGGTCACAGCACAAGAAGAAAAATGATACCTGTATTGTGGTAATCCGATGTGCCAGCGCTGAGAAATCAAGCTTTGAATCAAAATGCAAATGAGACTTTAAGTATGTTGGGGGCGTGTTAAATTCTGAGTAGACTAACACGCCCCCAGTGCACTTCCAGGCTCATTTGCATATAGCTTCAAAGCTGTATATCTCGGCGCTGGCACAACGGATTTTTACAATACAGGTGTCATTCTTCTTGTTGTACAAAGACCTATACAACCGTACCAGTAGTTTTTGAAGTGACAGGTTTTCCCCAATGTCCCCAGTGTAGACAATCAGCATGTGACAGAAGTGTCCATCTTACCTGTGCTTTTCTAGCTCGTTGTGCGATGACCTGTAAAAAAAAAAAAAGAGTGAGAATATTAGAAATCTGTTCTACACATGTTGACCACCACTGATTTCTAGTATCGAAAGGCTCTGCAGAGAGACAAGGCCCCTTTGACACGGCTCGGAGGTTTCCGCTAGTAAAAAAAATCTCCCATAACATTCTATGCAAAAGTAGAGTCCTGTATTCACCATTACAGCAACTAACATGGAAATAATAGAGATAATCAATTGCAGAAAGTTTCCAGACGAGCCCAGGAATCATACATCATGGTGGATTTCATGCACAGGCAAAAGACACTGAGCGCTCATATAATATCGTCAGCGGGGATGGCCGCCGTCCCAGAAAGTCTCAGCATCTTGGAATGCGGCACATTTGGTAAAACGGATGTCACCCCATGGCACTCGCGAGCAATGGGAATACAAATAAACACTGTCCTTAAAGGGGTGTTTCCATCTGAGTAAGTGATGGCACTGCAGTAGAATATATGCCATCACTTAATGGTCACTGGGGGTCGATTTCTGGGACCCACAGCGATCCTTGCAAAGACAGGGCTTGTGATCATTAAAGGGTCAATAAAAACCTGACTGCTGGGAACCCCATGGATTCCACAAATGGGGTTCTGAAGTTCTGCTATCGGCTAGCTTCAGCCTTATACCCCAGAATTCCTGCCCTTGCCATAAATATGTACAGTCACGGCCAAAAGTATTGACACCCCTGCAATTATGTCAGATAATACTCATTTTCTTCTTGAAAATGATTGCAAACACAAATTATTTGTTATTATCTTCATTTAATTTGTCTTAAATGAAAAAAAACACAAAAAGAATTGTCCTAAAGCCAAATTGGATATAATTCTTCACCTCCCATATACAATCTCTTGCCCGCTCGTGCCGCTTACACCTAAAGAACATCTCTAGAATCCGCCCTTTCCTCACCATGGAGACAACAAAAACTCTCACTGTCGCCCTGATCCACCCCCACCTGGACTACTGTAACGCTCTATTAATTGGCCTCCCCCTCACGTGACTTTCCCCTCTCCAGTCCATATTTAATGCAGCAGCCAGGGTCGTCCATCTGGCTAATCGTTACTCGGATGCGTCCGCTCTTCGCCAGTTGTTACACTGGCTGCCCATTCATTACAGGATACAATTCAAAGTACTTGTTCTCACCCACAAAGCTCTCCACAGTGCGGCACCCCCTTACATCTCCTCCCTCATTTCTGTCTATCAGCCTAACAGACCACTGCGCTCTGCAAATGACTTTCGATTAACCTCTGCACTAATCCGTACCTCCCACTCCCGACTCCAAGACTTCTCCCGTGCTGCGCCAATCCTCTGGAATGCTCTACCCCAAGATATTAGGACCATCCAAAATTTGCATAGTTTTAGGCGCTCGCTCAAAACTCATTTGTTCAGAGCGGCCTATCACGTTCACTAATCAAAGTCATGTTATGTTTGTGTGTGTGTGTAGCCCATTCACTATCCCCATCTATTCCCCAACCCCTGAAGATGGCTGGACCATCATTGTAAATACATCATTGTAAATACACACCTGTACTTTGTATCTCCCCCTCCTCATTGTAGATTGTAAGCTCTCACGAGCAGGGGCGGCTTATTTTGCTTTATTACTGTATTGTTAACGTTGTTACTGTTATGACTGTTGTGTTTGAAACTGTTAAACTGTAAAGCGCTGCGGAATATGTTGGCGCTATAAAAATAAAGATTATTATTATTATTATTATTATTATTAATTCAACACCAAACATAAAAAAGGGGGTGCACAATAGTATTGGCACTGTTTGAAAAATCATGTGATGCTTCTCTAACTAGTGTAATTAACAGCACCTGTAACTTACCTGTGGCACCTAACAGGTGTTGGCAATAACTAAATCACACTTGCAGCCAGTTGACATGGATTAAAGTTGACTCAACCTCTGTCCTGTGTCCCTGTGTGAACCACATTGAGCATGGAGAAAAGAAAGAAGACCAAAGAACTGTCTGAGGACTTGAGAAACCAAGTTGTGAGGAAGCATGAGCAATCTCAAGGCTACAAGTCCATCTCCAAAGACCCCAATGTTCCTGTGTCTACCGTGCGCAGTGTCATCAAGAAGTGTAAAGCCCATGGCACTGTGGCTAACCTCCCTAGATGTGGACGGAAAAGAAAAATTGACAAGAGATTTCAATGCAACATTGTGCGGATGTTGGATAAAGAACCTCGACTAACATCCAAACAAGTTCAAGCTGCCCTGCAGTCCGAGGGTACAACAGTGTCAACCCGTATTATCCGTCGGCATCTGAATGAAAAGGGACTGTATGGTAGGAGACCCAGGAAGACCCCACTTCTTACCCCGAGACATAAAAAAGCCAGGCTGGAGTTTGCCAAAACTTACCTGAAAAAGCCTAAAACGTTTTGGAAGAATGTTCACTGGTCAGATGAGACAAAAGTAGAGCTTTTTGGGCAAAGGCATCAACATAGAGTTTACAGGAGAAAAAAAGAGGCATTCAAAGAAAAGAACACGGTCCCTACAGTCAAACATGGCGGAGGCTCCCTGATGTTTTGGGGTTGCTTTGCTGCCTCTGGCACTGGACTGCTTGACCGTGTGCATGGCCTAATGAAGTCTGAAGACTGCCAACAAATTTTGCAGCATAATGTAGGGCCCAGTGTGAGAAAGCTGCGTCTCCCTCAGAGGTCATGGGTCTTCCAGCAGGGCAATGACCCAAAACACACTTCAAAAAGCACTAGAAAATGGTTTGAGAGAAAGCACTGGAGACTTCTGAGGTGGCCAGCAATGAGTCCAGACCTGAATCCCATAGAACACCTGTGGAGAGATCTAAAAATGGCAGTTTGGAGAAGGCACCCTTCAAATATCAGGGACCTGGAGCAGTTTGCCAAAGAAGAATGGTCTAAAATTCCAGCAGAGCATTGTAAGAAACTCATTGATGGTTACTGGAAGCAGTTGGTCGCAGTTATTTTGGCTAAAGGTTGTGCAACCAAGTATTAGGCTGAGGGTGCCAATACTTTTGTCTGGCCCATTTTTGGAGTTTTGTGAGAAATGATCAATGTTTTGCTTTTTGCTTCATTCTCTTGTGTTTTTTCATTTAAGACAAATTAAATGAAGATAATAATACCAAATAATTTGTGTTTGCAATCATTTTCAGGAAGAAACTGAGTATTATCTGACAGAATTGCAGGGGTGTCAATACTTTTGGCCATGACTGTAATGGTGTAAATGCCGCTGTTCTCCCGATTCCGGCGTTGTTTTTCTTTTATTCCTGCGCCTCTCTGTTCCTGAGATATGGACTCCTCTTCACTGCTAATCTAGGTGTGGTCCTCGTGAAGACACCCACAAAAGAGCTCAGGATAACAACTACGGTACTTGGATAACAAGACTACATTTTCATTCAGAAAAAGAGGAGGTCATATTTCAGGAACGGAGAGGCACAAGAACAAAAGAAAAACAGCGCCGGATTCAGGAGAACAGCGGCATTTACACCAACACACATTTATGGCACGTGACACGTTCTCTTTAATATGATAAACATTCTTCTTATCACTGGCATCCTAATGTCTTTACATCTAGCGAAGGGGAAAGGGTTTATGGCCTAAATGATTGTCACCAAAAGCTCAGGATAATTTGATAACTCTAGTTAAGACTCTTATGGGGGATTGGAAAAGCATGACCACTTTCAGACACAGCGCCACTCTTGTGCAAAGGTCATGTCTGGTAGTGCAGATCATCTAAATAAATGCTGTGATATCAGAAAAAGCCCATGAAGTATAAACCTAGGAATTAATGAACCGTAAAATAGATAATTTTACTCGAGTGTTTGACACTCCTACTGGAGTTCCTCCTGGAGGAACCACAGGGTTAATTCTCCTCATGATCTGCTCCATTTTCCATCTGTCTTTTTCTGAGCGCCTCTCAGCTGATTTTTCACCGCAAAGCTCCGCTCAGCTTTGATGTGGTCTGTGATCATAACCAAGAACAAAGGAGTTCAGAAAAACACAGATAAAAGAGTAAAAACTCCCCAAGGAGCTCACTGACAGATTCTCAGTTAACTCATAATTCAGCCAGCAACACAAAAAGGGAAAAAAAGAGCCTATTAAAGACAAACAAAGCAAATTTTTTCATGAAACCCAACTCCAAAACGTATTTTTAGTCTAAAATACGCACATTTAAGAATATAGAACTTCTTTAATGGAGCAAATAATGTGATTTTGTTTTACAGCGGGGGATACATGACATCTCACACTGCTAAATGTGGGTTGTATACAGTGGACGATGCGTCCAAGCGAGTGTCAGCTCTGCAGGCAAATGATGGTGGATACAATTGGGAATAAATGGGTATAAGTACAGCATCTGGGACTGCAATCTATGGAAGGTTTTCGGTGTTTTCATTTCTGCGCTATTCTCGCTTTTCATCAGATTCTTGCACCTGGCACCTTTTGCATTCTGTACAACCCATGAAACATATGTTCAGAACTGAAATAAAAACAAATGTGAGGTCCGCAGCGGGCGAATCCAATTACTGGATATTTACACTGAAAACATTCCCGGTCACAAGCTCGTAGGCAAAGGGGGGATATTCAACAGGGGTCCGGTCTTCGCCTCGAAATACGAGTGCAGGAGGAAAAGCTGGCCCGGGCTAGTGCTGAATAAAGGTTTTTATCACTCCAGAAGCCAAAATATATCATATCTTCCCCTGCTATGGTCTGCGTGAAGGCTGTGTCCAACCATGCAAAGCTTCCCTAGTTAATGGTTAACTCTGGGGAGGAAGCATAAGTGACATATGATGAGTGAATATACAGAAGAAATAGCAGGGGCTCACAGCTTTCTGAGGTAACACATTTCCCTGCCTGTTTTATCACAGGAGTGAGTGTTTCTGCCATGTCTCCAGCCCTCTGATCTCATCATAATAGGGGATCCAGCAGGCGCTGAGCTCATAAGTCACAGCCTTGATTTAGGACGAGCTCCCTTGAACGATGACGGGCCGCAGAGACACTAGCTCTTGTGATAAAACAGGCTGGGGAAATGTGTGTCAGGTCGCCGTTATCACCGCCGCGGCCCCTGCTGTCCGCTCTGACTTACTGCTCCTCGGCGTCCCGGCGCGCTCCTGTTCCTTCTCCAGCGCCGCCTCCTCTGCTCGCTCTCCCGGCTCCTGCTTCCTGTCGGGCGCGCGCGCTCTAGGATTTCCTGCGCACGCGCACTCTGCCTTTTCTTTGGATGCTCTTTCCCCTGCTCTCTGTGCTCCTGGAGGTCCATGACCCGGAAGGTACGCTGCCACTCTGCATTTAAGGCCGCCTCTTCCTTTTGGCTGTGCCTGTCTGTCATTTGTTATATGGCAAATGCCTCTGGCTCTCTCGCTTCCTAGCGTACCCTACGTTCTCCCTGCTGCTTGTCTCTGACTTTTCGTTTCTGTGTATTATCATTTACTCCCTCCGTGCTTCCCTTGCAGCTCCAGTTCTCCAGCACCTTCGTTTTTTCCCGGTGTTCCAGATCCTCTGCCTAGTCCTTCCGCCATCGTCTCCTGCGCTTCCGTGGTCTCGTGTCTTCATCCTGTCTTCCGGTTTGTCCTTTCATTCTCTGTCTGTCTTGTCAGTTTCCCGTTACCCGTTCCTCTTCTCCTTCTTCGTTTTCTTTTCCGTCGTCCCTGCCCTGACCTTTTCCTTTCCCTGTACTTTGGTACCGGCTGCCGTACAGTAGTCTCCCCTGGGCCTGCTCCTAACGCTCCCTGTATAGGGGGCGGCCCACCTGGTCCACTCATCCTGGGGAGGTTCGCTGTTTCGGTCTAGTGGGTCCACTTATCTCGCTTTCCTGGTCCCTAAGCGTAACAGTACAGACAGGCCATGGATCCCGCTGGTACCTCTGTTTCCACCCAAAAGGAACTCTTGTTTTTACGGGAGAACAAAAGCCGGATTATGGGTTTTCTTAAATCTATGGAGTCCCGTTTAGCTGCTCTTCAACCCTCCGACCCAGGGAGCGCTACTCAGCTGGCCAGTCTCCAGCAAGAGCTCGCCCAGCAACGTGATACCCAGGGCCACATACTAAGTTACATGGCTTCTGTGGATAATCGTCTGCTCACCCTTCAAACTGCCGCCTCGGCCCCTGCCCAGGCTCCGGCTTCGCACCCTCCTCCTCGTCTGGCTAGGCCGCCGCGATATAGTGGAGACCCTAAATTGTGTCGAGGTTTCCTAAACCAATGCCAGATGCACTTTGAACTTCTGCCACAACAATACCCCACTGACCGAGCTAAGGTGGCCTTTATTGTGTCTCAGTTGGAGGGTGTGGCTCTGGCCTGGGTTAACCCCCTATGGGAACGAGATGATCCTCTCGTCTCCCAACTCTCTTCTTTTCTGGAGACCTTTCGTAAGGTCTTCGATGAGCCAGGACGGTTGGCTTCTACTACCGAGTCGCTTTTTAGTCTCCACCAGGGTACCCTTTCTGTCGGCCAGTACGCCATTCAATTTCGTACCTTGTTGTCCGAGCTGGGCTGGAACAATGAGGCTTTGGTTGGGGCCTTCTGGCGCGGTCTGTCTGGTTGAATTAAGGACGAGTTGGCGGGTAGAGACACTCCTACAACTCTGGAGGATCTGATTTCCCTGGCGACCCGCATTGACTTGCGTTTCCAGGAACGTCTCCGTGAATCAGCCAGGGAGAGGAGACCGCCTCGTCCAGTCCCATCTTCTCGCAGTCCTACTCGTTCTCCTCAAGTCTCCCCTTCTATGGTATCTGCTCCTGAACCTATGCAGGTGGACCGTATCAAGCCGGCGGAGCAGCGTCGTAAGGAGAGACTGGCACAGGGTCTCTGCTTCTACTGTGGCAGTGCCTCCCATCTTCTACGTTCCTGTCCGGTGAGGCCGGGAAACGCCTCCGCCTAGGTCAGGTAAGGGAGGCTTACCTGGGTGATAGCGATTCCTCTCTACCCTTTACTCTTTCAGTTCAGTTACATATCGGTTCCGCTCGTTTTTCTGAAGTAGCGTATGTTGATTCTGGTGCGGCTGGAAATTTTATTCAACTCGAGGCAGTCAGTAGGTTTCAAATTCCTGTCAGAACCTTGGAGTCTCCTCGGCAGTTAGCTTCAGTTGACGGTCGGCCCTTGCAGGAAACCGTTACTTTGGTCACAGAAGAAGTGGAACTGCAAATCGGAGCTTTACATCGGGAGAAGATTGCCTTCTACGTGTTGCCATCTTTATCTCATACGTTTCTCCTGGGTCTTCCGTGGTTAAGAATACACGAGCCCGTTTTAGATTGGCGTTCTGGAGATGTCCTCCGTTGGGGTCATTCCTGTCAAACTAAATGTCTACGTCCTGTTCTTCCTTTAAGGTCATCCGTGTCTAATTTTCCTCCGGCAGGTTTGCCTTCAGCCTATCACTCCTTTGCTGATGTCTTCGATAAGAAAGAGGCGGAGAACTTGCCCCCGCATCGCCCATATGACTGCCCAATCGACCTCGTTCCTGGTACAACTCCACCCAGAGGACGAATTTATCTGCTGAATCCTCTTGAGTCTCAAGCCATGTCCGAGTATGTTCAGGAGAATTTGGCCAAGGGTTTCATCCGGAAGTCTTCTTCACCCGCAGGTGCAGGTTTCTTTTTTGTTAAAAAGAAGGACGGAACCCTCCATCCCTGCATCGACTATCGTGGTCTTAATTGTATTACTATTAAGAACAAGTATCCACTACCTCTTATTCCTGAACTTTTTGATTGGCTACGGGGAGCTCGAATTTTTACTAAGCTGGATCTTCGCGGGGCCTACAATCTTATCCGAATTCGTTCCGGAGATGAGTGGAAGACCGCTTTCAACACCAGAGATGGTCACTACGAGTACCTCGTCATGCCCTTCGGCTTATGCAATGCCCCCGCGGTATTTCAAGAATTTGTGAATGACATTTTCCGTGACCTTTTGTATTCTTGCGTGGTGGTATATCTGGACGATATTCTCGTTTATTCTCCTGACCTGTCTACTCACAGAAGGGACGTTCGTCTTGTTCTTCTGCGTCTGAGGGAGAATCGTCTATTCGCCAAGATCGAGAAATGCGCCTTTGAGCAGTCTTCTCTTCCTTTCCTGGGATACATTATCTCCGACTCTGGTCTATGCATGGACCCGGAATAGGTGTCCGCTGTGCTCAACTGGCCACGTCCTCTTGGTACCAAAGCTATCCAGCGATTCGTCGGTTTCGCGAATTACTACCGACAATTCATTCCTCACTTTTCTTCTCTAATCAAATCCATCATCTCCTTGATTCACAAGGGATCCGACCCTCACATCTGGACCCCTGAAGCTGAAGATGCCTTTCTCTCTTTGAAACAAGCCTTCTCTACAGGCTGCTCCCATACTTCATCGTCCTGAAGTCAATAAACCTTTTATTCTCGAAGTGGACGCTTCTGCAGTAGGAGCAGGGGCAGTACTGTCTCAAGAATCTTCGTCTGGGCGTTTTGTCACCTGCGGTTTCTTTTCCAAGACCTTCTCCCATTCTGAGCGACACTATTCTATTGGTGACAGGGAGTTATTGGCCATAAAGTTGGCTCTACAAGAGTGGAGATACCTTTTGGAGGGAGCTGTTCACCCGTTCAGGATCTATACGGACCACAAGAATCTAGCTTATATTCGTTCGGCTCAGAGACTTAATCCCCGGCAAGCTAGATGGTCCCTTTTCTTTGCTCGTTTTAATTTCGAGTTACATTTTCGTCCTGGCAATAAAAATCTTAAGGCCGACGCTCTCTCCAGATCCTTTTTGCCTATCGACTCAGAGGAAGAGGCTTCACATATTCTGGATACCTCCAAGGTCATCGTAGTAGCTCCCGTCAATCTGTCTTTGCTGCCTCCGGGCAAGACCTTCGTCTCTGAGCGCAACAGGAGGCGAGTTTTACGTTGGGGCCATGCCTCCAAGTTTGCTGGTCATGCTGGTCTTAAGAAGACGCTCTTGCTTCTTTCCCGCTACTACTGGTGGCCAACTCTTTCCCAGGAAGTTCAAGATTTTGTTGCCTCTTGTCCGTCTTGTGCCAAGAACAAGATTCCTAGACGACGGCCCTCTGGACTTCTTCATCCGCTGCCAGTTCCTTCAGCTCCGTGGCAACACATTGCAATGGATTTTATCACCGATTTGCCTCGCTCTTCCGGCTGCACTGTCATCCTTGTTGTTGTGGATAGGTTCTCCAAAATGGCTCATTTTTTATCCCTTCCTGGTTTACCCTCTGCACCTGAACTGGCAAAAATTTTTGTCCGCCACATTTTTCGTATTCATGGCTTTCCTCAACATATCGTTTCGGATAGAGGAGTTCAGTTTACATCTCGGTTCTGGAGAGCGCTCTGTAAATATATGAACATCTCACTTGACTTCTCTTCTGCCTACCACCCTCAATCCAACGGTCAAGTGGAGCGCACCAATCAGACTCTGGTAACTTATCTTCGTCATTTTTCCAATTCACATCACAGTGATTGGTCTGATCTTCTTCCTTGGGCAGAATTTGCATACAACAACCATCCCAGTGAATCTTCTTCCAAGTCACCCTTCTTTGTCGTCTAGGGGCAACATCCTGGTGTACCCCTACCGGTTCCTCCTGTCTCGGGGGTGCCGGCGGCTGATCTTTTGTCCGGGGAGTTCTCCAGGATCTGGCAGGAGACCAAGACCGCTCTTGAGTTTGCGTGAGACAGAATGAAGAGGCATGCTGACAAGAGGCGCCTAGACCCTCCGTTATATCATCCCGGTGATAGGGTATGGTTATCCTCTAAATTTGTTCGCTTAAAGATTCCTTCTCGTAAATTGGGTCCTCGTTATATTGGGCCTTTTGAGATTCTGACCCGTATTAATGATGTCTCCTACAAGTTAAAGCTGCCCCCCTCGCTACGCATTCCTAATTCCTTCCATGTTTCCCTCCTGAAGCCACTTGTTCTCAATCAGTTTCATGCCTCTACTGCGCTTTCTTCCCGGCCGGTCTCCGCCAATGATGTTTTTGAGATTAAGGACATCCTTGCCATGAAGAGAGTGAGGGGGAGGACCTTTTTTCTGGTGGACTGGAAGGGTTTTGGTCCAGAGGAGAGATCCTGGGAGCCTCGGGAGAACATCCAAGCTCCTCGAGTTTTGGCTAGATTTCTTTCTGGTCTTAGAAAGGGGGGAGGTAAGGAGGGGAGTACTGTCAGGTCGCCGTTATCACCGCCGCGGCCCCTGCTGCCCGCTCTGACTTACTGCTCCTCGGCGTCCCGGCGCGCTCCTGTTCCTTCTCCAGCGCCGCCTCCTCTGCTCGCTCTCCCGGCTCCTGCTTCCTGTCGGGCGCGCACGCTCTAGGATTTCCTGCGCACGCGCACTCTGCCTTTTCTTTGGACACTCTTTCCCCTGCTCTCTGTGCTCCTGGAGGTCCATGACCCGGAAGGTACGCTGCCACTCTGCATTTAAGGCCGCCTCTTCCTTTTGGCTGTGCCTGTCTGTCATTTGTTTTATGGCAAATGCCTCTGGCTCTCTCGCTTCCTAACGTACCCTACATTCTCCATGCTGCTTGTCTCTGACTTTTCGTTTCTGTGTATTATCATTTACTCTCTCCGTGCTTCCCTTGCAGCTCCAGTTCTCCAGCACCTTCGTTTTTTCCCGGTGTTCCAGATCCTCTGCCTAGTCCTTCCGCCATCGTCTCCTGCGCTTCCGTGGTCTCGTGTCTTCATCCTGTCTTCCGGTTTGTCCTTTCATTCTCTGTCTGTCTTGTCAGTTTCCCGTTACCCGTTCCTCTTCTCCTTCTTCGTTTTCTTTTCCGTCGTCCCTGCCCTGACCTTTTCCTTTCCCTGTACTTTGGTACCGGCTGCCGTTCAGTAGTCTCCCCTGGGCCTGCTCCTAACGCTCCCTGTATAGAGGGCGGCCCACCTGGTCCACTCGTCCTGGGGAGGTTCGCTGTTTCGGTCTAGTGGGTCCACTTATCTCGCTTTCCTGGTCCCTAAGCGTAACAGTGTGTTACCTCAGAAAGCATACAAAGGATTTTTTGGGATATTGTCCACGCTGCTGAACAAATGGAAACCTGAACGTATTGATGAAAAGGAATGGTGGTTTTATTCAACGCGTTTCAAAGTCTATATAGGACTTCGTCCTCGGGAAACACCACACACATATCCGTGGATCTGCGGCAGCTGGCGTTTATATGCCCTATCAAAGGGGCACCAGGTGAGCAGTTTTCTAAATAACAGATTCTGAAATTGTTGGATATGACCCTATGTGCGCTTCTTCTCTCCTATAGTTTCTTTGTTACCTCAGAAAGCTGCAAACCTCAGCTATTTAGCCTGTAAGGCTACGTTCAGACTAGCGTTGTGCGCCGCTGTGTCGGCGACGCGACGCACAACGCACCGAAAAACGCGGCAAAACACACGCAAAAACGCTGCCTTTTGCGACGCGTGCGTCGTTTTTTGCCGAAAATCGGACGCAAGAAAAATGCAACTTGTTGCGTTTTCTTGGTCCGACGCTTGCGGCAAAAAAGACGCATTTGTCGCAAAACGCAACAAGCAAAAACGCATGCGTCCCCCATGTTAAACATAGGGGCGCATGACGCGTGCGTCGCCGCTGCGTCGCCCGACGCGGCGCCGACGCACACTAGCACAACGCTAGTGTAAACGTACCCTAAACGCATTTACCCTAAGTGACTTCTGCTTCCTTCCTGGACAGAAGATGTGGTATTCGCTGACCATGAACTGGAGCAGCTCAGCATGGTAGGACGCAGCCATTACACAGTACACAGCAGGGGCACATTTATAAGATTATCTCAGCACAGGAACATTTTATTTAATCACATACAATTGTGTAAATTAATAGTATTCCAAGATCTATTAATTAAAATGTACTTTGCTCAACCTCTTTAAAATGGCACAATACTGGCGGGATGCCTGTTCGCACATAGGTAACCGTGATTTTCAATATATGCTCAGGTCATATAGGTGAGGCAATCACAGGTTAAATTCCTCTGGGGGGGGGGGGGGGGGGGGGAAATCAAGTGAAAAGTTTTAAAACATAGTAAGAAAATAAAAAATATCATGAATTAGATGTGTCTGTCCCCCAATCTCTCAAAATATAAAATTACTTAATGCATACAGGAAACTCTGTAAGAAAAACAAAATTGATAGGCTAACATGTTATATTTTGGGACTGCACTTGGCCACACTCAGGGTGCACCGGGCACACTAATTATCATATTTGACTAAAGAAGCACTCCTCCTATTAAAGTTTTTATCTTCTTAATATATTGCAGTCATCACAATATACAGCACGGTGTACTTACAATTGCTCATTAATCCTTTCTACCTAGATATAATCCTTCTTTTTTCCATTAAGTCTATGACATCATATGATTAATAACTGGCTAGCTGAATCCTTCTAAGCTCTATGTAGAAACAGTAGGTCATAAGTCTCTGCTAGGGGGGGAGGAGGGAGCAGCTGGGTCAGGAGATGAAGGGGATGATAAATGCAGGGACAAGAGACTTCTTGTTTCTGCATAGAGCAGAGAAAAGGGAAGAATTAGCTGGGTGGAAAGGCAAAATGAGCAATTGTAAGTACACACAGTGCTGTATAATGTGATGACTGCAATATATATAAAGAAAATAAACACTTTGATGGGAGGGGAAGATGTCGAGGAGGACAAGGAGGATGAAGAGGACAAGGAGGAGGAAGAGGACAAGGAGGAGGAAGAGGACAAGGAGGAAGAGGAGGACAAGGAGGAGGAAGAGTGCTGATTTAAGCTAAAATGATTTTAATGATTAGATCACTAAAAGTATGTCATATACCATGACATGGCCTTAATAATGTACTGTGGCAAAAAAAAAAAATTATTGCCATGGCAAAAATCCGAACGTTAGTGATCATATAGTGGTGACACGTGGCATAGGAAGTCGCCGTGTAGCCTGGTCTCCAATAATTGGCAGAATTCCAGAATGGCTTCCACGCTGCACTCCAGGAAGTTTCCACAAGTGAAATACTTTCTAACAAGCAGCCGGACGCTCACAGTAGACATACACTACAAGGACACAAGTGTCGGGACCCCTCCACATTACACCCACAGAGGATTCCTCACATCCACAGACATGAGCGAGAACAGCTTCACTACAAGATCTTGTAGGCTTCTGTCCGTGGGAATTTTTGCCCCGTCATCCAGAAGAGCGTTTGTCAGGTCAGACCCTGATGGGGCAGAGGACGGGCTCACAATCTCCGTCCTACCTGATCCTAAAGGTGTAGGATGGGGCTGAGATCCGGGATCTGTGCGGTCTTGTTCTTCCCGCCATGTCTGCATGGAGCTTGTGTACTGGGCACCTTCATGGGGAACAAAAACGGGTCTTCCCCAAAAAGCTGGAAGCTACAATTGTCCACAATGTCTTATACTGAAGTATTAAGATTTCCCTTAACTGGAAATAAAGGCCAAACCCTGAAAAACACCCCCATAGTATTATCCTCCTCCACCAAACTCTACAGCGGGCACAGTGCAGTCCGTCCGGGTAACGTTTTCCTGGAATCACCAACCCCAGATGCCACATAAAGACACATGATCCGTCACTGCACAGAACACGTTTCCTCCAGAGTCCAGAGAGGCCGGCTTTACACCACTCCATCTGAATCTCGGCATTGTGCTTGGTGATGTACGGCTGCACGCAGCTGCTCGGCCATGTAGGAGAGGAGGTCTGGACTCTGCAGTTATGGAGTCAGCAGAGAATTGGTGACATTTCCACCCTCTGCTCCTCAGCACTCGGTGACCCCGCTCTTTGACGTTACAGGGTCTCCACTTTGTGGCCGAGTTGCTTCGGTTCTTTCCACTTAATAAGTTGGGTCACATGTTATACACTGGGGGAGGGGGACGGAAGTCATACACCAGGGGAAATTAGGCTGGAGATTATACACCAGAGGTGAGGGCTGCATATTACACACTGGGGGCGAGGGGCCGGAGGTTATACACTGGGGGCGATGGGCCGGAGGTTATACACTGGGGGCAAGGGGGCGGAGGTTATACACTGGGGGCAAGGGGGCGGAGGTTATACACTAGGGGCGAGGTGCCAGAGGTTATACACCGGGGGCAAGGGGGCTGGAAGTTATACACCAGGGGGCGAGGGGGGTGGAGGTTATACACCAGGGGGCGAAGGGGGGTGGAGGTTATACACCAGGGGGCCAAGGGGGGTGGAGGTTATACACTGGGGGTGAGGGCCCGAAGGTTATACACCTGGGGCCAAGGGGGGCAGAGGTTATACACTGGGGGTGAGGGGCCGGAGGTTATACACCAGGGGGCGAGGGGAAGGAGGTTATACACTGGGGGCGAGGGGCCAGAGGTTATACACCAGAGGGCGAGGGGCCGGAGGTTATACACTGGGGGCGAGGGGGACAGAGGTCATACACCAGGGGGCAAGGGGGGTGAAGGTTATACACTGGGGGTGAGGGGACAGAGGTTATACACTGGGGGCAAGGGGGTGGAGGTTATACACCAGGGGGCGAGGGGCCGGAGGCTATACACCAGGGGCGAGGGGCTGGAGGTTATACACCGGGGGCGAGGGGCTGGAGGTTATACACTGGGGGCGAGGGGCTGGAGGTTATACACCAGGGGGCGAGGGGCTGGAGGTTATACACCAGGGGCGAGGGGCTGGAGGTTATACACTGGGGGCGAGGGGCTGGAGGTTATACATCAAGGGGCGAGGGGGGTGGAGGTTATACACCAGGGGGCGAGGGGGGTGGAGGTTATACACCAGGGGGCAAGGGGGACGGAAGTTATACACCAGGGGGCGAGGGGCTGGAGGTTATACACTGGGGGCGAGGGGCTGGAGGTTATACACCAGGGGGCGAGGGGCTGGAGGTTATACACCAGGGGCGAGGGGCTGGAGGTTATACACTGGGGGCGAGGGGCTGGAGGTTATACATCAAGGGGCGAGGGGGGTGGAGGTTATACACCAGGGGGCGAGGGGGGTGGAGGTTATACACCAGGGGGCAAGGGGGACGGAAGTTATACACCAGGGGGCGAGGGGGACGGAGGTTATACACTGGGGGCGAGGGGGGTGGAGGTTATACACCAGGGGGCGAGGGGGGTGGAGGTTATACACCAGGGGGCGAGGGGGGTGGAGGTTATACACTGGGGGCGAGGGGCTGGAGGTTATACATCAGGGGGCGAAGGGGGTGGAGGTTATACACCTGGGGGCGAGGGGGGTGGAGGTTATACACCAGGGGGCAAGGGGGACGGAAGTTATACACCAGGGGGCGAGGGGGGCAGAGGTTGCACACTGGGGGCGAGGGGCTGGAGGTTATACACCAGGGGGCGAGGGGGGTGGAGGTTATACACCAGGGGGCGAGGGGGGTGGAGGTTATACACCAGGGGGCAAGGGGGACGGAAGTTATACACCAGGGGGCGAGGGGGGCAGAGGTTGCACACTGGGGGCGAGGGGCTGGAGGTTATACACCAGGGGGCGAGGGGGGTGGAGGTTATACACCAGGGGGCGAGGGGGGTGGAGGTTATACACCAGGGGGTGAAGGTTATACACCGTGGGGGGGGGGGGGGGAGGTTATACAAATGGGACTGAGTGAAACACTGGACCTCAATGATGAGACCCGTGCTATACTTTCCTCCATACGACTGGGGGTGCTCGGGCCGTAGAGGGGAGGACACTACAAGGAGCGACGCCTCTGCAGCAAATACTTTCTACTGGATCCTTGAGGGACATAAATCTGCAGACTGAATATTTACTTTGCTTTCCAGGAACATTTTCTGCTTACACTGCACATTCTGACTGTATTCAGTGATCAGAAGATGAATTACACAGAGCTGCAGCAATGATTACCATGTGTAAACACTGGGGGCTCTTAAAGGGGAAGGTACAGCAAAGAGGCTCAGAAACCTGTATCATAAGGAAGGAGAAGGCTCCTTAAAGGGGTTTCCACTAATAAGTTTTACACTTTTGTCTTTTCTTTGAGCTCTGAGTTTTTCAACTGGAAACCACTTCAGGAACTGCTGCTTTAGGGGAGTTATTGGAGGAGTTTTACTTTTTCGAGGATTTCTGGAAGAGTTTATTTTCCCCTGAATCGTTCTTTGTAGCGTTTTGATTGGTCAGTGCCTTAACTTGGGAGAAGTTTCCTTCAAGAATTGACCTGCACTTTTTTTCCCACCATTAAATTTTCTAAAACCTCTTCATAAATAAAAAAAAAAATAAAAATAAAAAAAAATCATAGATATCCCAAAGAAATTATTAGGAAGAGCTTTCCAACATTTTTGAGGAGGATTTCGGAGTCCTAAAAAAACTTTGTGAGTAACTAAAGGGGTGGACGGATGTCGAAAACCTATTTTTAAATACTCCATTAGAGAGGAATCCACCTTTTAGGACCCTCAGGGGTTGTTCAGAAAAAATGTATTTTTCTTTGGGGGGGGGGGGGGAGGAATGAAATTTTGACATAGGGGGTCTCTCTATTCAGGACTCTCATTTATAAACTAGAGTGGCAATAAATGGCATGTTTTTCTGGCTCTCTCCAGAGACCACTTGGTAGATCCATCCTTTACAGGGTCAATCATTATTATTATTATTTATTTATATAGCACCATTGGTTCCATGGTGCTGTACATGAGAAGGGGTTACATACAAGTTACAGATATCACTTACAGTAAACAAACTAACAATGACGGACTGATACAGGGGGGCGAGGACCCTGCCCTTGTGGTCTTACATTCTACAGGATTATGGGGAAGGAGACAGTAGGTTGAGGGTTGCAGGAGCTCCGGTGTTGTTGAGGCGGTAGCTCCGGTGTTGTTGAGGCGGTAGCTCCGGTGTTGGTGAGGCGGTAGCTCCGGTGTTGGTGAGGCGGTAGCTCCGGTGTTGGTGAGGCGGTAGCTCCGGTGTTGGTGAGGCGGTAGCTTCAGTAGTGGTGAGGAGGCAGCGGGGTCAGTGCAGGCTGTAGGCTTTCCTGAAGAGGTGGATTTTCAGGTTCCGTCTGAAGGATCCGACTGTGGTTGATAGTCGGACGTGTTGGGGCAAAGAATTCCAGAGGATGGGGGATATTCGGGAGAAGTCTTGGAGGCGGTTGGATGAGGAGCGAATAAGTGTGGAGGAGAGAAGGAGGTCTTGGGAGGACCGGAGATCACGTGAGGGAAGATATCGAGAGATTAGTTCAGAGATATATGGAGGAGACAGGTTATGGATGGCTTTGTAGGTCAGTATTAGTAATTTGAACTGGATACGCTGAGGGAATGGGAGCCAGTGAAGAGATTGGCAGAGGGGGGAAGCGGAGGAGTGTAGCGAGGAGAGAGATGAATTAGTCGGGCAGCAGAGTTAAGAATGGACTGGAGAGGTGCAAGGGTGTTAGCAGGGAGGCCACAGAAAAGGATGTTGCAGTAGTCAAGGCGGGAGATGATGAGGGCGTGCACAAGCATTTTAGTAGATTGGGGGTTGAGGAAAGGACGGATTCTGGAGATATTTTTGAGCTTAAGGTGACAGGAGGTGGAAAGAGCTTGGATGTGCGGTTTGAAGGACAGGGCAGAGTCGAAGGTTACTCCGAGGCGGCGGACTTCCGGTACGGGGGAAAGCATGATGTCATTGATTGCGATAGATAGGTCAGGTAAGGAAGATCTGTGGGATGGAGGAAAGATGATGAGTTCAGATTTGTCCACATTGAGTTTGAGGAAGCGAGAGGAGAAGAAGGAGGGTATGGCTGATAGGCACTCTGGTATTCTGGACAGCAGAGCGGTGACGTCTGGGCCAGAGAGGTAGATCTGAGTGTCATCAGCATAGAGGTGGTACTGGAACCCATGGGACTTTATGAGTTGTCCCAAGCCAAGTGTATAGATTGAGAAGAGTAGGGGTCCTAGAACAGAGCCTTGGGGGACTCCAACAGAGAGAGGGTGGGATGAGGTGGGAGTGGGAGACGCTGAATGTGCGGTTGGAAAGGTATGAGGAGATCCAGGATAGGGCGAGGTCTTTGATGCCAAAGGAGGAGAGGATCTGTAGTAGGAGGCAGTGGTCGACTGTGTCGAAAGCAGAGGACAGGTCTAGAAGGAGTAGTACAGAGTATTGTCCAGTAGCTTTGGCGGTAAGTAGGTCGTTAGTGATTTTGGTCAGGGCAGTCTCAGTTGAGTGATGGGGGCGCAAACCAGATTGTAGATTGTCGAACAACAAGTTAGATGAGAGGTGGGAGGAGAGTTCAGCATGGACGTGCTGCTCCAGGAGTTTGGAAGTGAATGGGAGCAGTGATATTGGGCGATAGCTGGACATAGCAGTTGGATCGAGGGTTGGCTTTTTAAGGATAGGCGTGATTGTGGTGTGTTTGAAAGCAGAAGGGAAGGTGCCAGAAGATAGTGATAGGTTGAAGAGGTGGGTTAGGGATGGGATGAGTGTGGTGGTGTGGTTGGGGAGGAGGAGGGATGGGATGGGGTTGAGCGCACATGTGGTGAGGTGCGATTTGGAGAGGAGACAATTACGCCCCCCTTCAGTGATGTTGAATAGGGAGGTTATGGGGTTTGGGCATTGGTCTGGTATACAAAGGGGTTGTGGTGGTTGAACAATGAAGACTTGCCTTGTTTGGTCGATCTTATTTTTAAAGTGTGTGGCAAAGTCCTCAGCAGAGATGAGGGAGGTTGGAGGAGGCAGTGGGGGGCGGAGGAGGGAGTTAAAGGTTTTGAATAACTGTTTGGGGTTGTAGGATAGGGATGATACGAGGGTTGTGAAGTAGGCCTGTTTAGCAGAGGTGAGTGCAGATTTAAAATCATTGTACGGCGCAATACCCCATTTCTCCTGCGGAGGTGCTGCTGCACTTTTTGCCAGGTTTCCCCACAGATTAATCAATCAATGAGGGTCTCAGCAGCAGGACACAGCGCTGATCTTCTAACAATGTTTGCCTAAGCCAATATTTAAGAGGAGCATTTTAGGGGCTGAATTGCTGAAATACTGGGAACAGATGATTTTCTAAGTGCCAATGCAAGTAAAGCCCCGCGCAGAGCGCAGCTGCGAACCTTTACTGCACGGCATGTGAGAAAGGTAGAAAAACGCTCATAAATCATCATCACAGAAAACCACAATATTCGGCCTGCGAGATGAAAGGTGACTGGTTACAGATGGGCGCACACCACCTCTGCAGAGGAGCACAGGGGGCACGAAAACACCGAGCAAAGCCTAAAGCTATGTGCACAAGTTGCGGGTTTCTGTGCGGAATTTTCCGCTCAGTTTTTGAAAAATCCGCAGATTTCCAGCGTTTTTTGTGTGGATTCCACCTGTGGTTTTACACCTGCGGATTCCTATAGAGGCGCAGGTGTAAACCGCTGCGGAATCCGCACAAAGAATTGACATGCTGCAGAAAATACAACGCAGTGTTTCCGCACGGTATTTTCCGCAGCATGGGCACAGCGGATTTGGTTTTCCATACGTTTACATGGTACTGTAAACCTGATGGAAAACTGCTGCGGATCCACAAAGGCCAATCCGCACCGTGTGCACATAGCCTAAAGCTCCTCGCCCTCGGCAGACCTCATTGTCAGAGACTACAGGCTTGTCACTTGTACCTGTGGGGTATCGGAAAGGTTGCTGCAGGTGAATTTCCTCTAAAGTTTAAGGTTATGTTCACATTGAGTTTTTTGATTTTTTTTTTTTTTTTTTTTTTTTTAATAGGACATGTTGCAAAATCCTCCTCGAAAACAACTCAAAAACTCTGTGTGAACATAGCCTTAGGCAAGATTCAGAAATCTGTGGAAGACAGTCCAGATGTCCGATCCGGCATATATGGAGCTGCCTAGTTTGGGTCAGGAGACCCGGGGCCAGTTTGGGTCACTACAAATAGAAAGAAGTCTAGCACTCAACTTAAGCGGCGAAAGATTTGATTTATTTGTAGCACTCGAAACGTTTCAGTCCATAAGGACTTTCATCAGTCACGTGCCGTTAGAAGCCCGTAGGGCTGGGTTCAGAAAGAGCAGGGATGCACAGAATGTGCAAAAAGCGCCGCCACAGCTTGCGTTATAGAGAATGGAGGTAAAATAGAGCTTAGTTAGAGTGCTGTAATGGTGGGGCAATGGCCGCACATCAGGATGTAGCACCCACAAGCTGAAAGCGCTGGTGTTCGGGGTGAGGGGCACTGCCTCCAGACACGGTATCCACCGCTAGTCACTAGCTAGCCGCTAGCTCCAGACAGGTGGATTCAGAAGATGGGCATGCGCAAACCACTATGCCACCAACGGAAATATATGCAAGATCTGGGGGAAGAAACAGCCATGTCGCCACGCCCATATGACCTGACCAGCCTGATTGACAGGCGAAAACAACGACTTTGGTAAGGTATTTCGGCAGCATAGGTGGGGAATCATGGTACACTACATACACTATAGGAACGCACAGCTCAGGCCCCATTTAACGGTATTTTTATCTCGTACTGAAAAAACGGGGTGACAGGTTCCCTTTAAGGCAAAACTGCTCCAGCTCCTTCTAGTTAGATGGTTTCCTCTGGTGAACACCAGTCTTCATGTCTGACCACAGATTCTCCATTGGATTAAGATCTGGGCTTTTTTGACTAGACGTCTCCAAAACATGTACACGTTTCCCTTTAAACCACTCGAGTGTTGCTTTAGCAGTTTGCTTTGCGTCATTGTCTTGTTGAAAGACGAACCTCCGTCCCAGTCTCAAATCACTGACAAATAGGTTTTTCTCAAAAATATTCCTATATTTTGCACCATCCATCTTTCCCTTGACTTGGAACATTTTCCCTGTCCCTGCTACCGAAAAAACATCTCCACAGCATGATGCTACCACCACGTTTCACTGTGGGGATGGTGTTCTTAGGGTGATGAACTGTGTTGGTTTGGTGCCAGACAAAGCGTTTACCTTGGTGGCCAAAATTTTAGTTTTAGTCTTTTCTGACCAAAGCACCTTTCTCCATACATCTGGGGAATCACATGTCTTTTGGCAAACAATACAATCCTTACAATTTTTGTGTGAGTAAAGGGTTTTTTTCTGCTCACTCTTGCATAAAGGCCACCTCTTCTTGTGGTCGTATGGACAGATACTCCAGTCACTGCTTGGGAACTCTGCAGTTCCTTCAGGGTTACCTTTGGTCTCTGTGCTGCCTCTCTTGGCAGATTTGTTATGGTACCATGTTCTTCCCATTTGATGATTACCCCTGACTTGTTCTTCTCAACAACTTTGTCCCTAACTTGTTTGGAGATCTCCTTGGTCTTCACGGTGGTGTTTGGTTAGCGGTACCTCTTCCTTCATGGAGTTTGGTTAGTGGTGCCTTTTCCTTCATGGAGTTTGTTTAGTGGTGCCTCTTCCTTCATGGAGCTTGGTTAGTGGTGCCTCTGCCTTCATGGAGTTTGGGCCAGTGGTGCCTCTTCCTTCATGGAGTTTGGCCAGTGGTCCCTGTTCCTTCATGGAGTTTGGCCAGTGGTGCCTCTTCCTTCATGGAATTTGGCCAGTGGTCCCTCTTCCTTCATGGAGTTTGGGCCAGTGGTCCCTCTTCCTTCATGGAGTTTGGCCAGTGGTGCCTCTTCCTTCATGGAGTTTGGCCAGTGGTCCCTCTTCCTTCATGGAGTTTGGCCAGTGGTGCCTCTTCCTTCATGGAATTTGGTTAGTGGTGCCTCTTCCTTCATGGAGTTTGGTTAGTGGTGCCTCTTGTTAATGGTGTTTGGTTAGTGGTGCCTCTTCCTTCATGGAGTTTGGTTAGTGGTGCCTCTTGTTAATGGTGTTTGGTTAGTGGTGCCTCTTGATAATGGTGGTGCAGCCTCCGTGGTGTTTCACAAATGGTAAAGTGTATATACTGACGGCGATGTGACGCTTCGATTACACACAGGGGGACGTCCTGCCTCTAAGCATGTGACTTATGAAGGCAATTGTTGGCACTAGAATTTTTTAGGGGCTTCATAGCAGAAGGGGTGAACACATATGCACAATTTTTAACTTATTTGACCCCAACAATTTAATTTATAAAAACATTAAAAAAAAAACTCAGCTCCAGGTAGGTTTGTGCTGTGGAGAAGCCCGGAGTCTCGTCTCTGCCAGACGTTGGCATTGCTTGTGAAGGAAGCCAGTCCAGCTTCAATCCACAAAAATCAAATCATTTTATGATTAAAACAGATTTGGCAGCCAGAGATTAAGACCTCAGCAGTCGCTGGAAACCTGTCGGTTCCTCCTCCACCTCCTTGCACCCCTCATCCCCAATCATGCCTAGGCATATTTCAGTGTTGTCATATCTAAAGTAATCAAAGGATTTGATTTTATGGATAGAAGCTGGACTCTCTTCCTTCACAAACATTTCATTATATAATCGTATCGTATATAACCTTCCATTTTCACACCTCCAGCTTAGACTATTTAGTGCTGATGCCTCACACACAAATCGGATTACAAAAATACTAAAAACAGGTTGTAATGTGACAAAACGAGTAAAAAGCCAAAGGGATGAATACTTTTGCAAACCACTCTAGCTGTATTCAGATGCTGTCGCGTTTCAGAGTAAAATGTAAGCTGCTTCAATGCTGCCGCCGGCGTCTCATTCATGCTGTCCGGGGATCCGGCCCAATAAATCTCTCGCAGGTTCCCTTTAAGAAAAACCTATTAAACCTATATATAACACCTATCATTAAGAGCAACCCTCATCGGGCCATAAAAAGGCGATCACAAATACAGACTGTGAGTGAACACCGGGGAAAGTGGCCGGATGGGAGACGCAGAGGAAAAATCCCCATTACATAAGGCGTCCGGATACCGAGGGAGCAAATTACACAGTCGCCGTGCGATAAATGCTATATAATTAGCTCGATGGCCATGATGTCACGTCCAAGCTGATGAACCTAAAACACCATTCTCATTGCCATGGTAACACTCACGTCCCTTTAAACACGGGTTCCCATCACTAACCATCATCATTATGCAACTTTTGTAAAAGAAGAAAAAAAAAACTAAAAAAAAAAACTATTAGGTATTTGTGCTTGTTCTTTGATAGTTTATTAGTTTTATTTTTTAATATTACTTTTTTTTTTTATGATAAATATTTATTATATTCAGTTTTATTTTATTTTTAATTTTTTTACTGGTAATTTATTCCATCCCCAAATAAAAGAAAGACAATTTAAATTTTTCTTTTTTTCATTAAAAACTTTGTGCGAAGAAGTTAGGATTGATGATAACTTCTCTATCGCTTGGGGGTCCGACCGCTGGGACCCTCGCTGAGCCTACGGTCCCCGTCTGAAAGTAGTAAAGGTCGAGCATGCACACCTCCGCTACCATTCACTCACAATAGGAGTGGGAGTGTTGATCGCGGGCTCAGGGGCACTAAAAAAAATAAAATAAAAAAATAAGTAAAAATAAAAAAATTTAAAAAAAAAAAAAAAAAAAAAAAGAGAAAAAAAGTTTTGAAAAATTCAAGCAAAAAAAAAATTACGCGCTTATTTTCATAGTTCAAAAATAAACATATTCAGTATCGCAGAGTCTGTAAAAGTCCATTAAATATATAGTAAATACCGTAAGGCAGAAGAAAAAAAAAATGCCGCAAGTGTGCTGTTTAGTCCCATCTCCTCCCAAAAAAATGCAGCAAAATACGCTCCGTATCTCCAAAAAAAAAAAAAAAAAAAACTATTAAAACATCAGCTTGCCATGAAAAATACAAGCTCTCATACAGTGAAAAATTAAAATGTTCCGTGGCCTTCTCAGAAAAAAAAGTTGACTCGTCAATTTTTCTCATTTTTTTTTTCTACTTTTGTGTCATTTCTATATATTTTTTGGCCATTTTTCAGCACTTCAGAGGTTAGGTTTTTTTTTCTTATTTACATTACATTATAAGGTAAAATGTATGGTGTCATTAAAAACGGTAACGGAAAAAAAGCCCGACTGTACGGTTCTGCCGACGGAAAGTGCAAAAATAGAAAAAAGGTTGTTTTTTTTTTTTTTAGACTTCTGTCTTTTACGCTCACTTTGGCCACCACTTGGCTTGTAAAACATCAAAGCATCAATATCACCACTGCTGGAATAAAAGGCTGAAACTGGATCCTGGGGAGCGCTACTGATCAAAGGGGATTTAAAGGGAACTTCCACCCCGACGTGGAAGCCACGGCATGGGAATGTGCCGGCACTCACAGGTCCCTGGGCTACTACATTCAGTCCTATAGTCCCGGCACAATCCTTGCGCCCCCATTCAGCCGCCCTGTTTGTGTTTGGGCTGGAGGTTTAATAGTTTCCACATAAAGAAGCGGCTCTGAATGGTAATGAATGGCCGACATTCACACATCGCTAGCTGCCATTGTCTGCGGCCGGAGCTGCCTCTTTTATATCAGATAGTCAGCCATTGACGATGTAATGAAAGGCGAGTCATCGAAAAAAAAAAAGCTCAAAGTATCCTGGGAAAAGGGGAGCGCGCTGTCATGTCTGCTCGCCGCGTCACAAGTCATATCACCTGTCGCCTTCTATACCATTATGGATTTTTTTTTTCGTTATTTTAAATAAACCTTTGAAGAAAACAAAAAGAACAAAAACAAAACAAACAAAATAAAATAATGATTTATTTTTTATTTTTGCAGATTTGTATCTATTACGTCTGTGTTGTTTATTGGATTTATACTTTTTGTTTCAGCTTCTTAGTTTTGTATTCTCGGCCGGAGCGGAGGGTGTTTGGGGGGTGTCCTTCAATCTTGGCAGACTTGTATGATGAAATGCTCGGTTGGCATGGGCAACAAGGACATTATACCTCTGAGGCAGCACTGAGGCCCCCGCTCTTTTTGGCAAGGATGAAACTTGCCAACAGTAATAACCATTGCTACATAGAGGTGGGATATTTAAGCAAACAACACACATACTATACATACAGTACATACCAAAGTTTGGACACACCTTCTCATTTAAAGATTTTTCGGTATTTTCATGACTATGAAAATTGTAAATTCACACTGAAGGCATCAAAACTATGAATTAACACATGTGGAATTATATACTTAACAAAAAAAGTGTGAAACAACTGAAATTATGTCTTATATTCTAGGTCCTTCAAAGCAGCCACCTTTTGCTTTGATGACTGCTTTGCACACTCTTGGCATTCTCTTGATGAGCTTCAAGAGGTAGTCACCGGAAATGGTTTTCCAACAATCTTGAGTTCCCAGAGATGCTTAGCACTTGTTGGCCCTTTTGCCTTCACTCTGCGGTCCAGCTCACCCCAAACCATCTCGATTGGGTTCAGGTCTGGTGACTGTGGAGGCCAGGTCATCTGGTGTAGCACCTCATCACTCTCCTTCTTGGTCAAATAGCCCTTACACAGCCTGGAGGTGTTTGGGGTCATTGTCCTGTTGAAAAATAAATGATGGTCCAACTAAACGCAAACCGGATGGAATAGCATGCCGCTGCAAGATGCTGTGGTAGCCATGCTGGTTCAGTATGCCTTCAATTTTGAATAAATCCCCAACAGTGTCATCAGCAAAGCACCCCCACACCATCACGCCTCCTCCTCCATGCTTCACGGTGGGAACCAGGCATGTAGAGTCCATCCGTTCACCTTTTCTGCGTCGCACAAAGACACGGTGGTTGGAACCAAAGATCTCAAATTTGGACTCATCAGACCAAAGCACAGATTTCCACTGGTCTAATGTCCATTCCTTATGTTCTTTAGCCCAAACAAGTCTCTTCTGCTTGTTGCCTGCCCTTAGCAGTGGTTACCTAGCAGCTATTTTACCATGAAGGCCTGCTGCACAAAGTCTCCTTTTAACAGTTGTCGTAGAGATGTGTCTGCTGCTAGAACTCTGTGTGGCATTGACCTGGTCTCCAATCTGAGCTGCTGTTATCCTGCGATTTCTGAGGCTGGTGACTCGGATAAACTTATCCTCAGAAGCAGAGGTGACTCTTGGTCTTCCTTTCCTGGGGCGGTCCTCATGTGAGCCAGGTTCTTTGTAGCGCCTGATGGTTTTTGCAACTGCACTCGGGGACACTTTCAAAGTTTTCCCAATATTTCCGACTGACTGACCTTCATTTCTTAAACTAAGCATGGCCACTCGTTTTCTTAGCTGCTTTTTTCTTGCCATATTACAAATTCTAACAGTCTATTCAGTAGGACTATCAGCTGTGTATCCACCAGACTTCTGCACAACACAACTGATGGTCCCAACCCCATTTATAAGGCAAAAAATCCCACTTATTAAACCTGACAGGGCACACCTGTGAAGTGAAAACCATTCCCGGTGACTACCTCTTGAAGCTCATCAAGAGAATGCCAAGAGTGTGCAAAGCAGTCATCAAAGCAAAAGGTGGCTACTTTGAAGAACCTAGAATATAAGACATAATTTCAGTTGTTTCACACTTTTTTGTTAAGTATATAATTCCACATGTGTTAATTCATAGTTTTGATGCCTTCAGTGTGAATGTACAATGAATGTATATACAGAAAAATCTTTAAATGAGGTGTGTCCAAACTTATGGTCTGTGTGTGTGCGCGTGCGTGCGTGTATATATAATATATATATATATATATATTATTTTTTTTTGTTTGTTTGTTTTCTTGTGGCTTTTTGACTGGCCATGTATCTCTATGTGTGTATGTGTATAGAAAAATATTTGGAATTGAGAGTCCTCAGTGGTTGATACCTTTTAATGGCTAACTGAAAAGATGGTAACAGATTGCAGCTTTCGAGACTACTCAGGTCTCTTCATCAGGCACAGACTAATAGAAAGTCTGAAGAATCACATATTTATGCACAACACATCACAGAAGTAATGCTATAGATAAGACAGGTGATGTGAAGCAGAAGTATCATTATGGGAGAGTGATAAACAGTTCATAGATAAGGAGTGAATGTTTTATTGTCCTCTGATTGGGGTCTCGTTCTGTGTTGTGAACCAATACATTTCATTCACCTTCACAATTGTGTTCCACTTGTTGATTCTTCACCAAAAATTTCCATCTGGTATCTTTACGTTTGAAGCATGACATGTGGGAAAAGGTTGAAAAGTTCCAGGGGGCCGAATACTTTTGCAAGTCACAGGCCCACAGGGAGGTTCTGTAGTACACTCCCAACTTGAAATTTGTATCTTCATTTCCAGAGGTCATAACTTTGGAACATAGGGGCCCAGAAGAAAAATGAAAACTGTTCCAGAATCAGTGGATCAGCAGCAATTGGAGAAGTTGAGGCAGATTAAATTAAAAAAAAAGGTCCCCTTTAATAGCTATCAGTGGGTGGTAGGTGATAAGTTGTTACGGTGGGAATACCCATTTAATTCTATCACTTTTCTTTCTCTCCTTCTGTGTCCCTGTGACAACACTTCTTGCACACATCTACAATATTCACATACCATGTATTGCACCGGTTTTGTATAAACGTGTAGAATCTGGATTGTCTTGATGACAACATTGAAGTATGGTCACAAGGACACAGGAGCAGAGATAACACTTAGGATATACGTATGTTTTTGTCCATTATTCATCTATGTATCTTCAAAGCAATCACTGATCTCTACCTACAAACCTTAGCTGAACAACTACTGTAATACTCGTGCACCATATGGCGGCACATGGATGGATAAGGTCCGCACCCTAAGCTTTATACATGGCTACCTTTGTAGTCCACATGTCCCCTGATCAATCACTATTACGTGATCGATCTGCTCATCGTCAATTTGCAAACCGCAGGACTAGAGTTGTGGGCTATGTCCACACAAGGCGGAAATGCAACAACTTGCCATAGAAAACGCAAGCAGCAAATCCCCCACCTCTGCAGGCGCCATTTATGTGCGACGCACCTCTATTCATCCTTCCCGTCTTTCCTCGGACATACATGTATTATGTGGCCACTATTTATATACAGAATACAGAAAATAATCACACCGGCCAGATTTCTACCACGGCTGAATGTAAAATGTATTTGAGTCCAGAGGGAAAGGATTCCAGATCCTGCGAGCTCCTATATATAGACCTCTCCCTGCCAGGAGCGCTGCACAATGCCAGGAGGACCCGAGCGAGCAGCCTCAGGATCAGCAGAGACATTAGACGGGTCCCTGTACATGCTGGTTGGATAATAGTCACCGCTCCCGATGCCGCCACATTGATATAGACTGTTGGCGTAAGGGTGACATGACAGAACTAAAACCTCCAGCACAGCCCACCACCTATATGAGAACCCAAAAGAGTCTGAACATCCTAGGATCGGTTCTAAAGATAATAATGGGGCCCTAAATAAGAAAAGTTACTGTCATACGATGTCAGTGAATACCACCATACATCTTCAGAGAAAACTATCATAGCATGTCTGCGAATACCATCACACAACTTCAGGGAAAACCTCCATACAGTGTCTGAAAACCACAATACAACATCAGAGAAAACCTCCATACAGTGTCAGCGAATACCACCATACAACATCAGAGAAAACCTCCATACAGTGTCAGTGAATACCACCATACAACTTCAGGGAAAACCTCCATACAGTGTCAGCGAATACCACCATACAACATCAGAGAAAACCTCCATACAGTGTCAGTGAATAACACCATACAACATCAGAGAAAACCTCCATACAGTGTCAGCGAATACCACCATACAACATCAGAGAAAACCTCCATACAGTGTCAGCGAATACCACCATACAACATCAGAGAAAACCTCCATACAGCATCAGTGAATACCACCATACAACTTCAGAGAAAACCTCCATACAGTGTCAGCGAATACCACCATACAACATCAGAGAAAACCTCCATACAGTGTCAGCGAATACCACCATACAACATCAGAGAAAACCTCCATACAGTGTCAGTGAATACCACCATACAACATCAGAGAAAACCTCCATACAGTGTCAGCGAATACCACCATACAACATCAGAGAAAACCTCCATACAGTGTCAGCGAATACCACCATACAACATCAGAGAAAACCTCCATACAGCATCAGTGAATACCACCATACAACTTCAGAGAAAACCTCCATACAGTGTCAGCGAATACCACCATACAACATCAGAGAAAACCTCCATACAGTGTCAGCGAATACCACCATACAACATCAGAGAAAACCTCCATACAGTGTCAGCGAATACCACCATACAACATCAGAGAAAACCTCCATACAGTGTCAGCGAATACCACCATACAACATCAGAGAAAACCTCCATACAGTGTCAGTGAATACCACCATACAACTTCAGAGAAAACCTCCATACAGTGTCAGCGAATACCACCATACAACATCAGAGAAAACCTCCATACAGTGTCAGCGAATACCACCATACAACATCAGAGAAAACCTCCATACAGTGTCAGCGAATACCACCATACAACATCAGAGAAAACCTCCATACAGCATCAGTGAATACCACCATACAACATCAGAGAAAACCTCCATACAGTGTCAGCGAATACCACCATACAACATCAGAGAAAACCTCCATACAGTGTCAGCGAATACCACCATACAACATCAGAGAAAACCTCCATACAGTGTCAGCGAATACCACCATACAACTTCAGGGAAAACCTCCATACAGTGTCAGCGAATACCACCATACAACTTCAGAGAAAACCTCCATACAGTGTCAGTGAATACCACCATACAACTTCAGAGAAAACCTCCATACAGTGTCAGCGAATACCACCATACAACTTCAGAGAAAACCTCCATACAGTGTCTGAAAACCACAATACAACATCAGAGAAAACCTCCATACAGTGTCAGCGAATACCACCATACAACATCAGAGAAAACCTCCATACAGTGTCAGCGAATACCACCATACAACATCAGAGAAAACCTCCATACAGTGTCAGCGAATACCACCATACAACATCAGAGAAAACCTCCATACAGTGTCAGTGAATACCACCATACAACATCAGAGAAAACCTCCATACAGTGTCAGTGAATACCACCATACAACATCAGAGAAAACCTCCATACAGTGTCAGCGAATACCACCATACAACATCAGAGAAAACCTCCATACAGCATCAGTGAATACAACATCAGAGAAAACCTCCATACAGTGTCAGTGAATACCACCATACAACTTCAGAGAAAACCTCCATACAGTGTCAGTGAATACCACCATACAACTTCAGAGAAAACCTCCATACAGTGTCAGTGAATACCACCATACAACTTCAGAGAAAACCTCCATACACTGTCAGTGAATACCACTATACAACATCAGAGAAAACCTCCATACACGGTCAGTGAATACCACCATACAACATCAGAGAAAACCTCCATACAGTGTCAGCGAATACCACCATACAACATCAGAGAAAACCTCCATACAGTGTCAGTGAATACCACCATACAACTTCAGAGAAAACCTCCATACAGTGTCAGCGAATACCACCATACAACATCAGAGAAAACCTCCATACAGTGTCAGCGAATACCACCATACAACATCAGAGAAAACCTCCATACAGTGTCAGCGAATACCACCATACAACTTCAGAGAAAACCTCCATACAGTGTCTGAAAACCACAATACAACATCAGAGAAAACCTCCATACAGTGTCAGCGAATACCACCATACAACATCAGAGAAAACCTCCATACAGTGTCAGTGAATACCACCATACAACATCAGAGAAAACCTCCATACAGTGTCAGTGAATACCACCATACAACTTCAGAGAAAACCTCCATACAGTGTCAGTGAATACCACCATACAACTTCAGAGAAAACCTCCATACACTGTCAGTGAATACCACTATACAACATCAGAGAAAACCTCCATACAGTGTCAGTGAATACCACCATACAACATCAGAGAAAACCTCCATACAGCGTCAGTGAATACCACCATACAACATCAGAGAAAACCTCCATACAGTGTCAGTGAATACCACCATACAACATCAGAGAAAACCTCCATACAGTGTCAGCGAATACCACCATACAACTTCAGGGAAAACCTCCATACAGTGTCAGCGAATACCACCATACAACTTCAGAGAAAACCTCCATACAGTGTCTGAAAACCACAATACAACATCAGAGAAAACCTCCATACAGTGTCAGCGAATACCACCATACAACATCAGAGAAAACCTCCATACAGTGTCAGCGAATACCACCATACAACATCAGAGAAAACCTCCATACAGTGTCAGCGAATACCACCATACAACTTCAGGGAAAACCTCCATACAGTGTCAGCGAATACCACCATACAACTTCAGAGAAAACCTCCATACAGTGTCTGAAAACCACAATACAACATCAGAGAAAACCTCCATACAGTGTCAGCGAATACCACCATACAACATCAGAGAAAACCTCCATACAGTGTCAGCGAATACCACCATACAACATCAGAGAAAACCTCCATACAGTGTCAGCGAATAACACCATACAACCTCAGAGAAAACCTCCATACAGTGTCAGTGAATACCACCATACAACATCAGAGAAAACCTCCATACAGCGTCAGTGAATACCACCATACAACATCAGAGAAAACCTCCATACAGTGTCAGTGAATACCACCATACAACATCAGAGAAAACCTCCATACAGTGTCAGTGAATACCACCATACAACATCAGAGAAAACCTCCATACAGTGTCAGCGAATACCACCATACAACATCAGAGAAAACCTCCATACAGCATCAGTGAATACAACATCAGAGAAAACCTCCATACAGTGTCAGTGAATACCACCATACAACTTCAGAGAAAACCTCCATACAGTGTCAGTGAATACCACCATACAACTTCAGAGAAAACCTCCATACAGTGTCAGTGAATACCACCATACAACTTCAGAGAAAACCTCCATACACTGTCAGTGAATACCACTATACAACATCAGAGAAAACCTCCATACACTGTCAGTGAATACCACCATACAACATCAGAGAAAACCTCCATACAGTGTCAGCGAATACCACCATACAACATCAGAGAAAACCTCCATACAGTGTCAGTGAATACCACCATACAACTTCAGAGAAAACCTCCATACAGTGTCAGCGAATACCACCATACAACATCAGAGAAAACCTCCATACAGTGTCAGCGAATACCACCATACAACATCAGAGAAAACCTCCATACAGTGTCAGCGAATACCACCATACAACTTCAGAGAAAACCTCCATACAGTGTCTGAAAACCACAATACAACATCAGAGAAAACCTCCATACAGTGTCAGCGAATACCACCATACATCAGAGAAAACCTCCATACAGTGTCAGTGAATACCACCATACAACTTCAGAGAAAACCTCCATACAGTGTCAGTGAATACCACCATACAACTTCAGAGAAAACCTCCATACACTGTCAGTGAATACCACTATACAACATCAGAGAAAACCTCCATACAGTGTCAGTGAATACCACCATACAACATCAGAGAAAACCTCCATACAGCATCAGTGAATACAACATCAGAGAAAACCTCCATACAGTGTCAGTGAATACCACCATACAACTTCAGAGAAAACCTCCATACAGTGTCAGTGAATACCACCATACAACTTCAGAGAAAACCTCCATACACTGTCAGTGAATACCACTATACAACATCAGAGAAAACCTCCATACAGTGTCAGTGAATACCACCATACAACTTCAGAGAAAACCTCCATACAGTGTCAGTGAATACCACCATACAACTTCAGAGAAAACCTCCATACAGTGTCAGTGAATACCACCATACAACTTCAGAGAAAACCTCCATACAGTGTCAGTGAATACCACCATACAACTTCAGAGAAAACCTCCATACAGTGTCAGTGAATACCACCATACAACTTCAGAGAAAACCTCCATACAGTGTCAGTGAATACCACCATACAACTTCAGAGAAAACCTCCATACAGTGTCAGTGAATACCACCATACAACATCAGAGAAAACCTCCATACACTGTCAGTGAATACCACCATACAACATCAGAGAAAACCTCCATACACTGTCAGTGAATACCACCATACAACATCAGAGAAAACCTCCATACAGCATCAGTGAATACCACCATACAACTTCAGAGAAAACCTCCATACAGCATCAGTGAATACCTCCATACAACATCAGAGAAAACCTCCATACAGCGTCAGTGAATAACACCATACAACTTCAGAGAAAACCTCCATACAGTGTCTGAATACCACCATACCACTTCAGAGAAAACCTCCATACAGCGTCAGTGAATACCACCATACAACATCAGAGAAAACCTCCATACAGTGTCAGTGAATAACACCATACAACATCAGAGAAAACCTCCATACAGCGTCAGTGAATAACACCATACCACTTCAGAGAAAACCTCCATACAGTGTCAGTGAATACCACCATACCACTTCAGAGAAAACCTCCATACAGCATCAGTGAATACCACCATACAACATCAGAGAAAACCTCCATACAGTGTCAGTGAATAACACCATACAACATCAGAGAAAACCTCCATACAGCGTCAGTGAATAACACCATACAACATCAGAGAAAACCTCCATACAGCGTCAGTGAATAACACCATACCACTTCAGAGAAAACCTCCATACAGCGTCAGTGAATACCACCATACAACATCAGAGAAAACCTCCATACAGCGTCAGTGAATACCGCCATACAACATCAGAGAAAACCTCCATACAGTGTCAGTGAATACCACCATACAACTTCAGAGAAAACCTCCATACAGTGTCAGTGAATACCGCCATACAACATCAGAGAAAACCTCCATACAGTGTCAGTGAATACAACATCAGAGAAAACCTCCATACAGCGTCAGTGAATACCACCATACAACATCAGAGAAAACCTCCATACAGTGTCAGCGAATACCACCATACAACTTCAGAGAAAACCTCCATACAGTGTCTGAAAACCACAATACAACATCAGAGAAAACCTCCATACAGTGTCAGCGAATACCACCATACAACATCAGAGAAAACCTCCATACAGTGTCAGTGAATACCACCATACAACTTCAGAGAAAACCTCCATACAGTGTCAGTGAATACCACCATACAACTTCAGAGAAAACCTCCATACACTGTCAGTGAATACCACTATACAACATCAGAGAAAACCTCCATACAGTGTCAGTGAATACCACCATACAACATCAGAGAAAACCTCCATACAGCATCAGTGAATACAACATCAGAGAAAACCTCCATACAGTGTCAGTGAATACCACCATACAACTTCAGAGAAAACCTCCATACAGTGTCAGTGAATACCACCATACAACTTCAGAGAAAACCTCCATACACTGTCAGTGAATACCACTATACAACATCAGAGAAAACCTCCATACAGTGTCAGTGAATACCACCATACAACTTCAGAGAAAACCTCCATACAGTGTCAGTGAATACCACCATACAACTTCAGAGAAAACCTCCATACAGTGTCAGTGAATACCACCATACAACTTCAGAGAAAACCTCCATACAGTGTCAGTGAATACCACCATACAACTTCAGAGAAAACCTCCATACAGTGTCAGTGAATACCACCATACAACTTCAGAGAAAACCTCCATACAGTGTCAGTGAATACCACCATACAACTTCAGAGAAAACCTCCATACAGTGTCAGTGAATACCACCATACAACATCAGAGAAAACCTCCATACACTGTCAGTGAATACCACCATACAACATCAGAGAAAACCTCCATACACTGTCAGTGAATACCACCATACAACATCAGAGAAAACCTCCATACAGCATCAGTGAATACCACCATACAACTTCAGAGAAAACCTCCATACAGCATCAGTGAATACCTCCATACAACATCAGAGAAAACCTCCATACAGCGTCAGTGAATAACACCATACAACTTCAGAGAAAACCTCCATACAGTGTCTGAATACCACCATACCACTTCAGAGAAAACCTCCATACAGCGTCAGTGAATACCACCATACAACATCAGAGAAAACCTCCATACAGTGTCAGTGAATAACACCATACAACATCAGAGAAAACCTCCATACAGCGTCAGTGAATAACACCATACAACATCAGAGAAAACCTCCATACAGTGTCAGTGAATACCACCATACAACATCAGAGAAAACCTCCATACAGTGTCAGTGAATAACACCATACAACATCAGAGAAAACCTCCATACAGCGTCAGTGAATAACACCATACCACTTCAGAGAAAACCTCCATACAGTGTCAGTGAATACCACCATACCACTTCAGAGAAAACCTCCATACAGCGTCAGTGAATACCACCATACAACATCAGAGAAAACCTCCATACAGTGTCAGTGAATAACACCATACAACATCAGAGAAAACCTCCATACAGCGTCAGTGAATAACACCATACAACATCAGAGAAAACCTCCATACAGCGTCAGTGAATAACACCATACCACTTCAGAGAAAACCTCCATACAGCGTCAGTGAATACCACCATACAACATCAGAGAAAACCTCCATACAGCGTCAGTGAATACCGCCATACAACATCAGAGAAAACCTCCATACAGTGTCAGTGAATACCACCATACAACTTCAGAGAAAACCTCCATACAGTGTCAGTGAATACCGCCATACAACATCAGAGAAAACCTCCATACAGTGTCAGTGAATACAACATCAGAGAAAACCTCCATACAGCGTCAGTGAATACCACCATACATCTTCAGATAAAACCTCCAATGTCTGCGAATACCACCATACAACGTCAGAGAAAACGGTCATATCATGTCAGTGAATACCGCCATACAACTTCAGAGAAAGTTTCCATACAGTGTCTGCGAATATCACCACACATCTTCAGAGAAAACCTCCATATAATGTAAGTAAATACCACCATACATCTTCAGAGAAAACCTCCAGCCTCCTCTAACCTTGTGCCAAAAACACAGCAGTCATAGGTTCTTCTAAGCAGCTGCCTAGCACTCTGAAAATGAAAACGGTGAAGGCCCACAAAGTAAGAGAAGGCTATAAGAAGATAGCAAAGTGTTTTCAAGTTGCCCTTTCCTCGGTTCAAAATGCAATTAAAGGCACCGTCACACTTAGCGACGCTGCAGCAATACCGACAACGATCCGGATCGCTGCAGCGTCGCTGTTTGGTCGCTGGAGAGCTGTCACACAGACCGCTCTCCAGCGACCAACGATGCTGGTAACCAGGGTAAACATCGGGTAACTAAGCGCAGGGCCGCGCTTAGTAACCCGATGTTTACCCTGGTTACCATCGTAAAAGTAAAAAAAACCAAACACTACATACTTACCTACAGCCGTCTGTCCTCCAGCGCTGTGCTCTGCACTCCTCCTGTACTGGCTGTGAGTACAGCGGCCGGAAAGCAGAGCGGTGACGTCACCGCTCTGCTTTCCGGCTGACCAACGCTCACAGCCAGAGCAGGAGGAGTGCAGAGCACAGCGCTGGAGGACAGACGGCTGTAGGTAAGTATGTAGTGTTTGGTTTTTTTTACTTTTAGGATGGTAACCAGGGTAAACATCGGGTTACTAAGCGCGGCCCTGCGCTTAGTTACCCGATGTTTACCCTGGTTACCAGTGAAGACATCGCTGAATCGGTGTCACACACGCCGATTCAGCGATGTCTGCGGGGAGTCCAGCGACCAAATAAAGTTCTGGACTTTCTTCCCCGACCAGCGACAGCACAGCAGGGGCCTGATCGCTGCTGCCTGTCACACTGGACGATATCGCTAGCGAGGACGCTGCAACGTCACGGATCGCTAGCGATATCGTCTAGTGTGACGGTACCTTAAGAAATGGCAGGTAACAGGAACTGTGGAGGTCAAGATAAGGTTTGAAAGACCAAACAAAAGGTCAGTGAGAGCTGGTCGTAGGACTGCTAGAGAGGCAAATCAGAACCTCCACTTGATTGCAAAAGACATTCAGAAACATTTAGCAGACTCTGGAGTCGTGGTACATTGTTCTACTGTTCAGAGATAAATATGACCTTCATGGAAGAGTCATCAGAAGAAAACCTCTCCTCCATCCTCACCATAAAATTCAGCGTCAGAAGTATGCAAAAGGACATCTAACCAAGCTTGATGCATTTTGGAAACAAGTCCTATTGACTGATGAGGTTAAAATAGAACTACCGTATATACTCGAGTATAAGCTGACCCGAGTATTAGCCGAGACCCCTAATTATGCAATAAAAAAAACTGGGAAAACTTAATGACTCGAGTGTAAGCCTAGGGTGGGAAATGCAGCAGCTACTGGTAAATTTCAAAAATAAAAATAGATACCAATAAAAGTAAAATTAATTGAGACATCAGTAGGATAAGTGTTTTTGAATATCCATATTGAATCAGGAGCCACATATAATGCTCCATAAAGTTCATGATGGGCCCCATAAGATGCTCCATACCAAAAATATGCCCCATATAATGCTGCACAAAGGTTAATGATGGTCCCATAAGATGTTTCATATTAAAATATGCCCCATATAATGCTGCATAAAAGGTTAATAATGGCCCCATAAGATGCTCCAAAGAATAATATGCCCCATATGCTGCTGCTGCGATTAAAAAAAAAAAGACATACTCACCACTCATCGCTGGGCGCCAGGTGCAGGAGTCACCGCTGGCTCAGGCCCCTGGCACTTGCGATATTCACCTGTCCCCGTTCCACCGTTCCACCACCGCTGTATCTTCCGGGTCTCTGCAGTGACTGTTCAGGCAGAGGGCGAACACTAACCACGTCATCGCCCTCTGACCCGAACGTCACAGCTAGAGACCCGGAAGACAGCACAGCGGTGGAACGGAGACAAGTGAATATCACATGGCTCACCCTCCCCCGTTATACTCACCTCCTCCCGGTGTGGTCTCTGCACGTCCCTGCTTCTCAGATGGTCTCCGGCAGCTTGTTCCTGTGTTCAGTGGTCACATGGTACTGCTCATTAAAGTAATGCATATGCGCTCCACGCCTATGAGAGTGGAGGAGCGTCCATATTCATTACTTTAATGAGCGGTACCACGTGACCGCTCACACAGGAAGAGCTGCCAGCGCCGGAGACATGTGAGAAGCAGGGACATGAAAAGACCGCACCAGCAGGAGGTGAACAGGAGGTGACAGCTGCCACTCCCCTGCTGCCCCCCTGGGACAATGACTAGAGTATAAGCCGAGAGGAGCACTTTCAGCCTAAAAAAAATGGGCTGAAAACCTCAGCTTATACTCGAGTATATACGGTATTTGGCCACAATGATCAAAGGTATGAGTGGAGAAAAAAGGACACAGAATTTCAGGAAAAGAACATCTCGCCAACCATTAAATTGCAACAGATTCTTCATTCAAACATAACACCATCTGCAAAATAGCTGAAGTTGAAAAGAGGATGGCTTCTACATATCTATCTATATATATAATTGTCTAAGGGTTTTTCCGTCTGTCTGTCCTGGAAATCCCGGCTCTCTGATTGGTCGAGGCCGCCAGGCCTCGACCAATCAGAGACCGGCACAGCATCGACGTAGAAATCCCACGTCTGATTGGTCGAGGCCGCCAGGCCTCGACCAATCAGCAACGGGCACAGCGACGATGATGTCATAAAGGACATAGAAATCCCGCGTCTGATTGGTCGAGGCCGCCAGGCCTCGACCAATCAGCAACGGGCACAATGACGATGATGTCATAATGGTTGCCATGGCGATGATGATGTCATAAAGGTTGCCTCGACCAATCAGCAACGGGCACAGCGACGATGATGTCATAATGGTTGCCATGGCGACGATGATGTCATAAAGGTTGCCTCGACCAATCAGCGACGGGCACAGTCTGCCGCGAATTCTGGAATCATCATTGTCCATATACTACGGGGACATGCATATTCTAGAATACCCGATGCGTTAGAATCGGGCCACAATCTAGTCTAATATATAATTGCCTAGAATACTACTTCCTGCAATTTGTGCCAACTTCCTGTCCGGAGCTAATGTCCGGAGCTAATGTCCGGAGCTAATGTCCGGAGCTAATGTCCGGAGCTAATGTCCGGAGATAAGTGACGTCAACAGTGTCCAGTGTCTGATTGGTTGCCGCCTGCTGCGAGCGACCAATCAGAAACATGCCGTACTGTGACACACTCCGCCCGCCATTTTGGTGTGATTTTTGAATTTTTACTTTCTACTGCGTGGAGGCGGGCCCAGTGACGTTGCTCTTCAAGCTCCTGCCGAATTTCGTCAAAAAAATGATAATACCATTTACCAAAACTATATATATTTAGTTGTGAAGTGGTTCAGTGACATTTTCACACCAATTTTGAACTTTTGTTTGGTGTTTTCTCCATATACTGCCTCCCCTCATAAGCATGTTCATGGATCCTGTGTAACTGTACCTTAAATAACAAGAATTGTCAAGAGCTGGTGAGTGCAGCCATTTTTTGTTCTTTCTTACTATTATTTATTAATTGTATTATTCTTACATTTGAATAAATAAAGTATATATGGATTCTAGACTCCCGATTCTTTAGAATCGGGCTGCCATCTAGTATATATGTAATTGCCTAAGGGTTTTTCCGTCTGTCTGTCTGTCTGTCTGTCCTGGAAATCCCGGCTCTGTGATTGGTCGAGGCCGCCAGGCCTCGACCAATCAGAGACCGGCACAGCATCGACGTAGAAATCCCGCGTCTTTGATTGGTCGAGGCCGCCAGGCCTCGACCAATCAGCAACGGGCACAGCGACGATGATGTCATAATGGTTGCCATGGCGACAATGATGTCATAAAGGTTGCCTCGACCAATCAGCGACGGGCACAGTCTGCCGCGAATTCTGGAATCATCATTGTCCATATATTACAGGGACATGCATATTCTAGAATACCCGATGCGTTAGAATCGGTCCACAATCTAGTCTATATATATAATTGTCTAAGGGTTTTTCCGTCTGTCTGTCTGTCCTGGAAATCCCACGTCCCTGATTGGTCGAGGCCGCCAGGCCTCGACCAATCAGCGACAGGCACAGTATCGACGTAGAAATCCTGCGTCTCTGATTGGTCGAGGCCGCCAGGCCTCGACCAATCAGCGACGGGCACAGCGACGATGATGTCATAAAGGACGTAGACATCCCGCGTCTCTGATTGGTCAAGGCCGCCAGGCCTCGACCAATCAGCAACGGGCACAGCGACGATGATGTCATAATGGTTGCCATGGCGACGATGATGTCATAAAGGTTGCCTCGACCAATCAGCGACGTGCACAGTCTGCCGCGAATTCTGGAATCATCATTGTCCATATACTACGGGGACATGTATATCCTAGAATACCCGATGCGTTAGAATCGGGCCACAATCTAGTGGATAATGATCCTAAACACATGTCAAAATAAACAATAGACGACCTCAAAAGGCGCAAGCTGAAGGTTTTACAATGGCCCTCACAGTCCGCTGATCTGAACATCATTGAAAATCTTTAGTTAAACCTCAAAATGACAGGATGCAAGACGACCCAGGAATCTCACAAAACTGGAAGAATTTTCCAAGGAAGAATGGCAGAGGATCCCCAAATCCAGGTGGGAAAAACTTGTTGCATTATTCCCAAGAAGACTCATGGCTGTACTAGCTCAAAAGATGCTTCTACTCAATACTGAGCAAAGGGTCTGATTACTTATGACCATGTGATATTTCAGTTTTTCTTTTTCAATAAATTTGCTAATATAACTACATTTCTGTTTTTTTTCAGTCAAGATGGGGTACAGAGTGTGCATTAATGAGAAAAAAAATGAATGTTTTTGAATTTACCAAATTGCTGCAATGAGACAAAGAGTGAAACATTTAAAGGGGTCTGAATACTTTTCGTACCCACTGTATATAAAAAAAATTTTTTGCCTAAAATAAAAAGGAAACATGACAGCTCTAACTTTAAGCCTTTTAGAGATCATTTAATCTTTAACGTGCTTAACTGTTCACAAGAACAGTAACATGGACCCAGGCTGCCCAAACCTTTACATGCCACTGTGTATCTTCATAGAAACTCGCCATACAATGTCACAAAATACCACCAGAAAATGTCAAAGAATATTATCATAAAATGTCAGAGAAAACCACCGTGTAACTTCAGAGAAACTCACCATACAATGTCAGAAAATACTGCCATTCATCTTCAGAAAAAAAAAAAAAAAAAAAAAAAAATCGCCATGCGAAGGCATATTTCTGCAAAGCATTGTGATAGAATACTGCCAAACATAGAATATTTGTAGCAATAGCCGAGTACATGTATTCATTAATCGCAGTATGGTGACACACATATGTTTGTATATTGGCCACAGGGTATTTCTGCACCTGCATACTAACTGTATACTATAGGCATGCTGATCTTTTTTCTAGTTTTTTTTGTACCGCAATATAATGTCAGAGAAAACTGAAATGCAATATAAGGGATTACTACCATACAATGTCATCAAATATTTCCATACAAAGCCAGAGAAGACTACTAAACAATCTCAGAGTGCCGCTATACAATGCTAGAGAATACTGCTATACAATGACAAGGAGAACTACTAACGTACAATGCTAGAGAATACTGCTACACAATGTCAGGGAGAACTACTAACGTACAATGCTAGAGAATACTGCTATACAATGTCAGGGAGTATTACTAACGTGCAATGCCAGAGAGTACTGCTATACAATGTCAGGGAGAACTACTAACGTTCAATGCTAGAGAATACTGCTATACAATGTCAGGGAGAACTACCAACGTACAATGCTAGAGAATACTGCTATACAATGTCAGGGAGAACTACTAACGTACAGTGCTAGAGAATACTGCTATACAATGTCAGGGAGAACTACCAACGTACAATGCTAGAGAATACTGCTATACAATGTCAGGGAGAACTAACAACGTACAATGCTAGAGAATACTGCTATACAATGTCAGGGAGAACTACTAACGTACAGTGCTAGAGAATACTGCTATACAATGTCAGGGAGTATTACTAACGTGCAATGCCAGAGAATACTGCTACACAATGTCAGGGAGTATTACTAACATACAATGCTAGAGAATACTGCTATACAATGTCAGGGAGAACTAACAACGTACAATGCTAGAGAATACTGCTATACAATGTCAGGGAGAACTACTAACGTACAGTGCTAGAGAATACTGCTATACAATGTCAGGGAGTATTACTAACGTGCAATGCCAGAGAATACTGCTACACAATGTCAGGGAGTATTACTAACATACAATGCTAGAGAATACTGCTATACAATGTCAGGGAGTATCACTAACGTACAATGCCAGAGAATACTGCTATACAATGTCAGGGAGTATTACTAACGTACAATGCTAGAGAATACTGCTACACAATGTCAGGGAGAACTACTAACGTACAATGCTAGAGAATACTGCTATACAATGTCAGAGAATACTGCTATACAATGTCAGGGAGTATTTACTAACGTACAATGTCAGAGAATACTGCTATACAATGTCAGGGAGTATTTACTAACGTACAATGTCAGAGAATACTGCTATACAATGTCAGGGAGTATTACTAACGTACAGTGCTAGAGAATACTGCTATACAATGTCAGGGAGTATTACTAACATACAATGCTAGAGAATACTGCTATACAATGTCAGGGAGAACTACTAACGTACAATGCTAGAGAATACTGCTATACAATGTCAGGGAGAACTACTAACGTACAATGCCAGAGAATACTGCTATACAATGTCAGGGAGTATTACTAACGTGCAATGCCAGAGAATACTGCTATACAATGTCAGGGAGAACTACTAACGTACAATGCTAGAGAATACTGCTATACAATGTCAGAGAGTATTACTAATGTACAATGCCAGAGGATACTGCTATACAATGTCAGAGAGTATTACTAATATACAATGCTAGAGAATACTGCTATACAATGTCAGGGAGTATTACTAACGTGCAATGCCAGAGAATATTGCTATACAATGTCAGGGAGTATTACTAACGTACAATGCTAGAGAATACTGCTATACAATGTCAGGGAGTATTACTAACGTACAATGCCAGAGAATACTGCTATACAATGCCAGGGAGTATTACTAACGTACAATGCTAGAGAATACTGCTATACAATGTCAGAGAGTATTACTAATGTACAATGCCAGAGGATACTGCTATACAATGTCAGAGAGTATTACTAATGTACAATGCTAGAGAATACTGCTATACAATGTCAGGGAGTATTACTAACGTGCAATGCCAGAGAATACTGCTATACAATGTCAGGGAGTATTACTAACGTACAATGCCAGAGAATACTGCTATACAATGTCAGGGAGTATTACTAACGTACAATGCTAGAGAATACTGCTATACAATGTCAGGGAGTATTACTAACGTACAATGCCAGAGAATACTGCTATACAATGTCAGGGAGAACTACTAACGTACAATGCCAGAGAATACTGCTATACAATGTCAGGGAGTATTACTAACGTACAATGCTAGAGAATACTGCTATACAATGTCAGGGAGTATTACTAACGTACAATGCTAGAGAATACTGCTATACAATGTCAGTGAGTATTACTGACGTACAATGCTAGAGAATACTGCTATACAATGTCAGTGAGTATTACTATCGTATAATGCTAGAGAATACTGCTATACAATGTCAGGGAGAACTACTAACGTACAATGCTAGAGAATACTGCTATACAATGTCAGGGAGAACTACTAACGTACAATGCTAGAGAATACTGCTATACAATGTCAGGGAGTATTACTAACGTACAATGCTAGAGAATACTGCTATACAATGTCAGTGAGTATTACTGACGTACAATGCTAGAGAATACTGCTATACAATGTCAGGGAGTATTACTGACGTACAATGCTAGAGAATACTGCTATACAATGTCAGTGAGTATTACTATCGTATAATGCTAGAGAATACTGCTATACAATGTCAGGGAGAACTACTAACGTACAATGCTAGAGAATACTGCTATACAATGTCAGGGAGAACTAACAACGTACAATGCTAGAGACTACTGCTATACAATGTCAGGGAGTATTACTAACGTACAATGCTAGAGAATACTGCTATGCAATGTCAGAAAATACCACCAGAAAATGTCAGTGAATACTGCCATGCAATGCCAAGAAATACTACTGAAAAAGAAAGGGCCGGAGCTGAACTAGAAAAGGGTAGGTCCCACATGACAGGGGTCGGGCCGTGAGCAGAATGTTAGTTATGTGATTGGTGGTTATGGGGCTTGAATTTGAATTTGCCGTTTTAGGGGCTCCTCTAGGTGAAAAGTGACCCCTCCTACTATCATACTGCCTCTTATCTGTTAGCCAAGGCTAATATTGAGGCTCTTCTAGGATGGCTGCAAACGTCAGAGGTGAAGTGTGGCTGGAGTACCAGGGAGTTCGGTCGGAGGCTGGGGAGGATGAGGCCACCAGAGACTGACCTCGGAAAATACCTCTCGCTCCTGGCCCCGTCTCAGGAGCCCCTGTACGGACCCTCCTGGTGGAGGGCACCAGAATACCGCAGCCGTGAGGCTTCCACAACCAGGGAGGAATCCTAACAGCCAGCCTGGGGCCACGGGAGGAAGTAGGCCGCAAAGCACACAAAGAGATAGGCCTCTTCCTTCCAGATGACCAGAAGTACGAACAGAGGCGGTGTGCCCTGCTGCCGATGTTCCTGTTGCCGGGTCTGACAGTGTTGATGGGTCTCCGGGACGTTCGGCGTTACAGTCATGGTACGTAACTACCAAAAGTTCATCCTGATAGTATAGTGTTAGCAGGTTGTTTTTTGGGAAAGGAATACTTTCTCGATAGGCATTTGCCGATGGGTACTGCCTTTCTTGTTCTCTTTTTGAAACCTTCAGCTCTTTTTCGGAATGGGTGGTAAGGGATGTTTCCACCATTCAGTCTGTTATTCACAACTTTGATGACTTCTTGTTTTTGGGTTCTCCTGAATCGGCAGTTTGTACAAATGTTTTGATGACCATGGAATGGGTGGCAATGCGTTTTGGAGTTCCGTTGGCGAGGGATAAAATGGAGGAACCTTATGCACAGTTAGTTTTTTGGGGATATTTAATTGATTCGGAGTTAATGCAATGTCGTTTACCGGAGGACAAATTGGTGTCTTTGTGCCAGGAGGTAGACAGGGCGCAAAACTTGCACAAGTTGATGCAGAGGGAAAAAAAAAATTGAATTTTTCTCTCAGAATTTTACCTATGGGTAGGGTTTTTTTTTGTTGAAGGTTAGCAGGGCCGACGGCTGAAGTGCTAGTGGCCATATCCACATGTGGCGAAATTGTAAGATTAGGTTTCATCGTGACAACATGGCGGTGGTAGCGATTATTAACAACCTTACGGCTTTTCACCACCGACGGCAAGATTGCTTAGGGAGCTGGTTTTTGCGTTGCTTGGAACGGAATGCCTGGATTGTTGTAGTACATGTACCGGGAGTAAAGAATTGTATTGCCGACTCTTTGATTCGATTTCAGTGGGATCGTTTCCGAGAATTGGCTCTGGAGGCTCAACAATTGGGGTTGGAGTGTCCCTCGTTACTGTGGAGGGTGGTTACCGAGGAGTAAAGTCTTAATTCGTGGTTCAGTCTCTGAGGGTACCTGAGAGGCGTTTGAGTCTGTTTGGCGAGCATGGGAGAGCTGGTTATTATATTGGGGTGATGTTCTTGTAGAAGGATTGGATTAGAACAGTGGTCCCCAACCCCAGGCCTCGAGGGCCGCCAACAGTGCAGGTTTTCAGGATTTCCCTAGTATTGCACAGGGGTTGGAATCATCACCTGTGCAGATGATCACATTACCACCGATGCAATACTAAAGAAATCCTGAAAACCTGCACTGTTGGCGGCCCTCGAGGCCTGGAGTTGGGGACCCCTGGATTAGAAGGTCAAAGATGGATCAAGTAGGTGGAGGTAGAAGGGCTAAGCTTGGGTTAGTGGTTGGGTCTGAGATGTGGTCCGTTGCTTCCTCATGCTGGGTCTTTTCTTTCAAGACACCAATTTACCTCAGTTACGAGAAAAGGATTACGGGAGTTGGGTTTGGCTTCGGCTTGTTTCGGCTCTCACTCCTTTAGGATAGATGCGGTGACGGAAGCAGCAGACGGGGCCTCAGGACAGAAGGCATCAAACGGATGTAAAGATGGAGTTCTAGTAGGTCACATACTGTAGATGTCTCAGATTCAGAGGTATGGTGTGGAGTTGGTGTTACCTGAGCTTCGTAACGCTGCACGTCTGGATAGAATGCCTGATATCTTGGTTTTACAAGAGGTGGCGGTGATGGGGGACCTTGGAGTTGGTGTAAAAATGTGTTGCGAGGGAATCAGATGGAGGGTTCCCTTCAGGATGGAATTACTAATGGCTGATCTGGCACTTAGTAGGGTTCTGGTTGGGGGGCTGGACCCTTGGAGCCGGTGGCTGGAGTTATTTTACCACTGACCGTGGTGCGGTGGCCTTGAGCTTGGGTTTCATGGCTGAGGGTAAAGATATTTCTAATTTGAATAATTGGCTAAAGTGTGCCAGATCTGGTCGCTCCATGGACCTCACTCTTTATTCTGGTAATTTACAATGGTTATTGTTATTGTATTGTTTGATAAATAAAGGTCCGCTCTGGCCAATTCTCTCCAAATAATATGTCTCTCAGGTATGATTATTAAGAACAGGGGCTTTCATGGTATGTGGAATTTTACTAATAGGGAGTAGATGTCTTTAAAAGGTGCAAATAAATCGGCCATAGCATGTTATGTCAGAGAATACCACCAGAAAATGTCAGAGAATACCGCCATGTAATGTCAGAGAATACCGCCATGTAATGTCAGAAAATACCGCCACGTAATGCCAGAGAATACCACCACGTAATGTCAGAGAATACCGCCATGTAATGTCAGAATACCGCCATGTAATGTCAGAATACCACTATGTAATGTCAGACAATACCGCGATGTAATGTCAGAGAATACCGCCATGTAATGTCAGAGAATACCACCACGTAATGTCAAAGAATACCACCATTCAATGTCAGAATACCACCAGAAAATGTCAGAGAATACCGCCACGTAATGTCAGAGAATACCACCACGTAATGTCAGAGAATACCACCATGTAATGTCAGAGAATACCACCATGCAATGTCAGAGAATACCGCCATGCAATGTCAGAGAATACCGCCATGCAATGTCAGAGAATACCGCCATGCAATGTCAGAGAATACCACCACGCAATGTCAGAGAATACCGCCCCGTAATGTCAGAGAATACCGCCATGCAATGTCAGAGAATACCACCACGTAATGTCAGAGAATACCGCCATGCAATGTCAGAGAATACCGCCATGTAATGTCAGAGAATACCGCCATGCAATGTCAGAGAATACCGCCATGCAACGTGTAACACTGCATGTGTTTACAACTTTCTTGGCACCAGGAGTGGCACATTATTAGTATTAGTCATCACAAGGGAAATTACACCCAAACCAGGAGCAATACCTCTAGTCTGACAGGTAAATTAATTGGATTGAAAACTGTCTGAAAGAATGTGCGCTGCCAGAGAGCTGTGGTGAATGACTGACACCCTAAATAGTCCCCGGTTATAAGTGGTGACCCCGAGGTTCAGGGCTCGGCCGCTATTATTCAACTTACTTATTAATCATATGGAAGATTATTAGTGTAGTTTGTATTTTTGAGGATGACACCAATCTATGTAGAGTAGTGCAGACCATGGACGATGTTCATAAATAAGTTACAGGCTGACTTGGACAAAAAGTGTTTGAGCATCCCCATGGAGAATAAGGTTCAATGTGGAGAAACTTAAAGTTATCTACATGGGCACTAATACTGTTGGCACCATATGTTCAAGGGGGCGTAAAACTAGGAGAGTCACTTGTAGAGAAGGATCTGGGTCTACCTGGAGATCATAGACAAAACAACAGAATGCAATGTCAATCAGCAGCTTCTAAAGCCAGCAGGATATTGTCATGTATACCACTTTGTAAATGCCGCTGTTCTCCTGAATCCGGCGCTGTTTTCCTTTCGTTCCTGCACCTCTCCATTCCTGAGATATGGCCTCCTCTTTCCTGCATATAAATCTAGTGTTATTAGTCAGATGGGTGTGGTTACTGACTCCCATACATGGAAATCTTCTGGGGAGCCACGCCCACTGAGCTTAAAGGAGGAGATTTACATAAAAGGAAGAGGGGGTCATATTTTAATAACAGAGAGGCGCAGGAACAAAAGAAAAACAACACCAGATTCAGTAGAACGGCGGCATTATCGTCATATTTAAAAAATACATATTTATGGCGAGTGACAGGTCACCTTTAAGAGGTATATATTATTTTAAGATAAATAAGATATAACGATAACAAATTCAAACATAGTTCACTGGTATGAAAAACTCCCTCGGGTGTACAAACTTTATAACACAATAGGAATGTTGGGGAATTTCACAAAAGCCATAACTATACTAACAGGAGAAGAAGGACCCGGACCACAGGTCACATATTACAAAGATTTAGGGGAGTCCCTGTTTTCTTATTTCAGATACGACAGCGACCATTCTATTTTTTAGGTTGCTTGAATTTTGCTTTTTAAAAAAGGGATAGTTCCCTTTAGTCATCTCCTAATAAGTCGGTGAGACACGTCTGACGTTAGGCATGACCTCTACCAATCCCTGAAATCTCCATTGACATTCCTGTGCCCCAACAGTCATCATGATAGGACAGCCCTAAAGAGCATTTTATAGGTAAACCCCTTCCTTTATTCACAATTTTAAGCCAAAATCTACTTAGTTGAAATGGTACTGTTCTCCTGAATCCGGCGTTGTTTTTCTTTTGTTCCTGCGCCTCTCCGTTCCTGAGATACGGCCCCTTATTTCCTAGGGTCTTTTTAGCCAATCGAGCATGGTCCTCAAGAACACGCCCACACTTGGAGACCACGCCTACTTAGATAAAACCAGATTTACATACAGGAAACAGAGGGCCGTATGTCAGGAATGGAGAGGCGCAGGAACAAAAGAAAAACAGCGCCGGATTCAGGAGAACAGCGGCATTTACATCAGGTAAGAAACATATTACATATTTATGGTAACTAACAATTCCTTTAAGAAATGAAAGCTGAGCTCTGATTGGGAAACAAAGATAGTTATTCTTTTAGACAGTTTTGATAAATGAGGCCTGCATTTCTTATTTTATTACTCCTTCAAGAACAAATTATGTATTATTATATGGAGAAAAACATTCTATGTTTAATACAGGACGAATGTGACGTCCACCTAGAGCTGATATACGGTCACGTCTGCAGTCATCTGGTGGACACCTGCTGTTTTAGAAGCTCGGTGGAAATGTTACCACAACAAAGGAGCTGAACAAAATGTTCGTGTCACGCTGAATGACCTGTAACGCTGCCCAGCGAACATGTGAAAGAGTGGAGGAGTAATGTCATCTCGCTGGCTGCACTGGGCGGTCAGGGACTTTAATGCTGCTGCAAAATGCCTATTTATGTGAACCCTAGGCATATACAGCAGCAACAATCTGCTGAAAAATAGCAACATCAGCCTCAACAGACGCAATCTCAGTCAGGAAATATTCATATTTTAATATTTAGTGTTTAACTTTTACATAGTTTTTTTGTAAAAGGGTAATGCTAGCAGGGCTTGGATTGGATAAGTGGATTCCTTTGTTTTGATTACTTGGAGAACATGGTAGCCATTGACAGTGGGATGTAAGGGGTATTCCCATCTCCAAGATCCTATCCAAATATGTAGTAGGTGTAATAATAAAAATGTTAGTAAATACCTCCAATTAGAAATGTAGTATAGTTCTTCTGATCAGCTATATCACTTACATCATGTGCAAGGCATCCCAGTAGCTTAAGTATCCATGGTTACAACCACTAACTGCCACTATACGAGTTGTCGTAGCCATAGATACCTAAGCTACTGCAATGCCCTGCACATGAGATAAGTAACATAGCTAATCAGAAGAACTATGCAACATTTCTAGGTGCAGGTATTTGCTCATATAATCATTATTAAACCTACTACATAGGATTTTGGAGCTGAGAATACCTCTTTAACAGCCGAGATCACAGCCTTTGGATTCACATCACTATTCATTGTGTTAGTTGCACTGTTTCTTTACAGTTGGCTTCATCCTTTGTAAATGTAGGTCGTGGTACCAAGAGGGTTAATAAGGACATTAATAATAGGGGACATACAACCCCTGGCAAAAAATTATGGAATCAGCGGTATTGGAGGATGTTCATTCAGTTGTTTAATTTTGTAGAAAAAAAAGCAGATCACAGACAAGGCACAAAACTAAAGTAATTTCAAATGGCAACTTTCTGGCTTTAATAAACAAATCAAGAACAAAAAATGTGGTAGTCAGTAATGGTTACTTTTTTTAAATCAAGCATAGGGGAAAAATTATGGAATCACTCAATTCTGAGGAAAAAATTATGGAATCACCCTGTAAATTTTCATACCCAAAAATAACACCTGCATCAAATTAGATCTGCTCGTTAGTCTACATCTAAAAAGCAGTGATCACACCTTGGAGAGCTGTTGCACACAGTGGACTGACATGAATCATGGCTCCAACATGAGAGATGTCAATTGAAACAAAGGAGAGGATTATCAAACTCTTAAAAGAGGGTAAATAATCACGCAATGTTGCAAAAGATGTTGGTTGTTCACAGTCAACTGTGTCTAAAATCTGGACCAAATACAAACAACATGGGAAGGTTGTTAAAGGCAAACATACTGGCAGACCAAGGAAGACATCAAAGCATCAAGACCGGAAACTTAAAGCAATGTCTCCAAAACAGGAAATGCACAACAAAACAAATGAGAAACGAATGGGAGGAAACTGGAGTCAACGTCTGTGACCGAACTGTAAGAAACCACCTAAAGGAAATGGGATTTACATACAGAAAAGCTAAACGAAAGCCATCATCAACACCTAAACAGAAAAAAAACAAGGTTACAATGGGCTAAGGAAAAACAATCGTGGACTGTGGATGACTGGATGAAAGTCATATTCAGTGATGAATTGCGAATCTGCATTAGGCAAGGTGATGATGCTGGAACTTTTGTTTGGTGCCGTTCCAATGAGATTTATAAAGATGACTGCCTGAAGAGAACATGCACATTTCCACAGTCATTGATGATATGGGGCTGCATGTCAGGTAAAGGCACTGGGGAGATGGCTGTCAAGTTTATGTTGATATTTTGGACACTTTTCTTATCCCATCAATTGAAAGGATGTTTGGGGATGATGAAATCATTTTTCAAGATGATAATGCATCCTGCCATAGAGCAAAAACTGTGCAAACATTCCTTGAAAAAAGACACATAAGGTCAATGTCATGGCCTGCAAATGGTCCGGATCTCAATCCAATTTAAAATCTTTGGTGGAAGTTGTAGAAAATGGTCCATGACAAGGCTCCAACCTGCAAAGCTGATCTGGCAACAGCAACCAGAGAAAGTTGGAGCCAGATTGATGAAGAGTCCTGTGTGACAATCATTAAGTCCAGGCCTCAGAGACTGCAAGCTGTAATAAAAGCCAGAGGTGGTGCAACAAAATACTAGTGATGTGCTGGAGTGGTTTTTTTTGTTTGTTTTTCATGATTCCATAATGTTTTCCTCAGAATTTAGTGATTCCATAATTTTTCCCTATGGTTGGTTAAAAAAAGTAACCATTACTGACTACCACATTTTTTGTTCTTGATTTCTTTTAGTGTTTCTTAAAGCCAGAAAGTTGCCATTTGAAATGACTTTAGTTTTGTGCCTTGTCTGTGATCTGCTTTTTTTCTACAAAATGAAACAACTGAATGAACATCCTCCAAGGCCGGTGATTCCATAATTTTTGCCATGGGTTGTATATGTTAGATTAAAAAAAAAAAGAAACAAAAAAAATGCACTTTACTTACAGTCACTGGGCCGTGTGCTGATCCCAGTGACCGGTATTGGCTCTGGCGCTGACATCATGTCGACAATCAGTGAGCTCAGCATCTTTGCTGATGTAGACGGAATGTCCTGCTCAGTATCGCTGAGCTCACTGATTGGCTGCAGCGCTGTTGACGTGCTGTCATCGCTGCAGCCAATACCAGACACCAGGAGCGGTTTGTTTTCTTATAACAAACTGCACCCAGGGACCAACCCTTTAGGCCCTTTCACAGCTATGTAATAACTAGGACCAGCTCTACTGATTTTTTTTTTTTTTTAATATAGAAATTTGGCTACTGGCCACAAATAACCACAGCATGAGCGGCTGTGGTTTGTGCATGCCTGCTTTATATTGACAACTGGGTGTTACCATTCAGCTCAAAAGGTAGAAGAGAGAACGAGAGAATCTGCCATCTTGGACCTAATTCTAAAAGGAAAGACAGAGCTAGGAAATTACAGGCCAGTGAGCCTTACTTCTACACCAGGAAAGATACATGAACAAATTATTAAACAGTATGTATGCAAGTACATGGATAAGAATACAGTAATTAACCAGAGCCAGCATGGGTTTATGGCAAACAAGTCATGCCAGACTACTCTAATTTCCTTCTATGATGGAATCACTGACTGGGTGAATTAGGGAAATGTGGTAGATATAGTATAGCTCAACTTCAGCAAAGCATTTGATAAAGTATTATTATTAAGTACTATCCTTCGTGAAAAAGTGACAAAATATGGGATTGACAAGGCTACAGTGGATTCATAACTGGCTCAGTGATCGTACTCAAAGAGTGGCAATAAATGGTTGCACATCCAATTGGAAAAGTGTTTGCAGTGGAGTACCACAAGGCTCTGTCCTGGCCCCAGTGTTCTTCAACACTTTTAGAAATGATCTAGATACGGGAACTGAAGGTAAACTGATTTGGAGATGATGCAAAGCTAGGAGGGATAGCTAACACTAGAGAAGAAGGAGAAGGGTTTTGGAAGGATCTAGATAAGCTTGAGCAATGGGCAGCGACTAACAGAACAGTATTTAACAGGGAGAAATGCAAGAATCAACATCTGGGCGAGAAAAACGAAAATTACATCTCCAGAAGGGGAGAAGTAGAAATAAGCAACAGCAGGTGTGAAAAAGACTTGGGTATACTAATAGATCACAGACTGCACATGAGTCAACAGTGTGATGCAGCAGCAAAAAGGCAAACACAGTTCTAGGATGTATAAAAAGAAGCATAGAGTCTAGATCACGTGAAGTCATTATCCCCCTCTATTCCTCCTTGGTCAGGCCTCATCTGGAATACTGTGTCCAGTTCTGGGCACCACATTTTAAAAGAAACATTGAAAAACTGGAGCAAGTTCAGAGAAGAGCGACCAGGTTGGTGAGTGGACTGCAAAGTATGTCCCACTAGGAGCGGTTAAACGATCCAGGAATGTTTTGCTTGCAAAAAAAGAAAGCTAATAGGAGACTTAATAGCTGTCTACAAATTTCTGAAGGGCTGTCACATTGTAGAAGGATCATCCTCATTCTCATTTGCACAAGGAAAGACTAGAAGCAATAGGATGAAACTGAATGGTAGGAGACACAGATTAGATATTAGAAAAAAACTTTTTGACATTGAGGGTGAGGAATGAGTGGGACAGGCTGCCAGGAGAGGTGGTGAGTTCTCCTTTAATGGAAGTCTAGAAACAGAGGCTGGACAGACATCTGTCTGGGATGATTTAGTGATTCCTGTATTGAGCAGGGGGATGGAAGTCTCTTCCAACTCTACCATTCTGTGATTCTTTACCAGCAGGCAGTGGCGACTCTAGAGGTCGAAGGGCATCGATGCAAAATTTGGACCGGGGCCCCCACCTGCATGTTGGTCAGATGTGTGGGCCATTGTAGCATTCTAGGTCCTATAAAGAAATGTGTGTTCGCCTTCCATAGAATAATGTCCCTGTCCTGGCTCCTTCCAGAAATAATACCCCTCTATCCTGGACCTCATGCAATAACAGTATCCACCATCCTGTGCCCCTTCCTATAATAACGTCCCATCCTGTGCCCCTTCCAGTAATAATGTCCCCCGTCCTGGTCCTATCCTATAACAATGTCACCCATCTGGGGCCCCTCCCTGGTATAATGTCCCGATCTCTGCGACTGATGTCTCGGGAGCCGATGAAGAACATGATAGATGATGGGAAGTGAGAATGTCAGAAGTCCTCAAAAACTAGGAATCATAAAAGGACAGAACAAAAAATACCGAATGTAGAGTAAATACAAAAAAAAAAATGTCCTAATGTTTAATTAAAGGTTGAGGGGAAAAAAGAACTGCAGCAGCGATACCAAAGAAAATAATTGAAAACCCTATTGAGAAAAAATCTGGCTACAATCCTTGGGAAGAGTGGGGGCTTCAGAGGACGCGATTTGGAGTCACACTACGCACTTGTTACACTATGAAAAACTTTCTTTCATTTAAAGGGTCCGTTCGAAAAGTTTTAGCTGATCACTGCAAATCCTACACACTGAATTCCAATGGTTTGGAACTTGATAATTAGCAGAATTAATCCATCAGGAGCTGAAATCCTGAAAGGAAAAACAATGTAGTTTCGCACACGGAGTCTTTTTCAGGCGGATTGTAGCCCCTTTAAAATGAACATGGTGCAGAGCAACTTCAAAATGATGGATTTTAACAGCTTCAGGATTCGGTGGGTTAAAAGACGCGACAAGATCATTCTTTGTGGGGGCTTTCGATGGCAGCTATGGGGGTCTTTAAGAGACACCAAGCTGCCATGGTACTCTGCATTTCCATCAGTGATTGCATCTAAATGGTGAAACGGCAGCGAGCTGAGTAAGCTCGGGTCACTGCTGATACAGAAGCCGGCAGTGTAACACAGCCGACCCCAGGGCGAATGTAGTAGTAAATCCATTTATCCACCTATGTTAAGAACGGGGCGGGGGAGGGGGGGTGACGTAAGGGAATAGACATATTTACTCCGTAGCAACCCCTTTAAATAATTTAGTGTTGGTAGTGTAGAAAAAGAGCAAGGTCGAGGCATGCCCCCCAATGCACCATTGTCTTCATGCCCAGGGGTCCGGATGGGGAGACCCTCGCGGTCATAAAGTGACAAACTGGATGTGATACTCCTTTAACTTGGAGTTTGAGCTGCAATTCCACAAATAAAGGCAAAAAATAAAACTCTATTTGTGTTGCCCAGACTCATTACACATCGCCCATTGTTTGGTACAGGCCCACACTGCTCCCCTGGGCCCCGCGCCCACCGTACTACACAGGGGTTCTACACTGGAAGCATTATTTATAGAGGAGAATACGGTGTCAAAAAACAAACAGTTACACGATATTATTTTTTTTTACTTTTTATCACTTTATTATGTAGCAATTGAATTACCTAACTCTAAGGCCACTTTCACACGTCCGTCTTTTGTCTCATTTTGTCGATTTTCCCATAGACTTGTATTAGCTTCGGATTGTGGCGGATGGCCGTCCGTTTCATCCGTCGTGCGCTGGATCCGTCGGAAAATAGCGGCCGGCTATGATGGAAGCCTATGGGCGCAGGATCCGTCGCTGACCGTCACACATAGGAATCCAGCGACTTCTCACGTTTTTCCCTCTGAGCATGCCCAGAAGGATTTAAGTCCAGGAAAAAGTCTCAGTCTCTCACGCTCTCTCATCGTCATTACACTGGATGCGTCACACACGTTTTTCACTATTTTCGTAACGTCCGTCGATACGTCATTTTACTACACAACGACGCACAGCAGAAGACGGAAGTGTGAAACAGGCCTAACCCTACACTTCTTGTGTTATCCCTACTCGTAGCCTAACCTTACCATTAACCCTAACCCTGAGCCAAACACGGCCAGGGCTAGAAAAAGTGTAAAAACATAAAAGCAGCTCTCACTAGTGAATGCACTACGTCTTCACCAGCAGAATAGTGAGTGCAGCTCTGGGGTATAATACAGGATGTAACTCAGGATCAGTAATGTATGTATGTATGTACACAGTGACTGCACCAGCAGAATAGTGAGTGCAGCTCTGGAGTATAATACAGGATGTAACTCTGGATCAGTAATGTAATGTATGTACACAGTGACTGCACCAGCAGAATAGTGAGTGCAGCTCTGGGGTATAATACAGGATGTAACTCAGGATCAGTAATGTAATGTATGTACACAGTGACTGCACCAGCAGAATAGTGAGCGCAGCTCTGGGGTATAATACAGGATGTAACTCAGGATCAGTAATGTAATGTATGTACACAGTGACTGCACCAGCAGAATAGTGAGTGCAGCTCTGGGGTATAATACAGGATGTAACTCAGGATCAGTAATGTAATGTATGTACACAGTGACTCCACCAGCAGAATAGTGAGTGCAGCTCTGGGGTATAATACAGGATGTAACTCAGGATCAGTAATGTAATGTATGTACACGGTGACTGCACCAGCAGAATAGTGAGTGCAGCTCTGGAGTATAATACAGGATGTAACTCAGGATCAGTAATGTAATGTATGTACACAGTGACTGCACCAGCAGAATAGTGAGTGCAGCTCTGGGGTATAATACAGGATGTAACTCAGGATCAGTAATGTAATGTATGTACACGGTGACTGCACCAGCAGAATAGTGAGTGCAGCTCTGGAGTATAATACAGGATGTAACTCAGGATCAGTAATGTAATGTATGTACACAGTGACTGCACCAGCAGAATAGTGAGTGCAGCTCTGGGGTATAATACAGGATGTAACTCAGGATCAGTAATGTAATGTATGTACACAGTGACTGCACCAGCAGAATAGTGAGTGCAGCTCTGGGGTATAATACAGGATGTAACTCAGGATCAGTAATGTAATGTATGTACACAGTGACTGCACCAGCAGAATAGTGAGTGCAGCTCTGGGGTATAATACAGGATGTAACTCAGGATCAGTAATGTAATGTATGTACACGGTGACTGCACCAGCAGAATAGTGAGTGCAGCTCTGGAGTATAATACAGGATCTAACTCAGGATCAGTAATGTAATGTATGTACACAGTGACTGCACCAGCAGAATAGTGAGTGCAGCTCTGGGGTATAATACAGGATGTAACTCAGAATCAGTAATGTAATGTATGTACACAGTGACTGCACCAGCAGAATAGTGAGTGCAGCTCTGGGGTATAATACAGGATGTAACTCAGGATCAGTAATGTAATGTATGTACACAGTGACTGCACCAGCAGAATAGTGAGTGCAGCTCTGGGGTATAATACAGGATGTAACTCAGGATCAGTAATGTAATGTATGTACACGGTGACTGCACCAGCAGAATAGTGAGTGCAGCTCTGGAGTATAATACAGGATGTAACTCAGGATCAGTAATGTAATGTATGTACACAGTGACTGCACCAGCAGAATAGTGAGTGCAGCTCTGGGGTAAAACACATGATGAAATCAAGGATGAGAACCCTGGTGTGATCCTCCAAGACTAATACTAACAATAATAAAGTTGTTTTAACGGATCCAAGTGTGAAAAGAAATCAGCTGGCATCTCAGAATCTTTTTTCAAAAATCCTATTATCTCCTTATAGGTAACGATCATGAAACGCGTCGCCACGTTGTTATTAGAGCCGTGAAATTCAGTGTAAATTCTACCCGTGCCACAATGGTGGGAAGCCGCCACATTCAGGCCCTAACCTGCGGTGTCTGTATTCTCCGGGCCACAGATCTGCACCGTGTCACAGCAGCGGCATCTCATGAAAAGTTGCTCACACACTGCGGAAGAAAAGCTGCACCGCGAACTGACCTATGGTGCGGCTCTGCATCTGCTGTATGGCGACCTAAGTTGGGAATGTCAGGCGGATGCAAGGGTAAAACGTGCACGAAATAAAACTGCAAAGCATACGCCAAAGTAATAGGAGAGGAACACAAGGCCGGTACCACTAAGGGAAGTAGTGGCTCTGCGGCGTCAGTGTATGATGTGGGAGCGGCGGGGACGGGTCAGCTGTGCGGAGCGGCGGGGACGGGTCAGCTGCGCGGAGCGGCGGGGACGGGTCAGCTGTGCTGAGCGGTGGGTAAGGGTCAGCTGTGCGGAGTGGCGGGGACGGGTCAGCTGTGCTGAGCGGTGGGTAAGGGTCAGCTGTGCGGAGCACGCAGCAGTACAGATGTGTGCGAGGAGAGGGGACGGCAGGAGTGACAGTGATCGCGGGGACGGGTCAGCTGTGCGGAGCGGCGGGGACGGGTCAGCTGTGCGGAGTGGTGGGGACGGGTCAGCTGTGCGGAGTGGTGGGGAAGGGTCAGCTGTGCCGAGTGCTGGGGAAGGGTCAGCTGTGCGGAGCACGCAGCAGTACAGATGTGTGCGAGGAGAGGGGACGGCAGGAGTGACAGTGATCGCGGGGACGGGTCAGCTGTGCGGAGCGGCGGGGACGGGTCAGCTGTGCGGAGCGGCGGGGACGGGTCAGCTGTGCGGAGCGGCGGGGACAGGTCACCTGTGCGGAGCGGGGGGACGGGTCAGCTGTGCGGAGCGGCAGGGACGGGTCAGCTGTGTGGAGCACGCAGCAGTACAGATGTATGCGAGGAGAGGGGACGGCAGGAGTGACAGTGATGGCGGGGACGGCTCGCAGGCATGGTGTACGCGTGGCAATGTTTATATGGAATCAAAACAGAGCCAAGCCCAGGCACGAAAGATGGCGTCCGCCCAGCACCTCCCTCCCGGGCCTTCTCCAGTTACCTGTTATTCTGGGATTTTCTAGATAGTGAGGCTGCTTTGGTTTTTTTCAAGGAGTAATCACTGTCAAAGGGTAGAATGGACGCGTAGCCGTGTTCTGCTTCTGCAATGAGAGGGGGTGAAGGGGTTAAAAGTGGCAACAACATACAGATGGAGCAGAGCTGAGCGTCACATACCAAGCAGAGCTGTGTGACAGCCGAGTATAGGGCGATACAGGAGCTTGTGTGTGGATGTAGCAGAGCCGAGTATGCAGCTATACAAGAGCTTGTTTGTGGATGTAGCAGAGCCGAGTATGCAGTTATACAAGAGCTTGTGTGTGGATGTAGCAGAGCCGAGTATGCAGCTATACAAGAGCTTGTGTGTGGATGTAGCAGAGCCGAGTATGCGGCATTACAGGAGCTTGTGTGTGGATGTAGCAGAGCCGAGTATGCGGCATTACAGGAGCTTTTGTGTGGATGTAGCAGAGCAGAGTATGCGGCATTACAGAAGCTTGTGTGTGGATGTAGCAGAGCCGAGTATGCAGCTATACAAGAGCTTGTGTGTGGATGTAGCAGAGCCGAGTATGCGGCATTACAGGAGCTTTTGTGTGGATGTAGCAGAGCAGAGTATGCGGCATTACAGAAGCTTGTGTGTGGATGTAGCAGAGCCGAGTATGCGGCATTACAGGAGCTTGTGTGTGGATGTAGCAGAGCAGAGTATGCGGCATTACAGGAGCTTGTGTGTGGATGTAGCAGAGCCGAGTATGCGGCATTACGAGGAGCTTGTGTGTGGATGTGGCAGAGCCGAGTATGTGGCTTTACTAGCGTTTGTTTGTGCATTTACAGACAGGAGTCGCTGGCTTTGTTTGTGGATGTAGCAGAGCTGAGTACGCGGCTTTGAAATCGATTATTTGTGCATGTCGCAGCGCGGATTCTGTGGACGCGGCAGTAATGGCAGAGCGGGCTGCAGATGTGGAGGTGTTGAATTTGGAGCATGTCACACGCTGCATAGTTGAGGCTGACTATGTGCTGTAGCGGAGCTGGCGGCTGCGCAATACGCGAGCTTCTGAATGCAGCAGAGCCCATCATGTTGCTGCTCCTGAGCAGAACCCCTGGTTGCAGCTGATGTGAGTGTGTGAACTCGGCTGCCCTGAGTGTGTTATGTGCCATCTCCATAGGAACAGCAGATAAGAGGAGGTTATCTGGCTGCACAAACAATGGAATCCCAAAGCAAACACACTCAGCTCTGCTACATGTGTCAGCCTCCTCCTCTCAGGGCTGAGCTCCCCTCCTGCATGTGTCAGCTGCTCTGACAGCGGTGATCTCAGTGCTGACAGGAGCAGGTCCCAGAGTGACAGCACATACATGTACCGTGCGGAGCCGCACACGCCGCCATGGTGCACGCGTGACGGGCGTGCAGCGCTGCCTCTGCACAATATATATATCTGTAATAATGGCGGAATATATGGACTCTGCACATATCTGTACCGTGGCGACTATATACTGTCACTGCAAGATCCTCCGCACTGGTGAGAACACGCAACCTGCGCCATTATATATATACACAATGTGTGCAAAGCCTGTATATACACCAGTGACGCACCGTATATATAGCTATACGGTACTGATGTAGACAGACAGCACTGTATAGAAATTGTTACATATAAATGCAAATATATACGGTATATAATAAACTAATAAGATATTTATGCACATGTTCATACAAAAAAATAGTATGAAAGTGCTAAATATACACTTAGAATAAAGTGCATCAAGATGGCGCAGAACGTGCAGAGCGACATCCTCACGGCACCACAGTACATATACGGAGACACCAATGGAGATATATATACACACACACACCTCTATGTATAACAATGATATATATATATATACACATATGTAAAGAAATAAATAACATACAAATTAGAAAGTGGTGTGTGTGGTGTTTACATGTATATGTGTGCAGATCGCACAGAGCAGGGATATACTGACAGTACATGTACACAGACAGCAAAGTGCGTGTATATATATATATTATACACAAATATAAAGAAACAATATGGAATAACATGCAAAGTAGCGCATGTGCTCCTAACATGTTTACACAGTGCATATTAGTGCAAAGTGTCTGTATCCAGGAAACACTGTGTGTACAGCTATATCATGACAGTACAGAGGGTGTATATATATATATATATACACTCTGCACACACACAGCGGTATACAGGGGCCAGGTATACAGCTATATACTGACAGTACAGAGGGTGTATATATATATATATATATATATATATACTCTGCACACACAGCGGTATACAGAGGCCAGGTATACAGCTATATACTGACAGTACAGAGGGTGTATATATATATATATACACTCTGCACACACACAGCGGTATACAGAGGCCAGGTATACAGCTATATACTGACAGTACAGAGGGTGTATATATATATATATATATATATACTCTGCACACACAGCGGTATACAGAGGCCAGGTATACAGCTATATACTGACAGTACAGAGGGTGTATATATATATATATATATATATACTCTGCACACACAGCGGTATACAGAGGCCAGGTATACAGCTATATACTGACAGTACAGAGGGTGTATATATATATATATATATATATACTCTGCACACACAGCGGTATACAGAGGCCAGGTATACAGCTATATACTGACAGTACAGAGGGTGTATATATATATATATATATATATATATATATATATATATATATATATATATATATATATATATATATATATATATATATATATATATATATACTCTGCACACACAGCGGTATACAGAGGCCGGGTATACAGCTATATACTGACAGTACAGAGGTTGTATATATATATATATATACTCTGCACACACACAGCGGTATACAGAGGCCGGGTATACAGCTATATACTGACAGTACACAGGGTGTATATATATATATATATATATATATATATATATATATATATATATATACTCTGCACACACACAGCGGTATACAGAGGCCGGGTATACAGCTATACACTGACAGTACAGAGGGTGTATATATATATATACTCTGCACACACACAGCGGTATACAGAGGCCGGGTATACAGCTATACACTGACAGTACAGAGGGTGTATATATATATATACTCTGCACACACACAGCGGTATACAGAGGCCGGGTATACAGCTATATACTGACAGTACAGAGGGTGTATATATATATATATATATATATATATATATATATATATATATATATACAGAGGCCGGGTATACAGCTATATACTGACAGTGCAGAGGGTATATATACTCTGCACACACAGCGGTATACAGAAGCCGGGTATACAGCTATATACTGACAGTACAGAGGGTGTAATATATATATACTCTGCACACACACACGGTATACAGAGGCCGGGTATACAGCTATATACTGACAGTGCAGAGGGTATATATACTCTGCACACACAGCGGTATACAGAGGCCGGGTATACAGCTATATACTGACAGTACAGAGGGTGTATATATATATACTCTGCACACACACACGGTATACAGAGGCCGGGTATACAGCTATATACTGACAGTACAGAAGGTGTATATATATATATATACTCTGCACACACACACGGTATACAGAGGCCGGGTGTACAGCTATATACTGACAGTACAGAGGGTGTATATATATATATACTCTGCACACACACAGCGGTATACAGAGGCCGGGTATACAGCTATATACTGACAGTACAGAGGGTGTATATATATACACACACAGCGGTATACAGAGGCCGGATATACAGCTATATACTGACAGTACAGAGGGTGTATATATATATATATATACACTCTGCACACACACACGGTATACAGAGGCCAGGTATACAGCTATATACTGACAGTACAGAGGGTGTATATATATATATATACTCTGCACACACACAGCGGTATACAGAGGCCGGGTATACAGCTATATACTGACAGTACAGAGGGTGTATATATATATATATATATATATATATATATACTCTGCACACACACAGCGGTATACAGAGGCCGGGTATACAGCTATATACTGACAGTACAGAGGGTGTATATATATATACTCTGCACACACAGCGGTATACAGAGGCCGGGTATACAGCTATATACTGACAGTACAGAGGGTGTATATATATATATATATACTCTGCACACACACAGCGGTATACAGAGGCCGGATATACAGCTATATACTGACAGTACAGAGGGTGTGTATATATATATATATATATATACTCTGCACACACACACGGTATACAGAGGCCGGGTATACAGCTATATACTGACAGTACAGAGGGTGTATATATATATATACACTCTGCACACACACACGGTATACAGAGGCCGGGTATACAGCTATATACTGACAGTACAGAGGGTGTATATATATATATACACTCTGCACACACACACGGTATACAGAGGCCGGGTATACAGCTATATACTGACAGTACAGAGGGTGTATATATATATATATATATATACACTCTGCACACACACACGGTATACAGAGGCCGGGTATACAGCTATATACTGACAGTACAGAGGGTGTATATATATATACTCTGCACACACACACGGTATACAGAGGCCGGGTATACAGCTATCCGCACAGTGCAGTGAGGCCGCGCACCATTACCGCACGGTGTGTACACGCTCCAGCACCCGGTGCCCTGGCACATACCTCGGTCTCTTCTCTCCAGGTATTCGGCCGCCTCCAGGAGGATGAGCAGAGAGTTCAGCTCCATGCTTCACTATACAAATATATGTCTATAGGATAGAATGGAAAAGTAGATCTCAGGAAATCCGTGCGCGTCGCCCCGGGCAGGAGAGGGACGAATCAAAACAAGACGAAGTGGGACGAACTACAAGGAGTTCAGGCGCTTCGGGGACTTCTTAGTCCATATAAAGGTGAAAGCAGCTTGGTTTGACATACGCTGATGGACGGGGAAGTCAACCAATAGGCGAGCGGGAAATACAGAAAGGCGTAGTTTTTTAGTTTGTCGTAGCCAATAGGAAAGCATTATGTAAGGGTAGGGGGCGGGGCAAAGCAAAGGGAGGAGCGTAGCGGGGAATGTTGACAGATCCCAATCAAGGGATGGTAACGATTGAGATGCCGAAGCTTAGCAACAACTAGAGAAGCCGCGCCCACCTGAAGCGGGATTGGATATATTTATGCATGTTAAGTAGGTGCTTAACGTTGATTGGTCATGTACAGTGACTGTGACAGCGGGGATGCTCGGCGATGCGCTGACCAATAGGAGGCGTTGAACTTGACGTTGCTGAGGAAGAGAAAAGTTTAAAGGGAGAGAGGAAAAAAAAAAAAAAAAACCATAACACACACACACGGGGACCTGACCTGTTTAGGGACTGTAGGCAAAGACAGTGACCAACGGAAAAACGAAACATTTTTGTGTTTTCCATCTTGTATGATCCCTGGGCAATTATCATGTATAGTTTATTAATGACAGAGATATCAGCGTGCTATTATAGTGTAGGCCTCGCCATTACTCTTTATACAATGACACTGGGCCTCATTTATCAAAACTATCTGTGTTTGTCATAGAAACCAATCAGCGATCAGCTTTCATTTCATTAAAAGCTCTGGTAACGTGAAAGCTGCGTTCTGATTGGTCATTTTTTGAGCAACAAAGACCGTGAAGGTGCAAAATAGAAAGCGGACCGCCATTTTTTTCCCTTAGTCTCTCCGCTTAAAATAAAGACAACTAGAAGACCACTATAGTCAGATAAATGGTGCTGCGGCATCGCCGTACATAGTAGAAGCGATCAGACGATCGCAGCTTCAAGGGGACTAACAAACACAGTGAAAAGTGAAAAAAAACTACACATATGTGGTATCACTGCATTCAGAAAAGTCAGATCTAGCAAAATATTAAAATAATTTACCCGATCGGTAAACACCGTGAACGGAAAACATTAAAAAAAAAGCCAAAATTTAATTTTTGGGGGTAGCTACAACACCATAAAAAATGCCGGAACAAGTGATGAAAACATCACATCTGTCCCAAAATGGTATCACTAAAAACGTTGTCTCGCCCTGTAAAAAATAAGCCGTCACACGGCTCCATCGACCAAAAAATGAAAATGTTACTGGACTTGGAAAATGGCGACACAACCCCCGAAAAATGTATTTTTCAAACTTCTGATTTTTTATTCAGCACTAAAATAATTTTAAAAAACTGGACATGTTTGGCATCGCCGTCATCGTACTGATGAGAAGAATCATTTTACACGGTCACTTTTATCGCACAATGTACGCCGTATAAACAATTCCCCAAAAACAATGTCGGAATTGCATTTTTTTTCATAATCTCCCCCGGTTGGATTTTTTTCCCCCCTTTTCCAGTACACTATATGGTAAAATGAATGGTGTCATTCAAAAGTACAACATGTCCCACAAAAAAAAAAACAAGCCCTCACATGGCCATATTGACAGAAAAATAAAAAAAAGTTATGGCTCTGGCAAGAAGGGAAGGGGAAAAAAATGAAAATGCAAAAATGGAAATGGGCCATTTTGTGAAGGGGTTAAAGGGTTATTCCCAAAATAGTAAGTTATCTCTTACCTTTAGGGTATAGGAATAACTTACTGATCACTGGGGTTCGGATCACTGGGACCCCCTGTAATCCTGAGTATGGCGCTCTGTAAGGGTATGTGCACACGTCAGGATTTTTAGCGTTTTTTTTTTGTGGAATTTCGCCATAAATACGCTATAAATCCGGTAAAAAAAATGCTAACATCATGCATCCTATCTTTTAGAATGCATTCCGCATTTTTTGTGCAGATGTTAGCGTTTTTTTCCGCAAAAGAAACGCATACCGCAAAAAATCCGGACATGCTCTATCTTTTTCCGGATTTTTTGCGGATTTCCTATCAAAAAGGACATTCCGGAAAAAAAAAAAAAATCTAAAAAAATCCACGCAAAAAACGCGCAAATTCCGAGAGAAATCCGCGCGAAAAAAGAACGCGGATTTCTGGCAGAATTCTCAGGATTTTGTCAGGAAAAAATCCTGACGTGTGCACATACCCTGACACAGGAACCTGGTTCTCCAGTGGAGTTGGGGTGTACGTGGTCGACCCCCCCCCCCCCCCCCATTACTTTATTTATGGGAATGCTGGAAATAGTGGAATATAGTGACCCCCAGTGATCACTAAGCTATTTCCTATCCTGCGGATGGAGCCCTACTATGTTGAGAATAAAATAAAAAAACAATAACAATCACAGTAAATCCCTCTGATCTAAACTGGTAAAGCTCTAATAAAATACCATCAAGTGTAGCCTTTATTAAATAACAATTAAAAACGTGTATATTAATCTCTAAGTGATTAGGGAGCACTGTTCACCAGGTCAACAGTGACAAGTTTTTGCTCTTATTTTATTCCCACTGTTCCCCTGACAATTCCGTTTTTTGTTTTCTGTTTTTTTTTTTTCAAATCTGCCATAAGGTCCCAGAGATATGGGCCTTTTTATTTAGTTCACTTTTTTTTATGGTCTTTTCCGAGTGGGCGGGGCACGCAGGATCCTCTGGGGTGTGTCTTTAGGCCCTTATCTCTGGAAACATATGGTTGATTTGAAAAAAATAAATAAAAAACTGAATACTCATATGAGGAGCGGGACAAAAATAAGAGGAAGAACTGGACACTTTTGACCCTGTGACAAGTCCTATTTAAACAGATTGCAAAATATGTGCTCCTTGAAGACCCTACAAAAACTTTTTCACAGTGAGGGTGATCAATGAGTGGAACAGGCGACCACAAGAGGTGGTGAGTTCTCCTTCAATGGAAGTCTTCAAACAGAGGCTGGACAGACATCTGTCTGGGATGGTTTAGTGAATCCTGAGCAGGGGGTTGGACACGATGACCCTGGAGGTCCCTTCCAACTCTAACATTCTCTCATTTACGGCTTACAGCCGTTCTTGAGATATTGAGTAGTGTTAATCGGTCACAGGAGCGCTGGAAGGAAGCTCTGACACCGGATATGTTTAGCCACAACGCGTTTCGACGGAAGTACCGTCTTCATCAGGTACTTCATATACTGGATGAAGACAGTACTTCGGTCGAAACGTGTTGTACCTAAATATACCTGGTGTCAGAGCTTCCTTCCAGCGCTCCTGTGACCGATTTACACTACTCAATCCTGCTTCTATCCTCCTTTGGAGGTGTTCGGCTGGAGCTGCGGTGGTACTCGACACCCCCTCCACTCCTTGGGCTGCCTCCGCAGCGCTCCTACACGACCGCCTTTACTGACCCTGGTTCTTGAGATATTAACACTTTTATTTTGTTTACATTTCGTTGCCTAGGAGACCGACCACCTAGCTTGTAAGTGCTGAAGATAGTCAGGTAACAGCGCACTTCAGCGATCCTGCCCAGCTTCAAAACAACACTTACAAGTTCAATGGTAAGGAGCTTGTATTCACTGCGCAGGTTCGGTTATCTAGCAGCGGTGGTCGGTCTCCAAGGCAGTGATCTGTAAACAAAAGTAAAGTGTCATTATCTCTGCAGAATCTTGAATTTAGCGGAAGTGCAGATACTCGAACTCCATTCCTTTGATTGTCCATGCGAATCCTGGAGAAGTCCGAATGCTGTGCTCAGCTGTCACTCTAAAGGATAGGCGATCCTTTTTCTTAATTACCTTTAAGGCAAAATTCCCTTTAAAGGGAATCTACAATAACGATCAACCCAGACCTCCCTCCCCTCAAAAAATAAGAAAAAACACAAACCACTTATATTGCCACATAGCACTTGGAAAAATAAGTAAATCTGTACCTTTTCTATAGCCTAAAAATCCAATTTTTTATCTATGTGCAATATATGGCAAATAAATAATTTGCCATAAATGTGTAATCTATTTTACCTTGTATTAATGCTGCTTTTTTTTAGCCATCTGGGTGTGGTCCCCACATATGAAAACTGAGGATCACGCCCACTTGGCTAAAAAAAGGACTAGATTTATGTGTATGCAAGAGGAGACCATATCTCAGGAACGGAGAGGCGCAAGAACAAAAGAAAAACAGCGCCGGATTCAGGAGAACAGCGGCCTTTTACGCCAGGTAAAAAAATTAACGTATTTCTGGCAAGTGACAGGTTGTCTTTATTTTATAGCAAGCATAGATCTTGAAAACCACAAGGAACTTGAAAAGTACACTACAGACAGAAAGTTTGGACACACCTTCTCATTTAAAGATTTTTCTGTATTTTCATGACTATGAAAATTGTACATTCACACTGAAGGCATCAAAACTATGAATTAACACATGTGGAATTATATACTTAACAAAAAAGTGTGAAACAACTGAAATTATGTCTTATATTCTAGGTTCTTCAAAGTAGCCACCTTTTGCTTTGATGACTGCTTTGCACACTCTTGGCATTCTCTTGATGAGCTTCAAGAGGTAGTCACCGGGAATGGTCTTCCAACAATCTTGAAGAAGTTCCCAGAGATACTTATCACTGTTGGCCCTTTTGCCTTCACTCTGTGGTCCAGCTCACCCCAAACCATCTCTACTGGGTTCAGGTCTGGTCACTGTGGAGGCCAGGTCATCTGGCGTAGCCCCCCATCACTCTCCTTCTTGGTCAAATAGCCCTTACACAGCCTGTAGGTGTGTTTGGGGTCATTGTCCTGTTGAAAAATAAATGATGGTCCAACTAAACGCAAACCGGATGGAATAGCATGCCGCTGCAAGATGCTGTGGTAGCCATGCTGGTTCAGTATGCCTTCAATTTTGAATAAATCCCCAACAGTGTCACCAGCAAAGCTCCCTCACACCATCACACCTCCTCCTCCATGCTTCACGGTGGGAACCAGGCATGTAGAATCCATCCGTTCATCTTTTCTACGCCACACAGACACGGTGGTTTGAACTCCTCAAACCAAAGCACAGATTTTCACTGGTCTAATGTCCATTCCTTGTGTTCTTTAGCCCAAACAAGTCTCTTCTGCTTGTTGCCTGTCCTTAGCAGTGGTTTCCTAGCAGCTATTTTACCATGAAGGCCTGCTGCACAAAGTCTCCTCTTAACAGTTGTTGTAGAGATGTGTCTGCTGCTAGAACTCTGTGTGGCATTGACCTGGTCTCCAATCTGAGCTGCTGTTATCCTGCGATTTCTGAGGCTGATGACTCGGATAAACTTATCCTCAGAAGCAGAGGTGACTCTTGGTCTTCCTTTCCTGGGGCGGTCCTCGTGTGAGCCAGTTTCTTTGTAGCGCTTGATGGTTTTTGCAACTGCACTTGGGGACACTTTCAAAGTTTGCCCAATTTTTCAGACTGACTGACCTTCATTTGTTAAAGTAATCATGGCCACTCGTTTTTCTTTACTTAGCTGCTTTTTTCTTGCCATAATACAAATTCTAACAGTCTATTCAGTAGGACTATCAGCTGTGTATTCACCAGACTTCTGCACAACACAACTGATGGTCCCAACCCCATTTATAAGGCAAGAAATCCCACTTATTAAACCTGACAGGGCACAGCTGTGAAGTAAAAACGATTCCCGGTGACTACCTCTTGAAGCTCATCAAGAGAATGTCAAGAGTGCGCAAAGCAGTCATCAAAGCAAAAGGTGGATACTTTGAAGAACCTAGAATATAAGACATAATTTCAGTTTTTTCACACTTTTTTGTTAAGTATCTAATTCCACATGTGTTAATTCATAGTTTTGATGCCTTCAGTGTGAATGTACATGCAGCGCCCCAGAGACCTGGTCGTTGCAGTAGTGTCGCTCTGCCACTAAGGGGAGTGATGGTACGTCTGATGGCACTAAAGGAGTTCATCTGACCAGGTATCACAAGCACACATTACACTTCACACTCCGGCCACTAGGGGGAGCAAAAGGCACTATTTACTAGGTCACTCCTCACACTGGTAAAACTAGGGGTTGGATAGGAAGTTAGAACAGAAGCTGACTGGGTTTTGCCCAGGCAACATCTCGTGGCAGGGGGTGTTGCGGGGGAGACTTCAGGGGAGTCCCTGTGAGGCGTGGGAACCTGGCAGAGACTTAGCGACAAGAACAGAACGAAACGGAACCGCGCCTGCACTACCTTGCGGCGGTATTCTTAGAAAAGACACGAAGCGAAGGATATTGTGGACAGTGAGAAACGAGAACAAGCACAAAGGAGAGCCAGTAAGAGTTGTGCCCCGAGAACGGCAACATCCTACTGAGGTGCGTAGCCGGTGCCCGGAACACCGAGGAAGTAACTTACTTTATGCCTTACTTCAAATAACGCAGGACAGTTAATTATAGGTTGGCTGTCTACCTTACATCACCTAAGCAGACATAGGGGGCAACCGTGGAGAGGGGCATCTCTAGGGTCCCAGAATAGCTCCGAGCCTACCCGTCAAACAGGTGCGTCCTAGCCATAACAAACTTGGGGGACGGAGAATAGAAAGAACGAGAAAGAACTAGAAAGAACGAGAAGAGAAGTTGTGAGGACTATCCCGAATGCTCAGCAGGGAAGCACTACAACACACAGGCGCTAGTGGTAGGCAACGATTTCCACCTGCAAAGGGAACTCTGGATGTGCCCATCGGACCGGCCGGTCTCAGACAGCCCTGTTAGCAGTGCTCTGGATTGAGGATCCTGAAGTTATCAGTAAAGAGGTAAAGAGACTGCAACCATGTGTCCTCGTTATTGCCTGCACCTCACACCATCGCCACCTACACCACTGGGAAGCCCTGGGGACATACTTCACCTGTGGGAAGGTATACCATCTAGCTGCCATCACATCATCCCAGTGGACCCCGAGCAGCGTCGGTCACCCTGACCGAATACCACAGGTGGCGTCACTAAACCTTGACAGACTTGTATCACCTTTTATTGGACGCCCCTTAGCAGGGTCACGGACCGGGTCCAGCCACCATGACAACCCTTGAGCCTGACAGAGAGGACCGGTACCGAGTACCCCGCGGCCCTGCGTCTGGGGGCGCTCCAACTAATTTTCATAGTCATGAAAATACAGAAAAATCTTTAAATGAGAAGGTGCGTCCAAACTTTTGGTCTTTTACTCTGTTGAAGCAAATAATCTTTATTTGCTAAAACTGTAGTACCCCTTTCAGTTTCAGAGCCCCTTTATTACACCGTCTTCGCCTCCTGCTCATAGAATGGTATAATTCCTGAAGACTTATTAAGCTGTTTTATCACTTTCTGACCTTACAGGCCAAGAAATATTTCTTTTTCTAAAAGAAATGAGGCTGTCTGGGATCGTTACTATGGAGAAACCAGTAGTGCAACGGAGATGATATGCTATTCCCAGTGGGATAGTCTCCTCACAGACTGGCGACTACAACTGGATGACTGCCCTGGCACCTGAAGTCACCGGGGATTGTATTTTTCCATTTACTCAGGAATTACAAGCTGATGCAAGATTATTAATAAACACATATTCACAGTTCCTGTCAAAATGGGAGGAATCATAATCAAAAGTACAGAACAGGATGATAGAATCAGCTTTACTGCGCAGATTGCCCTATTTGAGGCTTTTGATTTTTCCAACATTGATTACTGGGATTCATCATTACAAGATTTTAAGGGACAGAAACATATGTGGAAATCAGAATGACCTTATAGTGCCTCCATCAAGGTATGATGTCCCATCAGTGCCCCCAGCACAATATGATGTTGCTTCAAGGCACCCAAAACAGTATGATGTCCCCACAGTTGCCCATCACAGATTATGAGGCCCCCCACCCTACAGTATTATGTCCCCTCTGTTCCCCCACACACATTATGAGGCCTCCAGTAACCCCCAACACAGTAAGATGACCCCACTGTTGCCCATCACAGATTATGAGGCCGCCACTCCATAGTATTATGTCCCCACTGCTCACGCACACACATTATGAGGCCCCCAGTAACCCCCATCACAGTATGATGTCCCCACGGTTGCCCATCACAGATTATGAGGCCCCAACCCCACAGTATGATGTCCCCACGGTTGCCCATCACAGATTATGAGGCCCCAACCCCACAGTATGATGACCCCACTGTTGCCCATCACGGATTATGAGGTTCCACCCCACAGTATTATGTCCCCACTGTTCCCCCACACATATTATAGGCCCCCAGTAACCACAAACACAATATGATTTCTCCACAGTTTCCCCTGACAGATTATGAGGCCCCCACCCCACAGTATTATGTCCCCACTGTTCCCCCACACACATTATGAGGTCTCCAGTAACCCCCAACACAGTAAGATGACCCCACTGTTGCCCATCACAGATTATGAGGCCCCCACTCCATAGTATTATGTCACCACTGCTTACCCACACACATTATGAGGCCCCCAGTAACTCCCATCACAGTATGATGTCCCCACGGTTGCCCATCACAGATTATGAGGCCCCAACCCCACAGTATGATGTCCCCACGGTTGCCCATCACAGATTATGAGGCCCCAACCCCACAGTATGATGACCCCACTGTTGCCCATCACGGATTATGAGGTTCCACCCCACAGTATTATGTCCCCACTGTTCCCCCACACACATTATGAGGCCCCCAGTAACTCCCATCACAGTATGATGTCCCCAAAGTTGCCCATCACAGATTATGAGGCACCCACCCCACAGTATGATGCCCCCACTGTTGCCCATCACGGATTATGAGGTTCCACCCCACAGTATTATGTCCCCACTGTTCCCCCACACATATTATAGGCCCCCAGTAACCACAAACACCATATGATTTCCCCACTGTTTCCCCTGACAGATTATGAGGCACCCACCCCACAGTATGATGACCCCACTGTTGCCCATCATGGATTATGAGGTTCCACCCCACAGTATTATGCCCCCACTGTTCCCCCACACGCATTATGAGGCCCCCAGTAACCCCCAACACAGTATTACCCTCAGTCCCCACACACAAAATATGATGCCCCTGCAGGCCCTCCCCATATTATAGAGTCCCCCGCATACAGTGTGATGGCCCATATTCTCCCCCGCACACAGTATAATGTCACCACAGTGACCCCCACAGAGTAGGATGACCCACCATTCCCACACACTATGTTGCCCCTGCAGTGAGTGAATCACGTTTTCCCAGCTGGTAAGTTCGTCGAACCAGCACATCTCACATGTAAAGCGCCATGGAATAAATGGTGCTATAATAATAAATAATAATAATAGGATTGACTTTGTCTCTCCCGGCCTGGTAGCTAGTCACCTTGGTTTGCATCAAATTTAGACTCAAAGTTTGTGGCTGCTGTACAGAGAGGAGTAATTATTTGTGATCTGGAGGGAGAACAAGTGGTGGACGGTCTTGACATTTTTTTGTTATATTTTTGCACACTTTTTGTCACCCTAGCTAGGTTTAGGGCTACACCGATATAATAGTCACATTACACTAAAAAATACAAAAAAACATAATAAGAAAATAAAATAAAGAAATAGTAGTAAACCAATGTAAAACATTTCATTTTTAAAATGTTTTTTTTTTTTCGTATTTCCGTAAAAAGCAAAAAGTTCCAAAGGGAAAACAATAATCATCGGTATTTTCTTAAAATACTATACATGTGCTCGGGCAATAAGGGGATCAATACTGGACTGAGCGGTAGGAGAGACTCAGAGTGATAATCGTCCACGGATTAGGGGGCATAAATTAAATGCCTGGTCCCCCTTACAGTAATAATGTGCATCATAGTACATTTGTTGTTGACCCCTTTGATGACCCACGCACACTTCACTTTTTAACTATTGAAAATCAGAATGGAGAAGATGATAAATTTCCCCAAGGTCCCCAAAATCGCCAGCTCTCAGCAGGAGGTAATACATGTTGATGGTGGGATAATCCCCTAGTAAGGTTTCAGAGAAAACCATCCTCCTAGGACCATACAAAGTATTACGTGACCTGCCTACGAGTGCTGAGGAGCCTAAAAGCCACCAACGCTCTGCTGACGCCATAGTGTATACTACACACAGGGGCGCGTGATGGGACACTATGGGACCCTAAAATTATATAGGTACTGTATAACAAATCAATACAACGCAGACCCAAAATATAGTTGTGCTCAAAAATCCTCACCATAACCACATTTAGACACGATTTCACAATCTACATAAAAGTTTGTATTACTTACATTATATGGAGAAACGTATTGGGACACAACATTGAATATGAGTTTCACATTCAGCCCCATTACATCATTGTATGACATCGGACATCTCACCCCAGTGTATAATCCCTGTCGTCCCTGGCCGCGCAGCTGCATGCGGCCTTATATCACCAAGCACAATGCCGAGCGTCGGATGGAGTGGTGTAAAGCTGCCACCACTAGAGTCTTGAAGAAACGTGTTCTGTGCAGCGACGGATCACACTTCTCTATCTGATGGATGAGTCTGGGTTTGGTGAATGTCAGGAGAACGTTACCAGCCTGACTACATTGTGCCCGCTGTACAGTTTGGTGGAGGAGGGGTAATGCTATGGGGGTTGCTTTTCAGGGGTCGGCCTCATCTCCTTAGTCATAGGTAAGGGACATCTTAATGTTCCAGCACACCAAGACATTGTGGACAATTGTAGCTTCCAGCTTTGTGGGAACAGTTTGGAGAAGGTCGTTCTTTGTTCCCCATGACTGTGCCCAGTGCACAAGGTCCATAAAGACACGGTTGGGGGAAATTGGAGGAAGAACATGACCGGCCGCACACACACACAAAAGCTGACCAATCCTCTAACTGAGCGGACTGGCACAATGCAGTGACGTCATAGACCTAGCTGCTCGGGGGCGCTATCATCTTGCTGGCCTTAGGCCTACAGAGGTCTACAGGACAGGAAGTGATGGAGCATGGCTCCTCATATCTCCCTATGGCTCCCTGCTCCACCACAAGATCCAGCTGTATCGGCCAATAGAAATGAAAGTGACGCACTCCTGGAGATCTGTTAAATCCGTCCAGAAGCTGGAGCCTAGGGGGCCCGATTGGTCCTTTTGGCCCATATTAGGGGACCAATCCTATACAGACTCACAATAGTCAGGTGCCCTGTTGGAGACTTTGTATTGGGGTCCTTGAGCTTCACGTTACCCCAATCCTTTAGTCTTTATAGTGTATGAGCTACTGCCTACACAATTCTGCAGGTCTCAAATGTCTGTATAGATCTTGATCTGTTGACTTCAATTTTGGGAAGAATAGTTAGCTGTTTCCAAAGATGGCCCCAAAAAAACCCTATGATTTAGGGGCAAAAAACCTTAGGGTATGTGCACACGTTGCAGATTAGCCTTAGGAATTTCTGCTGCAGATTCTTCCCTCTCTTGCCAGAAAACGCCGATGCAGTTTTGAGTAGTTTTTGCTGCGTTTTTTCCATGCGGATTTGTATGCGTTTTTGAAAGCTAAATAAAGATCTATTATTGACAACAAAAAAAAAAGATTTGTGATGTCATTTCTTGTCCAACCTCCTCTTTTACATTTGTCCATCCCACACTCCATTACAGATAGATAGATAGATAGATAGATAGATAGATAGATAATAGATAGATAATAGATAGATAGATAGATAGATAGATAATAGATAGATAATAGATAGATAGATAGATAGATAATAGATAGATAGATAGATAGATAGATAATAGATAGATAATAGATAGATAGATAGATAATAGATAGATAGATGATAGATAGATAGATAGATAGATAGATAGATAGATAGATAGATAGATAGATAGATAAATAGATGATAGATAGATAGATAGATAATAGATAGATAGATAGAAGGAATGAGGCCGGCGTCACACTAGAGAGTTTTACGGACGTATGAGAGGCGCAAAAACTACGCATTTCACACGGACAAATGATTCTCTATGGGGCAGCTCCTATCTGCCGTATATTTCGCAGCCGCATTTTACGGGCGTAGAAAATCGCAGCATGCTGTGTTTGTCAGCGTATTGCGCAAAAATTCCGCCAATGAAAGTCTTGCCAACCTTGCCAACGGATTACATACAGAACACTGTTTTGGGAACATTTCTGCGTACTGCGCCCGTAAAAAACGGACCGTATATTTTCCTACGCCAAGTGTGACGCCGGCCTGAGTTGGATAGATAGATAAAAGGAATGAGATGGATAGATGTAGATAGATATATGGATAATTAGGCTACTTTCACACATTAGTTTGTTTCTGTCTGAAAAAACGGATCCGTTGCAAATAGTGAAAAACTGATGCAACTGATCCGTTTTTTTTTTTTTTTTAAATGAGAACGAACGGAAAATGTGCATGATTTGAATGGAAACATGCATGAAAAAAATGGATTCGGAGGCCGGATTCATCATTTAACATCTCAGTTTCATACGTTTTTCGCTGTGCGTTTTTTGGCCGGACAGAAAAACTGTTCCTCTGTATGTGTTTTTCGTTCGGCGGAAACAGCTTTTTTGATCGATCCGGCCAAAAATGAATGAAACATGTGGCCATCAGGCGGAATCCGGCGCTAATACAACTCTATGAGAAACAACGGATCCAGCAGAAAAAAAAAAGACTGTTATTTTTCAAAACTCGCCGGATTGTGCCCGACGGCAAAAACCTGATGTGTGAAATTAGCCAGATAGATATATGGATAGAAACATCTATGTATCTATAGATAGATATATCCATAGATAGGCCGATGTCGATTAATGAACATAAAAAAACGGCGTGGGCTCCCGCGCAATTTTCTGCGCCAAAGGGGGAAAGCCGACGGCCGGGGGCCAATATTTGTAGCCTGGGGAGGGGTTAATACCCATAGCCCCTCCCAGACTATGAATATCAGCCCACAGCTGTCTGCGTAGCCTTTACTGACTATTAAAATAGGGGGACCCCCCAAAAAATGACGTAGGGTCCCCCTATATTTTATAGCCAGAAAGGCTACGCAGACAGCTGCGGGCTGATATTCATAGCCTAGAAAGGGGTCATGGATATTGCCCCCCCCCTCCCTCCCTCGGCTACAAATGCCAGTCCGCAGCCACCCCAGAAATGGCGCATCTGTAAGATGCGCCAATTCCGGCACTTAGCCCCTCTCTTCCCACTCCCGAGTAGCGGTGGGATATGGGGTAATAAGGGGTTAATGTCACCTTGCTATTGTAGCAGGGGTTAATAATGGAGAGGTGTCAATAAGACGCCTATCCATTATTAATCCAAGAGTAGTGAAAGAGTTAAAAAAAATAAATAAAGACACAGCCAGAAAAAAGTATTTTATTATTCTTAATTTAACCATACTTACCATACTTGAGCGCCTGCAAGAAAATGTAAAATAATAAACCGTATACTCCCTGTCCGACGCAGTCCAATTAATAACGAGTGTCCCACAACGATCTGCCCTATGGAACAGTGACATCGGGTGATGTCACTGCTCTATAGGACCTTCAGCGACACACTGAAAGGAGACAATGGTTCCTGCAGTGCATCACTGAGAGGTTACCTTAGTTCACAGGTCTCACTTTATGCCATTGCTGCGTGGGAACTTTCTCACACAGCAGTGCCAAAAGTGAGACTAGGGACTATTTTTTACAGTGGCGGATGAATACAGTGCGGAAGGATACCTTCCTCCCGTCATTGTATTCTTGGAGCCCCTGGAGAGCGGTCGCATCAGCTGATGCTGCTGCTCTCCACGGGAGATCGTCGTGGGACACTCGTAGATTTCTGCGGATCAGGGAGTATAGTGTTTGTTTGTTGTTTTAATGAATCGCCCCCCACGTAAGGGCAATGGGGTACTTGGTACCGGGTCCTTCAGTTCCCTCAGCGAGGATGACACGGTGGCCCGACCCGGACCGTGGCCCTATGAGGGGCGCCCAATAAAAGGCAGAGTTCGTAGATAACGGTAGTGTTCGTGACGCCACCTGTGGTATTCGGTCAAGGTGACCAACGCTGCTTAGGGGTCCGCTGGGGTGTTGGAATGGCAGCTAGATGGTATACCTTCCCACAGGTGAAGTATGTCCCCAGGGCTTCCCAGAAGTGTAGATGTTGATGGTGGATGGTGCAAGGCACGGTGAATAACGAGGACACAATGGGTGCAGTCTGTTTACCTTTACTGATGGCTTCAGCATCCACAGTCCAGAGTGCCGGATGACAGGGTAGGCAGAGTCCGGCCGGTCTAATGGCAATTCTAGAGTCCCCCTATCCAGGTGGAAATCAGTAGCCTTCTCCTTGCGCACAGTAATGTAGTAGGTCCCTACTTGCATTAGCTACCATAAGGTCCTCACTGTTGTTACTCCTCTCTCTCTCTGTCCCCCAGATGGATAGGACAAACCCGTATGGCGGTGGTGGCCTGAGGCTATTTTATAGGGACCCTAGTGTCGCCCCTCCTCCGCGATGCCACCAAGTCTGTTTAGGTGTTTAGGTCGGACAGCCAACTTGGAATCAACTGCCCTGCCGGTCCCTGAAGTAAAGCGTAGAGTCTATTACTTCCTCGGTGTTCCGGCCACCGGATCTGCGCTTCAGATGGAGGCAGCCTGCTTCTAGCTGGTCTCCCACTGATGTTTCACTCCTGTTGCTATGACTTCTGTGCTCACTCACTACAGCACACTTCCTTTCTCGTCCGTTCTTAGGAGGCTGCCGCATGGGTTGCAGGCACAGCTCCGTGTCCTTCTTTCCCACTGAGCCGCTGATGTTCTTCCTTTTCCCTCTGTCTGCCTGACAGGAATTCCCTGGGCTGGGCCCAGTCTGCTTCTCTCCCTCTCCTTCTCCTTCCGACTCTCTGACTCTGACTGCCTAACTTCCTAACCAACCCACCAGTTTTACCCTATGTGAGGAGTGGCCTAGTGAACAGAACCCTTAGCTCCTCCTGGTGGACTGGCGTGTGAAGTGTGTGTGTGGCTGTGATACCTGGCAGGGTGAACTCCTTTGGTGCCATCAGACGTAACATCACTCCCCCTGGTGGAGAACGACATTACTGCAACGACCAGGACTCTGGGGCGCTGCACACACACCCACACACTCCCGGGCTGGGAAAATAACACAACAATTACAGGTTAACAAAAGACATGCCAATTTTTGAAATGCTAGGAAACAAATTAATTTAACAGTGCTTCTCTTTATGGGAGGTGAGAATACTTGAACGTTGCAAACAAGAACATATCTACATTGTACATTTGACTTTTAACGGCAAATTGGAAAACTATTACTATCTAACTATGAAATACAATTACCCATACAGGTATTCTATCTACTAAGTGCAATTACCCTCTAAGAGTATACTATCATTAACCCTTAATGTGCTATTCAACATTTTCTTTATCCTCCTTTCACTTCCACATATGCAGGACTATCTGTCTACCCGCACGGGCCTACTGTATCTTTCTTCCTAGAACCTCAATTTGATTTAAAGTACGTCATTAAACATTCTATCACTATCTAGCTACATACTATCAGCTATGTAAACATTTTTAAGGTGCAACAACCAAACATTCCCTTTAAGAGGGAAACTAGTCTTTTCTGAGGTAGTGCAAACAATCAACAAGTCAGTTATAAACTGTAAGACCATAGAAACTTTCACGTCGTCATCAGGAACAGTTTCTTCGCAAAGTCTTCTTTCTTGTAAAACCAGTAGAGAGCACCTTTAAAGGGACACTGTCACCTGAATTTGGAGGGAACAATCTTCAGCCATGGAGGCGGGGTTTTGGGGTTTTTGATTCACCCTTTCCTTACCCGCTGGCTGCATGCTGGCTGCAATATTGGATTGAAGTTCATTAGCTGTCCTCCATAGTACACTCCTGCGCAAGGCAAGATTACCTTGTGTAGGCGTGTACTACGGAGGACAGAGAATGAACTTCAATCCAATATTGCAGCCAGCATGCAGCCAGCGGGTAAGGAAAGGGTGAATCAAAACCCCCAAAACCCCGCCTCCATGGCTGAAGATTGTTCCCTCCAAATTCAGGTGACAGTGTCCCTTTAAGAAGGTGCAAACTATATACAGGAACAGTTTGTGACCATGCTCAGTTCATGATTCCGCAGTTCTTTAAAACCATGATAAACTTGTGCAAACTGGAACAAATAGGGATCCCGGGTAAATGAAGGGATGCCTTTAAGGATTAACCCTGGACGGGTTTGAAAGCAGCAAAGAAAGAACAGTTTAAAAGAACTATATACAGCTTCGGTTTTCCGAGGTTTACTCGAGTTCTGGTGGTAGCAATGGTCGAGGTAGCCCGGCCGGGTACTAGCGGCTACCAGGTGCTACGTAGGGGGCTCCCTCACTCCAGATGGGGGTTTACGTACCCACAGTTCTCCGTGCTACTGATGTCTGGGTGTACTTTGAACACATGGTGACCGGTGCAGGGATCACCTGTTCGGGTGGAGAGCAGCAGGACGATGAGACAGGGATGTCGGGCTTGTATTTACGGACGTGAAGGGCATACCACCACTTGTCTCCCCAATGCCGCGTGTATCTGACACGGTCACCGGGATACAAATCCCGACCTGGGTGTCCTTCACTGAGGTGTGCCTCTACATCCCACCGATTTACAAATACTTCCAGGTCGAAGCCAGGCTCCTTTATGAAGCCCCAACCTCCCTGCAAACGGAAGGTCACAATGGTTCCGTAGCGCTGGGGGCGGTGAGCACCGCGGGGAGGTGGCGCTGCGACAGGGCCCACTAACAGGTCCTCAGTCACCGGGGCAGGGTCGGTGTCCTTACCTGCCACCACGGTGTCCTGGGTGTCGACTGGCTCTGCCGGCGGCGGTGTCCGCGACGGTGTCAGTAGCGGCTCCGGTAGCGGTGCAGGGGATGGCGTCAGCGTCTGTGGATCTTCCGCAGGCGCCACCTGGTATGAGGACTTGGTCTTCACCTGCAGCTGCAGGAGTTGATCTATCAGCTTCTCCATTCCAAGCTGCAGGGAATCAGCATCAGCAGTGAAGACTTGGCTGCGGTACCCTTCCGTGTAGCTGGGGGAGTCTCCTGCTCTGACCCCACGCTCTGGCTCTGGGTGACTTGCCATGGCGTCCTCCACGTGGCTGCTGTCCTCCTCGTCCTTTTCCCGCTCTCTTCTTCTGGGGTGGTTTCGTTTTCTTTGTCTCCGCCCACCATTGAGGATCAGGAGGCGGATCTTGACTGCTGACGGGCACGTCCTCAAGGTACAGAGATATTTAGACTGGGCGGCCATTGTTTTTCGCGCTTCTCAGTTCATTCACACCCACAACTCCACGCCCTTCTTCTTCTCCAGCGCTCCTCGTGGTGCGGCAATGGCGGCAGTTTTGGCGGGAATTTTTGGCGGTAAACGGCAATACACAGTTCTTTCAGCAGAAACTGTTCAAACACAATTCTGGAACAGTTCTAAGGTGCACTGTTGTGAATTCTGTTGTCAAGCTCCCTCCTGTGGTCATGAATGGTACTTCGGCTGGTTCTGTCCATGGGCTTCCTCTGGTGGTGGTGAGTGGGGCTGTGGCTTCTGAGGTTCCTTCCACAGGTGACAAGGTTAATTCGTTAGCTGGCTGCTCTATTTAACTCCACATAGTTCATTGCTCCATGCCACCTGTCAATGTTCCAGTATTGGTCTAGTTCACTCCTGGATCGTTCTTGTGACCTGTCTTCCCAGCAGAAGCTAAGTTCCGCTTGTTTTTCTCTGGTTTGCTATTTTTTCTGTCCAGCTTGCTATTTTGATTGTTGTCTTGCTTGCTGGAAGCTCTGGGACGCAGAGGGAGCGCCTCCGCACCGTGAGTCGGTGCGGAGGGTCTTTTTGCGCCCTCTGCGTGGTCTTTTTGTAGTTTTTTGTGCTGACCGCAAAGCTACCTTTCCTATCCTCTGTCTGTTCAGTAAGTCGGGCCTCACTTTGCTAAATCTATTTCATCTCTGTGTTTGTAATTTTCATCTTTACTCACAGTCATTATATGTGGGGGGCTGCCTTTTCCTTTGGGGAATTTCTCTGAGGCAAGGTAGGCTTTATTTTTCTATCTTTAGGGCTAGCTAGTTCCTTAGGCTGTGACGAGGCGCCTAGGGAGCGTCAGGAGCGCTCCACGGCTATTTCTAGTGTGTGTGATAGGTTTAGGGATTGCGGTCAGCAGAGTTCCCACGTCTCAGAGCTCGTCCTATATTATCAGTAACTATCAGGTCATTCCGTGTGCTCTTAACCACCAGGTCCATTATTGTCCTGACCACCAGGTCATAACAGTACAGGTGGCCCAAAGTACTAATGCATCTCAATAGAGGGATAAGAGAAGTTCTGAGACCATTTTTTTTTCTTTGCAGTGTGTTTTGTCTCTCTTTTCACCTTTACCTCTTGGTGGTTCAGGATACAGGTGTAGATATGGACATTCAAGGTCTGTCCTCTTGTATGGATAATCTCACTGCAAGGGTACAAAACATTCAAGATTTTGTGGTTCAGAATCCAATGTTAGAGCCTAGGATTCCTATTCCTGATTTGTTTTTTTTGGGGATAGATCTAAGTTTCTGAATTTCAAAAATAATTGTAAATTGTTTCTTGCTTTGAAACCTCGCTCCTCAGGTGACCCTGTTCAACAAGTGAAAATCATTATTTCTTTGTTGCGTGGTGACCCTCAAGACTGGGCATTTTCCCTTGCGCCAGGAGATCCGGCATTGCGTGATGTTGATGCGTTTTTTCTGGCGCTCGGATTGCTTTATGATGAACCTAATTCAGTGGATCAGGCAGAGAAAATCTTGCTGGCTCTGTGTCAGGGTCAGGATGAGGTAGAGATATATTGTCAGAAGTTTAGGAAGTTGTCTGTACTCACTCAGTGGAATGAATGTGCCCTGGCAGCAATTTTCAGAAAGGGTCTCTCTGAAGCCCTTAAGGATGTCATGGTGGGATTTCCCATGCCTGCTGGTCTGAATGAATCTATGTCTTTGGCCATTCAGTTCGATCGACGCTTACGTGAGCGTAAAGCTGTGCACCATTTGGCGGTATTCTCTGAGCATAGGTCTGAGCCTATGCAATGTGATAGGACTTTGACCAGAGCTGAACGGCAAGAACACAGACGTTGGAATGGGCTGTGTTTTTACTGTGGTGATTCCACTCATGCTATCTCCGATTGTCCTAAGCGCACTAAGCGGTTCGCTAGGTCTGCCACCATTGGTACGGTACAGTTGAAATTTCTTTTGTCCGTTACTCTGATTTGCTCTTTGTCATCCTATTCTGTTATGGCATTTGTGGATTCAGGCGCTGCCCTGAATTTGATGGACTTGGAGTTTGCCAGGCGCTGTGGTTTTTTCTTGGAGCCCTTGCAGTATCCTATTCCATTGAGAGGAATTGATGCTACGCCTTTGGCCAAGGATAAGCCTCAGTACTGGACCCAATTGACCATGTGCATGGCTCCTGCACATCAGGAGGATATTCGCTTTTTAGTGTTGCATAATCTGCATGATGTGGTCGTTTTGGGGTTGCCATGGCTACAGGTCCGGAAATCTATGTCTGTGTCCAGCTGGGGTTGTCAGGGAGTACATGGTGATGTTCCATTTTTGTCTATTTCGTCATCCACCCCTTCTGAAGTCCCGGGGTTTTTGTCGGATTACCGAGATGTATTTGATGAGCCCAAATCCGGTGCCCTACCTCCTCATAGGGATTGCGATTGTGCTATCAATTTGATTCCTGGTAGTAAGTTTCCTAAGGGCCGACTGTTCAATTTATCTGTGCCAGAGCACGCCGCTATGCGGAGTTATGTAAAGGAATCCTTGGAGAAGGGTCATATTCGCCCGTCGTCGTCACCATTGGGAGCAGGGTTCTTTTTTGTGGCCAAGAAAGATGGTTCTTTGAGACCTTGTATTGATTACCGCCTTCTTAATAAGATCACAGTTAAATTTCAGTACCCTTTGCCGCTGCTGTCTGATTTATTTGCTCGGATTAAGGGGGCTAGTTGGTTCACCAAGATAGATCTTCGTGGTGCGTATAATCTTGTGCGTATTAAACAGGGCGATGAATGGAAAACAGCATTTAATACGCCCGAGGGCCATTTTGAGTACCTGGTTATGCCATTCGGGCTTTCCAATGCTCCATCAGTATTTCAGTCCTTTATGCATGACATCTTCCGAGAGTACCTGGATAAATTCCTGATTGTATATTTGGATGATATTTTGGTCTTCTCGGATGATTGGGAGTCTCACGTGAAGCAGGTCAGAATGGTGTTCCAGGTCCTTCGTGCGAATTCTTTGTTTGTGAAGGGGTCAAAGTGTCTCTTTGGAGTTCAGAAGGTTTCATTTTTGGGTTTCATTTTTTCCCCTTCTACTATCGAGATGGACCCTGTTAAAGTCCAGGCCATTTATGATTGGACTCAGCCGACATCTGTGAGGAGTCTGCAAAAGTTACTGGGCTTTGCTAATTTTTATCGTCGCTTCATCAGTAATTTTTCTAGTGTTGCTAAACCGTTGACTGATTTGACCAAGAAGGGTGCTGATGTGGTCAATTGGTCTTCTGCGGCTGTGGAAGCTTTTCAGGAGTTGAAGCGTCGTTTTTCTTCTGCCCCTGTGTTGTGCCAGCCAGATGTTTCGCTTCCGTTTCAGGTCGAGGTTGATGCTTCTGAGATTGGAGCAGGGGCTGTTTTGTCGCAAAGAAGTTCTGATGGCTCGGTGATGAAACCATGTGCCTTCTTTTCTAGAAAGTTTTCGCCTGCTGAGCGCGATTATGATGTTGGCAATCGAGAGTTGTTGGCCATGAAGTGGGCATTCGAGGAGTGGCGTCATTGGCTTGAAGGAGCCAAGCATCGCGTGGTGGTCTTGACGGATCACAAGAATTTGACTTATCTCGAGTCTGCCAAACGGTTGAATCCTAGACAGGCTCGTTGGTCGCTATTTTTCTCCCATTTTGATTTTGTGGTTTCGTACCTTCCAGGCTCTAAGAATGTGAAGGCTGATGCCCTGTCAAGGAGTTTTGTGCCCGACTCTCCGGGTGTTCCTGAGCCGGCGGGTATTCTCAAAGAGGGGATAATTTTGTCTGCCATCTCCCCTGATTTGCGGCGGGTGCTGCAAAAATTTCAGGCTGATAGACCTGACCGTTGCCCAGCAGAGAAACTGTCCCTGATAAATGGACTAGTAGAGTTATCTCTGAGGTTCATTGTTCGGTGTTGGCTGGTCATCTGGGAATCTTTGGTACCAGAGATTTGGTGGCTAGATCCTTTTGGTGGCCGTCTTTGTCGCGGGATGTGCGTTCTTTTGTGCAGTCCTGTGGGACTTGTGCTCGGGCTAAGCCCTGCTGTTCTCGTGCCAGTGGGTTGCTTTTGCCCTTGCCGGTCCCGAAGAGGCCCTGGACGCATATCTCTATGGATTTTATTTCGGATCTCCCTGTCTCTCAAAAGATGTCGGTCATTTGGGTGGTTTGTGATCGCTTCTCTAAGATGGTCCATTTGGTACCCTTGTCTAAATTGACTTCCTCCCCTGATTTGGTGCCATTGTTTTTCCAGCATGTGGTTCGTTTACATGGCATTCCGGAGAACATCGTTTCGGACAGAGGTTCCCAGTTTGTTTCGAGGTTTTGGCGAGCCTTTTGTGCTAGGATGGGCATTGATTTGTCTTTTTCCTCGGCTTTCCATCCTCAGACAAATGGCCAAACCGAACGAACTAATCAGACTTTGGATACATATCTGAGATGCTTTGTTTCTGCTGATCAGGATGATTGGGTGTCCTTTTTGCCATTGGCTGAGTTCGCCCTTAATAATCGGGCCAGCTCGGCTACTTTGGTTTCGCCTTTTTTCTGCAATTCTGGTTTCCATCCTCGTTTCTCTTCAGGGCAGGTTGAGTCTTCGGACTGTCCTGGTGTGGATACTGTGGTGGACAGGTTGCAGCAGATTTGGACTCATGTGGTGGACAATTTGACATTGTCCCAGGAGAAGGCTCAACGTTTCGCTAACCGCAGGCGCTGTGTGGGTCCCCGACTTCGTGTTGGGGATTTGGTTTGGTTGTCATCTCGTTATGTTCCTATGAAGGTTTGCTCTCCTAAGTTTAAGCTTCGTTTCATTGGTCCGTATAAGATTTCTGAGGTTCTCAATCCTGTGTCGTTTCGTTTGACCCTTCCAGCTTCTTTTGCCATCCATAATGTATTCCATAGGTCATTGTTGCGGAGAAACGTGGCGCCTGTGGTTCCATCCGTTGATCCTCCTGCACCGGTGTTGGTTGAGGGGGAGTTGGAGTATGTGGTGGAGAAGATTTTGGATTCTCGTATTTCGAGACGGAAACTCCAGTACCTGGTCAAATGGAAGGGTTATGGTCAGGAAGATAATTCCTGGGTCTTTGCCTCCGATGTTCATGCTGCCGATCTGGTTCGTGCCTTTCATTTGGCTCGTCCTGGTCGGCCTGGGGGTTCTGGTGAGGGTTCGGTGACCCCTCCTCAAGGGGGGGGTACTGTTATGAATTCTGTTGTCAAGCTCCCTCCTATGGTCATGAATGGTACTTCGGCTGGTTCTGTCCATGGGCTTCCTCTGAGTGGGGCTGCGGCTTCTGAGGTTCCTTCCACAGGTGACGAGGTTAATTCGTTAGCTGGCTGCTCTATTTAACTCCACATAGATCATTGCTCCATGCCACCATTATTTCTTATTTTTAGGGACTCTATAGCGACAGGGTCTGTTCCGCAGGACTGGCGCATAGCAAATGTGGTGCCAATATTCAAAAAGGGCTCTAAAAGTGAACCTGGAAATTATAGGCCAGTAAGTCTAACCTCTATTGTTGGTAAAATATTTGAAGGGTTTCTGAGGGATGTTATTCTGGATTATCTCAATGAGAATAACTGTTTAACTCCATATCAGCATGGCTTTATGAGAAATCACTCCTGTCAAACCAATCTAATCAGTTTTTATGAAGAGGTAAGCTATAGGCTGGACCACGGTGAGTCATTGGACGTGGTATATCTCGATTTTTCCAAAGCGTTTGATACCGTGCCGCACAAGAGGTTGGTACACAAAATGAGAATGCTTGGTCTGGGGGAGAATGTGTGTAAATGGGTTAGTAACTGGCTTAGTGATAGAAAGCAGAGGGTGGTTATAAATGGTATAGTCTCTAACTGGGTCGCTGTGACCAGTGGGGTACCGCAGGGGTCAGTATTGGGACCTGTTCTCTTCAACATATTCATTAATGATCTGGTAGAAGGTTTACACAGTAAAATATCGATATTTGCAGATGATACAAAACTATGTAAAGCAGTTAATACAAGAGAAGATAGTATTCTGCTACAGATGGATCTGGATAAGTTGGAAACTTGGGCTGAAAGGTGGCAGATGAGGTTTAACAATGATAAATGTAAGGTTATACACATGGGAAGAAGGAATCAATATCACCATTACACACTGAATGGGAAACCACTGGGTAAATCTGACAGGGAGAAGGACTTGGGGATCCTAGTTAATGATAAACTTACCTGGAGCAGCCAGTGCCAGGCAGCAGCTGCCAAGGCAAACAGGATCATGGGGTGCATTAAAAGAGGTCTGGATACACATGATGAGAGCATTATACTGCCTCTGTACAAATCCCTAGTTAGACCGCACATGGAGTACTGTGTCCAGTTTTGGGCACCGGTGCTCAGGAAGGATATAATGGAACTAGAGAGAGTACAAAGGAGGGCAACAAAATTAATAAAGGGGATGGGAGAACTACAATACCCAGATAGATTAGCGAAATTAGGATTATTTAGTCTAGAAAAAAGACGACTGAGGGGCGATCTAATAACCATGTATAAGTATATAAGGGGACAATACAAATATCTCGCTGAGGATCTGTTTATACCAAGGAAGGTGACGGGCACAGGGGGGCATTCTTTGCGTCTGGAGGAGAGAAGGTTTTTCCACCAACATAGAAGAGGATTCTTTACTGTTAGGGCAGTGAGAATCTAGAATTGCTTGCCTGAGGAGGTGGTGATGGCGAACTCAGTCGAGGGGTTCAAGAGAGGCCTGGATGTCTTTCTGGAGCAGAACAATATTGTATCATACAATTATTAGGTTCTGTAGAAGGACGTAGATCTGGGGACTTATTATGATGGAATATAGGCTGAACTGGATGGACAAATGTCTTTTTTCGGCCTTACTAACTATGTAACTATGTAACTATGTATGTAACCTGTCAATGTTCCAGTATTGGTCTAGTTCACTCCTGGATCGTTCTTGTGACCTGTCTTCCCAGCAGAAGCTAAGTTCCGCTTGTTTTTCTCTGGTTTGCTATTTTTTCTGTCCAGCTTGCTATTTTGATTGTTGTCTTGCTTGCTGGAAGCTCTGGGACGCAGAGGGAGCGCCTCCGCACCGTGAGTCAGTGCGGAGGGTCTTTTTGCGCCCTCTGCGTGGTCTTTTTGTAGTTTTTTGTGCTGACCGCAAAGCTACCTTTCCTATCCTCTGTCTGTTCAGTAAGTCGGGCCTCACTTTGCTAAATCTATTTCATCTCTGTGTTTGTAATTTTCATCTTTACTCACAGTCATTATATGTGGGGGGCTGCCTTTTCCTTTGGGGAATTTCTCTGAGGCAAGGTAGGCTTTATTTTTCTATCTTTAGGGCTAGCTAGTTCCTTAGGCTGTGACGAGGCACATAGGGAGCGTCAGGAGCGCTCCACGGCTATTTCTAGTGTGTGTGATAGGTTTAGGGATTGCGGTCAGCAGAGTTCCCACGTCTCAGAGCTCGTCCTATATTATCAGTAACTATCAGGTCATTCCGTGTGCTCTTAACTACCAGGTCCATTATTGTCCTGACCACCAGGTCATAACAGCGCACATGACCCGAATTTCAGGCTTAAGTAGATCCTGTCCGTGACGCCAAGATTTGGATCGCCCCCACGTAAGGGCAATGGGGTACTCGGTACCGGGTCCTTCAGTTCCCTCAGCGAAGATGTCACGGTGGCCCGACCCGGACCGTGGCCCTATGAGGGGCGCCCAATAAAAGGCAGAGTTCGTAGATAACGGTAGTGTTCTTGACGCCACCTGTGGTATTCGGTCAGGGTGACCGACGCTGCTTATGGGTCCGCTGGGGTGATGGAATGGCAGCTAGATGGTATACCTTCCCACAGGTGAAGTATGTCCCCAGGGCTTCCCAGAAGTGTAGATGTTGATGGTGGATGGTGCAAGGCGCGGTGAATAACGAGGACACAATGGGTGCAGTCTGTTTACCTTTACTGATGGCTTCAGCATCCACAGTCCAGAGTGCCGGATGACAGGGTAGGCAGAGTCCGGTCGGTCTGATGGCAATTCCAGAGTCCCCCTATCCAGGTGGAAATCAGTAGCCTTCCCCTTGCGCACATTAACGTAGTAGATCCCTACTTACATTAGCTACCATAAGGTCTTCACTGTTGTTACTCCTCTCTCTCTGTCCCCCAGATGGATAGGACAAACCCGTATGATGGTGGTGGCCTGAGGCTATTTTATAGGGACCCTAGTGTCGCCCCTCCTCCGCGATGTCACCAAGTCTGCTTAGGTGTTTAGGTCGGACAGCCAACTTGGAATCAACTGCCCTGCCGGTCTCTGAAGTAAAGCGTAGAGTCTATTACTTCCTCGGTGTTCCGGCCACCGGATCTGCGCTTCAGATGGAGGCAGCCTGCTTCTAGCTGGTCTCACACTGATGTTTCACTCATGTTGCTATGACTTCTGTACTCACTCACTACAGCACACTTCCTTTCTCGTCCGTTCTTAGGAGGCTGCCGCATGGGTTGCAGGCGCAGCTCCGTGTCCTTCTTTCCCACTGAGCCGCTGATGTTCTTCCTTTTCCCTATGTCTGGCTGACAGGAATTCCCTGGGCTGGGCCCAGTCTGCTTCTCTCCCTCTCCTTCTCCTTCCGACTCTCTGACTCTGACTGCCTAACTTCCTAACCAACCCACCAGTTTTACCCTATGTGAGGAGTGGCCTAGTGAACAGAACCCTTAGCTCCCCCTGGTGGACTGGCGTGTGAAGTGTGTGTGTGGCTGTGATACCTGGCAGGGTGAACTCCTTTGGTGCTATCAGACGTAACATCACTCCCCCTGGTGGAAGAACGACATTACTGCAACGACCTGGGCAATATACTACGCGGGCTGGGAAATGTACTATGCGGGCTGTGCAATATACTACGCGCGCTGGGCAATATACTACGCGGGCTGTGCAATATACTGCGCGGGTTGGGCAATATCGTGACTGGGCAATATACTATGTGGCTGGGCAATATAGTACGTGACTGGGCAATATAGTACGTGACTGGGCAATATACTACGTGACTGGACAATATAGTACGTGACTGAGCAATATACTACGTGTCTGTGCTGAATACTACGTGACTGGGCAATATACTATGTGACTGGACATTATAGTACGTGACTGGGCAATATACTACGTGACTGGGCAATATACTACGTCGCTGTGCAATATACTACGTGGGTCTGCTATATACTACGTGGCTGGGCAATATAGTACGTGACTGGGCAATATACTACGTGTCTGTGCTGTATACTACGTGACTGGGCAATATACTATGTGACTGGACAATATAGTACGTGACTGGGCAATATAGTACGTGACTGGGCAATATACTACGTGGCTGGGCAATATACTACGTGACTGGACAATATACTACGTGGCTGAGCAATATACTATGTGACTGGACAATATAGTACGTGACTGGGCAATATACTACGTGACTGGGCAATATAGTACGTGACTGGGCAATATACTACGTGACTGGGCAATATACAACGTGGCTGGGCAATATACTATGTGACTTGACAATATAGTACGTGACTGGGCAATATACTACGTGGCTGGGCAATATACTACGTGGCTGGGCAATATACTACGTGGCTCTGCTATATACTACGTGGCTGGGCAATATACTACGTGGCTGGGCAATATACTATGTGACTGGACAATATAGTACGTGACTGGGCAATATACTACGTGACTGGGCAATATACTACGTGGCTCTGCTATATACTATGTGACTGGGCAGTATACTACGTGGCTCTGCTATATACTATGTGGCTGGGCAATATACTATGTAGCTGGGCAATATAGTACGTGACTGGGCAATATACTACGTGGCTGGGCAATATACTACATGGCTGGGCAATATACTACGTGGGCTGTGCTATATACTACGGGGACATGCATATTCTAGAATACCCGATGCGTTAGAATCGGGCCACCATCTAGTATATAATATTATACAGAGAATTCCTCTGCAGTCCTGAACATGTTGCATGTGAAATTTTCTTTATTTTGTTCCATTTAGTTTAGTTTTGGTCCACATTGTTATTTTGAAACGAGAACAGTGTAAAAAAAAGTCGACAAGCGGCTCCAAACTCATATTACTCATAGGGTTGAGAGTTGATAGGAGGCGCAGGGCTCTCCTGGGAGGTGTCTCCGGTTACTCCATAAGCCGTCAGCCTTCACTTACAGCCCAACAAACCCTTAGCCCTCCCTTGTCCTATCACCTTCCAGCTATTCTCCAGACCTTTGAACTCGCCACTTGAACGTACTTTACTTTCTCGGAACCTTTTTTTTTTTATTTTTTTCTTTTTTTTACAACCAAAATTGAAGTTTTATACGCTTTTCACTACACGAGTTCCCTGAAGCAATTACATTTGCAAGTTCTGCCAAGATATCGACCAGCTGAGCCTGCGAAAATCCCCGAAAATCCACGTAGTTCTGCTTATGTCCAGATACACAAAGCACCATTAAAAAAAAAAAGTTCCATTTATGGACTAAAACTTCATCTTGATAACTGGTGGGAATGATGCCACTAAATCCGGATCAATAAAACAGGAAATAAAGTAAAATCACACAATATATTTTCAATATATGTTAATGTAGTGTCAGACTGGATTGGCAAAAGCCCACCAGTAACAGTCGGCCCACTGTTCAGCCACATGCAAAAACAACCTGACCCTGGAAAACAAATTAACTTTCGTTTCTGTGTAATATTAATTTGGCTAGCTTGCTTGATGAATGATAAAATGATACTCGTTCCTGCGCTGCTCATTAGAACTTCTTCACAGGGGCCCACCAGAGGATTCCCCAGCTCTCCCGAATGCCAGTCCAAGCCTGTGTTAATGTAAAACTAAATCTATATTTTCAATTTGAGTTTTTTTTTACCTTACGTGAGCCACCTATTGGGATACAGCCCAAAATAGGCTTCATTAAAAGCAATTTACATATGCCTTATATTAGAAGACATATTGAAATCTCTCATCTTTACGTTTTTCTGTAATGCATTTCCTAAATGATGTGAGCTCATCAATCCCCATGAGTTTGTCTCAATTTTTACAAATCACAAACCCATTGTAGGGGCGTCCAGTTGTTTCCAAAAAAGTGAGACAGCGCCTTTCTTCTGAGAGTTCCAGGTCAAGTGTGACCTTAGCACCGGTCAATTGATTTGTTGCTTCTACTTTTACCCAAAATTGTTGGAGTTATGGACATGACCAAAATGTGTCATACTGTCACCACATCTCCACCATGCAAATACTGGAAGAAAAATAAGACTGCAGAACAGTCAGACAGTGGGTACCAATTTTGTAGCCCGTTTCCTGGTATTTGGGGAACATGGAGGATCCAGACATCTTTTCCTCTTTGTTCAAAGGTCAATTGAATATTTAGTTTTCCCATTTAGTTAAAAAAGCGAGGTGTTGAGCCGACTCACGGGAGATCAAAGTAAGCAGTCTAATCAAGATGTTCTCAAAAGACTTTAAAGGGGGTGTCTCATCTTCTTAAATGGATAAAATTGCAAAGTCTTTGTAAAAACAGGGATTGACTGGCAAATAAGGGTAACATCCTCACCTGTGACCTGTTTGCTTGTAATCAGTGTGTGAGCATAAAAGCTGAGTGAGTTTCTGGGATCCAGACAGACTCTTGCATCTTTCATCCAGCCACTGATGTTTCTGGATTGTGAGTCATGGGGAAAGCAAAAGAATTCTCAACGGATCTACGAGAAAAGGTAGTTGAACTGTATAAAACAGGAACGGGATACAAAAAGATATCCAAGGAATTGATAATGCCAGTCAGCAGCAATCACACTGTGATTAACAAATGGAAAATCAGGGGCTCTGTAAAAACAAAACCACGGTCAGGTAGACCAACAAAAAAGTTGTCCACAACTGCCTGAAAAATTGTTCGTGATGCAAAGAAAAACCCACAAATAACATCAGCTGAAATACAGGACTCTCTGAAAACTAGCGGTGTGGCTGTTTCAAGGTGCACAATAAGGAGGCACTTGAAGAAAAATGGGCTGCATGGTCAAGTCGCCAGAAGAAAGCCATTACTGAACAAATGCCATAAAGTATCTTGCTTACAATACGCAAAACAGCTCAGAGACCAGCCTCAAAAATCAGGAACAAGGTAATTTGGAGTAATGAGACTAAAATTGAACTTTTGGGCCACAACCATAAACGTTGCATTTGGAGAGAGGTCAACAAGGCCTATGATGAAAGGAACACCATTCCTACTGTAAAGCACAGAGGTGGATGGCTGATATTTTGGGGATGTGTGAGCTAGAAAGGCACATCAAACTTGGTCAAAGTTGAATGAAAGATGAATGCAGTGCGTTATCAGAAAATAATGGAGGCAAATTTGCACTCATCAGCCCAGAAGCTGGGCATGGGACGTACTTGGACAATCCAACATGACAACGATCCAAAACACAAGGCCAAGTTGACCTGTCATTGGCTATAGCACAACAAAGTGAAGGTAGTGGAGTGGCCATCTCAGTCTCCTGACCTCAATATCATTGAGCCACTCTGGCGAGTTCATGCTAAACAGCCCAGGAATTTACAGGAACTGGAGGCTTTTTGCCAAGATGAGTGGGCAGCTTTACCATCTGAAAAAAATAAAGAACCTCATCCACAACTACCACAAAAGACTTCAAGTTGTCATTGATGTTAGAGGGGGCAATGCACGGTATTAAGAAATGGGGTATGTACACTTTTGATCAGGGTCATTTGGATGTTTTGGGTTGTCATTATGATTTAAAAAGAGAAAACACAGTCGTTTGACAATAAATGGCTTCACCCAACCACTAAACATGAGTGGAGAAAGAGTTTTGTTGCTATCATTCATATTCTCGGAAAAAAGGCCAAGAAAGCAAAAATTCTGCCGGGGTATGTAAACATTTGAGCACAACTGTATACACACACACATATATCTATCTATCTATCTATCTATACACATACAGAGTGGGGGAAATAAGTATTTGATCCCTTGCTGATTTTGTAAGTTTGCCCACTGACACAGACACGAACAGTATATAATTTTAAGGGTCGGTTAATTTTAACATTTAGAGATAGAATATCAGAAATAAAATCCAGAAAATCACATTATGCAAATTGTATGCATTTATTTGCATTTTGCAGTGAGAATTAAATATTTGATCCCTCTTGGCAAACAAGACTTAATACTTGGTGGCAAAACCCTTGTTGGCAAGCACAGCAGTCAGGCGTTTTTTGTAGTTGATGATGAGGTTTGCGCACATGTCAGGAGGAATTTTGGTCCACTCCTCTTTGCAGATCCAGGCGGAACCCACCTGAAAAAGCCATTGTTTGCACGTACTCTTAAACTCTGACGCTTACTTCCGAGCCCCCTCCATACATACATACGTACCCAAATCTGCCGTACACATAGAAAGGGATTAAAAGTAGTAAAATACAAATAAAAACTAAATAAATTTGGTATTACCATAATCGTATAGACCGGCAGAATAAAGACGCCAGGTCATTTTTTTTAACCATTTTTTTTATAATGGTTTTTTTCTATGTTTTTCTGCCTATTTTAATGTTTTTAGAAGGTCCCATATTCCTGGTACTGAGTATCCGGCGTATTTCTTGCTCCCTCACTACTGTTGATAGTAAATACTACGTTCTTACATTTCCTGCCTTGGCGCCAGTATAATAAGAGAGGCAATAATTTACACCTAATAGCAGATAATCGCTGTGGGGTTTGTCACCTAAAGACACATGTTATCAGGACACCCTATCATTATCCTTTAGTTTTAGACCAAACAGAGCGGATTTTACCCGTGCGTGACACGCAAATGTGTTTGTGTCTTTTACATTCCTCTGATAAGGAAAACATTTTCTTTTCTTTTTTTTTTAACATAACATCTTTCCATTGAGGAAAAAAAAATTTAAGCAGAAAAATAAAAAAAAAATGAATACAAACCATGCAGATAAAAATAATATTGAGAATAATTTCTGCACTTAAAGGAACCTGTCATAATGATTTACTACTGAGACAAGCGGTATGGCTGTCTAGGTCCTAGTGCAACAATAAAAATGATACCTGTCTTGTAGTAATCCGATGTGTCAGCGCTGAGAAATCAGGCTTTGATGCCACATGCAAATTAGCCTGGAAGTGCAAAGGGGGCGTGTCGATGCACTCGCCATTCATTGACACGCCCCCAATGCAATTACCAGGGACTGATGTGAAATACCACGTACAATCGGTTGATATGTGTGGGGTTGTTTTAAAATAAATCATCCATGCTGTTCTCATCTTGTATACAACCCCTTTAAGCTGATATTACTCCTTTAACCTTACCCTTTAAAAGAGGTGCTCCCAGTCGAAAAGTATTTGAGGTATCATGAGGGTCCGAACTCAGAGCACGGCTGATATCACAATAGATACTGCATATATTATTCTATGGATCTCCTTCACCTGATGATGCTGGTGTACTTATTTTGAAATGGCTGTATAATCGTGATAATAAGATGAGCAGTTTGGGAGTTTGGCTCTAAAATTAAATAGCTCATACTGTAAGTGAAAACGTGTTCAGTCTGCGCCCACCGAGCCTCACTGACAGCTGCAGCTTGTACTGAGTAATGGGAGTTCTCAGCAGCAGGGAGGAGGGACACTGAGGATCTGTACGACCCGGGTCGGAATCAATCAGGGGAATGTTTGTAGTCTGTTTAGCTTGATTCCGCTTTGCTGATATTTGTGCAAAATTTATTAAGGAGTCTTACGTTGTTTGATAACTTTGGTACATCTCTAATATGAAGTCATCAGCAAAAAATGACCCTTTTGGTTAAATCAAGTTTTGTGTTACATCTGTTGTTTTTTTCCTTTTTGGCAATATTTTTTTCTTTTTGTGATATAAAAATCATTAAAAGCAAATAAAAAATAGTCATCGTGCTATTTTCTGTTGTGAGTTCTGTTTTTGGGCTCCCTCTGGTGGTTACTGATGGTACTGGGTGACTTGTCTTTCCTGGGTTTCTGGGTTCCACCTGTTCCATCAGCATATGGGAGTTTCCTATTTAACCTGGCTTTGCTGGCATTTCCTCGCCGGTTATCAATGTATCCAGTGTGTCTTGTTACCTCTGCTCCCTGCTCCTAGAACTTTCTGGACAAGCTAAGTTTGGATTTTCCTGTTTGGTGTTTTGCTTAATTTGGTTTTTAGTCCAGCCTGCAGATATGTGATTCTCTGCTGCTGGTTGCTCTAGTGGGCTGAAATTGCTTTTCATGTGCCATGAGTTGGCACATGAGTTCAAGTAATTTCAGGATGGTTTTTTGAAGGGTTTTTCGCTGACCGCGCAGTTCACTTTTGTATCCTCTGCTATCTAGCTTTAGCGGGCCTCATTTTGCTGAAACTGTTTTCATACTACGTATGTGCTTTCCTCTCATTTCACCGTCATTATATGTGGGGGGCTGCTATTTGCTGTGGGGTATTTCTCTGGAGGCAAGAGAGGTCTGTGTTTCTTCTGATAGGGGAAGTTAGATCTTCGGCTGGAGCGAGACGTCTAGGATCATCGTAGGCACGTTCCACGGCTACTTTTATTTGTGTGTTAGGTTCAGGGTCGCGGTCAGCTCAGGTTCCATCGCCCTAGAGCTTGTTTGTATCTGTGCTTGTCCTTTTTGTGATCCCCTGCCATTGGGATCATGACAGTATAACCGGCCCACAAAGTGTTAATTGTATTGGCTGAAGTAGGAGGATAAGTAGTCTGAGGAAGTTTTTTTTTTTTTTCCTCTCAGAGTTTGCTGCCTAGCCTTATTGCAGCCTGGCTACTTCCTCCTCCTCTTAATCTTTGAATGGCTCTGATCTCAGCTGTTTATCATGGACGTCCAGAGTTTGGCTTCCAGCCTGAATAATCTTGCCACTAAGGTTCAAAATATACAGGATTTTGTTGTACATGCTCCTATGTCTGAACCTAGAATTCCTGTCCCAAAGTTTTTTTCTGGAGATAGATCTCGTTTTCTGAATTTTAGGAACAATTGCAAGTTGTTTCTTTCTTTGAAATCTCGCTCCTCTGGAGACCCTGCTCAGCAAGTCAAGATAATTATATCTTTCCTGCGGGGTGACCCTCAGGATTGGGCATTTGCATTGGCACCAGGGGACCCTGCGTTGCTTAATGCAGATGCGTTTTTTCTGGCATTGGGTTTGCTCTATGAGGAACCTAACCAAGAGATTCAGGCTGAAAAAGCTTTGTTGGCCCTCTCTCAGGGGCAAGATGAAGCAGAAATTTATTGTCAAAAATTTCGGAAGTGGTCGGTACTTACTCAGTGGAATGAGTGCGCTCTGGCTGCAAAGTTTAGAGATGGCCTTTCTGAGGCCATTAAAGATGTTATGGTGGGGTTCCCTGCGCCTGCTGGTCTGAATGAGTCTATGACTATGGCTGTTCAGATTGATCGGCGTTTACGGGAGCGCAAACCTGTGCATCATTTGGTGGTGTCGTCTGAACCGTCACCTGAGATAATGCAATGTGATAGAATTCAGTCCAGAAGTGAACGGCAAAAGTATAGGCGGAAAAAAGGGTTGTGCTTTTATTGTGGTGATTCAGCTCATGTTATATCAGCATGCTCTAAACGCACAAAAAAGGTTGATAAGTCTGTTGCCATTAGTACTTTACAGTCTAAGTTCATTCTGTCTGTGACTCTGATTTGTTCATTATCATCCATTTCCGTCGATGCCTATGTGGATTCAGGCGCTGCCCTGAGTCTTATGGATTGGTCATTTGCCAATCGCTGTGGGTTTAGTCTGGAGCCTCTGGAAGTCCCTATTCCTTTGAAAGGAGTTGACTCTACACCTTTGGCTATGAATAAACCTCAGTACTGGACACAAGTGACCATGCGTATGACTCCCGTTCATCAGGAGGTGATTCGCTTCCTGGTACTGTATAATTTGCATGATGTTCTAGTACTTGGTCTGCCATGGTTACAAACTCATAATCCAGTCCTTGACTGGAAATCAGTGTCTGTGTTAAGCTGGGGTTGTCAGGGGGTTCATGATGATGCACCTCCGATTTCTATCGCTTCATCTACTCCTTCTGAGATTCCTGTGTTTTTGTCTGACTATCGGGATGTTTTTGAGGAGCCTAAGCTCAGTTCGCTTCCTCCTCACAGGGATTGCGATTGTGCTATAAATTTAATTCCGGGCAGTAAATTTCCTAAAGGTCGTTTGTTAAATCTGTCAGTGCCAGAGCATACTGCTATGCGGGATTATGTTAAGGAGTCCTTGGAAAAGGGACATATCCGTCCATCTTTGTCCCCTTTGGGAGCAGGTTTTTTTTTCGTGGCCAAGAAAGATGGTTCCTTGAGGCCTTGTATAGATTATCGTCTTTTGAATAAGATTACCGTAAAATATCAGTATCCTTTGCCATTGTTGACTGATTTGTTTGCTCGCATTAAGGGGGCTAAATGGTTCACTAAGATTGATCTTCGGGGTGCGTATAATCTTATACGAATAAAGCAAGGTGATGAGTGGAAAACCGCATTTAATACGCCTGAGGGCCATTTTGAGTATTTGGTAATGCCTTTTGGACTTTCTAATGCTCCTTCAGTCTTCCAGTCCTTTATGCACGATATTTTCCGTGAATATCTGGATAAATTTATGATTGTGTATTTGGATGATATTTTGGTTTTTTCTGATGACTGGGAGTCTCATGTTCAGCAGGTCAGGAAGGTGTTTCAGGTCCTGCGGGCCAATTCCTTGTTTGTAAAAGGCTCAAAGTGTCTCTTTGGAGTCCAGAAGATTTCTTTCTTGGGGTATATTTTTTCCCCTTCTACTATTGAGATGGATCCCGTCAAGGTTCAGGCTATTTGTGACTGGACGCAGCCTACATCTCTTAAGAGTCTACAGAAGTTCTTGGGCTTTGCTAATTTCTATCGTCGTTTTATAACTAATTTTTCTAGTGTTGTTAAGCCTTTGACGGATTTGACTAAGAAGGGTGCTGATGTTGCTAATTGGTCTCCTGCGGCTGTGGAGGCCTTTCAGGAACTTAAGCGCCGGTTTTCTTCTGCTCCTGTGTTGCGTCAGCCAGATGTTTCGCTCCCTTTTCAGGTTGAGGTTGATGCTTCCGAGATTGGAGCGGGGGCGGTTTTGTCACAGAGAAGCTCCGATGGCTCAGTGATGAAGCCATGCGCGTTTTTTTCTAGAAAGTTTTCGCCGGCTGAGCGGAATTATGATGTTGGTAATCGGGAACTTTTGGCCATGAAGTGGGCATTTGAGGAGTGGCGTCATTGGCTAGAGGGTGCTAGACATCGTGTGGTGGTCTTGACTGATCACAAAAATTTGATTTACCTTGAGTCTGCCAGGCGTCTGAATCCTAGACAGGCTCGTTGGTCACTGTTTTTCTCTCGTTTCAATTTTGTGGTTTCATACCTGCCAGGTTCAAAGAATGTGAAGGCGGATGCTCTTTCTAGGAGTTTTGTGCCTGACTCCCTTGGAAATTCTGAGCCCTCTGGTATCCTTAGGGATGGGGTGATTTTGTCTGCTGTCTCCCCAGACTTGCGACGTGCTTTGCAGGAGTTTCAGGTGGCTAAACCTGATCGTTGTCCGCCTGAGAGACTGTTTGTTCCGGATAATTGGACCAGTAGAGTCATCTCCGAGGTCCATTCTTCTGCGTTGGCAGGTCATCCTGGAATATTTGGTACTAGAGACTTGGTGGCCAGGTCTTTTTGGTGGCCTTCCTTGTCGAGGGATGTGCGTTCTTTTGTGCAGTCTTGTGAGGTTTGTGCTCGGGCTAAGCCTTGCTGTTCTCGGGCCAGTGGATTGTTGTCACCTTTGCCTATCCCGAAGAGGCCTTGGACGCACATTTCCATGGACTTTATTTCGGATCTCCCTGTCTCTCAAAAAATGTCCGTCATCTGGGTTGTGTGTGATCGCTTTTCTAAAATGGTTCATCTGGTACCCTTGCCTAAGTTGCCTTCCTCCTCTGAGTTGGTCCCTCTGTTTTTTCAGAATGTGGTTCGTTTGCATGGGATTCCTGAGAACATCGTTTCTGACAGGGGATCCCAGTTTGTGTCTAGATTTTGGCGGACTTTCTGTGCTAAGATGGGCATTGATTTGTCCTTTTCGTCTGCATTCCATCCTCAGACGAATGGCCAGACTGAACGAACTAATCAGACCTTGGAAACTTATTTAAGGTGTTTTGTTTCTGCTGATCAGGATGACTGGGTTACCTTTTTGCCGCTGGCCGAGTTTGCGCTTAATAATCGGGCTAGTTCTGCTACCTTGGTTTCTCCTTTCTTTTGTAATTCGGGGTTTCATCCTCGTTTTTCCTCTGGTCAGGTGGAACCTTCTGATTGTCCTGGAGTGGACATGGTGGTGGATAGGTTGCATCGGATTTGGAGTCATGTGGTGGACAATTTGAAGTTGTCCCAGGAGAAGGCTCAGCAGTTTGCTAATCGCCGTCGCCGCGTGGGTCCTCGACTTCTTGTTGGTGACTTGGTGTGGTTGTCTTCTCGTTTTGTTCCTATGAAGGTCTCTTCTCCTAAGTTCAAGCCTCGGTTCATCGGTCCCTATAGGATCTTGGAAATTCTTAACCCTGTGTCGTTTCGTTTGGATCTCCCGGCATCGTTTGCTATTCATAATGTGTTTCATCGGTCGTTGTTGCGGAAGTATGAGGTACCTGTTGTTCCTTCTCTTGAGCCTCCTGCTCCAGTGCTGGTGGAGGGAGAATTGGAGTATGTTGTGGAGAAGATCTTGGATTCTCGTGTTTCCAGACGGAAACTCCAGTATTTGGTCAAGTGGAAGGGTTATGGTCAGGAGGATAATTCTTGGGTGGTTGCCTCGGATGTTCATGCTGAGGATTTGGTTCGCGCTTTTCATAGGGCTCATCCTGGTCGCCCTGGTGGTTCTCGTGAGGGTTCGGTGACCCCTCCTCAAGGGGGGGGTACTGTTGTGAGTTCTGTTTTTGGGCTCCCTCTGGTGGTTACTGATGGTACTGGGTGACTTGTCTTTTCTGGGTTTCTGGGTTCCACCTGTTCCATCAGCATATGGGAGTTTCCTATTTAACCTGGCTTTGCTGGCATTTCCTCGCCGGTTATCAATGTATCCAGTGTGTCTTGTTACCTCTGGCAAAAAAGAAAAAGTAGGCGCGCACTTACCCTGTTGCGGTGAATATCACTTTATTAGGACATATAAACAAACGGATAGCAGGGAGGGATAGGGTCAGCCACGGACAACGATCGTTTCGTGCTCTACGGCACTTCAACGGGTCCCGTTGAACCCGTTGAAGTGCCGTAGAGCACGAAACGATCGTTGTCCGTGGCTGACCCTATCCCTCCCTGCTATCCGTTTGTTTATATGTCCTAATAAAGTGATATTCACCGCAACAGGGTAAGTGCGCGCCTACTTTTTCTTTTTTGCCATTTGGATTCTGCACACATTTTTCCTGGCAGCAGCACCCCGTTGATTCAGGTGTAAAGGATTCATACAGCCAGTATCACTTTCTGTGGTGCTAGACCGATATTATAATACGGTCACTGAGTTGGACCTTTGAGCAGTGCGGATGTGTGTTTTCTCTACTATTGGACTTTGTCTTGTTACCTCTGCTCCCTGCTCCTAGAACCTTCTGGACAAGCTAAGTTTGGATTTTCCTGTTTGGTGTTTTGCTTAATTTGGTTTTTAGTCCAGCCTGCAGATATGTGATTCTCTGCTGCTGGTTGCTCTAGTGGGCTGAAATTGCTTTTCATGTGCCATGAGTTGGCACATGAGTTCAAGTAATTTCAGGATGGTTTTTTGAAGGGTTTTTCGCTGACCGCGCAGTTCACTTTTGTATCCTCTGCTATCTAGCTTTAGCGGGCCTCATTTTGCTGAAACTGTTTTCATACTACGTATGTGCTTTCCTCTCATTTCACCGTCATTATATGTGGGGGGCTGCTATTTGCTGTGGGGTATTTCTCTGGAGGCAAGAGAGGTCTGTGTTTCTTCTGATAGGGGAAGTTAGATCTTCGGCTGGAGCGAGACGTCTAGGATCATCGTAGGCACGTTCCCCGGCTACTTTTATTTGTGTGTTAGGTTCAGGGTCGCGGTCAGCTCAGGTTCCATCGCCCTAGAGCTTGTTTGTATCTGTGCTTGTCCTTTTTGTGATCCCCTGCCATTGGGATCATGACAATTTTCACACTGACTCCATATTGTAAGATTTAATTCACAATAGGTGATGTCACAGCTCACCTCCTCCTCCTGTACACTGACTGAGAACACCTCTATATACAGTAGATAACACAGGATCCACCATTCACAATAGGCGATGTCACAGCTCACCTCCTCCTGTACAATGACTGATAACACCTCTATATACAGTAGATAACACAGGATCCACCATTCACAATAGGTGATGTCACAGCTCACCTCCTCCTCCTGTACACTGACTGAGAACACCTCTATATACAGTAGATAACACAGGATCCACCATTCACAATAGGCGATGTCACAGCTCACCTCCTCCTGTACAATGACTGATAACACCTCTATATACAGTAGATAACACAGGATCCACCATTCACAATTGGTGATGTCACAGCTCACCTCCTCCCCCTCCTGTACAATGACTGATAACACCTCTATATACAGTAGATAACACAGGATCCACCATTCACAATTGGTGATGTCACAGCACACCTCCTCCTCCTCATGTACACTCATTAGACACTTTAATACAAGATATATTGTCGGAATCTGACCATTGTGGCTATGTACATGTGTTGTTTCCGAAAACAATAGGGATTTAGAGTCAGAAATAGCCCTAGTGGCCATTGTAAAGATTGCAAGATTTCAATTTTGTATTCTTAATACAGAAAATGATATGTATAAAAAAAAAAAGCAAAACAAAAAAATACATATAACACAAAATCCTTATTTAAACAAAAGTTCATTTTCTGATGATTGCTTCCATTTACGAGGGGTTGAGGTTAAAGTCTACCTTTGGCTTCTACAATCGATTTTTAATGACTGCCACCTCAGATCTCTGCTAAAAAGGTAACATTTTTCCTGAGGGACAAGCCGCCATAGAGTCACACCACAGCATCCATATTGGCAGTTTCCCATCAAGTTAATGGTTACCCATCAGCCGCATAATTTAATATTACGTTGAAGGACCTTTGCACAGGAAAAAAAAGAAAATTACGGTACCAGCAAGCGCTATGAAATTTCAGAAATCTCATGAACACAATCTAAATTTAATATTTTTGTCTAAAAATTAATTTTTGCAATCGGATTTCATTAAAAATGTTGCAGTGTTTGCTTTGTAGAGGTTGTTTTGCTCTCTGTATTACAAATCCTGTGCTCACTGAGAGATTCTCAGTTAGCTCTTTCTGCAGCCAGCAGTAAACAGAGCAGCACCAAAGCTATGGAAGGAAAACTGAAACATTTTTAATGAAACCATGATTTTTAGCCATTATGGACGCATCCAAAGCAGCGCATAAAGGTAAACCCAAGCCGCGAGATGCAACATAATCCCAAAGCGAACCAAAAACAAACATGGATAAGTAATGCACAGTTGTGAATATGTGGTTAATATACACTGACACAGGGCAGTATAAACTAAAACCTTACAAAAAAAAAAACAGGGAATGTAGCAACGTCAATGCACACAGCATAAAAAGAGGTGAAAGCAAAACATGAGATGCAGCACAACCCCAACGTACGTTTCGCCTGAAGCTTACTCAGGGGCGGATGAGTGAGACCATGCTTTTTGCTGTGTCAGTGTATTTTCACTACTGTGTATCACTATGTTGTGGCTCATTTTGGGGGTTTGTTGCATCTCATGCTTTTATTAGCCTTTGTGGGCTGCTTTCTATGCTTAGTGGCTCTTTTATGTTTGTTTCTATGTGTATTAGAGTAATGAAGCATTTACCATATAGTGTGCGATATTTTATTAGAATGTAAGTCTATGGTATTGTAAAAATCCAAAACAATCTTTGCGCTGCCCATTTTTAATATTGCAAATTTTTTATTATTTTGTTTTTTTTGCATACGAGAAAATCACTGATGAAACGCTGATTGTAAACAGTGACACTGATGAATTTATTTTTTTTCACATTTTTTTTTTTCATATATGCCCTACTGAGTTTGGACCAATGCTCGCAGCCCATTACTGCACGGTGGCAGTGCCACCATTGAGCCCCCGTTGCCTGTGCTGTCCGCCATCTTTATCCCAGGGTGCACTCGCTGTCATTTTGCAGGCAGATTTTTTCAGCTCACTGATTTTTTTTTTCTACACACGATGCTCCATCTGGGATTAATGTTGCCTAAAGCAGCTGTCCAACCTAGTTCTGCCTCCAGGGTATTTCATTTTTCCACTTCACGTGGATATGAGCTGTCAGATATTTACTTGGCGTTACCAGGCATCAGGTTACTTTATTTGGGCACATGGTTCTAATATCTGTCGTATTTCACTGTATTCAAAGCCTCTGCAGCCGCAAAACTTCACCCTTTCTCTTCCGCAGGAAAGCTCTAAGAATTACAATTTATTTGCAAACTCCCCCCCAAAAAAAAACCCCAAAACCCTAAATCATTCAGATTTTGCGCAAAACTGTGCGTTCCTGAAGTTCCTCACAATTTTAAGATCTCTAGAAATGGAAGACTCCTGTTTTAATCTAGAGGCTAAAAAAAAAACTGTAGTTAACGCCGGCCGCTGTGCTAAAAGGTTTTTACTTAATCAAAGTGGAAAACTCCTTTAAGCCAGTAAGATCTCTCACCCTGCAGAACGTTTCTACTGCTCCAGAGTCCAGTTTTGGCAGCTTTACACCAGTCCATCCGACGCTCGGCATTTTGCTTGGTGATGTACGGCTGCATCATGCAGCCACTCAGCCATGAAGCTCCCTGGTGAAGGCGCAGCGTTTGTGCTGATGTTAATACCAGAGGAGGTCTGGACTCTGCAGTATGGATTCTATTATTCTACTGGCATGTAATCTGGCCTAAAATACAGAATGTGCTATTATAGACTAGATGGTGGCCCGATTCTAAAGCATCGGGTATACTAGAATATGTATATTAGTATATAGCACAGCCCACACAGTATATAACACAGCCCACATACTATATAACACAGCCCACGTAGTATATAACACAGCCCACGTAGTATATAACACAGCCCACGTAGTATATAGCACAGCCACGTAGTACATAACACAGCCACGTAGTACATAACACAGCCACGTAGTATATAGCACAGCCACATAGTATATAGCACGACCACGTAGTATATAACACAGCCGTGTAGTATATAGCACAGCCACGTAATATATATAACACAGCCACATAGCATATAGCACAGCCACGTAGTATATAGCACAGCCACGTAGTATATAGCACAGCCACGTAGTATATTGCCCAGCCACGTAGAATATTGCACAGCCACGTAGTATATTGCACAGCCACGTAGTATATAGCACAGAGACATAGTATATAACACAACCCACATAGTATATAACACAGCCCAAGTAGTATCTAACACAGCCCATGTAGTATATAGCACAGCCCACGTAGTATATAGCACAACCCACGTAGTATATAGCTCAGCCCACGTAGTATATAGCACAGCGAGGTAGTATATAACACAGCCCACGCAGTATATAACCCAGCCCACGTAGTATATAGCAATGTGGACACCATATCCCTGTTAAAAAAAAAAGAATTAAAATAAAAAATAGTTATATACTCACCTTCTTGCGGCCCCGGGATCCAGCCCAGGCGTTTAGCGATGCTCCTCGTGACGCTCTGTTCCCAAGAATGCATTGCGGCAATAACACGTGATGATGTAGCCGTCTCGGGAGACCGCTACGTCATCATCTCGCGAGACCGTGGGTCGTTGCTGCAATGCATTCTTGGGACCGGAGCACCACGAGGAGCGGGAAAGGCGCCGGAAGGTGAGAATATAATGATTTTTTTTTTTTTTCATTATTTTTAACATTAGATATTTTTTACTATTGATGCTGTATAGGCAGCATCAATAGTACAAAGTTGGTTACACAGGGTTAATAGCAGCGTTAACGGACTGCTAAAACGCTATGGGGACACTGACTGGAGGGGAGTAGGGAGATGCGAATTCGCTGCTAGACTGTGCCCATCGCTGATTGGTCGTGGCCGGCCGGAACCAATCAGCGACGCAGGATTTCCGTGACAGACAAACAGATGGAAGTGACCCTTAGACGATTATATAGTAGACTAGATGGTGGCCCGATTCTAACGCATCGGGTATTCTAGAATATGTATGTATGTATGTATGCACGTCACGCTGTGAGTGGGGGTTAAATTCCGCGCCAATATCGCTGATTGGTCGCGTCCGGCTGGCTGGTCAGCGAAGCGTGATTCAAATCTGGTGCCAATTCGCGGCCAGACTGCACCTGTCGCTGATTGGTCGCGGGCGGCCGGGTACAGCCAATGACCGAAGTGGTGTTTAAATCCCGCGCCAATATCGCTGATAGTGCCTGGCCGGGCGCCACCAATCAGCGATGCTTGGTTTAAATCCCGCGTCAATTCGCGGCTGGACTGTGTCTGTCGTTGATTGGTCGCAGTATGTCGGGGGTTCGGGGCGCTGGATGTTGGGGGTTCAGGGTGCAGGATATAGTACAGCCACATAGTATATAACACAGCCACGTAGTATATAGCACAACCACATAGTATGTAGTATATAGCACAGCCACGTAGTATATAGCACAGCCACGTAGTACAACCCCCAACAAAAATTATGGAATCAGCGGCCTTGGAGGATGTTCATTCAGTTGCTTAATTTTGTAGAAAAAAAGCAGATCACAGACATGGCACAAAACTAAAGTCATTTCAAATGGCAACTCTCTGGCTTTAAAAAACACTAAAGGAAATCAAGAACAAAAAATGTGGTAGTCAGTAATGATTAGTTTTTTTTAACCAAGCATAGGGGAAAACTTATGGAATAATGAAAAACAAACAAACAAAAAAACACTCCAACACATCACTAGTATTTTGTTGCACCACCTCTGGCTTTTATAACAGCTTGCAGTCTCTGAGGCATGGACTTAACCCCTTCACGACCTTGCCCTTTTCCGTTTTTGCGTTCTCGTTTTTCGCTCCCCTCCTTCCCAGAGCCATACCTTTTTTATTTTTCCATCAATATGGCCATGTGTGGGCTTGTTTTTTGCACTTTTCAACGACATCATAGGTTTTAGCATGTCGTGTACTAGAAAATGGGAAAAAAAATCCAAGTGCGGTGAAATTGCAAAAAAAAGTGCAATCCCACACTTGTTTTTTGTTTGGCTTTTTTGCTAGGTTCACTAAATGCTAAAACTGACCTGACATTTTGATTCCCAGGTCATTACGAGTTCATAGACACCAAACATGTCTAGGTTCTTTTTTATCTAAGTGGTAAAAAAAAATCCAAACTTTGCTAAAAAAAAAAAAATTGCGCAATTTTCCGTTACCCGTAGCGTCTCCATTTTTCGTGATCTGGGGTCAGGTGAGGGCTTATTTTTTGCGAGCTGAGCTGATGTTTTTAACCCCTTTCTGCCATTGGACATACTATTCCGTCCATGTGGGGTGGGCCTTAATTCCCACGGACGGAATAGTACGTCCAGCACGATCAGCCACACTCTCGGGGGAGCGCGGCCGTGTAAAAAAAAAAAAAAAATCCTAAATAATGAAAAAAATAAAAAATATTATTCCCATAAATACATTTCTTTATCTAAATAAAAAAAACAAAACAATGAAAGTACACATATTTAGTATCGCCGCGTCCGTAACGACCCAACCTATAAAACTGTCCCACTAGTTAACCCCTTCAGTAAACACCGTAAGAAAAAAAAAACGAGGCAATAAACAACGCTTTATTATCATACCGCCGAACAAAAAGTGGAATAACACGTGATCAAAAAGACAGATCCAGGTACCACTGAAAACGTCATCTTGTCCCGCAAAAAACGAGCCACCATAAAGCATCATCAACAAAAAAATTAAAAAGTTATAGTCCTCAGAGTAAAGCGATGCAAAAATAATTATTTTTTCTATAAAAGAGTTTTTATCGTATAAAAGCGCCAAAACATAAAAAAGATATAAATGAGGTATCGCTGTAATCGTACTGACCCGAAGAATAAAACTGCTTTATCAATTTTACCACACGTGGAACGGTATGAACGCCTCCCCCAAAAGAAATTCATGAATAGCTGGTTTTTGGTCATTCTGCCTCACAAAAATCGGAATAAAAAGCGATCAAAAAATGTCACGTGCCCGAAAATGGAACCAATAAAAACGTCAACTCGTCCCGCAAAAGACCTCACATGACTCTGTGGACTCAAATATGGAAAAATTATAGCTCTCAAAATGTGGTAACGCAAAAAATATTTTTTGCAATAAAAAGCGTCTTTCAGTGTATGACGGCTGCCAATCATAAAAATCCGCTAAAAAACCGCTATAAAAGTAAATCAAACCCCCCTTCATCACCCCCTTAGTTAGGGAAAAATTAAAAAAAATGTATTTATTTCCATTTTCCCATTAGGGTTAGGGCTAGGGTTAGGGCTAGGGCTAGGGTTAGGGTTGGGGCTAAAGTTAGGGTTAGGGTTTGGATTACATTTACGGTTGGGATTGGGGTTAGGGGTGTGTCTGGGTTAGAGGTGTGGTTAGGGTTACCGTTGGGATTAGGGTTAGGGGTGTGTCTGGGTTAGGGTTTTAGTTATAATTGGAGGGTTTCCACTGTTTAGGCACATCGGGGGCTCTCCAAACGCGACATGGCGTCCGATCTCAATTCCAGCCAATTCTGCGTTGAAATAGTAAAACAGTGCTCCTTCCCTTCCGAGCTCTCCCGTGTGCCCAAACAGAGGTTTACCCCAACATATGGGGTATCAGCGTACTCAGAACAAATTGGACAACAACTTTTGGGGTCCAATTTCTCCTGTTACCCTTGGGAAAATACAAAACTGGGGGCTAAAAAATAATTTTTGTGGGAAAAAAAAGATTATTTATTTTCACGGCTCTGCGTTATAAACTGTACTGAAACACTTGGGAGCTCAAAGTTCTCACAACACATCTAGATAAGTTCCTTGGGGGTCTAGTTTCCAATATGGGGTTACTTGTGGGGGGTTTCTAATGTTTAGGTACATTAGGGGCCAGTGGCGTAACTACAAAGTTAGGGGCCCCGGTGCGAACTTCCAAATGGGGCCCCCCCCCCTGCAGCCCTGCCATACAACTCAATGTAACCCCCATAGAATAATGGCCACACATGATGCTCAATACTGTATAACGGCCACCACACATGATGCTCCATACTGTATAATGGCCACACATGATGCTGCATACTGTATAACGGCCACACATGATGCTCAATACTGTATAATGACCCCCCTCCTGTATGCATGGCTCATCTCCCTCCTATCCCATATACATAGCTCATATTACCCCTCCTGTATGCATGGCTCATATTCCCCCCTGCATGGCTCATATTCCCCCCTGCATGGCTCATATCCCCCCCTGCATGGCTCATATTCCCCCCTGTATGCAGGCTTATCTCTCCGCTCCTGCTCGGCGCGCCGGCTTATGTCCTCCTTCATCCCCCATCCCCCCGGCCCTCATACTCACCTGTCTTCCCACTGCACGGCCGTGCCGACATCCCTCGCGCTCTGTCCCGACTCCAGACGGCGGCGCCGGCGCAGCACCTTCTTCCTGCTTGAGCGGTCATGTGACACCGTTCATTAAGATCATGAATATGCGCATATTCATGATCTTAATGAGCGGTGTCACGTGACCGCTCAAGCAGGAACGAGCTGCAGTGCAGACGCCGAGACCATCGCTGGAGCAGGGTGAGTATTCAAGGCAGCGGCGGCGGCGGCGGGGAAGGGGGGGGAGGCCCTGGAGCGGGGGGAGGCACTGCCAGTCCGAGTCGGGCCCGGGCCCCTGACCTGCCGGGCCCGGTCGCACTGGCGACCGCTGCGACCGCGGTAGTTACGCCACTGATAGGGGCTCTGCAAACGCAATGTGACGCCTGCAGACCAATCCATCTAAGTCTGCATTCCAAATGGCGCTCCTTCCCTTCCGAGCTCTCCCATGCGCCCAAATGGTGGTTCCCCCACCTATATGTACATATATATACATATACACCTATATATACATATGGGGCATCAGCGTACTCAGGACAAATTGGACAACAACTTTTGGGGTCCAATGTCTCCTGTTACCCTGGGGAAAATACAAAACTGCGGGCTAAAAAAAATTAGGGGGGAATTTTTTTATTTATTTTCACGGCTCTGGGTTATAAACTGTCATGAAACACTTGGGGGCTCAAAGTTCTCACAACACATCTAGATAAGTTCCTTAGGGGGTCTACTTTCCAAAATGGTGTCACTTGTGGGGGGTTTCAATGTTTAGGCACATCAGTGGCTCTCCAAACGCAACATGGCGTCCCATCTCAATTCCAGTCAATTTTGCATTGAAAAGTCAAATGGCGCTCCTTCCCTTCCGAGCTCTGTCATGCGCCCAAGCAGTGGTTAACCCCCACATATGGGGTATCAGCGTACTCAGGACAAATTGTACAACAACTTTTGGGGTCCATTTTCTCCTGTTACCCTTGGTAAAATAATACAAATTGGAGCTGAAGTCAATTTTTTGTGAAAAAAAGTTAAATGTTCATTTTTATTTAAACATTGCAAAAATTCCTGTGAAACACCTGAAGGGTTAATAAACTTCTTGAATGGGGTTTTGAGCACCTTGAGGGGTGCAGTTTTTAGAATGGTGTCACACTTGGGTATTTTCTATCATATAGACCCCTCAAAATGACTTTGAATGAGATGTGGTCCCTAAAAAAAAAATGGTGCTGTAAAAATGAGAAATTGGTGGTCAACTTTTAACCCTTATATCTCTCTAACAAAAAAATTTGGTTCCAAAATTGTGCTGATGTAAAGTAGACATGTGAGAAATGTTACTTATTAAGTATTTTGTGTGACATATCTCTGTGATTTAATTGCATAAAAATTCAAAGTTGTAAAATTGTGAAATTTTCGCCAAATTTCTGTTTTTTTCACAAATAGACGCAGGTAATCAAAGAAATTTTACCACTATCATGAAGTGCAATATGTCACGAGAAAACAGTGTCAGAATCACCGGGATCCGTTGAAGCGTTCCAGAGTTATAACCTCATAAAGGGACAGTGGTCAGAATTGTAAAAATTGGCCCGGTCCATAACGTGCAAACCACCCTTGGGGGTAAAGGGGTTAATGATACCATTTTGGTGTAGATATGTTCTTTTGATCTCCCGTTATTACATTTTAATGCAATGTCGCGGCGACCAAAAAAAACGTAATTCTGGCGTTTCAAATTTTTTGCTCGCTACGCTGTTTAGCAATCAGGTTAATCCTTTTTTTTTATAGATTGGGCGCTTCTGAACGCGGCGATACCAAATATGTGTAGGTTTGATTTTTTTTATTGTTTTATTTTGAATGGGGCAAAAGGGGGGTGATTTAAACTTTTTTTTTTTTTTTTTTTCACATTTTTTAAACCTTTTTTTTTTTTTTACTTTTGCCATGCTTCAATAGCCTCCATGGAAGGCTGGAAGCTGGCACAACTGGATCATCTCTGCTACATAGCAGCGATCATCAGATCGCTGCTATGTAGCTGAACTGCAGGCTTGCTATGAGCGCCGACCACAGGGGGGCGCTCACAGCAGGCCAGCATCAGTAACCATAGAGGTCTGAAGGACCTCTATGATTACCATACTGATGCATCGCCGACCCCCGATCATGTGACGGGGGTCGGCGATGCGATCATTTCCGGCCACGCGGCAGGAAGCGCCGGATAAATGCCGCTGTCAGCGTTTGACAGCAGCATTTAACTGGTTAATAGCGGCGGGTGAATCGCAATTTCACCCACCGCTATTGCGGGCACATGTCAGCTGTTCAAAACAGCTGACATGTCCCGGCTTTGAGGTGGGCTCAGCGCTGGAACCCACATCAAAGCAGGGGACCCGACCTCCATAATAGTAATAGTACGGCGGAGGTGGGGAAGGGGTTAATAAGGGTCAAACAGTTCTCTTCATCAATCTGGCTCCAACTTCCTCTGATTGCTGTTGCCAGATCAGCTTTGCAGGTTGGCGCCTTGTCATGGACCATTTTCTTCAATTTCCACCAAAGATTTTCAATTGGATTGAGATCCGGACTATTTGCAGGCCATGACATTGACCTTATGTGTCTTTTTTTCAAGGAATGTTTTCACAGTGTTTGCTCTATGGCAGGATGCATTATCATCTTGAAAAATTATTTCATCATCATCTCGTCATACCTAACTGATCAAACATTCAGCGTCTCCCACTCACACACCACCTCCTCACCTCGCCCCCTATCTGTCGGAGTCCCACAAGGTTCAGTCCTAGGGCTCCTGCTCTTCTCCATTTACACCTTTGGCCTGGGACAGCTCATAGAATCTCACGGTTTTCAGTATCATCTCTATGCTGATGACACACAGATCAATATCTCTGGACCAGATATCACCTCCCTACTAACCAGAATCCCTCAATGTCTGTCCACTAAGAAGGAGGTGGTGGAATTTTTTGAGATAAATGAGGGAAGTGTAGACGTGCTTACTGTGTGGGAAGCCATGAAAGCGTACTTGAGAGGACTGTTGTTCAGGGATATTAGTAGGTGTAAGCGGAAATCGAGAGAGGCAGAGAGGTTGGCGATTGATGGGCTGAGGGTGGCGGAGGATGAGATGGTAATAACGTGTACTCTGGAGGCTGGGAGGAGGTTAAAGGCAGCTCAGAGTCAGTTGGAGGCGGTCTTGCTGAGTAAGGCTGAAAGGATGAGGGAATTCATGAATCTGGCCTACTACCAGGAGGGTGAATCAGTGGGTCATTTGCTATCGCTGGTGGTATCTGCCCAGAGAAACACTTCCTTTGTTCACTCTTTGGTGTCTGGGAGTGGTGTTGCTGTTTCTGAGACTTCAGAGATTTTGGAGATTTTTGCAGAATTTTATGCAGACTTATACTCCTCTCGGGTAGATGGGTCAATGGAGGACACGGTGGCGTTCCTTGAGGAACTGGAGCTCCCGAGGCTGAGTGATACAGATAGGGAGGATTTGGAGGCTCCCACTACGGAGGAGGAATTGGGACGGGCATTGCAGTCGATGGCTAATGGGAAGGCGCCTGGCGTAGACGGATTTCCTGCCGAAATTTATAAAAGCTTGGGGGAAGTGTTGATCCCTAAACTGAAGGCGGTCTTGGAGGAGGCTAGGAATGGTGGAAGGCTACCGGCATCTATGCGGGAGGCCACAATAGTGGTGATTCCAAAGGAGGGGAAAGACCTGACACAGCCGGACTCATATCGGCCAATTTCTTTGCTTACTATCGATGTTAAGCTCCTGGCTAAGGTGTTGGCGATGAGGTTGACAAGTGTTATTTCTGGCCTGATACACTCAGAGCAGTCTGGCTTTATGCCTGATAGGTCAACTGCGATTAATTTACGAAGGCTGTATATGAACTTGCAACTCAGAGCCGATAACTGTGGCCAGAGAGTTATTGCATCTTTAGATGCTCACAAGGCGTTCGATAGTGTGGAGTGGGGGTATCTCTGGCAGGTGTTGCGAAAAATGGGGTTTGGGCCGCAGTTCATATCCTGGATTCAACTAATGTATTCGATGCCGATGGCCAGGGTTAGGGTAAACGGGGAGATGTCACGGACCATACAATTGGCTAGAGGGACGAGACAGGGGTGTCCGCTTTCCCCCCTTTTGTTTGCTCTGGCTGTGGAACCGCTGGCCGCTGCACTTCGACGGTCTGATGAGATGACGGGGTTTAAATATGGGGTGATTGAAGAAAGGGTGGCGTTGTATGCATCCTTGGAGGGAGCCATTGGGATTATTGAACGATTCGGATCAGTGTCGGGGCTTAGGATAAATTGGAGTAAGTCTATCTTGTTTAAGGTGGACGATGAGGGTGGGGAACCATTGGAGGATGGACGACTGGAGGTGACGAGTAAATTTAAATGCCTTGGAATATGGGTATCTATGCCGGTCACTGAGTATATACATGAGAATCTGACTCCAATCTTGGGTGCCCTCAAGGCAAAGGCTGATGCTTGGCTTAAGCTGCATTTATCAGTGGTAGGTAGGGTGAATCTTATCAAAATGATTCTGATGCCGAAATTACTGTATATTCTCCACAATACACCGGTTTGGATACCACGCGGGAAATTTAGACAGATTAACTCTCTGTTTAGGAATTTGATATGGGGGAGGCAGCATCCGCGTATCAAACTGGAGACACTTCAGCGACCCAAGGATGATGGGGGTCTGGCATTGCCTAACCCGGAATTGTACTTTCTTGCAGCCCAGAGTCAGCATCTAAGGGGCGGGGCGCATGAGGGGTCATCTGGGGCGGTACAGCGGTTGATGGAGGTGGTGACAAAAAGAAGGCCAGTGGTGCAATGTTTGGAGGATGGATCCTTGGAGAGTCTGGGGAAGTTACATCCGACTGTGCTGTTGATACGCAAGCTGTGGAGTAGATTGAGGCACATATGGGGGATCACGGACTTGACGAGATACTCGCCGCTATGGCATAATAACAATCTGAAAGAATTTGAGGCATTGGGGGTACTGATAGAGTGGTTGGGCAAAGGGATTCAGTACGTATACCAAATAATTGAGCAAGGTGAACTGAAATCATTTTCCCAATTGTAGGCGGAATTTGGCCTTGGGACTGCAGGGGAGTATCAATATTTGCGGATGAGGCATGCCTTTGGAGCTCAGAGTAGGAACGGAGGTATTAGGATTCAAAGGGATATAGTACTGGAGTATGTGTGTAATGATGGGACGACTGGAGGAGTCATATCCACTCTGTACAGGGATCTGTTGCACACTTTCCTATTGGGGTTTCCAATAATGGCGAGAGCTAAATGGGAAAGGGATTTGGGCCCAATAGATAACGAGACTTGGGAGTCGGTGTTGGAATGGATCCCAAGACTGTCGCTGAGTATACCGTATAGACTGTCACAGCTTTATGTGATACACAGAGTTTATAGGTCTCCGATGGTGTTATATAAGGCAGGATTGCGTAATGACTGAATGTCCGAGGTGTAGGTCTACGGATGCAGACATTTTCCATATGATGTGGACATGTCCGAGGTTGGCTGCCTTCTGGGTGGTAGTTTTGAGTCGTATGGAAGGTGCGTATGGGTGCACGGTGCCAAGGGATCCAGTTGTCTGTTTGTTGGGATGCGTGGACGAGATTGGAGTGGATAAACACCTAAAGATAGCTATAGCCAGATTGCTATACATGGCTAGGAAGGTAATAGCTCGAAATTGGATTAGGGAAGAGCCGCCGTCAAGAGGAGAGTTCCTCCAGTATGTGAAGCAGGGCCTGACACTGGAAAAGGGGATTTATAAGAAGAGAGGGAAAATTGAAACGTTCAATAAAATGTGGTCTTCATGGATTGCTATGGGATAGTAATGTAAAGTGTGGCTTATACGATAGGTTGAGGGATTAGATACTCTATTGTCTTAATGATGGAAGTAATTAACAAGATGAGCTGCTTTGTGGGGTAGGGGTGGGGGGCCTTGGGATTGAAGGGGGTTGTTTGGAGGGGGAGGGGGGGGGAAATACTCTGTATTGAAAATGTAAATGTAACATGTTAATTGTCTTGTTATTCTTAATAAAAATTTATTTGAACAAAAAAAAAATGTCTGTCCACTATTTCATCCTTCTTCTCCGCTAGATTTCTAAAACTTAACATGGACAAAACAGAATTCATCATCTTTCCCCCATCTCACGCGACCCCCGCAACAAACCTATCCATTACAGTAAACGGCTGCCCCCTCTCCCCAGTCCCCCAAGTTCGCTGCCTCGGGGTAATCCTTGACACTGATCTCTCCTTCAAACCACATATCCAAGTCCTTTCCACTTTCTGCCGACTTCAACTCAAAAATATTTCACGGATCCGTACATTCCTCAACCAAGAATCTGCAAAAACCCTAGTCCATGCCTTCATTATCTCCCGCCTAGACTACTGTAACCTCCTGCTCTGTGGCCTCCCCTCTAACACTCTCGCACCCCTCCAATCTATTCTAAACTCTGCTGCCTGACTAATCCACCTGTCCCCCCGCTATTCCCCGGCCTCTCCCCTCTGTCAATCGCTTCACTGGCTCCCCATTACCCAGAGACTCCAGTACAAAACCCTAACCATGACATACAAAGCCATCCACAACCTGTCTCCTCCATACATCTGTGACCTCGTCTCCCGGTACTTACCTACACGCAACCTCCGATCCTCACAAGATCTCCTTATCTACTCCCCTCTTATCTCCTCCTCCCACAATCGCATATAAGATTTCTATTGCGCATCACCCCTACTCTGGAACCCTCTACCACAACACATCAGACTCTCAACTACCATAGAAACCTTCAAAAAGAACCTGAAGACCCACCTCTTCCGACCAGCCTACAACCTGCACTAACCACCGATCGACCAAACCGCTGCAAAACCATCTCTATCCTCGCCTACTGTATCCTCACTCATCCCTTGTAGACTGTGAGCCCTCGCAGGCAGGGTCCTCTCTCCTCCTGTACCAGTTGTGACTTGTATTGTTCAAGATTATTGTACCTGTTTTTATTATGTATAAATGGCGCTATAATAATAATAATCCCCAAACATCCTTTCAATTGATAGGATAAGAAAAGTGTCCTAAATATAAACATAAACTTGTGCATTTATTGAAGATGTGATGACAGCCATCTCCCCAGTGCCTTTACCTGACATGCAGCCCCATATCATCAATGACTGTGGAAATTTGCATGTTCTCTTCAGGCAGTCATCTTTATAAATCTCATTGGAATGGCACCAAACAAACGTTCCAGCATCATCACCTTGCCCAATGCAGATTTGCGATTCATCACTGAATATGACTTTCATCCAGTCATCCACAGTCCACGATTGCTTTTCCTTAGCCCATTGTAACCTTGTTTTTTTCTGTTTAGGTGTTGATGATGGCTTTCCTTTAGCTTTTCTCTATGTAAATCCCATTTCCTTTAGGTGGTTTCTTACAGTTCGGTCACAGACGTTGACTCCAGTTTCCTCCCATTCGTTTCTCATTTGTTTTGTTGTCCATTTCCTGTTTGTTTTGGAGACATATTCCTTTAAGTTTCCGGTCTTGACGCTTTGATGTCTTCCTTGGTCTACCAGTATGTTTGCTTTTAACAACCTTCCCATGTTGTTTGTATTTGTTTTTAGACACAGCTGACTGTGAACATCCAACATCTTTTGCAACATTGCGTGATGATTTACCCTCTTTTAATAGTTTGATAATCCTCTCCTTTGTTTCAATTGACATCTCTCGTGTTGGAGCCATGATTCATGTCAGTCCACTTGGTGCAACAGCTCTCCAAGGTGTGATCACTCCTTTTTAGATGCAGACTAACGAGCAGATCTAATTTTATGCAAGTGTTATTTTTGGGTATGAAAATTTACAGGGTGATTCCATAATTTTTTCTTCAGAATTCAGTGATTCCATAATTTTTACCCTATGCTTGGTTAAAACAAGTAACCATTACTGACTACCACATTTTTTGTTCTTGATTTCTTTTAGTGTTTCTTAAAGCCAGAAAGTTGCCATTTGAAATTACTTTAGTTTTGTGCCTTGTCTGTGATCTGCTTTTTTTCTACAAAATTAAACAACTGAATGAACATCCTCCAAGACCGGTGATTCCATAATTTTTGCCAGTGGTTGTATATAACACTGCCCACGTAGTATATATCAGTCACGCAGTATATAACATAGCCCACGTAGTATACAGCAGTGTGGGCACCAGATCTCTGTAAAAAAAAAAAAAAGAATTAAAATAAAAAATAGTTATATACTCACCTTCTGCCGTCCACCGATGCGTGCGAGCGGCGAGGCTGCCGCCAGCTTCCGTTCCCAGTGATGCATTTCGAAATTACCCAGATGACTTAGCGGTCTCGCAGTAATTTCGCAATGCATCTCTGGGAACCGATGCTGGCGGCAGCCTCACCGTTCGCACGCATCGGTGGGCGGCGGAAGGTGAGAATAGCACCATTTTTTTTTTTAATTATTATTTTTAACATTATATGTTTTTACTATTGATGCTGCATAGGCAGCATCAATAGTAAAAACTTCGTCACAGTGTTAATAGCAGCGTTAAACTGCGTTATGCTGCGGTGTAACGCAGTCGGTTTAACGGATTGCTAAAACGCTGTGGGTGGCGAGTGCTGACTGGGGGGGGTAGTATGGAGCAGGCACTGACTGCAGGGGAGTAGGGAGCGGCTATTTCGCGGCCGGACTGTGCCCATCGCGGATTGGTTGCGGCTGTGATCATTACGCCTTTGGCCCGATCACATACAGTACAGACCAAAAGTTTGGACACACCTTCTCATTTAAAGATTTTTCTGTATTTTTATGACTATGAAAACTGTAAATTCACACTGAAGGCATCAAAACTATAAATTAACCCATGTGGAAACATATACTTAACAAAAAAGTGTGAAACAAATGAAAATATGTCTTATATTCTAGGTTCTTCAAAGTAGCCACCTTTTGCTTTGATGACTGCTTTGCACACTCTTGGCATTCTCTTGATGAGCTTCAAGAGGTAGTCACCGGGAATGGTCTTCCAACAATCTTGAAAGAGTTCCTAGAGATGCTTAGCACTTGTTAGCCTTTTGCTTTCACTCTGCGGTCCAGCTCACCCCAAACCATCTCGATTGGGTTCAAGTCTGACGTAGCACCCCATCACTCTCCTTCTTGGTCAAATAGCCCTTACACAGCCTGTAGGTGTGTTTGGGGTCATTGTCCTGTTGAAAAATAAATGATGGTCCTACTAAACGCAAACCGAATGGAATAGCATGCCGCTGCAAGATGCTGTGGTAGCCATGCTGGTTCAGTATGCCTTCAATTTTGAATAAATCCCCAAGAGTGTAACCAGCAAAGCCCCCCCCCCTCCCACATCATCACACCTCCTCCTCCATGCTTCACGGTGGGAACTAGGCATGTAGAGTCCATCCGTTCACCTTTTCTGCGTTGCACAAAGACACGGTGGTTGGAAGCAAAGATCTCAAATTTGGACTCATCAGACCAAAGCACAGATTTCCACTGGTCTAATGTTCATTCCTTGTGTTCGTTAGCCCAAACGAGTCTCCTCTGCTGTTGCCTGTCCTTAGCAGTGGTTTCCTAGCAGCTATTTTACCATGAAGGCCTGCTGCACAAAGTCTCCTCTTAACAGTTGTTGTAGAGATGTGTCTGCTGCTAGAACTCTGTGTGGCATTGACCTGGTCTCTAATCTGAGCTGCTGTTAACCTGCGATTTCTGAGGCTGGTGACTCGGATAAACTTATCCTCAGAAGCAGAGGTGACTCTTAGTCTTCCTTTCCGGGGGCGGTCCTCATGTGAGCCAGTTTCTTTGTAGAGCTTGATGATTTTGCAACTGCACTTGGGGACACTTTCAAAGTTTTCCAAATTTTTCGGACTGACTGACCTTCATTTCTTAAAGTAATGATGGCCACTCGTTTTTCTTTACTTAGCTGCTTTTTTCTTGCCATAATACAAATTCTAACAGTCTATTCAGTAGGACTATCAGCTGTGTATCCACCAGACTTCTGCACAACACAACTGATGGTCCCAACACCATTTATAAGGCAAGAAATCCCACTTATTAAACCTGACAGGGTACACCTGTGAAGTGAAAACCATTTCCGGTGACTACCTCTTGAAGCTCATCAAGAGAATTCCAAGAGTGTGCAAAGCAGTCATCAAAGCAAAAGATGGCTACTTTGAAGAACCTAGAATATAAGACATATTTTCCGTTGTTTCACACTTTTTTGTTAAGTATATAATTCCACATGTGTTAATTCATAGTTTTGATGCCTTCAGTGTGAATTTACTATTTTCATAGTCATGAAAATAGAGAAAAATCTTTAAATGAGAAGGTGTGTCCAAACTTTTGGTCTGTACTGTATATACGACCGCCATGATACAAGGCTTTCTATGAAGCCAACACTTGGCTAGCCAAATGGTGCTTTCTTATCTATCTATATATATAACTAGATGGTGGCCCGATTCTAACGCATCCTAGGATATGCATGTCCACGTAGTATATTGCCCAGCCACGTAGTATATTGCCCACCACGTAGTATATTACCCAGTCACATACTATATTGCCCAGTCCACGTAGTATATTGCCCAGCCACGTAGTATATTACCCAGTCACGTACTATATTGCCCAGCGACGTAGTATATTGCTCAGTCACGTAGTATATTGCCCAGCCACATAGCCCAGTGACGTAGTATATTGCCCAGTCACGTAGTATATTGTCCAGTCACGTTCTATATTGCCCAGCTACGTAGTATATTGCCCAGTGATGTAGTATATTGCCCAGTCACGTAGTATATTGCCCAGCCACGTAGTATATTGCCCAGTCACGTACTATATTGCCCAGCCATGTAGTATATTGCTCAGTCACGTAGTATATTGCCCAGCCACGTAGTATATTGCCCAGTGACGTATTATATTGCCCAACCACGTAGTATATTGCCCAGTGACGTAGTATACAGCACAGACGCGTAGTATATTATACAGCAACGTAGAATACAGCACAGAGCCACGTATGATATTGTCCAGTCACGTTGTATATTGCCCAGCCACATAGTATATTGCCCAGCTATGTAGTATATTGCCCAGCCACGTATGTCACAGGTTAAAAAATAAACATATACTCACCTTCCTAGGGAGCCCTTGTAGTCATGTCGCCTGTGTGCGGTGCACTCGGCAGCTTCCGGTCCCAGTGTTCGTAGTGCAGGACACGTGATGACGTCGCGGTCACATGACCGTGACGTCATGGCAGGTCCTTCTCGCGCAGGCGCGCTGGACTTGTGATAAGGTCGCGGTCACATGACCGTGACGTCATGGCAGGTCCTTGTCGCATACCTGCCGCTTGCATGGAGCGGTTAACGGAGCGTTGCGAGGAGCGGGAAAGGCGGCTGAAGGTGAGTATATAATGATGTTTTGTTTTTTTATTATTTTTCACATTAGATCTTTTTACTATTGATGCCGCATAGGCAGCATCAATAGTAAAAAGTTGGGAACACACAGGGTTAATAGCAGCGGCAACGGAGTAAGGAGCGGCCATTTTTCCGCCGGACTGTGCCCGTCGCTGATTGGTCGTGGCTGTTTTGCCGCGACCAATCAGCGACTTGGATTTCCATGACAGACAGAGGCCGCGACCAATGAATATCTGTGACAGACAGAAAGACAGACAGACGGAAGTGACCCTTAGACAATTATATAGTAAATGGGGGCCACGACAGAGGACATTATTACAGGAAGGTGCCAGGACAGAGGACATTATTACAGGAAGGTGCCAGGATGGGGACATTTATCACTTGGAGGGTGAACATGAATGTCTTTATAGGATCTAGAACACTACAAAGGTCAATGCATCTGAACAATATGGAGGTGGAGGCCCAGATCGATATTTTTCACCGGAGACCATGGGACGCTAATTACGTCACTGGCTCTAGCAACGCCTTATGTAGACTGTTCTTCAAAGAAGGAAGGCATGAGTCTTGGCTGGATTTGCAGTAAGTTGTACCACGCCGGTGTAGGCACCACGTATGGCACGTTATAGCAAGGAGTTACTGGAAGAAGGATGTGCAATTTTCAATATTCTTAGTTACCACTTAGATATCGTTCTCATTAGTCAGCGCTGTTTCATGCAGAGTACCTTATTTTTCCTTAGTGCCCCTCCCCCACTGACCTCCACTCCTGATTTACTCCCATTTTTTCTACTTATGGATTAGGTTACATGGTGAAAGATATAAATGAGGTCTAAGATTTGGCTAATTAAATGAATACCATAGAGTTATCACATGCAGTTACTATGGGGCTCCTGCGGACAGGGGGTGTGTGGGTTATTGGGGGGGAAGAATTTTGCACCCGTGTTCTTCCAGCGCTACATCACCGTCTTCTGTCCTGGATGGAGAACCCTGCAAAATAGCAGAGGACCAATTTTTTTTTTTTTTTGCAAGAGCTCAGTATTTTCTATGTGGAGTGAAGGAGAACATATAAGGAAAAAACAAGCCGGCTGTAACGAGTAACCACAAAAACATCAGCCGCTCAGAGTCGTAGTTCTGCAATCACGAGAGTCCTGTGCAACGTCTGCGAAATCTCTGCAAAATATCCACTCAGAATGAAAGTCACACCAGGCGTGGGCCGCCGTGCAGCTCACGTGGGCAGAACTAGCTGGCAGATAACCATACTGATACAGCCGGTCATGATGTACGGGTATGCAGATCATAGAAAGCTGAATAAAATGATACCTTGATATCCGTCATCCGATGTTTTATTCTAGAGAAATCCAGGTTTTTCTTAATATGTAAATGAGCTGTTGAGATCTATGGGCCGGACATAGATCTTCCCGAGAATCTGCCTCCAGAGCTTACTTATTTATGAAAGAGAGCGTTACCAATGTGAGACATATTGTGACTGACAGTCTGCTCTCCTGATCTTTTTTTTTTGTAAAAAATAAAGGAATTAAAAAAAAGTTACAAATAAGCACATTAAGTATCGCTGTCCCTGTAAAAATCTGAACTTTTAACATCTAAAAATTACTTTTCCAATAAAGTAAATTCTGAAATGAAAAACAACAGAATTGCTGTTTTTTGTTGTTGTTGCTGCGACTCCGAAAATAAATGTAATAATAAACGATCAAAACATTATATGTACCCCAAAAGCTATCAATAAATCTACAGCTCGACGTGCAAGAAAACACTGTCATGCATGGGGTGACTTTTTTGGGATTATCTTGCCGCGTTACACTCACTGCGTTCCCAATCATTGGCATTACATAGTAATGTAGCAGCAATATGGAGAAAATTTTTGCAATTTTTTTTGCCTGTTTAGCCCCAGACTTACAGTGGGGCAAAAAAGTATTTAGTCAGTCAGCAATAGTGCAAGTTCCACCACTTAAAAAGATGAGAGGCGTCTGTAATTTACATCATAGGTAGACCTCAACTATGGGAGACAAACTGAGAAAAAAAAATCCAGAAAATCACATTGTCTGTTTTTTTAACATTTTATTTGCATATTATGGTGGAAAATAAGTATTTGGTCAGAAACAAAATTTCATCTCAATACTTTGTAATATATCCTTTGTTGGAAATGACAGAGGTCAAACGTTTTCTGTAAGTCTTCACAAGGTTGCCACACACTGTTGTTGGTATGTTGGCCCATTCCTCCATGCAGATCTCCTCTAGAGCAGTGATGTTTTTGGCTTTTCCCTTGGCAACACGGACTTTCAACTCCCTCCAAAGGTTTTCTATAGGGTTGAGATCTGGAGACTGGCTAGGCCACTCCAGGACCTTGAAATGCTTCTTACGAAGCCACTCCTTCGTTGCCCTGGCGGTGTGCTTTGGATCATCGTCATGTTGAAAGACCCAGCCACGTTTCATCTTCAATGCCCTTGCTGATGGAAGGAGGTTTGCACTCAAAATCTCACGATACATGGCCCCATTCATTCTTTCATGTACCCGGATCAGTCGTCCTGGCCCCTTTGCAGAGAAACAGCCCCAAAGCATGATGTTTCCACCACCATGCTTTACAGTAGGTATGGTGTTTGATGGATGCAACTCAGTATTCTTTTTCCTCCAAACACGACAAGTTGTGTTTCTACCAAACAGTTCCAGTTTGGTTTCATCAGACCATAGGACATTCTCCCAAAACTCCTCTGGATCATCCAAATGCTCTCTAGCAAACTTCAGACAGGCCCGGACATGTACTGGCTTAAGCATTGGGACACGTCTGACACTGCAGGATCTGAGTCCATGGTGGCGTAGTGTGTTACTTATGGTAGGCCTTGTTACATTGGTCCCAGCTCTCTGCAGTTCATTCACTAGGTCCCCCCGCGTGGTTCTGGGATTTTTGCTCACCGTTCTTGTGATCATTCTGACCCCACGGGGTGGGATTTTGCGTGGAGCCCCAGATCGAGGGAGATTATCAGTGGTCTTGTATGTCTTCCATTTTCTAATTATTGCTCCCACTGTTGATTTCTTCACTCCAAGCTGGTTGGCTATTGCAGATTCAGTCTTCCCAGCCTGGTGCAGGGCTACAATTTTGTTTCTGGTGTCCTTTGACAGCTCTTTGGGCTTCACCATAGTGGAGTTTGGAGTCAGACTGTTTGACGGTGTGCACAGGTGTCTTTTTATACTGATAACAAGTTTAAACAGGTGCCATTACTACAGGTAATGAGTGGAGGAAAGAGGAGACTCTTAAAGAAGAAGTTACAGGTCTGTGAGAGCCAGAAATCTTCATTGTTTGTTTCTGACCAAATACTTATTTTCCACCATAATATGCAAATAAATTGTTAAAAAAAACAGACAATGTGATTTTCTGGATTTTTTTTCTCAGTTTGTCTCCCATAGTTGAGGTCTTCCTATGATGTAAATTACAGACGCCTCTCATCTTTTTAAGTGGTGGAACTTGCGCTATTGCTGACTGACTAAATACTTTTTTGCCCCACTGTATACAGAACGCTGTCCTAATCCTATATAAGGCACCCACTTTCCTAGCATTGGGCATTTCTTCCATTTCTAAGGCATAATAGCTTTGCCATGTATGCGGTGCCGGCACAGATCCATCTTTCTGCTGAGTAAACAGTAATGACGACGCTTAGTCGCCTCTTAACACTTAACTGTTTAGGCGCCACCGTGTTTACAATGTAATTCTGCTTTGCTCACAATGCGGACATTTTTGTGGTTTTTGTCACATGTGGTTTGCAGAAACCAGGATGACCGTATCGTCTGAAAATCCATCCTTCTGTCAACATCCCGCCGAGTTCGAGAACACCTGTATTACATTACTGTATGATTAGAGGTAGCACCGGTCGACGGCACGGCCCAGAAATGATGTGGAGTGTTGTTTCTGGTTAAAATCACTCACCGTAGAATATATGTCTGTGTTTATGTGCGGCTATACGTCTATCTACTTTTACGTACGGGCATAAAAACGACTTTGCTATTAGGTGCCATATTTTGCTCCGAGACCAGTGGTGCACAAAAGGCATCTCAGGACGGTCTCAGTCTGTGATTCCCCTGCTTCATTTCACCTCTCATCTTCCAATCTACTCTGTCAATGGGACGTCATTGCAAACATCATGATGATTGACAGCCGGCTCCCCACGGAGAGGTAGCGGGGAGCCAGCTGTCATTTAGCAGCCACGCCCCCGTCAACAGGGCAATGAGGAAGAGAAGACGTTGCTCTGTCAACAGCGTGACATACAGAATCACTGGCATGAACGGTCAATTAGCAACTCTCTGCCTGAAAATTCTTAACCCCATATGCAAAAATTATAAAAATCCTCTTTTTTAGTGTAATAGTTCAGCCTTGGGAATTAGTGTTCTCCGTGGCAAATATTTACCATTGTCACGCTCATTTTTTTTTTCTCAGCTCTGACTCCATTTTTCATTATAATTTGTGGATTATACAAACATTCTGACATTCATTAATACTTTTTGTAAGGATTGACGTAAATATGGTAATCCTCTTTACACCATCAACAGGGTTATGTCAGAACTTAATCAGGTAACAGTTTTCAGAATCTTTATTAAAGAGGGTCTGTCAGCAGGATATCGCCCCGTAACTACAGATACGACTGTAATGGTGCTGTAAAGCTGACTAAAATTATATATATATATATATATATATATATATATATATATATATATATATATATATATATATATATATACACACACACAAGCTGTGGCAAAAATTAAGAAACCACTGCAACATTTTCAGTTTGTCTGCTCTTTCTCTTTATGGGTATATTTTTGAGTAAAATATACATTGTTGTTTTATTCTGTAAACTACTGACAACATGTCTCCGAAATTTAAAGCTAAAAATTTTGTATTTATTTCCAGCAAATGAGAAATCAAATCAATAATAAAAAAGAAACCGTGGTTTCAGACCTCAAATAATGCAAAGAAAGCAAGTTCTTATTCCTGTAGAAACAACAACACTAATGTTTTAACTCAGGAAGAGTTCAGAAATCAATATTTTGTGGAATAACCATGATTTTCAATTACAGCTTTCATGCGTCTTGGCATACTTTCCACCAGTCTTTCACACTGCTTTTGGGTGACCTTATACCACTCCTGGTACAAAAATGTAAGCAGTTCTTTGTTTGATGGCTTGTGACTATCCATCATACTCTTGATTACACTTCAGAAGATTTCAATGGGGTTCAGGTCTGGAGATTGGGCTGGCCATGACAGGGTTTTGATGTGGTGGTCCTTCATCCACACCTTGATTGACCTAGCTGTGTGGCATGGCGCATTGTCCAACTGGAAAATCCAGTCCTCAGAGTTGGGGAACATTGCCTGAGCAGAAGGAATCAACTGTTTTTCCAGGATAACCTTGTATGCGGCTTGATTCATATGTCCTTTGCAAAGATTAACCTGCCCAGTTCCAGCCTTGCTGAAGCATCCCAGATCATCACTGATCCTCCACCAAATTTCACAATAGGTGCAAGACACAGTGGCCTGTACGCCTCTCCAGGTCTCCGTCTAACCATTAGAGGACCAGGTGTTGGGCAAAGCTGAAAATTAGACTCATCAGAGAAGATTACCTTACTCCAGTCCCCTGTTGTCCAATCCTTATGGTCTTTGGCAAACTTCAGCCTGGCTCTCCTTTGCTTCTCATTGATGAAAGGTTTTTTTCTGGCTTTACATGACTTGAGTCCTGCCTCTAGGAGCCTGTTACGAACTGTTCTTGCACTTCACCCCAGCTGCCATTTGCCATTCCTTTTGTAGGTCACTTGATGTCATCCTGCGATTGCTGAGTGACATTCGAATAAGATGACGGCCATCCCGGTCAGTGGAGAGTCGCTTTCGCCCTCTGCCGGTCTGTAGCTTCGTTGTCCCCAATGTCTGCTGCTTGACCTTGTTGTAATGGACTGCAGTCTTTGAAATTTTAAGGATGGTGTCAACATGGCGCTCACTGTCGCTCTGCTAGTAAAGCCAGAATTGACCCCTTCTTTTCCTCACTCAAGACTTTTCTTTTCAACTCCATTGGCATGGTTAAAAGTTATTTTTTCATTCCTATTACTTTTGTGATATTAATTAGCACTTGTTTTGCCATCCAGCTTGTACTATTGCAAGAGGATTGTGAATACCACAGCAGTGTTTTTTTATACTTTCCTTCGTTAAAGGGAACCTATCACCACCAAAATCGACGATGAGCTAAGCTCACCGGCATCAGGGGCTTATCTACAGCATTTTGTAATGCTGTAGATAAGCCCCCGATGTATTCTGAAAGATAAGAAAAAGAGGCTAGATTATACTCACCCAGGGGCGGTCCCGGTTCTGTTCTGGTCCGATGGGCGTCGCGGTCCGGTCCGGGGCCAGCCATCTTCTTACGATGACATCCTCTTCTTGTCTTCATGCTACGGCTCCGGTGCAGGTGTACTTTGTCTGCCCTGTTGAGGGCAGAGCAAAGTACTGCAGTGCGCAGGCGCCGGGAAAGGTCAGAGAGGCCCAGCACCTGCGCACTGCAGTACTTTGCTCTGCCCTCAACAGGGCAGACAAAGTACGCCTGCGCCGGAGCCGCAGCGTGAAGACAAGAAGAGGACGTCTTCGTAAGAAGATGGGAGGCCCCGGACCGGACCGCGACACCCATCGGACCGGACCGCAGCGGGACCGCCCCTGGGTGAGTGTAATCTAACCTCTTTTTCTCATCTTTCAGGATACATCGGGGGCTTATCCACAGCATTACAGAATGCTGTACATAAGCCCCTGATGCTGGTGGGCTTAGCTCATCGTCGATTTTGGGGGTGACAGGTTCCCTTTAAATAAGATTTGGTTCAGGTGATTACCTAATCAGAAGCACATTAAGTAGAATGAGGTGTACTCTGGTTGGAACTCAACTGACACTAGAATGGAATGGCTGTCAGACATGTAGAGAAGCTGATTTTTATAAAACTGCGCAGAGGTCTCTTAATTTTTGCCAAAGCTGTATATATATTTTTTAAGGAAATCTGTTTTTCTCGTTCTTCTGTAATCAACTGTGAACTTTTAAGCTATTGAAATCCAAGCAAAAAAAAAACCACTAATGAGGTGCAAGTGCATCAGGGCAGGACATTGCACTTGGTCTTCTCATCCCAGTCTGTGTATTATCCACCCCCCGTCTGCATCTGGTCTATGAATGATGGGGTCACTGCTTTTTTTTAGTGACCTGCCTCCTCTGGTTGAAATTTCATGGAGGCACCCTCATTGCTGGGGTTGGGCATGTGCAGTAACTTCCAATGTGTCATGCTGAAAAATCGATCTACACCTGTGCTGCACCAAGAAATACCTGCATGAGATTTTGGTCAGAGGAGGCAGGTCACTATCATAGACCAGTGGCAGACTGGGATGCAGATAATATATAGACAAGCAGAAGAAGGTCAAATGCAGCGTCCAGCCCTGTTGCACTTGCAACTCATTAGCATAAATCCTCCACATCTGATTAAAGAAGAGCACAATGGTTTTCTCCAAAATAAGGTATCATTTCAATCAGTTTCAGAGTGGTTTTACAACCATTGTCTTTAGAGTCCAATATTCTGTCCACAGGTTTTCTTTAAAGGGAGCCCGTCAGCACAACATGACTGTTCAAACAAAGCACTAAGTCGTTCAGTGCACCTTTCCTTCTACAAGTTTTCCACCTATTTCAGTCCTCCTCTGGCGCCTGTAAATCCAGAGCTGTGAAAGGAGGGAAGAGAGAGATGCAAAACAAGAGATGCAAAAGACGGAAAGGTGCCCTGAACTACTTGGCCACACCAAGGTTCACCGAGAGCCTCTGCTTGGTTTGATCAGTCATTTTGTGCTAATAGATTCCCTCATTTTTGGGGGGAGGATTGTGATTTCCTTGATTGCTCCATTTTGCATGGTTGTTGCCATCTATTATCAACATTTCCAACAAGGTCCTCAACTATCACTGGTGTTAAATGATATTGGTCTTCTCATATGGGCCTAAAGGACCTTTTAGCCGCTACTGGGCTCCAGGTCCTAGGTGAGCTAGCAACTTCTACGCCCTTCCTTCCTTTACTCCGGATTTCACTATCCACTGCCTCGGTTTCTACCCACATCACGTGGTTCTGCTGACTAGTCAGACCTTATGTCTGTGTCTCTTGCACACTGGGCTCTATCTCATTCATTACCAGGAAGTCCTCTCTAATCTTGCTGCATAGCCCCATTGTGGCACCCAAGGAGTTCGGGTACCACAGTAGTGCTGCCTTCCTCTCGGGGAGGGTAGTGCGATGCCTGGAGACAAGTGAGATTCCCTTTGGTAGGTTATCACACACACACACACACACAACACCTTCCAAATCCAGGCCAGGAGGGGGAGCTCAAAACCCTGTCTTAGGGCAGCTTCCCTGGATAAAGATCCTGGTTTGGAGGAGGCGCTAGACAGTAACTTGGTCCCAGGAGACCAGTCAGTTCAGTCTGTACAGAGACTCTGTGAGCAAGGACAGACAGGAAGGGAGCAGAGAGAAGATGCAGGACTCAAGGAGGCTACGAGTAGGCCTCCAAGGAGTCAGTGCGCAGAAACCGGGTACCGGGAACCCGAGGCTTTTGTGGAAACTCTAAGACACAGAGCAGAACCGGAGGGCATAGGATTACACGGACATTGCCCATTCACACCTGTGGTACAGCAGCACCCTGGAGCCTGGAGTCACCGTGTGGGGACCCCCAGTAAGCACGGCTCAAGCTGCCTACCATACAGGTACCTGTTCCAGGACAGGCGAAACAACTAGGACCTTGTTTGGAGCAGGGACCTTAGACACAGCAAGCGCAGAATGGTAGGCCCCCAACCTGACCTGCCCAGGGGATTCAATTTGTCTCTGGACTGCCTGGACTACTAAAGTACCTGTTGCCGGCGCCCTGGACTGTGGCCTACCTGTTGTGAATTCTGTGGCTGAGTTCACTTCTGTGGTCACAAGTGGTATTGCAGTCTCTGGGCTTCCTCCCTCAGGTGTTTTGGTGAGCTCGTTGGCTGCCTTGCTATTTAGCTCCACCTGAGTCTGTCTTCCTTGCTCCTTGTCAATGTTCCAGTGTTGGATCTGAGCTACTGCATCTTTCCTTGGGCCTGCTGCTCTGCTAGATAAGTGCTTCTAGTTTGTTTTCTGTTTTTTCTGTCCAGCTTGTTTTTATCTTTTGCTGGAAGCTCTGAGAGGCAGAGGGGTGCACCGCCGTGCTGTTAGTTCGGCACGGTGGGTCTTTTTGCCCCTTTGCGTGGTTTTCGTTTTAGGGTTTTTTGTAGACTGCATAGTTCTCTTTGCTATCCTCGCTCCGTCTAGAATATCGGGCCTCACTTTGCTGAATCTATTTCATTCCTACGTTTGTCTTTTCATCTTGCTAACAGTCATTGTGTGTGGGGGCTGCCTATTCCTTTGGGGTTCGTGGTGCGAAAGGGTCTCTCTGAAGCTCTTAAGGATGTAATGGTGGGATTTCCTATGCCTGCTGGTTTGAATGAGTCTATGTCCTTGGCCATTCAGATCGGTCGTCGCTTGCGCGAGCGTAAATCTGTGCACCATCTGGCGGTATTGTCTGAGAGTAAGCCTGAGCCTATGCAGTGCGACAGGACTATGACTAAAGTAGAACGGCACGAACACAGACGTCTGAACAGACTGTGTTTCTATTGTGGTGATTCTACTCATGCTATTTCTAATTGTCCTAAACGCACTAGGCGGTTCGATAGCTCTGCCGTTATTGGTACTGTACAGTCCAAATTCCTTTTGTCCATTACCTTGATGTGCTCTTTGTCATCATATTCTGTCATGGCGTTTGTGGATTCAGGCGCTGCCCTGAATCTGATGGATTTGGATTATGCTAAACGTTGTGGATTTTTCTTGGAGCCTTTGCGGTGTCCTATTCCGTTGAGAGGAATTGATGCTACACCTCTGGCCAAGAATAAGCCTCAGTACTGGGCCCAGCTGACCATGTGCATGGCTCCTGCACATCAGGAAGTTATTCGCTTTTTGGTACTGCATAATTTGCATGATGTGGTCGTGTTGGGGTTGCCATGGCTACAAACCCATAATCCAGTATTGGATTGGAACTCTATGTCGGTAACCAGCTGGGGTTGTCAGGGAGTACATGGTGATGTTCCATTTTTGTCTATTTCGTCATCCATTCCTTCTGACATCCCAGAGTTCTTGTCGGACTTTCAGGATATATTTGAAGAGTCCAAGTCTGATGCCCTTCCTCCGCATAGGAATTGTGATTGTGCTATCGATTTGATTCCTGGTAGTAAATTCCCTAAGGGTCGTTTATTTAATTTGTCCGTACCTGAACACACCGCTATGCGCAGTTATGTGAAGGAGTCCCTGGAGAAGGGACATATTCGCCCATCGTCGTCACCATTGGGAGCAGGGTTCTTTTTTGTAGCCAAGAAGGATGGTTCGCTAAGACCGTGTATTGATTACCGCCTTCTTAATAAGATCACTGTTAAGTTTCAGTATCCCTTGCCATTGATTTCTGACTTGTTTGCTCGGATTAAGGGGGCTAGTTGGTTTACTAAGATTGATCTTCGTGGTGCGTATAATCTGGTGAGAATCAGGCAGGGAGATGAATGGAAAACGGCATTTAATACGCCCGAGGGTCATTTTGAGTATCTGGTGATGCCGTTCGGACTTGCCAATGCTCCATCTGTTTTTCAGTCTTTTATGCATGACATTTTCCGTGAGTATCTGGATAAATTCTTGATTGTTTACTTGGATGACATTTTGATCTTCTCAGATGATTGGGAGTCTCATGTGAAGCAAGTCAGAATGGTTTTCCAGGTACTGCGTGCTAATTCCTTGTTCGTGAAGGGATCAAAGTGTCTCTTCGGTGTGCAGAAAGTTTCATTTTTGGGGTTCATCTTTTCCCCTTCTACTATCGAGATGGATCCGGTTAAGGTTCAGGCCATCCAGGATTGGACTCAGCCGACATCTCTAAAAAGTTTGCAGAAATTCCTGGGCTTTGCTAATTTTTATCGTCGCTTCATCTGTAATTTTTCTAGCATTGCCAGACCATTGACCGATTTGACCAAGAAGGGTGCTGATTTGGTTAATTGGTCTTCTGCTGCCGTGGAGGCTTTTCAGGAGTTGAAGCGTCGTTTTTGCTGTGCCCCTGTGTTGTGTCAACCTGATGTTTCTCTTCCGTTCCAGGTCGAGGTTGATGCTTCTGAGATTGGTGCAGGGGCGGTTTTGTCACAGAGAGGTTCTGGTTGCTCAGTGTTCAAACCATGTGCTTTCTTTTCCAGGAAATTTTCTGCTGCTGAGCGTAATTATGATGTGGGCAACCGAGAGTTGCTGGCCATGAAGTGGGCATTCGAGGAGTGGCGTCATTGGCTTGAGGGTGCTAAGCATCGCGTGGTGGTTTTGACTGATCATAAGAACCTTACTTATCTTGAGTCTGCCAAGCGCTTGAATCCTAGACAGGCCCGTTGGTCGTTATTTTTTGCTCGTTTTGATTTTGTGATTTCATACCTTCCGGGCTCTAAAAATGTGAAGGCGGATGCTCTGTCTAGGAGTTTTGTGCCCGACTCTCCGGGGTTATCTGAGCCGGCGAGTATCCTCAAGGAAGGAGTCATTGTGTCTGCCATCTCCCCTGATTTGCGGAGAGTGTTGCAGAAATTTCAGGCTAATAAACCTGATCGTTGTCCGGCCGAGAAACTGTTCGTCCCTGATAGGTGGACTAGTAAAGTTATCTCTGAACTTCATTGTTCGGTGCTGGCCGGTCATCCAGGAATCTTTGGTACCAGAGAGTTGGTTGCTAGATCCTTCTGGTGGCCATCTCTGTCACGGGATGTGCGTGCTTTTGTGCAGTCCTGTGGAATTTGTGCTAGGGCTAAGCCCTGCTGTTCACGTGCCAGTGGGTTGCTTTTGCCCTTGCCGGTCCCGAAGAGGCCTTGGACACATATTTCGATGGATTTCATTTCTGACCTTCCCGTTTCTCAAAAGATGTCTGTCATTTGGGTGGTCTGTGATCGCTTTTCTAAAATGGTCCATCTGGTGCCCTTGGTTAAATTGCCTTCCTCCTCTGATTTGGTGCCTTTGTTCTTCCAGCATGTGGTTCGTTTACATGGCATTCCTGAGAATATTGTTTCTGACAGAGGTTCCCAGTTTGTCTCGAGGTTCTGGCGAGCCTTTTGTGGTAGGATGGGCATTGACCTATCTTTTTCCTCGGCCTTCCATCCTCAGACTAATGGCCAGACCGAACGAACCAATCAGACCTTGGAAACATATCTGAGATGTTTTGTTTCCGCTGACCAGGATGATTGGGTGTCATTTTTGCCGTTGGCTGAGTTCGCCCTTAATAATCGGGCCAGCTCGGCTACCTTGGTCTCACCATTTTTCTGCAATTCTGGGTTCCATCCTCGTTTCTCTTCAGGACAGGTTGAGTCTTCGGACTGTCCTGGTGTGGATTATGTGGTGGACAGGTTGCAGCAGATCTGGACTCAGGTAGTGGACAATTTGACCTTGTCCCAGGAGAAGGCTCAGCTTTTCGCTAATCGCAGACGCCGTGTGGGACCCCGACTTCGTGTTGGGGATCTGGTTTGGTTATCTTCTCGTCATATACCTATGAAGGTTTCCTCTCCTAAATTTAAACCTCGTTTTATTGGTCCGTATAGGATTTCTGAGATTCTCAATCCGGTGTCTTTTCGTCTGACCCTCCCAGACTCCTTTTCCATACATAATGTATTCCATAGGTCGTTGTTGAGGAGATACGTGGCACCTATGGTTCCATCTGTGGAGCCTCCTGCCCCTGTTTTGGTGGAGGGGGAATTGGAGTATATTGTGGAGAAGATTTTGGATTCTCGTGTCTCTAGACGGAAACTCCAGTATCTGGTCAAATGGAAGGGTTATGCTCAGGAAGATAATTCCTGGGTTTTTGCCTCTGATGTCCATGCCCCAGATCTTGTTCGTGCCTTTCATGTGGCTCATCCTGATCGGCCTGGGGGTTCTGGTGAGGGTTCGGTGACCCCTCCTCAAGGGGGGGGTACTGTTGTGAATTCTGTGGCTGAGTTCACTTCTGTGGTCACAAGTGGTATTGCAGTCTCTGGGCTTCCTCCCTCAGGTGTTTTGGTGAGCTCGTTGGCTGCCTTGCTATTTAGCTCCACCTGAGTCTGTCTTCCTTGCTCTTTGTCAATGTTCCAGTGTTGGATCTGAGCTACTGCATCTTTCCTTGGGCCTGCTGCTCTGCTAGGTAAGTGCTTCTAGTTTGTTTTCTGTTTTTTTTCTGTCCAGCTTGTTATTATCTTTTGCTGGAAGCTCTGAGAAGCAAAGGGGTGCACCGCCGTGCTGTTAGTTCGGCACGGTGGGTCTTTTTGCCCCTTTGCGTGGTTTTCGTTTTAGGGTTTTTTGTAGACTGCATAGTTCTCTTTGCTATCCTCGCTCTGTCTAGAATATCGGGCCTCACTTTGCTGAATCTATTTCATTCCTACGTTTGTCTTTTCATCTTGCTAACAGTCATTATATGTGGGGGCTGCCTATTCCTTTGGGGTATTTCTCTGAGGTAAGTCAGGCTTGTATTTCTATCTTCAGGCTAGTCAGCTCCTCAGGCAGTGCCGAGTTGCATAGGTAGTTGATAGGCGCAATCCACTGCTGCTTCCAGTTGTGTGAGGATAGTTCAGGTACTGCAGTCTACAGAGATTCCACGTCTCAGAGCTCGTCCTATTGTTTTGGGTTATTGCCAGATCTCTGTATGTGCGCTGATTACTGCACGCTGTGTTGCCTGATTGCCAGCCATAACACCTACCATCTGCAGTAAACCAGGTAAAGACTTACAACTTGTCTACTCCATTTATTCATCGGCACATACCATCATCTTGGCCATACACCATAGGACCCCGCTTCACCTGTGGGAAGTGTAGCATCCGTGCTGCACTACTGACCGAACACCACAGGTTGCGTCACAACAGACTTTGAACATTTTCCCCTTTAAAGACCGTTCCCCTTTAACGTTGAGCCCCAGGGCCAAGGATCAGGTTGCAGTCACCGTGACATCCCCCCTGCAGACCGGACCCGGTACCGAGTACCCCACTGCTCTGGCTGGGCGACTCAGTGGCACAGGCAGGTTTACACTGCACTCATAATTAAGAGGACTAGTAGCGCTGCATCAGATAAAACAATGATTTTATCAAAACTACAGCAAGTAGATCAGTAAGTGACCCAGCACTGGAAACAACGTCTCTGTTCATATTTTATGTTGCCTTAAGATTGGGAAGCAAAAACCTGGTGACAGATTCCCTTTAAATATAAGATACATTGAAGTGAATCTTTCACTTCACTGACAAACTATTTATATAGTTATTTTGTTTTTTCAAAGCTTATTGTGCATTGTTTCTTTTACATCTGACAGCTCCCCTAAAGTGCCATTATTTGCTATGGCTGGGGGTCAGGACACTAGGGTTTGGTTGCCAACAGAATGGTCTGGAGTGTATCTTATCTGGAGCATGATGTAGGGGCAGAGACTCTGATTCCAGTGCTGTGTCACTTACTGGGCTGCTTGCTGTAGTATTAATATTCTCCTACTAACAAAAGAATGATTTTATCACTAGAGTCCTCCATATTTATGAGTTTTGAATAACCCCGCCCAACACCACTAATTGTGTTGTACACTGTATAGGCAGAAAGCTGCCAATCAGTGGTGTGGGGGCTGGGTTTTACAGGGTTAAGCATTCAGAGCACTGCCAGATCTACAGCTTAGAAAAATGTGATTTTATCAAAACTGCAGCAAGCAGCCCGGTAAGTGATACAACACTGCAATCAGGCTCTGTGTCCTTACATTGCGCTGCTCCAAGATGTGGTAGTAAACTGTTGACAGATTCCCTTTTTAAAAAAAACAAACAAATGGGCTTTTAGGAAAAAAAATATTATAAAAAAGTCACGAAACACATGATATTATACACATTTTTCATCACATTGTATCGTTCGTGCTGTAAGGTTCACATTGAAATTAGAATCATAGAATGTTAGAGTTGGAAGGGACCTCCAGCATCATCATGTCCAACCCTCTGCTCAATTCAGGATTCACTAAACCATCTCAGACAGATGTCTGTCCAACCTTTCTTTGAAGACTTCCATTGAAGAAAAACTCACCACCTCTCGTTGACGCCCGTTCCACTCATTGATCACTGACACTGTCAAAAAGTTTTTCAAATATCTATTTTGTATCTTCTCCCTTTCAGTTTCATTCCATTGCCTCTCGTGTTTCCATGTGCAAATGAGAATAAGGATGATCCTTCTAGAATGTGACAGCCCTTCAGATATTTGTAGACAGCTATTAAGACTCCTCTTAGACATCTTTTTTGCAAGCTAAACATTCCCAGATCCTTTAACCGTTCCTCGTAGGACATACTTTGCAGTCCGTTCACCATCCTGGTAGCTCTCTGAACTTGCTCCAGTTTTTCAATGTCTCTTTTAAAATGTGGTGCAAAGAACTGGACACTGTATTCCAGATGAGGTCTGACCAAGGAGGAGTAGAGGGGAATAATTACTTCCCATGTACTAGACTGTATTCTTCTCTTAATACATGCTAGAACTGTGTTTGCCTTTTTTTCAGCTGCATCACACTGTTGACTCATGTGAAGTCTGTGATCTATTAGTATAACCAAATCTTTTTCACACCTGCTGTTGCTTTGCTCCATTCACCCCATTCTGTAGATGTAATTTTCTTTTTTTTTTTTACACAGATGCATAATCTTGCATTTCTCCTTGTTAAATACCATTCTATTAGGCGCTGACCATCGTTCAAGCTTATCTAGATCCTTCTGAATCCTTTCTCTGTCTTCTCTATTGTTAGCTATCTATCTTAGCTTTGCATCATCTGCAAATTTGATTAGTTTACCTTCAGTTCCCTTATCTAGATAATTTATAAAAATGTTGAACAACACTGGGGCCAGGACAGAGCCTTATGGTGCTCCATTTGAAACAGTTTTCCAACTGAATGTGTAACCATTACCATGATGATGATCATTGAGCCAGTTATGAGTCTACCTAACTGTAGCCTTGTCAATCCCATACTTGGTAATTTTTTCAATAAGGATAGTATGAGATACTTTATTGAAAGCTTTGCAGAAGTCGAGATATACTATATCTACCGCATTTTCCTGATCCACCCAGTCAGTGATTCCATCATAGAAGGAAATTAGATTAGTCTGTCATGACTTGTTTGCTACAAACCCATGCTGACTCTGGTTAATTACTGTATTCTCATCTAAGTACTTACATACATGCTGTTTATTAATTTGCTCATATATTTTTCCTGGTATAGAAGTAAGACTCAATGGCCTGTAATTTCCTGCCTCTGTCTTCTTTCCTTTTTTAACGATAGGGACAACATTTACCTGTCTCCAATCTTCTGGGACTTCTCCTGTTTTCCAGGTTTTTTCAAAGATTTTGGCTAGTAGTTCTGAAATCTCCTTTGCCAAGTCTTTCAGTACCCTAGGATGTAACTCATCTGGGCCAGGAGATTTAAATTCATGTAAAGTAGCCAAGTGTTCCCTCACCACCTCTCTGTTTATGACTAGTGTGGATTATTTTATTCCTTTGATATCACCATGAAGATCAGTTCATGTTACATTTGCTTTCTTAGAGAACACAGATACAAAATAGGAATTTAAAAGTTCAGTCTTCTCAACATAATTCTTGACCACTTCAACCTTTTCATCCTGTAAAATTCCAATAGCATCTTTGACTTTTCTTTTGCTTATGATATACCCCCAAAATACTTTTTTATTGTGATTGGTCTCTATTGCAAGCCTCACTTCATTACTGGCTTTAGTTCTTCTAACATTTGCCCTGCGTTCCCTGCAGACAGCATTATAGTCTTCTTTAGATATGTCCCCATCTTTCCATTTAATATAAATTTCTTTTTTCCTTTTTAACAAGTGATTAAGTTCTGTGTTTATTCAACCTGGTCTCGTTAAATTCTTCCAATTCTTCCTTCTTTTCATGATTGCTATCAATTGTGCGGTGAGAATTTCATTTAGCAAAAACTCCCATCCTTCTTGGACATTTCTGTGCTTTAGAACGCCCAGCCATTGGACTTTTCTACCCTCTTTCTGAGTCCATTAGAATCTGAAGTCCATCCTTAAAGTCTGAGTCATCGCTGGTTGTCCTTCTCTTGTAATCCAAAATTCAAGGATAGCATGATCGCTGCCTCCTAAATTCCCAGCCACCTTTACTTACTCAACCATTTCCTCCCTAATGGTAAAAATTAGGTCCAAGATTGCAGATCCTCTTGTTCTCTCTTTTGAAAGATAAAGTTGTCAGCAAGAAAAGATAAGAAATTGCTGAACTGAGTATTTTTGCCTGAGAGAGCTTCCCAACAAATATCTGGATAGTTGACATCTCCCACGATCACTATTTTGCACTTTTTTTGAGGACAGAGACATGTGATGTAAAAAGAGTTTAATCCATATCTTGAGTCTGTCCAGGTGGCCTATAGTAAACACCTACAATAGTGTACTTTCTGTTCTTCTCTCCCTACCCAAACAGTTTCTACAGAGCTACCAGTCTCTGAAGCTTGGATCTCTGTGGAGAAATACATTTTCCTAAGATACAATGCAACACCTTCTCCCTTCTTAATCGTGTTTCTAATAAATAAGTTGTAGCCTTCAAGGTTTGTATTCCAAACATGTGTACCATCCCACTAAGTTTCAGTGATGCCTAAGACATAATATTTATCTTCCTGTGTTAGCAGCTCCAATTCTCGATTGTTTCCCAATAAATATTTGCCCAAATAAAAATGTATGTAAATTAAAAAAAAGTAATTCCACTTGAACACTTATTGACACATGGCGTTTGTACTTTTTAGTCTGCGTAAATCACCTGACATTCTGTAGATATTTATGGCTGTGTTTATATTTATATTCCAGGAACTTACTGAAAACCCCCTTGTTCCTCTTTTTGTAGGTTTTGTGTTGCACCTGGATGGACAGATGGGAATAATATAGAAGTTAAAACATCACTTCAAAGTCCTATCGTCAAACGACTGTCCTCATCCTCAGTCTTTCTCCATTTACCATATATTGCCTCTCCAAGACTTCAGATACACTGGGTATGGAAAGTATTCAAACCATTTAAATTTGTCACTCTTTGTTCAATTGCAGCTATTTGGTAAATTCAAAAAAGTTCATTTTTTTCTCAGTAATGTACACTCTGCACCCCACCTTGACTGAACCTCCCCCCCAGAAATGTAGAAATTTTTTGTAAATGTATTAAAAAAGAAAAACTGAAATATCACATGTCATAAGTATTCAGACCCTTTGCTCAGACACTCATATTTAAGTCACATTCTGTCCATTTCCTTGTGATCCTCCTTGAGATGGTTCTACTCCTTCATTGGAGGCCAGCTGTGTTTAATTAAACTGATAGGACTTGATTTGGAAAGACGCACACCTGTCTATATAAGACCTCGCAGTGCACGTCGGACCAAATGAGAATCCTGAGGTCAAAGGAACTGGCCAAGGAGCTCAGAGAAAGAATTGTGGCAAGGCACAGATCTGGCCAATGTTACAACAAAATTTCTGCAGTACTCAAGGTTCCTAAGAGCACAGTGGCCTCCATAATCCCTAAATAAATGAAGTTTGGGACCACCAGAAGTCTTCCTAGACCTGGCCATCCAGCCAAACTGAGCAATCGTGGGAGAAGTCCCTTGGTGAGACAGGTAAAGAAGAATCCCAAGATCACTGTGGCTGAGTTCCAGAGATGCAGTAGGGAGATAGGAGAAAGTTCCACGAAGTCAAATATCACTGCAGCCCTCCACCAGTCGGGCCTTTATGGCAGAGTGTCCCGACAGAAGCCTCTCCTCAGTGCAAGACAAGCCAAAAGTTCATTTTTTTTCTCATTAATGTACACTCTGCACCCCATCGTGACTGAAAAAAAACAGTAGTAATTTTTGCATATTTATAAAAAAAACAAAAAAAACTGAAATATCACATGGTTATACAGTCATGGCCAAAAGTATTGACACCCCTGCAATTCTGTCAGATAATACTCAGTTTCTTCCTGAAAATGATTGCAAACACAAATTCTTTGGTATTATTATCTTCAATTAATTTGTCTTAAATGAAAAAACACAAAAGAGAATGAAGCCAAAAGCAAAACATTGATCATTTCACACAAAACTCCAAAAATGGGCCAGACAAAAGTATTGGCACCCTCAGCCTAATACTTGGTTGCACAACCTTTAGCCAAAATAACTGCGACCAACCGCTTCAGGTAACCATCAATGAGTTTCTTACAATGCTCTGCTGGAATTTTAGACCATTCTTCTTTGGCAAACTGCTCCAGGTCCCTGATATTTGAAGGGTGCCTTCTCCAAACTGCCATTTTTAGATCTCTCCACAGGTGTTCTATGGGATTCAGGTCTAGGCTCATTGCTGGCCACCTTAGAAGTCTCCAGTGCTTTCTCTCAATCCATTTGCTAGTGCTTTTTGAAGTGTGTTTTGGGTCATTGTCCTGCTGGAAGACCCATGACCTCTGAGGGAGACCCAGCTTTCTCACACTGGGCCCTACATAATGCTGCAAAATTTGTTGGTAGTCTTCAGACTTCATAATGCCATGCACACGGTCAAGCAGTCCAGTGCTAGAGGCAGCAAAGCAACCCCAAAACATCAGGGAACCTCCGCCATGTTTGACTGTAGGGACCGTGTTCTTTTCTTTGAATGCCTCTTTTTTTCTCCTGTAAACTCTATGTTGATGCCTTTGCCCAAAAAGCTCTACTTTTGTTTCATCTAACCAGAGAACATTCTTCCAAAACGTTTTAGGCTTTTTCAGGTAAGTTTTGGCAAACTCCAGCCTGGCTTTTTTTGTCTCGGGGTAAGAAGTGGACGCCGACGGATAGTACGGGTTGACACTGTTGTACCCTTGGACTGCAGGGCAGCTTGAACTTGTTTGGATGTTAGTCGAGGTTCTTTATCCAACATCTGCACAATCTTGCGTTGAAATCTCTTGTCAATTTTTCTTTTCAATCCACATCTAGGGAGGTTAGCCACAGTGCCATGGGCTTTAAAATTCTTGATGACACTGCGCACGGTAGACACAGGAACATTCAGGTCTTTGGAGATGGACTTGTAGCCTTGAGATTGCTCATGCTTCCTCACAATTTGGTTTCTCAAGTCCTCAGACAGTTCTTTGGTCTTCTTTCTTTTCTCCATGCTCAATGTGGTACACACAAGGACACAGGACAGAGGTTGAGTCAACTTTAATCCATGTCAACTGGCTGCAAGTGTGATTTAGTTATTGCCAACACCTGTTAGGTGCCACAGGTAAGTTACAGGTGCTGTTAATTACACAAATTAGAGAAGCATCACATGATTTTTCGAAGGGTGACAATACTTTTGTCCACCCCCTTTTTTATGTTTGGTGTGGAATTATATCCAATTTGGCTTTAGGACAATTCTTTTTGTGTTTTTTTCATTTAAGACAAATTAAATGAAGATAATAATACCAAAGAATTTGTGATGGCAATCATTTTCAGGAAGAAACTGAGTATTATCTGACAGAATTGCAGGGGTGTTAATACTTTTGGCCATGACTGTAAGTATTCAGACCCTCTGCTCAGTATTGAGTAGAAGCACCTTTTGAGCTGGTAGAGCCATGAGTCTCCTTGGGAATGATGCAACAAGTTTTTCACACCTGGATTTGGCGATCGTCTACCATTCTTCCTTACAGACCCTCTCTAGTTCCGTCAGGTTGGATGGTGAACGTTGGTGGACAACCATTTTCAGGTCTCTCAAGAGATGCTCAATTGGGTTTAGGTCAGGGCTCTGGCTCGGCCAGTCAAGAATGGTCAAAGAGTTGTTCTGAAGCCACTCCTTTGTTATTTTAGCTGTGTGCTTAGGGTCATTGTCTTGTTGGAAGGTGAACCTTCGGCCAAGTCTGAGGTCCAAAGCACTCTGTCGGAGGTTTTCATCCAGGATATCTCTGTACTTGGGCGCATTCATGTTTTCTTCAATGACAACCAGTCATCCTGTCCCTGGAGCTGAAAAACACCCCCATAGCATGATACTGCCACCACGTTCCACTGTTGGGATTGTATTGGGCAGGTGATGAGCAGTGCCTGGTTTTCTCCACACATACCGCTTAGAATTATCACCAAAAAGGTCTATCTTCGTCTCATGAGACCAGAGAATCTTACTTCTCATAGTCGGGGAGTCCTTCATGTGTTTTTTTAACAAACTGTATGCGGGCTTTCATATGTCTTGCACTGAGGAGAGGCTTCCGTCAGGCCACTCTGCCATAAAGGGCCAACTGGTGGAGGGCTGCAGTGATAGTTGACTTTGTGGAACTTTCTCCCATCTCTGTACTGCATCTCTGGAGCTCAGCCACAGTGATCTTGGGGTTCTTCTTTACCTTTCTCACCAAGGCTCTTCTCCCAAGATTGCTCAGTTTGGCTGGACGGCCAGGTCTTGGAAGACTTCAGGTGGTCCCAGACTTCTTCCATTTAAGGATTATGGAGGCCACTGTGCTCTTAGGAACTTTGAGTACTGCAAAGTTACTGTTGTAACCTTGGCCAGATCTGTGCCTTGGCACAATTCTGTCTCTGAGCTCCTTGGCCAGTTCCTTTGACCTCATGATTCTCATTTGGTCTGACATGCACTGTGAGCTGTGAGGTCTCATATAGACAGGTGTGTGCTTTTCCAAATCAAACACAGCTGGACGCCAATGAAGGAGTAGAACCATCAAAAGGAGGATCACAAGGAAATGGACAGCATGTGACTTAAATATGAGTGTCTGAGCAAAGTGTCTGAAAACTTATGGTCATGTGATATTTCAGTTTTTCTTTTTTATTAAATTTGGAAAAAATTCTACATTTCTGTTTTTCTTTCAGTCAAGATGGGGTGCAGAGTGCACATTCATGTGAAAAAAAATGAACTTTTTTGAATTTACCAAATGGCTGCAATGAAACAAAGAGTGAAAAATGTAAATGGGTCTGAATACTTTCTGTACCCACTGTATGTAGTACAAATAACATTGGGGGAAAGAAAGATCAGACATGTCGAATTTCATCAGCCTATCTTTTTGTGAACAGGTAAGATAAGCTGATACCAGAGTCGGCCAAGCCAAGTGTTCACGTGTTGGGGGGTGGGCTGCCGGTCAACAGCTGTAAGGTGTATAGAGCCATTTTTACAGAAAAGAAGCAGAAGACACTCCAAATCTTAGATAAGAGAGGAAAAAGTAGCAGACGAGGCACAAAATGTACAAGTAGGCCTGAGGTCTTCTCAGTTCACCATTCCTGTGTGTAGATAAACATTGGCCTGGTGTGTGTATGGAGAGAACACATGACAGCTACTGATGACTTCATATCTGAAGCAGCGAGATTTATTTCTCCCGTTCAGGCAGGTTGGCAGATGGCCTATTTCATTGCAAGGTTATTTATGACCAAACACGTTGGGCTGTAAATCATGTGTCTCTATTAATATCTGTTACATCATCTGTTGCTTTTTTTTTAAAAGTTTTTCAACTTTTTTTTGGCTTCCACTCAAAGTGACAGCATAATGATTTTTTTGGGGGAGGTAGTGAGGGGGGGATGTTATTTACTATGTTCAGTAAATGGTAAAACTAACCTGGGAATATGATTCTCCAGGTCAATACGAGTTCGCAGATATCAAACGTGTAGTTTTTTTTTTTTATTTCAGTGGTGTAAAAAAATGCAAAAATTTGTAAAAGAAAATTTATTTTTTTTGCTTGTGCCGCCATTTTTTGAGACTTGTAACTTTTTAATTTTTCAGGATACGGGGCTATATGAGGGCTTATTTGTTGTATCTTGAGCGGACGTTTTTACCGATACAATTTTGGGATTCATTCAGTTTTGCGACAGCTCAAAAAATTGTAATTCTGCCATTTTGATTTTTGTTGTTACCGATCAGATTAATTTATTTTAGATTTTGATAGATCGGAGTTTTACAAATGTAGGAATACCAAGTATGTGTATTTTTTTTAATTATTTTAATTGTTTTATTTTTTTAATGGGGGCAAAAGGGGAATAGTTTGAACTTTTCTTTTACTGTCCTTTGGAGGCATGAACCTGCAATCGCCACATCTGCTGCCCGTCAGTGATGACCAATTTCCTTGGCAAGGAAGTGCCGTGCTTACAAGCTATACGCTATATAGCTTGGGAGTCCTGCTCTGAAGCTGAATACAGGCGACTTCAGTTCCCTTTGCTTCTCCATTGCAGCAGAGGCAGCCATGTTGCATGTCTGAGCTATCTATCAAACAGGAGAGCACTGCTTCCGGCATGCGAAAAACCAGGAGGCTGGGGAGCTGTGTACTTCTAATTGAGAATTTGGGACAACCGCCCTACTTTCAACACTATGGCGCATTCACAGGATGCGTACTGTAGTTGCTGATCAACCTGGATTTCTCTGGACTCCTGGACTTAAAGGGGACTGGCTTATTTCACAAGGAGGGTCAGTGTGTTCCCTAGAAGGCCATGTGGCAGGCTTGGGGTGGGACTTATACACCCCAGGAAATGTTGGCGACTATGCATCGTGTGTCAAAAAGCCAGAGGTGGTGCAACAAAATACTAGTGATGTGTTGGAGTGTTTTTTTTATTTTTGTTTTTAATTATTCCATAATTTCTTCCTCAGAATTGAGTGATTCCATAATTTTTCCCCTCTGCTTGGTTAAAAAAAAGTAACCATTATTGACTACAACACTTTTTGCTCTTGATTTCCTTTAGTGTTTCTTAAAGCCAGAAAGTTGTCATTTGAAATGACTTTAGTTTTGTGCCATGTCTGTGATCTGGTTTTTTTCTACTAAATTAAACAACTGAATGAACATCCTCCAAGGCCGGTGATTCCATAATTTTTGCCAAGGGTTGTACATGTACATAGATGTGGATAACACTTTTCAGGCCTGAATATATGTCCAGAACAGAAATTTCCTGTCCCTTGTGCCGCCTGGTGAGACAACTGCAGTATTTAGGGGAAGAAGGAATGAAAAGCTGGTCATCCCTGCTTCACATAAAAGTGAATAGAAGGATCCACGGACAACCATTGACAGGATGCGCTAGCCGCTAGCCTCACAAGATGGGACCCTTGTTGTGGGTCTCAGTGGTTTCATCAAATTTATCAGTCGAATACAGTGGATATGCCATAAAGGTCTAAAAGAGGATACCCAAATTCACTAATAATATACGATCGGTGGCAGTCCAACATCTGGTACCTCCACTAGGGTTGAGCGACCTTTACTTTTATAGGATCGGGTCGGGTTTCACGAAACCCGACTTTTGAAAAAGTCGGGTCGAGTGAAATCGGCCGATCCTATAAAAAAGTCGGGGTCGGACGAAACCCGAAACCCAATGCAGTGCATTGGGTTTCCATGGTTCCCAGGGTCTGAAGGAGCGGAAACTCTCCTTCAGGCCCTGCGATATATATTTTAGTGTAAAATAAAGAATTAAAATAAAAAATAATCGCAATACTTACCCTCTGACGTGCCCTGGTACTAACCGGGAACCTTCCTTCCTTAGAATCAGCCTTCCAGGACCTTGCGGTGACGTTGCGGTGACGTCGTGGCTTGTGATTGGCCGCGCGGCCGCCCATGTGACCGCTCGCGCGGCCAATCACAAGCCGCGACGTCACCGAAGGTCCTGGAAGGGCTGATTCTTAGGAAGGAAGGCTGCCGGAAAGAAGTAGGGCGCGTCCGAGGGTGAGTATATTCCTATTAGGTATATACTCACCCTCGGACACGCCCTGCTTCTTTCCAGCAGCCTTCCTTCCTAACAATCAGCCCTTCCAGGACCTTCGGTGACGTCGCGGGTGACGTCGCGGCTTGTGATTGGCCGCGCGAGCGGTCACATGGGCGGCCGCGCGGCCAATCACAAGCCGCGACGTCACCGCAGGGTCCTGGAAGGCTGATTCTAAGGAAGGAAGGTTCCCGGTTAGTACCAGGGCACGTCAGAGGGTAAGTATTGCGATATTTTTTATTTTAATTCTTTATTTTACACTTAAATCTGAATTCCGATACCAATTCCCGATATCTTAAACATATCGGGAATCGGTATCGGAATTCCGATTCTAGATTCAAAAGATCGCCGACTTCATGGCCGACCCCACACTGGGGTCGGGTCGGGTTTCATGAAACCCGACCTTGCCAAAAGTCGGCGACTTTTGAAAAATTTCGACCCGTTTCGCTCAACCCTAACCTCTACCAATCAGCTGTTATCACCTGTGTACCCGACAGCAGCCATTAAACAGTGGAACGTAACAGGAGAGGAAACCCTTCAGTAACTTATTGGGTAATGTCTCTTTAAGATGTAGTGTATTACGCCGCGTCCCACTTCTCACATGCTTTACCTAATATCTCGTCAAGGAACCTGTTAATCTTTAATTCCTTTCCTCGCCAGGCATCAGTGTGACGCAGTGTGGCAGCGTTATCTTGACGTGACTTGGCATTTCTGTCGAATGAAACTGAAAGTTTTGCACGACTGTTAAAGACCAATCTCAAACCGTCTTACATGGGGTTAATCAAGGCATTACTATCCTCACTGGTGTATGGGGCCTGGTGAGCAGAAGCATATTGTGTGCAACTCTAAACACTGGACTCCATAAATATTGGTATCATTAATATAATTCTCTCTCCACAACAACAAAAGAAAATTACAGCCAAATATGGAGCAACTTCAAAAACAGTACACCCTATATTGTGCCCCAGATGGCAATAACTCAGCACACAGTAAAAGCACCATCTTTGTTCTCAACATGGTAATAATGCCCACCATGGCACCCCTTCCAAAGTAATTATTCCCCAATTGTGCCCCCTATTCTTTAAAAAGTATTCCTAGAAAATAACAATGCCCCGTGTGCCTCTTAAAAAACTGTCCTCCTTTTTGCCACTGAGCAGTAACATTGCCCCCTGTGTGCCCCTTTGAACATTATAATTACCCAATTATAATTGACCCTTTATAAAGTAATCATGCATTGAGAGCAACTTATAAAGTAATAATGCCCCTTTATGCCATATCCTTTGTACTTGCTTACAATAGTAATGTTCTGGAGAAAAACAAAGCACAAAATGTATATTACCCAAAATCTGGGTTCCCGACAAGCCCTCCAGCCAAGTCTTCTCCTCATACTGTTAGCATCTAAGGCTACTTTCACACTTCCGTCGGTACGGGGCGGTCGCAAACCGTCGGCCCGACGTACCGACGGACGTTGTGCTAAATTTAGCACAACGTGGGCAGCGGATGCAGTTTTACAACGCATCCGCTGCCCATTGTGATGAGCGGGGAGGAGGGGGCGGAGTTCCGGCCGCGCACGCGCGGTCAGAAATGACGGACACGTCACACAAAAAGTTACATTCAACGATTTTTGTGCGTCGCGTCTGCCAAAACACGACGGATCCGTCGTGCCCATCCGTCGCGATCCGTCGCTAATACAAGTCTATGGGCAAAAAACGCATCCTGCGGGCACATTTACAGAATCCATTTTTTGCCCATAACGACGGATTACGATGGAGGACAAAAGACGGAAGTGTGAAAGTAGCCTTAGTGTTGCCCCAACTGTTTTAGAGATCACAGACTTAGATTTAGCTGTGTTGGCATCTTGTGAATGTCAAAGAAGTTGGATATGGCAATGTGGGCCCCACTTTGCAAGTGTACCAGAGCCAGTGGCATAACTAGAACCCCATGGGCCATGGTACTAAATTTGGACCTTAGTGCCCACCTCCATGTTGGTCAGATGTATGGGTCCTTGTAGCTCTAGATCCTATAATGACATACAGTTGTGGCTAAAAGTATTGACACCCCTGCAATTCTGTCAGATAATACTCATTTTCTTCCTGAAAATGATTGCAAACACAAATTCTTTGTTATTATTATCTTCATTTAATTTGTCTTAAATGAAAAAACACAAAAAGAATTGTCCTTAAGCCAAATTGGATATAATTCCACACCAAACATAAAAAAGGGGGTGGACAAAAGTATTGGCACTGTTTGAAAAATCATGTGATGCTTCTCTAATTTGTGTAATTAACAGCACCTGTAACTTACCTGTGGCACCTAACAGGTGTTGGCAATAACTAAATCACACTTGCAGCCAGTTGACATGGATTAAAGTTGACTCAACCTCTGTCCTGTGTCCTTGTGTGTACCACATTGAGCATGGAGAAAAGAAAGAAGACCAAAGAACTGTCTGAGGACTTGAGAAACCAAATTGTGAGGAAGCATGAGCAACCTCAAGGCTACAAGTCCATCTCCAAAGACCTGAATGTTCCTGTATCTACCGTGCGCAGTGTCATCAAGAAGTTTAAAGCCCATGGCACTGTGGCTCACCTCCCTAGAGTTGCTCGAAAAGAAAAACTGACAAGAGATTTAAACGCAAGATTGTGCGGATGTTGGATAAAGAACCTCGACTAACATCCAAACAAGTTCAAGCTGCCCTGCAGTCCGAGGGTACAACAGTGTCAGCCCGTACTATCCGTCGGCGTCTGAATGAAAAGGGACTGTATGGTAGGAGATCCAGGAAGACCCCACTTCTTACCCCGAGACATAAAAAAGCCAGGCTGGAGTTTGCCAAAACTTACCTGAAAAAGCCTAAAACGTTTTGGAAGAATGTTCTCTGGTCAGATGAGACAAAAGTAGAGCTTTTTGGGCAAAGGCATCAACAGAGTTTACAGGAGAAAAAAAGAGGCATTCAAAGAAAAGAACACGGTCCCTACAGTCAAACATGGCGGAGGTTCCCTGATGTTTCGGGGTTGCTTTGCTGCCTCTGGCACTGGACTGCTTGACCATGTGCATGGCATTGTGAAGTCTGAAGACTATCAACAAATTTTGCAGAATAATGTAGGGCCCAGTGTGAGAAAGCTGGGTCTCCCTCAGAGGTCATGGGTCTTCCAGCAGGACAATGACCCAAAACACACTTCAAAAAGCACCAGAAAATGGTTTGAGAGAAAGCACTGGAGACTTCTAAGGTGGCCAGCAATGAGTCCAGACATGAATCCCATAGAACACCTGTGGAGAGATCTAAAAATGGCAGTTTGGAGAAGGCACCCTTCACATATCAGGGACCTGGAGCAGTTTGCCAAAGAAGAATGGTCTAAAATTCCAGCAGAGCATTGTAAGAAACTCATTGATGGTTACCGGAAGCGGTTGGTCGCAGTTATTTTGGCTCAAGGTTGTGCAACCAAGTATTAGGCTGAGGGTGCCAATACTTTTGTCTGGCCCATTTTTGGAGTTTTGTGTGAAATGATCAATGTTTTGCTTTTTGCTTCATTCTCTTTTGTGTTTCTTCATTTAAGACAAATTAAATGAAGATAATAATACCAAAGAATTTGTGATTGCAATCATTTTCAGGAAGAAACTGAGTATTATCTGACAAAATTGCAAGGGTGTCAATACTTTTGGCCACAACTGTATATGTCCACCTTCCATGTGACGATGTCCCCATTCAGGCATCTTCCTGTTAAAATGTCCCCTGTCCTGGCCTATTCTTGTAATAATGCCCTCCCTCCTGGCACCTCTCTGTAATAATGTCCTCCTTCATGGCTGTCATTCTGTAATAATGTCTCTAATCCTGGGCCCCTTACTGTTCTAACATCTTCTGTCTTGGGCCCATTCCTGGTATAATGTCCCACTTAATGGTGTAATGTTCCTCATCCTGAGCCCCTTCCTGGCATAATATGTCCCCTGTCCTGGGCCCCTTACTGTAATAATGTCCTCCATCCAAGCCCCTTCCTGTAACAATGTTCCCATTCTGGTTTCCCCATCATGGGTTCCGTTCCGGTACAATGTCCTACATCCTGGGGCACTTTCCTGGTGTAATGTCCCATTCTGGACTCCTTATTTGTATAAGGTACCCCATCCAGGGTCCCTTGTCCCTTCCTGGCCTCCTCAAATGCATATCCAGCCAAAATATGCAGTGGTGTTGGCGGGCCACCCTCCGGCACGTGCCTGGTCTCGCGTCCTCTCTTTTAGACCGCGATCGTTGACGGGAGCCTTTGCCTTCTCCCATACCTCCTCATTAGATACACTGATCCTTAGTGATAAGTGATTGCCTCCAAAGTCACTTCCTATGGGGTTGCTGTTGCTTTTAATGACTTATGACATATAATTTGTAGGGCAGCATGGTGGCTCAGTGGTTAGCCCTTTTTTCCTTTGCACCACTGGGGTCCCGGGTTCAAATCCCACCAAGGCCATCTGCAAAGTGATTGTAAGTTCTCCCCATGTTTGCGCTAGTTTCCTCCCACACTCCAAAGACACATATTGATGGGGAATTTAGATTGTGAGCCCCAATGGGGACAGTTCCGATAATGTCTGTAAAGCGCTGTGGAATTAATTATATAAGTGAGTAAAATAATAAATAAACATGGTTTTGCTTTTTACGTGAACTGCCCACTTTATCGATAATTTCTGGATTTTAAAAAAATCATAAAAAAAAAAAAAGTTTTGAAAAAGTTTCATGTTGACTCAAGCGGACATTCACCCCCTTCACCTCCTGTTCTTAAGTACCTGTGAAAGCCTCAGTGTGCACCTCGGAGAGACCGTGCCCTAAGGCCGTGCCTTGTCTTCACCCCCTTTTCCACTGATTAGAAACACCGGGGAATTGTCATGGATCATTTTTTACTGCCCTCTTTGCCGGGGATACAGTTACACCCTCCCTCCCTCCTGGTGTATCCATCTGAAGACATCTGAATGCTGAATAGGTGCAAAATAAAACCTCAGCTAACCTCACGTGACGCGGCCTGAAGTACCACATATGCTTCCAATCTACCCCCCTAACTCTCCAGTCACAGGAGCGGGTGGGGGGACGATTGCAGGTGCTGCCGAGACCCTAATATGAATCATATGTGCATTCAACACAATGTACGAGTCTCAGACTAATGTCACCATCAGGGGAACAGGCTCTAAATTATGATGGGAAGATTAAACTCGCCAAGTTTATAGCCGCTGATCCCGGCCTCCTTCTACCGTGCGGGAATATTTCACATTACCGTCTGAGCAGACTGCATTCAATAATTCATACGCTACCAATTCTTTGCTATCGCGAAAAGTCTTCAGGGTGGTACGTCAAGAAAAATGAGATACCCACTATACTCAGAGTACCAACGGTAGACTGGCTCTACTGCAATAATCGACCCCATAGCCTGTGCTCACATGATGCGTATTTGATGCAGACTTTTGGTGCAGATTTTCAGCAAAGTGAGTTTTAGCTTCATATCATCCACTTTTGTTTTAGCGCAGAATCTATGCTGAAATCGGCACGGTATTAGTAATTTTTGGAGACATTTTTTGCCCTAGAAAAGGGTGAAACTTGCACCAAATACCTAACCAAAATTCTGAAGCAAAATCAGCTCCAAGTTCACACAATGCCACACTCAATTTTTTTGCAGCAATTTTCTGAAATCACTGTAAAATTATGATTTTGGAAAATGATGGCTAAAACGCACAGCACAGCGAACATGAACTAATCCAAGCAGAGTTCAAATGTCCAGCATAAAACAACACAATTTAATGGCAAATTACTGACACCAAAAGGACAATATTTAGAATTGAGAGTCCTCAGTGGTTGATACCTTTTAATGGCTAACTGAATAGATGGTAACAAATTGCAAGCTTTCGAGACTACTCAGGTCTCTTCATCAGGTATAGACTAAAAGAAATTCTGGAGAATCACATATTTATGCACAAGACATCACAGAAAAAAACAAAACAAACCATGGATAAGACAGGTGACATGAAGCAGAATTACCATGAGTGATAAACAGTTATGTCCATAAATATTAGACCAGTTCTTAGAAAAGGATTGTTTTATTGTCCTCCGATTGGGGTCTGGTTCTGTTGTGATGACCCCACATGGTCTGAGGGGCAAATTCATTAGTTCCTTAGTTAATGTAAAAAGACATAAATCCATGTGACACCTTCATTCCTGCACTAAGACTGTCAAACGTCATCATCAGCTTATATTCCCAGACTCTTCTGTCTCTCTGAGATTTGAAATGACATTTTAATACAAGTAATTTCATGTCCATAATGCTATGATCGGAGAGACAGAAATGTATTGCCACAGGTAGATCCATTCTTTTTTCTCTTATTGTATGGCGATGAGAGTTCATTCTTGTTCTCAGTTTTTGCCCTGTCTCCCCTATATACAGACCCCCAGTTGGACATTTAGTACAAATAATTAGGTACACCACAAATAATTTGGTACACCATAAGGAATATTCACGCTTCAGATACGCTGCTGATTTCCTGTGCATATACTGTATGTGTGTGCACTGTAAAAAAGGGTGAGTAACTGATATATACTGCTACTAAGGTGAGGTTGTGGAAGAGAGGTTCATGTCACAGGTCATACACTACCGTAAGACTGAGCACAACACACAAAGTTGTTATACTGAATCAGCAAGGTGTCACCCAGGCAAAAATTTCAAAGCAGACTCGGGATTTCACGATTTCCTGTTCAATGTCTGACATAAGCAACGTTGAGGACCTTAAATTCAGTGGTGGCCTACGGAAACAATGCAGCAGATGAAAAACACATCAGGCTTCTCTTCTAGATCAGAAAATGTCCAGCAGTGCCATCAATTCAGAACTCACAGCAATCAATTGGGACCCATCTACTGTTAGGCGACATCTGGCCAGACAGAAGGTGATCTAGACTCATGAGTAGTGATGGGCCAACACCTGGATGTTCGGGTCCAGTGGGTTTGGCCAAACATTTAAAAAAAAATTCAGTTCGGGTACAAGAAGAGTACTCGAACCCGAACCCGGACCTCATTCAGATGAATGGGGAGCCCGAAGATCCATTGTATATATTTAAACTACATGAAAAATGAGTAACTTTATAAACAGGAAAGATATATATTTTGGTACCGTGTTAGCCAGTAGATAGAAAAATATTTGGAATTCAGAGTCCTCAGTGGTTGATACCTTTTAATGGCTAACTGAAAAGATGGTAACAAATTGCAAGCTTTCGAGACTACTCAGGTCTCTTCATCAGGCAAAGACTAAAAGAAATTCTGAAGAATCACATATTTATGCACAACATCGCACAGAAAAAAAAAGGAAAAACCATGGATAAGACAGGTGACATGAAGCAGAATTACCATGAGTGATAAACAGTTATGTTCATAAATATTGGGCCAGTTCTTAGATAAGGATTGTTTTATTGTCCTCTGATTGGGGTCTGGTTCTGTTGTGATGACCCCTCAGACTGTCTGAGGGGCAAGTCTGAGGGTCAAGTTCCTTAGTTGATATAAAAAGACAAATTCATGCGACACATTCATTCCTGCAGTGAGAGTGTCAAAGGTCGTCATCAGTTTATATTCCCAGACTCTTCTGTCTCTCTGAGATTTGAAGCTACCTTTTAACACAAGTAATTTCATGTCTATAATGTTATGATTTGGGAGACAAAAATGTATTACCACAGGTAGATCCATTCTTTTTTCTCTTATTGTGTGGCGGTGAGAATTCATTCTTGTTCTAAGCTTTTGCCCTGTCTCCCCCACATAAAGACCCCCAGTTGGACATTTAGTACAAATAATTGGGTACACCACATTAGAAGTGACGCAGCTGAAAGTACCTGGGATCTTGAAGTCCTGATGAGAATTGGGGATCTTTATCTTGTCCGTGGTCATTATAAATGGACAGGTTTTACATTTTTTTCTGATTGCAAGGAAAGGTACCTGCAGCTGTTGGAGAGGACAGGGAGCTCTTGACAATCATGCTTCTTAGATTTGGGGGCTACCTAAAACACAGTAGTGGGGGGTCTGGAAAAATGGATTGTAAGCGGGCATCTTTGTACTCCAATATCCCACACCAGGATGGATTAAATGCCTGCAAATTTTTCCTGGAAAACACAGGGACTGATGCAAATTCTGTGGTTAAACTTATAAAATTCATCCTCACCCACAATTACTTTGAATTTGACACGAAGATCTATCTACAGGAGACTGGCACAGCAATGGGAAGTAAAATGGCCCCACAGTATGCAAATCTTTTCATGGACAAACTTGAAAGCGACTTTTTGTCCTCATGTCCCATTAGGCCTCTGGGGTACTACCGCTACATTGATGATATTTTAATCATCTGGACGGAGTCTGAGCCACAGCTAAAGATGTTCCATGTACAGTTTCATCAATTTCATCCTACCATCAACTTGACACTCAACTACTCCTGTACTGAAATTAACTTTTTGGACACCATCATTAAGCTGCAGAACAATAAAATAGAGACATCCCTGTATCAGAAGCCAATCGACCGTCCCACATACCTTAAATGGGACAGTTTCCATCCAAAACACATAAAAAACTCTATTGTCTACAGCCAAGCCATCAGATACAATCGTATATGTTCCAACCCAATGGATAGGGATGAACACCTTGGTCGCCTCAGAAAGACCTTTTTGATTCAGGGCTACCATCCAAGAACAATTGAAAACCAGATCACAAGAGCCACCAGAATATCAAGGAATCACCTGCTACATTACAAAGCTAAAGAAGAAAACAACCGGGTGCCTCTAGTGGTTTCCTACAATCCAAATCTGGAGGTGCTAAGGGGAGCTGCACGGAAATTACAACCTTTACTACAAAAAGATGCCCGCTTACAATCCATTTTTCCAGACCCCCCACTACTGTGTTTTAGGCAGCCCCCAAATCTAAGAAGCATCATTGTCAAGAGCTCCCTGTCCTCTCCAACAGCTGCAGGTACCTTTCCTTGCAACCAGAAAAAATGTAAAACCTGTCCATTTATAATGACCACGGACAAGATAAAGATCCTCAATTCACATCAGGACTACAAGATACCAGGTACTTTCAGCTGCGACACTTCTAATGTGGTGTACCCAATTATTTGTACTAAATGTCCAACTGGGGGTCTGTATGTGGGGGAGACAGGGCAGAAACTGAGAACAAGGATGAACTCTCACCGACATACAATAAGAGAAAAAAGAATGGATCTACCTGTGGCAATACATTTTTGTCTCCCAAATCATAACATTATGGACATGAAGTTACTTGTGCTAAATGGTAGCTTCAAATCCCAGAGAGACAGAAGAGTCTGGGAATATAAACTGATGACGACCTTTGACACTCACACTGCAGGAATGAATGTGTCGCACGGATTTATGTCTTTTTACATCAACTTGCCCCTCAGAATATGAGGGGTCATCACAACAGAGACCCTAATCAGACCCCCAATAAAACAATCTTTATCTAAGAACTGCTTCATGTCACCTGTCTTATCCATGGTTTTTCCTTTTTTTTTCTGTGCAATGTTGTGCATAAATATGTGATTCTTCAGAATTTCTTTTAGTCTTTGCCTGATGAAGAGACCTGTGTAGTCTCGAAAGCTGCAATCTGTTACCATCTTGTCAGTTAGCCATTAAAAGGTATCAACCACTGAGGACTCTCAATTTCAAATATTTTTCTAACTTTATAAATACATTTCATTCCTTATTTTTCAGCCTGTATTAAACTTGAAAGTTGCATTATTAATTCTGCTAATATCACTCTAATGAGCCGAAAATCGTGCTAATGACTGTAAATACTAAAATGTTTCAGAAGGCAAATTACCAGAACAAAGCTCTGTGCAGGCATGGAGACAGTGAGCGATCTGAAGAAATGTCATCTGTGGCACCAGTAGAATTATGATCGCAGCTCTGGAGTGCGCCGCAGATTGTAGTACAATGTGTTTACCGAGTTCCTCCATTTTTTGTATAGAATAATATTATAGAAGGGTCTGTAAAATTCCAGTGTGAGGTGAAGAATGGACACTGAGGTATCTGGCGAGGCCTGTGCAGGGAGATATAATTACAGGCGGAGATGTTTCACTTTACGCACCATTGTAAGACATGACACGATTGTCATAATTGGATTAAGCCTGGAATGTGGTTCCCCTCTTCCACATGGATACCTTACTGCAGTCATGGGGGAGAAAGTCTCCTTGACATAATATAGGAGGACAGAACGCGTCTACTGAGATTCCTAAACTACATCTGGTGAAGAAGAGACAGTTGTGCACATGTTGGAGCCCTATCTCTGTGTCATTGAGCAAAATAGATATAAACAATGTCGGAATTAAGGGGTTGTCCAGGGTTGGGGTTTAACTCTGACTACAGACTTGTGAATCTTAACATTGTGCACAGTGCACGCTGCCAGGATTCTACGGTGCCGGCCCCCGGGAGCGACGCATAACCTCAAGTATGCGATTTGCATAAATGCGGTCACCTGCCAACTAGACATGTGCAGCCTCACTTAATGCAAGTGAATTGAACGAAGCCGGACAAGTCTAGTCGGAATGTGGCTGGAAGTATGTAAGTGGCATACTTGTGGTCACATGATTGTCTGCTCCCGGCGCCAGCAGCGGAGAATCCTGCCAGTATAAAACTGAACAGCCATTAGGCAGTGAGGGTAGGAAAAGGCTCAAGGTAGTGGAGGTCAAAGGGCAGCCGCAATAAATATTAGTCTGAAAAAGACAAAAGACTCTGATCAGGTTCTTGACATGGTGACACTTTTGTAAATGAGTTATATCTGGTATTGCAACTAGGTTCCACCCCGTTGAATGCTGTAATACCAGACCCATCCTGTGAGCTGGGGTGGAGCTGTTGCTGGGAGAAAAATAAGAAAACCTTTTGCTTCTCCTAGTCTCAAACTCTACACTTTCCCTACCAAGAGATTTTCCACTTTGTGCTTTTATTTTTTTCCTCCCCTCTTACAAAAGCCTTAACTTTTTTTTAATTATTTCCTTATCGAGCCATAATACAATGCTTGTTATTTGCAGGGCGAGTTGTACTTTTGAGAAGATGCCATCCATTTTATCAAGTGACGTACTGGAAAATCTAAAAAAAAAAAAATGGGGTAAAGTTGCGAAAAAAATACATATGATGTTTTGATCGCTTCTTAATGCTTATTTTGTGACGTTACAACTGCCAAAAAAGACGCAATTTCTTTGCAATATTGTTTGATCAAACTTTTACTGACGTGATTTTTTTGTTGTTTATTTTTAATGGGGGAAAAAAGGGGGTGATTAGAATTTTTAGATTTTTTCCATATTTTTTAAAACTTTTTTTTTATTTTGCTGTAATCTGTAGTTCCCTTTGGGGACTTGAACCTGCGATTGTCTGATCGCTTGAAGCAAAAACTGCAATACTATAGTACCGCTGTGTATATGAAAATCACTGTCTTCTATGAACACAAGCATGGAGGTCTTCAGTAGACCCCTAACTGACGTGGTACCCATCACTGGGGGTGGTGATGGCTAATTCAAATTGCGAGCCCCCAGGCCTCACACTGTGAGTGCCGCTGTCTCAGATTAACAGTGGCATTTAACTGGTGAGCAGAGCTCAGTTCCACCCGCGGCTGTTAGAGGCAGACGATGGCTGAATAATAAAGCCATCATCTGCCTGCAAAGATGCAAGCTCAATTCTTAAGACTGCATCAAAGACAGGGAGGCAACACGTGATGTACCAGCTTTTTTATTTTTTTAGAATCGAAAGTTATACTCCATCTATAGGATACTTGTTGAACACTGGCATTTCTAATGCTGGGACTCCTAACAATCTCAAAATTGGGGCTTTGGATGCTGAAAACCAAAGTCCTTTCTTGAAAGAAGCAAATTTTTCCTGCAACTTACTCTTTATTCCACTAGATGGCAGACTAAACCTAGCTATAAATTGAATCCGCTACATAGAATGATGATTATAGCGCGAGTCACCCTGAAAAAGTGTCATCATGCCATGACATTATTATTAGGTTTTATGGCTGGTACTGTTATAAGCAGGGATGAGCGGACCAAAGGATGTTTGGGTTCGGCGTGTTCGATCGTACTGCAGTCCAAAGTTTGTTTCGGGTACCAGAACTTGGCCCGAAGTTGATCCCGAACACGAACCCCATAGAAGCCAGTGTGGACCCAAAACGTTTGTGTTGTAAAATGTTGGTATTAAGGGGTAGGAGGCTGCAAAAGGAAGGAAAATGGGGGCAAAGGCTTGACAATTGCCCTGCAAACAAGTGTGTTTAGCGAAATGACTTAAAATAACTTAGAATAATAAATAAAAATCTTGATCCAGGAGGTGGCGGTCCAAGAGGAGGAGGTGGAGCTGCACCTTTTGTGAGTTGACTCAGAGAACTGCTGACTCCAGTCTGGGGGGCGGCGAAATGCAGCTGCCGGGGGGAAAAGACACTTCGGACAGCCGCATTAGACGGCCCAACTGCACCCCCCTGCCGGCCGCGTCCAAGGCACATGCCCCGGCTGCCTCCCCCTAGATATGCCTCTGACTGGTGGTGTGCAATAACGGGCGAAATCTCGTAGCAGATATGGGCCTAGCCGGTTTGACGCACATCCCTTGCCTGACACAGCGAAAGTTCTTTACTATACAATACGAATGTTCTCTTCACAAAAGTGGTACACCCGTTCACGAGAGTTACCATGTAGATTCTCTCTCTGGAACTCTGGCCCTAGTGGGGGTCATCGGGTTTTCCCGCTAGGCCGCAAGTCTTTCTGACGAAGTCTATTAAAGCGCGCTGTATCTCCCATGCACCAACTGTCCACCTCCCAACCTATTGTCCTGACCCAGGACCGTATGTCAAAACTGGAAGTGATGGCCCTGCTCATTCACGCTGTTCCTCTGCGGTCGCAGGCGTGCCTCTTTAGTCTCATAGCGGATATTCGTTGCTTGACCGTTGGCGAAAATCTGCTGAGCCTGGAGCAGGGAGGACTGGGGCTCGTCTCTTGATAGGCGATGTCTGGTCTCTGGGCCTTGATTGGCGTAGGGCACTGGTCCCGGTCTTGACTGGCACAGCTGGAACTCTATGTCTTCCAGAACAGTCTGACCCTTGACAGGTGGTGAAAGGCACCCTGGTGGCGCAGACTTCCCGCTGAGGCCTCAGCGCTATCCCTGGTCCGCGTCTGTTCCTCTCGTTCTCTTGGAGCCAAATCTGTCCATAGTTTGGCACGTAGGGTTTTATATCCCGGGGCTCCATCCTGTGAGTTACCTGACTAGGTCCAGCACATGAAGCTGCTCCCTTTGTAATTCTTTTGGTACAAATTGGTTCCAACTGATTGCGCCTGGTTAGCAGATGCCGGTCTTTCCTTACTATGGTTACATTCCGAGAGGTCTCTTCAGTGGTATCACTGCTTCCGCTTACATTCTTCCCCTCTTTTAGCTCGCCAGTCCTCGGGGGAGTGGAACCTTTGTGTGTTCGAAGTTTGCCCATGGGTATCCCAAGTTCGACCAACATTTGAGCACACTCCCAGGTTTTCTGCTGTATTTGTGACCAGACAAATTCATCTTAAGCATACTGAGTGGGGGGAACTCTGGTGTTGGCCCACTCAGTCCTGTGATGCTCTTCTTGTAAAGAATCTTCTGGAGTACTTGGAGACTCAGTCGTTTTCTGTCCCATTTGAAAGCGGCATTGGCATCTCCGGTGAACTCAACAGCACTATGACCCATGCTTCATCCTCTTCCGGGACTCCAACTGACGCTTGTTCTCCGACTTCAGCTCCAGTTCAGAAATCTCTCGTCCGATTCGCCCAAACAGCAGCATGTAGGGAGTGTAGTCGGTAGTCGCGTGGACTCTGTTGTTGCAGACCCACACTAGTTCAGACACAAATTTGGGCAACTTCATCTTCTTGTGCTCTTCCAGGGTCCGCAATATTTGTAATAGGATCTGGTTGAAGCATTCACAGGCTCAGTTCCCTTTTGGGTGGTACAGCATAGTTTGAGGCTTATGAATCCCGTAGATACAATAAAGTTCACCTTGCAAGCAGGCCCCTTGGTTGGAGTGAATTTGCTTGGGGCACCCGTATATGCGAATGAAGTCCCGACAGATGGCTCTGGCTGCAGCTTTGGCTGTCTGATCCTGGGTTGGGGTCACCACTACGAACTTGGTGAAATGGTCACTCATCACCAAACAATATTCATAGCCGTTGTCCGAAGTTCCGATCATCAGATAGTTCGGATAGCCAGAATAGTTCAGCTCACACTGACATTTTCAGCAAACATCTTCGATCTTCTGTCGTAGTTGGGGCCAATATACCAGCTGTTGCAATCTCCGAAAGGTCTTCCCGAAGCCAAAGTGAACACCTCTCTCATGAGCTTCTTTAACTAGCTGCACCACTCATGGGAGGCACTCTCTGGAGCCACCACCTGCCAGGTAACATCGAACTCTCAAGAAAGCTGAATTCTTCAGCACAGTAGGCCACCTCTCAGGAAGAGCCTTTCCCACTGGTCCAAGATCGGCAGGGTGCTTTGGGGTAAAGCAGTCCTAACCTCCTGATCAGGCCTTTGCCCCAGAGCGACCCATTTCCTCAGTTTCGCCAGCTCCGAATCATACTGTTGTAGATGTATCCACTCGTCTCATGAACGGTGCAAAATCTGGGTGGGTCTGGATTCTTCTTTAGATTCCTGGGTGGCTATTACAGCTTCAGCAAACTGTTTAGAGTCCGGAATCTCAACGCCTTCCAGCTCTCCATCTATTTATTTCTACGGGTTGGCTTGAGTGGCCCGGGACAAGGTGTCTGCATGCGTGTTCTGGGACTTAGACCGGTAGATCTTAAACTGGTATTTGAATGTTCTTTTGACCCATCACTGCTCTAGTGCACCCAGCTTCACAATTTCTAAGTGGGCCAAACATTTGTTGTCTGTTCGCACATGAATTTCTGACCCTGACAACTACCTTGCAAATTTTTAAGTCATGGCCCATACTAATGCTAGCAACTCCAGTTTAAACGAACTAATTGTCCGGATTCTTTTCCGTGTCTCTCAGTGACCTACTGGCATATGCGATCACTCGCTCTCTCATCTAAGCCTGTACTGTCCACAATCCGTACAGGCTTCTATCAGTGCAAAGCACGAAGGTGATGGCTCCAGAAGTGCACACAGCTGAAAACTTTGCCGATTGGCTGCGCTGTAGCCTTTCAAGAAACTTTATTCAGCATCCGATCCCGAACAGTACAACGAACCTCCAGCAGATGTCTGTTTGCAGAGTTCAGCACCAGACACTAGGTGCCTGATGCAAACCCCAAACTATACACGTGGGGTTAGCTCATCTCCAGTTGTAAGGGCACTTATTATAAGCACAACCTACTCGGTGTTAACTCTTTAACACTAGGAATGGGCGGAACCAAATGGTAACGTTCAAGGTCCATACCGAACAGTGTCTGTGCGGAACCTGACCACGAACTTCTCCCTGAAGTCCGCGTTCGGCTACTTTCACACTTGCGTCGTGCACTGCATGTCGCAATGTGTCGTTTAGGAGAAAAAACGCATCCTGCAAAATTGCTTGCAGGATGCGTTTTTTCTCCATTCACTAACATTAGCGACGGTGGCGCCGTGTTGTAGCGGACTGTTAGCCGCAAAAAACGTTACATGTAACATTTTTTGCAGCGTTGTGTCCGCCATTTCCGACCACGCATGCGTTGCCGGAACTCCACCCCCACCTCCCTGCAACTCAATGGGGCAGCGGATGCGCTGGAAAAATGCATCTGCTGCCCCCGTTGTGCGGCGCTTGCACAGAATGCATCGGTACGTCAGGCCGACGCAGCGCGACGGCCCCGTACCGACGCTAATGTGAGAGTAGCCTTAGTGTTTGCGTTAGGCAGCCTGAACATCCAGTGTTTTCCAGTCTGTCATCTGTGTGACGACAAGAGAAATAACGGCTCTGATCGGCAGCAAGTTGATTACTGCCAGTCAGAACGCTGCGGTTCCCTGACAGCTTGTGAACCAGTAGCTGTGACCAGCGGTAAAGAGGTTACCGCTGGTCACAGGCGTCGGGGGCTGATGAGAGTACTGCGCTCATCATCGTAAGCTTGGTCTCACTGATAGCAGGTGAGTCTGATGAAAGTATTCACCCACCAGTCCCTTTCTAATGAAAAAAAAAAACATTACGTGGGGTGTCTTCTATTTTTGCTAACCAACGTGGGTAACACCGACAGCAAGTTGCAACACTCAGCTGTCAGTGTTATCTTGGCTGGTTGTCAAAAATAGAGGAGTCCTCACGCTGTAGTTTTTTAAAAATTATTATTATTCGTATTTAAATTTTAAGAAAACAGCGTGGGTTCCCCCTCTTTATGACAACTAGCTACGGTGTCGAGACCCATTTTTAATAACCAGCCAATATAACGTGAACAGTCCAGAGAAATCCACATTTTTCTTATATGTTAATGAGCTGTTAAGATCTATGGGCCTGGCATAGATCTTCCCAGGAATCTACTTTCCAAAATTCTCATTGGGGTCTGTTACAAACCCCCAAATATAACAGAAAGCATGGAAAGTCTACTTCTAAAGCAGATAGATGAAGCTGCAACCCATAATGAGGTCCTGGTTATGGGGGACTTTAACTACCCGGATATTAACTGGGAAACAGAAACCTGTGAAACCCATAAAGGCAACAGGTTTCTGCTAATAACCAAGAAAAATTATCTTTCACAATTGGTGCAGAATCCAACCAGAGGAGCAGCACTTTTAGACCTAATACTATCTAATAGACCTGACAGAATAACAAATCTGCAGGTGGTTGGGCATTTAGGAAATAGCGACCACAATATTGTGCAGTTTCACCTGTCTTTCACTAGGGGGACTTGTCAGGGAGTCACAAAAACATTGAACTTTAGGAAGGCAAAGTTTGAACAGCTTAGAGATGCCCTTAATCTGGTAGACTGGGACAATATCCTCAGAAATAAGAATACAGATAATAAATGGGAAATGTTTAAGAACATCCTAAATAGGCAGTGTAAGCGGTTTATACCTTGTGGGAATAAAAGGACTAGAAATAGGAAAAACCCAATGTGGCTAAACAAAGAAGTAAGACAGGCAATTAACAGTAAAAAGAAAGCATTTGCACTATTAAAGCAGGATGGCACCATTGAAGCTCTAAAAAACTATAGGGAGAAAAATACTTTATCTAAAAAACTAATTAAAGCTGCCAAAAAGGAAACAGAGAAGCACATTGCTAAGGAGAGTAAAACTAATCCCAAACTGTTCTTCAACTATATCAATAGTAAAAGAATAAAAACTGAAAATGTAGGCCCCTTAAAAAATAGTGAGGAAAGAATGGTTGTAGATGACGAGGAAAAAGCTAACATATTAAACACCTTCTTCTCCACGGTATTCACGGTGGAAAATGAAATGCTAGGTGAAATCCCAAGAAACAATGAAAACCCTATATTAAGGGTCACCAATCTAACCCAAGAAGAGGTGCGAAACCGGCTAAATAAGATTGAAATAGATAAATCTCCGGGTCCGGATGGCATACACCCACGAGTACTAAGAGAACTAAGTAATGTAATAGATAAACCATTATTTCTTATTTTTAGGGACTCTATAGAGACAGGGTCTGTTCCGCAGGATTGGCGCATAGCAAATGTGGTGCCAATATTCAAAAAGGGCTCTAAAAGTGAACCTGGAAACTATAGGCCAGTAAGTCTAACCTCTATTGTTGGTAAAATATTTGAAGGGTTTCTGAGGGATGTTATTCTGGATTATCTCAATGAGAATAACTGTTTAACTCCATATCAGCATGGGTTTATGAGAAATCGCTCCTGTCAAACCAATCTAATCAGTTTTTATGAAGAGGTAAGCTATAGGCTGGACCACGGTGAGTCATTGGACGTGGTATATCTCGATTTTTCCAAAGCGTTTGATACCGTGCCGCACAAGAGGTTGGTACACAAAATGAGAATGCTTGGTCTGGGGGAAAATGTGTGTAAATGGGTTAGTAACTGGCTTAGTGATAGAAAGCAGAGGGTGGTTATAAATGGTATAGTCTCTAACTGGGTCGCTGTGACCAGTGGGGTACCGCAGGGGTCGGTATTGGGACCTGTTCTCTTCAACATATTCATTAATGATCTGGTAGAAGGTTTACACAGTAAAATATCGATATTTGCAGATGATACAAAACTATGTAAAGCAGTTAATACAAGAGAAGATAGTATTCTGCTACAGATGGATCTGGATAAGTTGGAAACTTGGGCTGAAAGGTGGCAGATGAGGTTTAACAATGATAAATGTAAGGTTATACACATGGGAAGAGGGAATCAATATCACCATTACACACTGAACGGGAAACCACTGGGTAAATCTGACAGGGAGAAGGACTTGAGGATCCTAGTTAATGATAAACTTACCTGGAGCAGCCAGTGCCAGGCAGCAGCTGCCAAGGCAAACAGGATCATGGGGTGCATTAAAAGAGGTCTGGATACACATGATGAGAGCATTATACTGCCTCTGTACAAATCCCTAGTTAGACCGCACATGGAGTACTGTGTCCAGTTTTGGGCACCGGTGCTCAGGAAGGATATAATGGAACTAGAGAGAGTACAAAGGAGGGCAACAAAATTAATAAAGGGGATGGGAGAACTACAATACCCAGATAGATTAGCGAAATTAGGATTATTTAGTCTAGAAAAAAGACGACTGAGGGGCGATCTAATAACCATGTATAAGTATATAAGGGGACAATACAAATATCTCGCTGAGGATCTGTTTATACCAAGGAAGGTGACGGTCATAAGGGGGCATTCTTTGCGTCTGGAGGAGAGAAGGTTTTTCCACCAACATAGAAGAGGATTCTTTACTGTTAGGGCAGTGAGAATCTGGAATTGCTTGCCTGAGGAGGTGGTGATGGCGAACTCAGTCGAGGGGTTCAAGAGAGGCCTGGATGTCTTCCTGGAGCAGAACAATATTGTATCATACAATTATTAGGTTCTGTAGAAGGACGTAGATCTGGGGATTTATTATGATGGAATATAGGCTGAACTGGATGGACAAATGTCTTTTTTCGGCCTTACTAACTATGTTACTATGTTATGTTACTTCCAGAGCTTATTTTATATTAAAGACGGCGTTACCAGTGAGACATGTAGATCAGGAGAGCAGACTGTCAGTCGTTATTACATGTCTCACACTGGTAACATCCCCGGTCATGTAAAATAAGCCCTAGAGGCAGATTCTCAAGGAGATCGATGTCTGTCCCACAGATCTTAACAGCTCATTTACATATTAAGAAAAATGTGGATTTCTCTGGACTAAAACATCGGATCGCAGATATCAAGGTATCATTTTATTCAGCTTTCTGTAACCTACGTGTCCATATAGACGGCTTAGAAGGGATGATCACACAGAGATTCCCTTTAATGCTATATATCAGGATATTGTCAGCTGCAGGAACAATACTTTAGTTTTATGGCTGCGTTTGCTTCTCTTCGACTCTTGACCTGAGTGGGCTCCTGTAGCAGCTACTGTGGCTGCTAAACCTGAGCTTACACCCATGCTCTTAAAGGGATGTATTTTTTGAAAAATTGCTCACTTAGGGACAGAAAACAAAAATGGTGAAAAAAAAACAAATTAAAAGTCACTTTAATAATACAATGGGTTGGCGCAAGGTAATTATAAAACACAGGTATTTGCTGCAACACAAAGGACAATACCACAAAATTGTCAACCCAAAACAAAATTAGTAAACTGCGTAGTGTACGCAAAAATGCCTTGTGAAAGGTGATGACAAAACTTATTATAAATATAATGACTAAAAACAACCAATGGATTTGACAAAATAAAAAGCCACATAGATAAAATGCGAAGCAAGTCCCAAGAGTGAGCTGAATAGCTCCACAATGTGTAAAGTCAAAACGACTTGTGTATAAAGTCCCCGACTTTGGGTTACCTCTCAAGATGCTGGAGTCTGTGATATCAAGTTCCTGTTTACAGCAGCCAAAAAAAGGGGAAGGAAAAAATACCTTACAGGAGCGCGGTCCCGGCCGGTGACACCCGCTTCCTGAGCCTGCTACCTGCCGGCGTGGGAGCGTAAGTATGCTCGTGCTTGAAGTCCGTAGCAGCAGGACCTTGCGTGACGTAAAGAGTCACGTGACTGGCGAGGTAAGAGGCGTAGTGAGGACCAATTCCAACGCGTTTCGGAGAACACGGTCTCCTTCGTCAGGGATGGTCCTTGAAACAAAGGCTGCTTTATAGGCGAACAGCAATTACTGCAGGAGGAGGGAATATGTTAAGTGAACGCAAATAGTTCCACCTCAGTATTGAGGCCAGTTGGTATCAATGAGACCAGGTTAAATATCCATTTGCTCTCGGCTCTGGACATTTTCTTAATAAAGTCACCTTTCCTCCAGTGTTTCTTTATTATTTCCAGACCTGTGATTATTGTGCCATTAATAGAACCATTGTGTTTATCCTTATAATGCTTAGACAGTGGATGTCCAACAAACTTATTCTTAATATTTCGCAAATGCTCTTTTATTCTTATATTTAGTGGGCGTTTTGTACGACCCACATAAATTTTACAGCAAGGGCATTTCAGGGAATAAATTACCACAGGGGTGGTAGAGGTAATGGCATCCCGAATTTTCAATTCAATTATTCAATTAGAGATAACTGTTTTGTAGTCCTCAATCGTTTGCACACTTTACAATTTCGGCATGGAAAAAAGCCACATATTTTTCCGCCTGGGATTACTTATTTGATTATAACTAGGTATCGACGGGGCCATCGGATTCCCCAAATTGTGGGATTTTTTAAAGATGAATCTGGGGTTAGGAGGAATTGTGTCACCAATAATTTTATCCTCCTTTAACATATCCTAGTGTTTCCCAACAATTTTTTTCAAAATGTGTGCATTCGAATTATATTGGACAATGGTAGGGATGTCATTTAAAATATCTGATTTTCCTATATCTTTCTTACCACCACTTATTAGGTCATTTCGTAACTTCTTAATTACCATGTGTCTAGCATTTAATAAATGGTTTGTGTCATACCCTTTGTTTAAAAAATTAGCAGTTAGTAAATCTGCCTCCATATTGAAATCCTGGGGGCGTGAGCAGTTTCTGTATACACGAGTAAACTGACTTCTTGGCCCATTTAAAAGCCAGCTGGGGAGGTGGCAGCTATCCTTAGAAATATAATTTTAAAATCAAGATAATAAACCATTTCCGTACTAATTGTAGCAGTAAAATTTAAAAAAATACTATTTTTATTGATATCACTTAAAAACTGTCTCAAAGAATCTGAACCACCTGACCAAATTAATATAATATCATAAATATAGCGGTGCCAGAGGACCAGGTTCTCGTCCAGCCCGCTGTCCCCATATATGGCAGTCTCTTCCCAACTGCCCACGTAGAGGTTGGCGTAGCTGGGCGCGAACCTGGTCCCCATGGCAGTGCCCCACTGTTAGGAGTAGTAGTTCGCTTCAAAAATCAAATAGTTATGTGTTATAATAAAATAAATACATTCTTTAATAAACAATATTTGTTCATAAGGGAGGGAACCTGCTTTCTCTAAAAAATAGACTACTGCTTCGCAACCTTTAGTATGCTGGATAACTGTGTAAAGGGAAATGATGTCAAGTGTCCCTAAAAAGTATTGTTCTTGCCATCGGGTTTGAATTAAGATTTGTAGAATGTGCGCACTGTCTCTCAAATATGATGGTAATGAGGAGTATCAACATATTTTGACTTGCTGGATGTCAGGCATTGAATGCCTGAAAATATAGGACGACTTTTTTTTTTTTTTTTAAACATTTGTGTACTTTTGGCAAATAATAAAAAGTAGCAATTCTAGGGTGTGGGGTGTTGATAAAATCATGTTCCTGTTTATTCAAAATTCTAAGATCTAACCCTTTTTTTATTTTTATTAACGCCTGCATTTCTTTTGTGTACTTTATTGAGGGGTCATTTTTCAATTTTTTATAAGATTTTACATCACTAAGTCGTAATGCTTCTTCCTTATAATCAATTGTATTTAAAATGACTATTCCACCACCTTTGTCCGAATGGCGGATCACTAGGTCTTTATTCTCCTGCAGTTGTTTTATAGCTTTTCGTTCATTAAAATTTAAGTTGTACCTAAAATTTGAACATTTCTTATCGCTAATTTTGCGAATATCCCTGATGACATTTTTTTTTTTTTTTTTTTTAAGAGCCTCAAAGGACTCAGAGTATTCGTTCAAAGGTTTAAAGCTAGATTTATTGCGCAAATTAGTGTGTATATAATATGGAGCTTCGTTTTCCCCATCATTAGACATAGCTGCATTCTTCCTTTGGAAGTGTTTTTTTGTTGCTAATTTTCTCAAACAATTTAATTCCAATAAAGGCCTGAAATGTATTGAATTTCGCAGCTGGGGCATACTTAAGTCCTTTATTAAGAAGATCAATTTCATTTTGATTTAGGGCATAATTACTAAGATTAAAATTTTTTTGCTGTTGCTCATTTTTATTTATTTTTTTCTGTTCTTTTCTTTTTTTGGCGATTTGCCCACCTCTGCACCCCCCTCTTTCGTTTCTTTTTGGGGCAAGCCGAAAAAACTGAATATTGCTTTGTCTTTTACGGACTTGCTTTCTTCCCCCCATAGGTTTGTCTTCAAAAGTAAAAAAAAAAATTAGACAGTCTGTAACAAATATGTTGTGATATTTTAAAACATCACAAATCAGCTGAAAACATCTTGAAAATGAAAAGCAACCCCGATATTGTCAAGGAAACTTAAAAAGTTGTTGAAGGATGAATAAAATCTAGTCTACAAAAAAGGCACAAAAAGACAATGAACTTGCTGAAAACATAAAAAGACAGCAAACTTTTAATAAACAGTTCAAGGTTTCTCAATATGTGCACTAGTCGGACTTGGTGGAAATTCTGCTGTGCATTGGCACTAAATCGGAGAATTTGGCATGGGCACCAACAACTGCTGAATTTGGCATGGGCACCAACAACTGCTGAATTTGGCATGGGCACCAACAACTGCTGAATTTGGCATGGGCACCAACAACTGCTGAATTTGGCATGGGCACCAACAACTGCTGAATTTGGCATGGGCACCAACAACTGCTGAATTTAGCATGGGCACCAACAACTGCTGAATTTGGCATCGGCACCAACAACTGCTGAATTTGGCATCGGCACCAACAACTGCTGAATTTGGCATCGGCACCAACAACTGCTGAATTTGGCATCAGCACTAACAACTGCTGAATTTGGCATCAGCACTAACTGCTGAATTTGGCATCGGCACCAACAACTGCTGAATTTGGCATGGGCACCAACAACTGCTGAATTTGGCATGGGCACCAACAACTGCTGAATTTGGCATGGGCACCGACAACTGCTGAATTTGGCATGGGCACCGACAACTGCTGAATTTGGCATGGGCACCAACAACTGCTGAATTTGGCATCGGCACCAACAACTGCTGAATTTGGCATCGGCACCAACAACTGCTGAATTTGGCATCGGCACCAACAACTGCTGAATTTGGCATCAGCACTAACAACTGCTGAATTTGGCATCAGCACTAACTGCTGAATTTGGCATCGGCACTAACAACTGCTGAATTTGGCATGGGCACCAACAACTGCTGAATTTGGCATCAGCACTAACTGCTGAATTTGGCATCGGCACCAACAACTGCTGAATTTGGCATGGGCACCAACAACTGCTGAATTTGGCATCAGCACTAACTGCTGAATTTGGCATCGGCACCAACAACTGCTGAATTTGGCATCGGCACTAACAACTGCTGAATTTGGCATCAGCACTAACTGCTGAATTTGGCATCGGCACTAACAACTGCTGAATTTGGCATGGGCACCAACAACTGCTGAATTTGGCATGGGCACCAACAACTGCTGAATTTGGCATGGGCACCAACAACTGCTGAATTTGGCATCGGCACCAACAACTGCTGAATTTGGCATCGGCACCAACAACTGCTGAATTTGGCATCGGCACCAACAACTGCTGAATTTGGCATCGGCACCAACAACTGCTGAATTTGGCATGGGCACCGACAACTGCTGAATTTGGCATGGGCACCAACAACTGCTGAATTTGGCATGGGCACCAACAACTGCTGAATTTAGCATGGGCACCAACAACTGCTGAATTTGGCATCGGCACCAACAACTGCTGAATTTGGCATCGGCACCAACAACTGCTGAATTTGGCATCGGCACCAACAACTGCTGAATTTGGCATCAGCACTAACAACTGCTGAATTTGGCATCAGCACTAACTGCTGAATTTGGCATCGGCACTAACAACTGCTGAATTTGGCATGGGCACCAACAACTGCTGAATTTGGCATCAGCACTAACTGCTGAATTTGGCATCGGCACCAACAACTGCTGAATTTGGCATGGGCACCAACAACTGCTGAATTTGGCATCAGCACTAACTGCTGAATTTGGCATCGGCACCAACAACTGCTGAATTTGGCATCAGCACTAACAACTGCTGAATTTGGCATCAGCACTAACTGCTGAATTTGGCATCGGCACCAACAACTGCTGAATTTGGCATCGGCACCAACAACTGCTGAATTTGGCATCGGCACCAACAACTGCTGAATTTGGCATCGGCACCAACAACTGCTGAATTTGGCATCGGCACCAACAACTGCTGAATTTGGCATCGGCACCAACAACTGCTGAATTTGGCATCGGCACCAACAACTGCTGAATTTGGCATCGGCACCAACAACTGCTGAATTTGGCATCGGCACCAACAACTGCTGAATTTGGCATCGGCACCAACAAATGCTGAATTTGGCATCGACACCAACAACTGCTGAATTTGGCATCGGCACCAACAACTGCTGAATTTGGCATCGGCACCAACAAATGCTGAATTTGGCATCGACACCAACAACTGCTGAATTTGGCATCGGCACTAACTGCTGAATTTGGCATCGGCACTAACAACTGCTGAATTTGGCATCAGCACTAACTGCTCAATTTGGCATCGGCACTAACAACTGCTGAATTTGGCATGGGCACCAACAACTGCTGAATTTGGCATCAGCACTAACTGCTGAATTTGGCATCGGCACCAACAACTGCTGAATTTGGCATCGGCACCAACAACTGCTGAATTTGGCATCGGCACCAACAAATGCTGAATTTGGCATCGACACCAACAACTGCTGAATTTGGCATCGGCACTAACTGCTGAATTTGGCATCGGCACTAACAACTGCTGAATTTGGCATCAGCACTAACTGCTCAATTTGGCATCGGCACTAACAACTGCTGAATTTGGCATGGGCACCAACAACTGCTGAATTTGGCATCAGCACTAACTGCTGAATTTGGCATCGGCACCAACAACTGCTGAATTTGGCATCGGCACCAACAACTGCTGAATTTGGCATCGGCACCAACAACTGCTGAATTTGGCATCGGCACCAACAACTGCTGAATTTGGCATCGGCACCAACAACTGCTGAATTTGGCATCGGCACCAACAACTGCTGAATTTGGCATCGACACCAACAACTGCTGAATTTGGCATCGGCACTAACTGCTGAATTTGGCATCGGCACTAACAACTGCTGAATTTGGCATGGGCACCAACAACTGCTGAATTTGGCATCGGCACCAACAACTGCTGAATTTGGCATCGGCACTAACTGCTGAATTTGGCATCGGCACTAACAACTGCTGAATTTGGCATGGGCACCAACAACTGCTGAATTTGGCATCAGCACTAACTGCTGAATTTGGTATCGGCACCAACAACTGCTGAATTTGGCATCGGCACCAACAACTGCTGAATTTGGCATCGGCACCAACAACTGCTGAATTTGGCATCGGCACCAACAACTGCTGAATTTGGCATCGGCACCAACAACTGCTGAATTTGGCATCCGTACTAATTGCTGAATTTGGCATCCGCACTAACTGCTAAATTTGGCATCGGCACCAACAACTGTTGAATTTGACATTGTTACTAAATTGCTGAATTTGACATAGTTAATACATTTTCTGAATTTTGAAAAGGGTGATAACTGAAGTAATTATCAAGCCATAAATGGGAAATTCGCTATACTGGTCAATTTCGTAAAACGTCATCCATCACGGTCCTGTCGGACTTCTCCGCACATTTTCCGCTGTGCATACGCCGCATATCAACATAGCCCAATTCTTACAAATCCATGACAAATCTTAAAAAACAAAAAAAGTTCAAAGAAATGGAAGATCCAAAAGGTGTAGAGAAATTACCATCATTTTAATCATCTTAAGTTATTACAAGACAGAAGTCTCCCTCCGAGGCGATTAGTATTGTGCTTTTCATTACAGAAATCTCAGTATATACATAAGAAACTACTGTACAGCATCTGAGATCAGTAAATAGATATATGGAAAGTTTTTTTTAATTTTTTTCAGATTTATTTAATTTACAAAAAGAAAAAAAAACAAACAGGCTGTAAATAAATAAAGTACAATCCATGAAATAACATTGTTCTACATCACAGCTTTCTGCATATTGTGTCCGCTGTGCGATCGAAACCAAGCACGAAAATAAACGGCAAGAACTATTGCAGAGTGAAGCCTGAGATATAAGTGTGAATGTCGGTCATCGGTAGAATCCGGCGATCCAGCAGATCCTCATCCAAGGCTACATTTATGGCAATGGGAAATTAACATGTGTAATAAGCAGGCGGCACGGAGCGCTGGGATTCCACCATGTAAAGAAGTTTTCTTAGCTGTAAAAGTTCTTTGCCAACATTTACAACCCAATAGTAGGTCCCATTTATCCAAGCATTTTTGGAACACCACACAAATTGTTTATTGGCCAGGGAATATGTCTGGCGGAGGGTGAATTCAATTTTTTGTCCTTTTTTCTCCAATACGGAAAGTTCTAAAACTTTGCAAATCACTATTATTATTAGGGGACTTGTTTTCATTCTTGTAAAAAAAAAAAAAACAAAAAAAAACATCCAAACCCGGTCTATTTACAGAACATACGAACGTGGAGTACAGATGATGGCAGTGAAAGGATCACTCACCGCCTGCCATGTTCTGAGTGTTTTCCTGCAGCAGCATATCCCCAAAATTCAACAAGGGCTTTGCGATGACACGTGTCGCCAAAATTCGCTTGGTGCCGCAATACAAGGGATTGGATAAGTTGCATTGCGACCTCGAGGGTCCTGCAACAAGCAAGTTGCAAAAAAAAAATACAAAATCAGAAGAAGCTGGACTTCTTGAGACTTGCATATTTCTTGCAGCACCCTCCAGGTCGACCCCATTCCCTTGTGCTGTCCCGCGATGTAGCAATGGAACGCAGCGAACCTTGGCTCGGAACAAGTGTCATGGCCAAAGTTGTTGTATAGCGGTAGCGAGACATAGGCGCGGAGCCGAACCATTCACTGCCATCATCTGTACTCCAAATTAATATGGTCTAGACTGGGGAGTAGCATGATTTTTAAAGCCACTTACATGATTTTTTTTTTTTTTTTACAGGAATGAAGACAAATCCCCTAATAAAGTGATTCATGAAGTTTCATAAATTTCCAAAATAGACAAAATTATAAAAAAATAAATAAAAGTTTAGTTACATACACGAGTATAAAGATCTGATACTGGTCACCATAACCAGCCACAGACACGACAGCCGACGATTGTCATTAGGTTGGTCGTTATCGAGGTCTAGCCTTCCACCGATCGGCACGTTAGTTCTATGATGGGGATAAGCAGCTTCTGAAAAATTCTGCTCATCTAAGAGGAAAAATAGGGGTTTGGCCAAAAATGGTCCAACTTGGACAATCCTATTTTTTTCTGAATTATTGCGCCACATAGAAGTTGCCACCTAAGACCAGAGATGGGTCTCATATAGGGGCAGAGCTAGTCTAGATATCCAAATTATAATGCCCCCCAAGAATTCCATGTAAAAATTTTGGAAGGCTGGATTGAAAGATTTTGACATCCTAAGAAAGAACCCAAAGTGGCATCAGTGGACTCAATAGTCCCACCAAGGGCAAATAATCTATTTTTGTATTTCATCTTTGGACACCAACACTGAAACTATTAGAACCGTCCTTTGGGGAAAAAGCCCCAAAACTCACAAATATATTTGTCAGTATCAGGTTTATAGAACAGCTCAAAAGTGACCAAATAAAGTGTGCAACCGGGAGTCAAGAACAAGGTTCATTTTTATAGCAGCTGTGAAGAAACCGTGGAAGAAGTCCTCCAGAAAGTGCAATTGTACAGCTACAGCACAAGACGACCGAGTCCAGTTCATCAAAGTCCAGTCTACGACCCATTGGAGCTCGCCCATAGAACATGGACAATGTACACAACTTTATTGACGACTCTCGGTGTACAACAACAAGTGAACGTATGCACAAAGAGCATGGAAATCACAACTTTCCACAACATAAGCCACAATTAGACATCAGATCCCCGGACAGGGAAATTCCAGTGTTTAGGACTTGGTGCAGCTCTACCTGAAGGGCATTATTTTCGGAGGGTAATGTTGTCTTCTCGCTGTCCTTCCTCCTGGTAAAGTTGGGGAACGTAAAGACTGATCATAGTTGGTCGATAATAGACACCAGTCTGGGAACGTATCAGGAGTTTGGTCAGTACGGATACGTCACCATTGGTCTCACAGTTTGAAGATCTTAAGAAATATTTCTGAATTATGTAAAGACAAAATGTCAACTTTTCACCAAGGAGCTTCATAGTCACCCAAAGATTTACTTCCTTAACTTAACCGGAGTTTTCAAACCGTTCTCCACTATCCTGTTCTGGCCACGGCAAAAAATAGCTCTAGATTGAACTGGATGTTAACCAGGGGAGAAGAAACTATAACTGGCAGCTGACGTAGTTGCCAGTTATAGTACTTTTTTTGTGGTCAGGCGGCTCAAGCCATTTGGCTACATCCGAGTGGAGGACAGTATGGACTTAATGTACAAGTTCATGGGAATTTTTGAGTTATAATTTTTGGCGCTGCAGCCAATCTGTGAGCTAAGAAGCTCACGCCATCAACTAGGTCAGAGTCGCTGAGATCACAGATTTGCTACAGTGACCATAACAGACATCGGGAGCCGCAGCGGAGACTCCGCGCTGGACCGGGGGTGAGTGTAGGGTGAACAAGAACAGTTTTTTGTATTTCTTTATTTTTTTTTAAAGCAAAAATGCTGCAAAAAAAAAATCTTTTGCATTTGAATGAGTGAAAAACGCTGAAAGGATTGACCTCCTGCAAAAAAAAAAAAAAAGACAAAAAACGCTTTGATGGCTCAAATCTGCAAGGAAAAATGATAAGCAGCGTGTGTATAAGACTTCACAACTCTCAAAGTTTGCTGGTACCGTAAAATGCTGCAGTTTGTTTTTTTCACAGCAAAATGCAACGTGTGAACAAGTCCTTATGTTTTTTTTTCTTTTACCAGATTTTACCCAAAATAATATTTTAAAGTCTTGATTTCACAGGTAGGATGCAAGTTTCTTAGGTGAAGAGTCAATATCTTTTATTGTAGTCTATTAGACCATTTCTAAATTTTTGTTGTACCCTACGCAAAAGGTTACGGGTGATATTAAGTGCAATTATCTCCATTTAAAGTGAGCAGCATGTGACGCGTGCGCAGTCCGCGGGGTAATACGGCAGAATGGAACAAAAATTCGAAGAAACTAAGCAATACGTCTCATATACAGCAGATCATACACTGTACAGACCCGTCGGTGGGTATAAGTGAGAGAAGTCTTCCCAAATTTGGAAGGGACTGGAGAAGAATATATTGTGTAAATCAAAAACAGCGCCACTCTGGTCAGCAGGCAGTGAGTGGTATTGCAGCATTAATTTAAAAGAGACCGGGCAGAAATATAATGCACAGCCCATAGATGAGAGTGTCACTTTTCTTGGATGTGATTGGCCATGTGTTTGTTTTTCTTTTTTTTTTTTAACCCCCGGGATGCATCAATTAAAATTTATGAAATAAGAACAAATGAGTCAAACTAGGCTAAAAGGTTAAAAAAAAAAACAACAGAATTCTGATAAAACCCACAATGGTCCCAACGATATCATGACGTTGGCTTCAGTTTCTTAGGAAGTGGATTTAAAGGGATATTCCATCCAAAAATATTCACCCATTCACTAAGCAGATGAGGGTCAGATCGGCTGCTTGTATCCCTCTTTGAGAGGGTACAGGATCGGGGTCCCCTGGTAAGGGCCACAGCAATCAGTTCCCTCACTGATTTGATAATTATCAACTTTCAAGCGGATAGGTGATGAAAGTTTTTGGCTAGAACACCCCTTTTTACAGCCGGTCCCATGCGGAGCTATAGTTGGGGCACGATGTGGATCCATGTAAAAAAAACAAACAAAAAAACAACTTTATAATGGGATTGTAGGAAACATTTTTTAAACTGTTCAAGAGTTGGAACCATGTGACAAGGTATTGCCCCGCCCCTGAGGTTCCATCACACTGAATTGATTAAGGACAATGCACGACCCTGAAGGCAGGTTTCCCTTTAAAATGCTCTAATAAGCTTTGCATCAAAAGCAGTATTTTATATCAAATGGCTTACGAGCAATTGCTTTCTGTACAGGTATTACCAATTCTGATGTTAAAAAACAAACAAAACAAAATTATAATTAAATATTACTTTCCGTCAAACAAAAAATAACAAAAAGGGATTCAATTCCGATCATGCATCAAGATTCTTCTTGCAAGTGGGAAGAGCATTCTTAAGTGTCACCGTCAGCCTCGGCAGAGCTATGCTTTTTGAACGGGCTGCCAAGAGGAGTGGGGGATGGGAAGTGACAACTGCAGTGAGCACATTTCTAGCTCTGTGGTTGTCGGTCTTAAATTTGCTCTTTGGCTTAATAAAATAGGCAGGACAACAACTTCGTCAGGATTACAATACCACTCCCTATATAAAAGAACACGACGGTGAACAGATGAAGAAAATTTCTGAATGTGACAGCAGTAGTATGTCTGTAGTGGAAAGTTATTGCTGTAAACTAGGAAAGCAAAAAAACCCAAACAAACTGCAGCGCGTGGACTGTAACGGCCCCACAAACCCTAGAATCTAGATTTTCCTAAACCATCTTGATTCTGCTCGACAGAGCAGACGAATGTAATGTATATAATGGAAGAGAGGTTCCTCGGGGGCGGGGTTTCCCAGCGATCAGAGGTGCTGCCATGCTTTACAGCAGTGCTGTGACAGATGCTACAATCTTAAATGTTTAAGGTAAGCCGTGATGCAGTGACATCCGTGAAGTCATATTCTTTGTAGTCTTCTGTGTCATGGCGTTTGGTGTGCCCGTGCCGGAACAAAATGGAAGACTGTACTGAAGCTGAGAGGCACGCATATCATCCTTTTTTTTATCTTTTAGCAGCTTGAGAGAAATTAAAAATAAAAACAAACAAAAAAAAAAAAACAATCAAAATTTCTCTGTATAAATAATAATAAAAGTATAAATTAAAGCCGGCATGCCTCCAGTCTGTATTCAGTGAAAATTCTTGGCCCGGGTTCCTCCCCCCCCCCGGTGGGATCATGGCATCAAACGGCAGCTTTGTCACTGTAGAAGGGAGTGACGTGGAACATGTAACAGTGCGTACAGACACGGACCGGCTTCATCTGCCCGTATCGCGGTAATGGAGCAGAATGGGAAGAGCAGCGAGAACAAAAGATCTGGAAGAGAAGAAAAAAAAAAAGAATTATTTTTCTACTGACGTGCTTTTCTATATATTTTTTTTCTCATCCATTACTAATCCTATAGTTGTACGGTAAATAAAGACACAGCCAGAATAAAGTCTTTTATTTGAAATAAAACAAAAACACACAGTTTTCCATTTTTATTTAAAAATAACATACACAGTTATACTCACCTAACGCCTAATTCCACTGAAGCCCTTGTCTCTTGTAATAAAAAAACAAAAACAAAAAAAAACAACAACAATATCCCCCACCTGTCGTACGTTCTGTGCCACGCCATAATCCATGTCTGGGGATTAATAGTTTTCAACCTGGACGGTGCCAAGATGAAACCATCCAGGCTGAGAACCATTGGTGAAAGAGCTGCTGCGAGCGAAGCACCAGTGACCGGCGGTGACATCATCGAGGTTACCTCCGGTCACTGAGGCTGCCTTCCCAGCCGGGACAATGGGCTGCGGTGAACATACCTTTACACAGTGAGGCTTTTTCCTCACAGTGCTAGTGGTGATCTCACCGGAGGGAGGTCATCACAGTTTAGCCCCGGTGGGAACGCAGCATCAGTGACCGGAGGTAACCTCTATGAAGTGACCGCCGGTCACGGACGCTGCGCTCGCAGCAGCTCATTCATCAGTGGTGCTTAGCCTGGACGGTCGCATCTTGGCACCATCCAGGTTGAAAACTATTAATCCCCAGACGTTATTAGCGGCAGCAGGCGTAGGTTGATAGGAGCAGTAGTCCCATCAGCTGATGCCAGTGCCCGGAGGTAAACTTTTTACCTCCAATCAGCTGCTGGCGCTTGCTGTCATTTGACAGTGTGAGAACGGCAGCTGTCTGACAGAAGCTAATGATTTTACTGCCGATCAGAAGCAGTGTTTGCCGTGCTGTTATGCAGATGACAGCATAGAAAACACTGGATGTTCGGGTCCCCATTCAAGTGAATGAGGTCCGAGCTCGGGTCAGTGTACTGTTTTGGTAGCTAAACTTTTTTTTTTTTTTTTTTAACTGTTCGGCAGAACCCGCCGGACCCGAACATCTAAGGGTCCGCCCATCTCTACTGTTGACTTCTAGGAGAGTGTCAGTGCCCATGTGTGACCACAGCTCCATTCACTTTTAGAGGAGCAGCAGTGCACATATGCACGACATAAGCTGCATTCACTTCTATGGCATCGGTAGTGCACCACAACTCAATTCACTTTTGCCCAGGTATAACTCTGCAGCCCCTCGTACGGCCGGTGCCCCCTATAATCCTGACCTTGCAGTGAGATAATGGACAAGAGCAGAATAAATAACGAAGAGAAGAACCATCCAACATCTTTACAGTCCATTTCTATCAAATCCGCCTTTATTTTACCAGCCGGGGGCCGGTGATCGCTTCACGATTCATCACGTTTGTGAAATATATATGTAAGCGCAATACACAGAGTAGAAGAGCGGGCGCGAACTATATCTGCTCATTATACGGAGCTGCGCCTGCAACCCGCGCGGGACGAGTCCGGCGCCGTAAACCATTTCCTGAACCGCCAAGTCAGCAACTTTGGCCGTGGAATTAAAGCACTTTTTTTTGGCCAACAGTAAATTTGCTGTTTCTTTGCTTTATTTTTTTTTGTGCCAATTTTCAGGTACAAAGCTACAAAAACGTACTTCGGCTCTTAGTGACTTCATAGGAAACTAATGTTGGACAAAGGTGAGCAGGTCCATATAACATCTTTTTTTTCTCTGTCTAATACACTCTTGGATCAGGGCAAGGTTACTCCATAACCAGATCACAGGTGAGAAGATAGCAGCGGGAGTAGAGTGGTCTGACCTTGTGGCAGACAGTGACCAGGTGATCTATATTTCTCCTGTGTGGACACTGCGGCCTGCCCTCACATACACATACATCCTGTACGATCAATTCAGCAGTAAAAAAAAAAATAAGATTCCTTGAAATCTCGGTTACATATAAGAAAGTAGCTCGTGGGGTAATTCCTTAAAGGGATAGTCTCAATTTTGGAAGTTATCTGTGGATTGTGGCCAACTTCCCGATCACTGGGGTTCGGACTGGCTGAATGGCGTGGCGTTCGTTCATGCACGCACCTTCTTAATAGAAGCGTCCGAGATAACCGAGTGCTCCGACAATCACTTACCTTGCCGCAACTGCGACAGTGGTGTTTCCTGCGGATGACTGTAAAAGGAGCTTTACACGCAGTGCACAGACTGCAGACCTCATCCGGTACCCAGTCAGGAGGATCTGAGGAGCACAAAACAAAGCTTTGCAACAAAAAGTAAAAAAATAAAAAATGTAACAGTACAGACACAGAGGGCTATTAACTGTATAAAGTGTATGAGAACATGATGTGAGGAACCTGATTATGGTTTAAGGTTTTTGTCTGTTTTTTTTAATGGGCCACACAGGGATCGTTAGGTTAATGCGTTGAGGCGGTAGGCCAATCTGAACAAATGCGTTTTTAGGGCACGCTTAAAACTGAGGATTGGGGATTAATCGTATTAACCTAGGTAGTGCATTCCAAAGAATCGGCGCAGCACGTGTAAAGTCTTGGAGACGGGAGTGGGAGGTTCTGATTATTGGGTATGCTAACCTGAGGTCATTAGCGGAGCAGAGGGCACGGGTAGGGTGGTAGACTGATACCAGGGAGGAGATGTAGGGTGGTGCTGAGCCATGGAGAGCTTTGTGGATGAGGGTAGTAGTTTTGTACTGGATTCTTGAGTGGATGGGTAACCAGGTAGAGGTAAAGGTAGAGGCATCGGTGTAACGGTTGGTGAGGAATACATACATAGTAACATAGTAACATAGTTAGTAAGGCCGAAAAAAGACATTTGTCCATCCAGTTCAGCCTATAAATCCCCAGATCTACGTCCTTCTACAGAACCTAATAATTGTATGATACAATATTGTTCTGCTCCAGGAAGACATCCAGGCCTCTCTTGAACCCCTCGACTGAGTTCGCCATCACCACCTCCTCAGGCAAGCAATTCCAGATTCTCATTGCCCTAACAGTAAAGAATCCTCTTCTATGTTGGTGGAAAAACCTTCTCTCCTCCAGACGCAAAGAATGCCCCCTTGTGCCCGTCACCTTCCTTGGTATAAACAGATCCTCAGCGAGATATTTGTATTGTCCCCTTATATACTTATACATGGTTATTAGATCGCCCCTGAGTCGTCTTTTTTCTAGACTAAATAATCCTAATTTCGCTAATCTATCTGGGTATTGTAGTTCTCCCATCCCCTTTATTAATTTTGTTGCCCTCCTTTGTACTCTCTCTAGTTCCATTATATCCTTCCTGAGCACCGGTGCCCAAAACTGGACACAGTACTCCATGTGCGGTCTAACTAGGGATTTGTACAGAGGCAGTATAATGCTCTCATCATGTGTATCCAGACCTCTTTTAATGCACCCCATGATCCTGTTTGCCTTGGCAGCTGCTGCCTGGCACTGGCTGCTCCAGGTAAGTTTATCATTAACTAGGATCCCCAAGTCCTTCTCCCTGTCAGATTTACCCAGTGGTTTCCCGTTCAGTGTGTAATGGTGATATTGATTCCCTCTTCCCATGTGTATAACCTTACATTTATCATTGTTAAACCTCATCTGCCACCTTTCAGCCCAAGTTTCCAACTTATCCAGATCCATCTGTAGCAGAATACTATCTTCTCTTGTATTAACTGCTTTACATAGTTTTGTATCATCTGCAAATATTGATATTTTACTGTGTAAACCTTCTACCAGATCATTAATGAATATGTTGAAGAGAACAGGTCCCAATACCAACCCCTGCGGTACCCCACTGGTCACAGCGACCCAGTTAGAGACTATACCATTTATAACCACCCTCTGCTTTCTATCACTAAGCCAGTTACTAACCCATTTACACACATTTTCCCCCAGACCAAGCATTCTCATTTTGTGTACCAACCTCTTGTGCGGCACGGTATCAAACGCTTTGGAAAAATCGAGATATACCACGTCCAATGACTCACCGTGGTCCAGCCTATAGCTTACCTCTTCATAAAAACTGATTAGATTGGTTTGACAGGAGCGATTTCTCATAAACCCATGCTGATATGGAGTTAAACAGTTATTCTCATTGAGATAATCCAGAATAACATCCCTCAGAAACCCTTCAAATATTTTACCAACAATAGAGGTTAGACTTACTGGCCTATAATTTCCAGGTTCACTTTTAGAGCCCTTTTTGAATATTGGCACCACATTTGCTATGCGCCAATCCTGCGGAACAGACCCTGTCGCTATAGAGTCACTAAAAATGAGAAATAATGGTTTATCTATTACATTACTTAGTTCTCTTAGTACTCGTGGGTGTATGCCATCCGGACCCGGAGATTTATCTATTTTAATCTTATTTAGCCGGTTTCGCACCTCTTCTTGGGTTAGATTGGTGACTCTTAATATAGGGTTTTCATTGTTTCTTGGGATTTCACCTAGCATTTCATTTTCCACCGTGAATACCGTGGAGAAGAAGGTGTTTAATATGTTAGCTTTTTCCTCGTCATCTACAACCATTCTTTCCTCACTATTTTTTAAGGGGCCTACAATACGATCCTGGCAGCAGCATTCAGGACAGATTGGAGCGCGGAGAGTTTGGTAAGAGGGAGGCCGATTAGTAGAGAGTTACAATAGTCCAGACGAGAATGAATAAGTGAAACAGTAAGAGTTTTTGCAGAGTCGAAATTAAGAAAAGGGTGAATTCTAGAAATGTTTTTGAGATGCAGGTAAGAAGAGCGAGCCAGTGATCGGATGTGGGGAGTGAATGAAAGCTCGGAATCAATTATGACCCCAAGGCAGCGGGCATGTTGCTTTGGAGTAATGGTGGAACCGCACACGGAGATGGCAATGTCAGGCAAAGGTAGGTTAGTAGAGGGAGAGAACACGAGGAGTTCAGTTTTTGACAGGTTTAGTTTCAGATAGAGGGAGGACATGATGTTAGAGACAGCGGTAAGACAATCACTGGTGTTTTCTAAAAATGTCGGCGTGATAACAGGAGAAGTGTATAATTGGGTGTCGTCAGCATAGAGATGGTACTGGAAACCAAATCTACTGATTGTTTGTCCAATAGGGGCAGTATACAGAGAGAAGAGAAGAGGGCCTAGGACTGATCCTTGAGGAACCCCAACAGTAAGGGGAAGGTGAGAGGAGGAGGAACCAGCAAAACATACAGTGAAGGATCGGTCAGAGAGATAGGAGGAGAACCAGGAGAGAACGGTGTCCTTGAGGCTGATGGAGCGGAGCATAGTGAGGAGGAGCTGATGATCAGTGTTGAATGCTGTGGAGAGATCCTCTGTTCTCCTCTGAAGACGCTGTCTCGTCCCTGGCAGATGGCCTCACACAATTTGATCAAAATGTACAAGATCCTCAGATGTGTAATTACAGACTGGATTGTAGTAATGCAGTTGAACATTCCAATATCTGTTTCCATAGCCCTAGTGTGTACGACGTACGTCCTAGAGGATCTAATAAGTGCATGTGTCTACAGGAGGGTCAACAACTGCCGAGAGGAGACTCTTCGCTAAGAGAAAGTATGAACGTGCGTCGGGGGACACCGCTGATTTTCCCTAGGGGCGGCCATCTGTTATTTGTGTACCCAACAAAGATTAGGAACATAAAGCAGATGTCTGACAATTTTTCATGAAGAAGCACAATATGTCGGTCCATACCTTCAAAGTCCCCGTCCCGAGCCTTGGCAGCCAGCTCTGAAGAGGAGATGGTCTCCTGGCAGAGAGCACAGTCTTCTAGTGCAGCGCTCCTTAGTCCCTGGCTCACTGCAAAAAAAAAAAAAAAAGGGGCGTCCGTCAGTCACGTCTCCAAACCGGGAATGGGATGTGTGCTCTAACAGAGAAGACTCCTTCCCATAAAGCGCACAGCTGGCCGTACACAGATTTCGGTGCGAGCAGACAAACATCTAAGGTGTATGGAGGTGGTCCTGGCTCTCCCTTGATGGTAGACGTCCGGGGTCCCCTTGGATCCCTTTAACGTGTTTATGTCTAGTAATAATGCCCCTTTTAATGCCTGAATAACAGACGTGCAGCCTCAGATCGGCCTATTATAATTGTAATTATACAAAAGGTTAATGGGGACTTTACTGATGACCGGTCTGTAGGATAGGTCATCAATATGAGACCGGTGGGGGTCCGACCCCGACACCGTCTCCAATCAGCCGGTGACCGGATGTAATGTACAGAGCTGCTGTGATCCACCCTGTATATTACTTACAGAGCCAATATCTTATAGCTTATCCTGGGGGTGCCGGATGTCGGACCCCCACTGATGTCCTATACTATGGATACGTCATTAATATGCAACCCTTGGGAGCAAAGGCTCCATCATGTTGCTATAGTTACTGAAAGAATGCCTAAGGGGTGAGAAAGGGCCTGTATTTAGGGCTCATATATTTAAGGCAAGAAAAAAAAAAAAAGAGGTCAGAATATAAAAATGTCTCATATTATATTTACTACTTGGCACAAAGTTATTTGCCCTTTGTAAGAATAAATTACAAGAAGTTGAACTGCTGCCACATTTAATACAAAGTTATGGGCTACATTCTATGTGATCACCACTAGAGGGAGACATTGCACAGTTTATGGGACATCGCTCCATATATCTCACTCCATTAAACATAACCTGACCCCTCACTGGCCAGGAGACAGGCGTAGCTTTGGTAGTTAAGCCTGGTCACGCTACAGGGCTTTTCCATGGGTCAGACACTGATTTACAGGATAGCTTCCCATAAGTGAACAGCATTTCCTTCCTTCTGGAGGAGAGCTCCACCAATTAAAGGAATTGCACAAGATGAGGAAAAGATGGCTGATTTCTGTCATAAACAGCGCCATGAATGTGTACAGGACATTTGTGGTATTGCAGCTAGGCCTTTTTCATATTATCGAAGCTAAGCTGCAATACCAGTCCTAACCCATACACAGGTGTGGCGCTGTTTTGGGAAGAGAGCAGTTTTTTTTACCCTTTAGGGTTGCATTGTGCAGATCCCAGTATCTATAGTGATGCCGAGTACCTTTCTTCTGCTTCCCCTTGTCGTCCACTTCTTGCTTGGTGGCCATGACTTCAAACAGCGTCTTCAGAATGCTTCTTAGATCACTCGCATAATTAGTCTGCAACTGATCGGCAACTCCTGAGGGCCACAGGGGAGGAAGAACGAGCTTAGCGGCATAATGGGTTTATCAGGGAGCTCAACCTAAAAAAGATGAGGGGCCGAGCACAACACAGAGACTCAAAGACCACCACGGAGGGGTCAATGGCACTACCCAGAACACAGGGGGCACCGCACACTCACAGTACACGCTCATACCACTTATGGGCCTTTATAGTTAGCGATCATTTTTAGGGGTTTTCAAGAGGACATGGCTCACATAGTAATTATGCAAAACAGCACAAAGACACGCCCCCCCGAGGATCCTGTAACCAAAAAAGGCATGGCTCACATAGTAATTATGCAAAACAGCACAAAGACACGCCCCCCCGAGGATCCTGTAACCAAAAAAAGGCATTGCTCACATAGTAATTATGCAAAACAGTACAAAGACATGCCCCCAAGGATCATTTATGCAAGAGGGCATGGCTTGAATAGTAATTATGCAAATCAATATAAAGATCCCCCGAGGATCCTGTATACCGAATTCCTGGTACACACCATGAACTGTGTCTAGTATACATGGCCAATAAGACACAGCCCATGGACTAAAGTGGGGTGGTTTCTAGAACAAATAAAAAAAAAAACCAGAACTTTTGGAACATTAGGATATTCTGCGACTTGCACGTCACGGTAACTTGTGCGCTGCCATCGCAAAAAATAGAAATCTTGCAAATTCTCACACTGGCCACTAGGGATTTTTTGTTTTTAGACTCATACTTCCTGTTGTTTCAGGACACAACACATGTACATTAGCCACAATGAAAAGACCCCGCCCCTGTCTTTTATATTGAAGCATTAAATGAGCGTGTGCAAAGGTATTAGCTATGGTATTGTCATTGTAATCCAGACTCTGATGATAAGAAAGCTGCTGAAAACTCTTTTGGAGAGGAAGTATGAGCGTAAAGAAGCCCTATTGGGGGGGGGAGATAGGAGGTGACAGTTGGTGCTCATAAAGTTCTATGGGGAGGGAGGAGCCTGAGATAGGAGATGACAGTTGGTGCTTATAAAGTTCTATGGGGAGGAGCCTGAGATAAGAAATTACAGTTGGTGCTTATAAAGTTTTATTGGGAGGGAGGAGCCTGACATAGGAGGTGACAGTTGGTGCTTATAAAGTTCTATGGGGAGGGAGGAGCCTGAGATAGGAGGTGACAGTTGGTGCTTATAAAGTTCTATGGAGATGAAGGAGCCTGAGATAGGAGGTGACAGTTGGTGCTTATAAAGTTCTATGGAGATGAAGGAGCCTGAGATAGGAGGTGACAGTTGGTGCTTATAAAGTTTTATGGGGAGGGAGGAGCCTGAGATAGGAGATGACAGTTGGTGCTTATAAAGTTTTATAGGGAGGGAGCAGCCTGAGATAGAAGAGGACAGCTGGTGCTTACAAAGTTTTAAGGGGAGGGAGGAGCCTGAAATAGGAGGTGACAGTTGGTGCTTATAAAGTTTTATGGGGAGGGAGGAGCCTGATATAGGAAATGACACTTGTGCTTATAAAGTTTTATGGGGAGGGAGGAGCCTGAAATAGGAGGTGACAGTTGGTGCTTAGAAAGTTTTATGGGGAGGGAGGAGCCTGAGACAGGAAATGACAGTTGGTGCTCAAAGTTTTATGGGGAGGGAGGAGCCTGAGATAGGAAATGACAGTTGGTGCTTATAAAGTTTTATGGGGAGGGAGGAGCCTGAGATAGGAAATGACAGTTGGTGCTTATAAAGTTTTATGGCGAGGGAGGAGCCTGACATAGGAGATGACAGTTGGTGCTTTTCAAATTCTATGGAGGAGGGAGGAGCTAGAGGTCGACATTCTACTGCAAGTTCTCATGAAATGAGTTACACTTCTCCATAGAACATCATGAGCACCAATTGTCACCTATCTCAGTAATGGCAACATCTGTATTCATTGAAGTCACATTTTCCCAGTGAATTGAACATTTTGATATCCGTCCAGGAGGAGAAATGAGCAGATTTCTCTGATAAGATATACAACCAAAGTCTCATTTTCGCATGATTTTATTTTAAAATACATATATTTTTTGATCACTAAAATGAGTGAGACCAATTATGCAATTTGTAGATTAGGAAATAGGGTGCGTTTCATTTTTCTTTTAAAAACAGCGCCAATCTTGTCCACGACGGCTCCTGGTACTGCAGTTCATCCCAATTAAAATAAATGCTACAATACCAGACCCAGCCTATGCTCAGGAGAGGCGCTATTTTTATTTTTATTTTTTTCAGATCATGGAATATTGGTTTAGTCTGTCATTTTCTCCTTCTATATGTCAATCATCTTGTTATCACATATGTACACAAGTGAGGAGTCTCATCTGGAAGGTGCAGAGCAGCGATCACTCCGCGCCGACTGCAGGAGGGGACGCACCTGAGATGCAGACAAAGAGCCGGTGAATGAGGTCATTGCTGCTGTGGAAGCGGGATCGGATCTTCTGTCTGGAAGCAATCTTTGCAGCCTTCAGCGCCAGTTGTATTTCCTCCTGATCAATGTCATCTGACGAGCAGGAGCTGGTCATCAGGCTGCTGGGGGAGACATGACGGGGGAAGAAGAACAGGAGAAAAATAATAATAATCATCAGCAGTAGCCAGACGGTTAGTGATGTATTATCAGAGCAGAGAGAGGAAAGCTCAGGAGAGCGCACCGACACCGCATAGGAGAAATACAGATTTCTATCACAGCGCAACGAGCCTTCGCCTCAGCTGTCATTACTACAGACACAACGTGACAATCGCGGGATGAGATTCTGGGAGGGGTCATTCATAGCCGCCGTCCAATCATCAAGAAGAAAACTTCCAAAAAGGGAGGAGTCAGGCATTCCGAAACACAATTCAATTCAAACCGGGAAACTACGAACCGCCGACCACTCCATATAAAGGTATGGTCTACAAACTGCCGACCACTCCATATAAGGTATGGTCTACAAACTGCCGACCACTCCATATAAGGTATGGTCTACAAACTGCCGACCACTCCATATAAGGTATGGTCTACAAACTGCCGACCACTCCATATAAGGTATGGTCTACAAACTGCCGACCACTCCATATAAGGTATGGTCTACAAACTGCCGACCACTCCATATAAGGTATGGTCTACAAACTGCCGACCACTCCATATAAAGGTATGGTCTACAAACTGCCGACCACTCCATATAAAGGTATGGTCTACAAACTGCCGACCACTCCATATAAGGTATGGTCTACAAACTGCCGACCACTCCATATAAGGTATGGTCTACAAACTGCCGACCACTCCATATAAGGTATGGTCTACAAACTGCCGACCACTCCATATAAGGTATGGTCTACAAACTGCCGACCACTCCATATAAGGTATGGTCTACAAACTGCCGACCACTCCATATAAGGTATGGTCCACAAACTGCCGACCACTCCATATAAGGTATGGTTTACAAACTGCCGACCACTCCATATAAGGTATGGTCTACAAACCGTCGACCACTCCATACAAGGTATGGTGGTGATGTCGTCAGTACGGACTACACGGGAGTCAAAAATCACACACAGCCCAAATGCCTTGCAGCTACATCAGACCCCCAAAATTCATTCAGACCCTGATAGAATATTGACCTGTCCAAGGTAGTGGAGGAGAGGCTGGTCTGCCATGAAGCAAAAAGGAAGATTGACTCCTGTATTGTGCTTGACGCCAAATGGAGCGGGTGCAATCTGTCCGCCATCGCTATAAGTCCTAGTTTGTCGTAAACTACTTCTCCTAACCCATGTATCCTTTTGTCTTTACCAGTTGGCTATGGAAATATTGTGGATGTTGTGTGGTATGGACGAAGCCCCCGCATCAGTGGAAAGTCAGTGCTATGCTCCCCTTTTGCAAAAGCATCATACTAATAAAAAATAACTCAAATATTGCCCTCCCCCCCCCCATGTAACGCACAGCAGCAGTATGGGGGTATTGTACGGAATATAAGCCAGTATAATAGGATGACACTTACTGTTCTCGGCAGCTCACTTGTCAGCTTTGCTGTACAGGCTGTGACAGAACGAGTGATCTCATGATCCTTAGAGGGCGGGAGAGTTTAATGTACTGATATAGGGGTAGATAAGGCGAATAGTAACACTATACAACCATAAAGCTCTGTATACAGCTCTGCTGGCAGAGGAGGGGAGGCAGTCCAAAACTCTCTGGACACTTCAATAGTCTATAGAAATGGCTCTGATGATCACGTCCCGTTCACTGCAGCCCCTGCTGTACTGAGCATACAGACAACATGAGGAGACATCCGCATGGGGGTCCTCATACAAACCCACGATCCATCAGGGTCCAGTGCGACTTCTTGGAACTGTAAGTGGCCAGGGGACCAAAAAAGGCAGACCCCAATACTCCCTCTGCTATGTACCCTCCACGTTGGTGCCAGCACCCCACAGTTTATGTGCACCCCTCCTCTCCTGTACAAGTCAGTGTAAGGGGCTCTATTAAAGAGCTGTAAATTGTGCCGCACTGCAGCGCCAGCGTCTCACAGATCCATTACTGATGTGTAATCCTGCGATCAATGTGACGACGAGTGACATGTCCGCTCCCGAATCACCGATCTGTCGGCAGAACAATGGAGTCATCACCGGGTCAGGACCAGCGGTAATGGATCATCTCTACAATCCGAGAGCAGACATCTGCGGAGGGGTTAGTCTGAGAGCGGACAGAGGGACCACTGTGGGCAGCACGTGAGCATGGGGGTGGCACACCTCAGAACGGCTGCAGAACCTCACTACAAACACCCCAGCTGCTGCAGAACCTCACTATACACACACTGCTGCTGCTGCAGAACCTCACTATACACACGCCTCTGCTGCTGCTGCAGAACCTCACTATACACACACGTCTGCTGCTGCAGAACCTCACTATACACACGCCTCTGCTGCTGCTTCAGAACCTCACTATACACACGCCCCAGCTGCCGCAGAACCTCACTGTACACGCACCCGAGCTGCTGCAGAACCTCACTATACACGCACCCGAGCTGCTGCAGAACCTCACTATACACGCACCCGAGCTGCTGCAGAACCTCACTATACACGCACCCGAGCTGCTGCAGAACCTCACTATACACGCACCCGAGCTGCTGCAGAACCTCACTATACACACGCCTCTGCTGCTGCTGCAGAACCTCACTATACACACCCAGCTGCCACAGAACCTCACTATACACGCGCCCCAGCTGCCGCAGAACCTCACTATACACGCACCCGAGCTGCTGCAGAACCTCACTATACACGCACCCGAGCTGCTGCAGAACCTCACTATACACACGCCTCTGCCGCAGAACCTCACTACACACACCCCAGCTGCCGCAGAACCTCACTATACACGCGCCCCAGCTGCCGCAGAACCTCACTATACACGCGCCCCAGCTGCCGCAAAACCTCACTATACACGCGCCCCAGCTGCTGCAGAACCTCACTATACACGCACCCGAGCTGCTGCAGAACCTCACTATACACGCACCCGAGCTGCTACAGAACCTCACTATACATGCACCCGGGCTGCTGCAGAACCTCACTATACACACGCCTCTGCTGCAGAACCTCACTATACACATCCCTCTGCCGCAGAACCTCACTACACACACCCCAGCTGCCGCAGAACCTCACTATACACGCGCTCCAGCTGCCGCAGAACCTCACTATACACGCGCCCCAGCTGCCGCAAAACCTCACTATACACGCGCCCCAGCTGCTGCAGAACCTCACTATACACGCACCCGAGCTGCTGCAGAACCTCACTATACACGCACCCGAGCTGCTACAGAACCTCACTATACATGCACCCGGGCTGCTGCAGAACCTCACTATACACACGCCTCTGCTGCAGAACCTCACTATACACATCCCTCTGCCGCAGAACCTCACTACACACACCCCAGCTGCCGCAGAACCTCACTATACACGCGCTCCAGCTGCCGCAGAACCTCACTATACACGCGCCCCAGCTGCCGCAAAACCTCACTATACACGCGCCCCAGCTGCTGCAGAACCTCACTATACACGCACCCGAGCTGCTGCAGAACCTCACTATACACGCACCCGAGCTGCTACAGAACCTCACTATACATGCACCCGGGCTGCTGCAGAACCTCACTATACACACGCCTCTGCTGCAGAACCTCACTACACACACCCCAGCTGCCGCAGAACCTCACTATACACGCGCTCCAGCTGCCGCAGAACCTCACTATACACGCGCCCCAGCTGCCGCAGAACCTCACTATACACGCGCCTCAGCTGCCGCAGAACCTCACTATACACGCGCCCCAGCTGCTGCAGAACCTCACTATACACGCGCCCCAGCTGCCGCAGAACCTCACTATACACGCGCCTCAGCTGCCGCAGAACCTCACTATACACGCGCCCCAGCTGCCACAGAACCTCACAATACACGCGCCCCAGCTGCCGCAGAACCTCACTATACCCGCACCCCAGCTGCTGCAGAACCTCACTATACACGCACTCGAGCTGCTGCAGAACCTCACTATACACGCACCCGAGCTGCCGCAGAACCTCACTGTACACGCGCCCCAGCTGCCGCAGAACCTCACTATACACGCGCCTCAGCTGCCGCAAAACCTCACTATACACGCGCCCCAGCTGCCGCAGAACCTCACTATACCCGCACCCCAGCTGCTGCAGAACCTCACTATATACGCACTCGAGCTGCTGCAGAACCTCACTATACACACGCCTCTGCTGCTGTGCAGGTCCTCACTATACACACCCCTCTGCTGCAGAACCTCACTATACCCCAGCTGCTGCAGAACCTCACTACACACACCTTAGCTGCTGCAGAACCTCACTATCCACCCAGCTCAGCTGCTGAAGAACCTCACTATCCACACAGCTCAGCTGCTGAAGAACCTCACTATCCACACAGCTCAGCTGCTGAAGAACCTCACTATACACACAGCTCAGCTGCTGGGGAACCACCTAATACTTATTGAAGGGTTCTGGCCGATGGCATGACCGCAGACAGCAGGAATGGACAGTGGCACAGACACAATCTGCTGTCTCTGAGATTTACACCCCGTCCAGGGTGAGGAGACGAGCAGCCGGGGAATAACAGGGTGACATGTCTGGTATCTGTGAAGTGGAAGGCTCATCTGTCTGGGGATAAAGGCTCGGCCACAAGGCGACACTCAGAAGCCTCCTATACCACGGCCTATGATAATACCGCAATACTCCTGCCAATAACACCGGCCAATCAGTGGAGAGCTAATCCGAATAATTACACCACATATTACTCATCAAGCGAAGACGCGAGCTCGGCCCCTCTGATCTGCAGATGTTCTACTGTCATTATCTAATACCGCTTTATTTAAAGGGATTGTCCATCATTCAGGACAATTTTCTTTTTACTTAAGTGCATTTATTTAGGGCTAAATATCTTTTATGCAGTCGGGTTTATGACACTTTTCCCACCGTTTGCCTCCTGCATCCACTGTGTGCACTATTGTGGCTGTAGAATGAGCTAACGGAGAATCTGTCAGTGAGTCGGGCGGAGGGGAGAGTTGGTCCTTAGCATCATGGCAGAATACCGTATACACACATATACATCTCTCACATCAGACCTCGCTACCAGCAGCACAGAGGACATAAGCGAAGGAAGGAAGGAACTCTTGTGTTAGTAGGAGGAGGAAAAAAAGATGGAGCACGACGTGACGGACAGAATGGAGAGAAGAGCAGCGTCATCTGGAGGATCCCAGGCCGAATGATAGACCGGATGATGAGGACCCTGCGGGTTCCAGAGGAGAGATCAGAGTTAAAGTCACTTTTTAGTTTTCTCCCAAAAAATAACCCGAGATCCCTGTGATCAGCTTCAATCCAAGAGCACAGCTAGCAGGAAGTGTTCAGTCCCCTACACTGCCCCCACAGGGCACACTCAGTATTACACAGCGCCGATCGGGGAAACAGACACTCCGGCTGACAAGAGTAGAATCTCATCTCACCCCATTATGGCGGACCCCACATGACCCGGCATTACTGATTATATGGATTGGGCTGTCAGACCCCCGGAATCAGTGCAAACATCTGCCGCTGTACAGACCACCAGGGATACTGACATTAACCCCTTCACTGCCCTGAGCCACCAGGGATACAGACATTAACCCCTTCACTGCCCTGAGCCACCAGGGACACATCATTAACCCCTTCACTACCCTGAGCCACCAGGTATACACACATTAATAGCTTCATTGCCCTGGGCCACCAGGGATACAGCCATTAACCCCTTTATTGCACTGAACCACTAGTGATACTGACATTAACCCAAAGACATCAGGTATTGCCACAGACCACGAGGGACGCAGACAAACTCTTTCACTGTTTTAGACCACCAGGGATAGAGATTAACCCATTCAATGCCGTAGACAACTGAGGATACAGACCTTAACCTCTTCATTGCTCTAGAACACTACACATCAGGTACTGCCGCAGACCACCAGGGACACAGACAGTCCCCACACCTCTAGACCCTCATGTCGTTTATTACTTAATGCCTGGATATCATGTAGCCATATATATACAAATCAGCTGCTTGCCCATCACCCTATGCGGCAGCCATGCCCCAGCGCACGCTGGCAGTAACGTTTGACCTGAGCTGTACCCGCTGCCCCACATCTCCGCAGAATGGCAGCGACGTCTGACCTGAGCTGTCCTTGCTGCCCCACATCTCCACAGTATGGCAGTGACGTCTGACCTGAGCTGTCCTTGCTGCCCCACATCTCCACAGTATGGCAGTGACGTCTGACCTAAGCTGTACCTGCTGCCCCACATCTCCGCAGTATGGCAGTGACGTCTGACCTGAGCTGTCCCACATCTCCGCAGTATGGCAGTGACGTCTGACCTGAGCTGTCCCACATCTCCGCAGTATGGCAGTGACGTCTGACCTGAGCTGTCCCACATCTCCGCAGTATGGCAGTGACGTCTGACCTGAGCTGTCCCACATCTCCGCAGTATGGCAGTGACGTCTGACCTGAGCTGTACCCGCTGCCCCACATCTCCACAGTATGGCAGTGACATCTGACCTAAGCTGTACCCGCTGCCCCACATCTCCACAGTATGGCAGTGACATCTGACCTAAGCTGTACCCGCTGCCCCACATCTCCGCAGTATGGCAGTGACGTCTGACCTGAGCTGTCCCTGCTGCCCCACATCTCCGCAGTATGGCAGTGACATCTGACCTAAGCTGTCCCTGCTGCCCCACATCTCCACAGTATGGCAGTGACATCTGACCTAAGCTGTACCCGCTGCCCCACATCTCCGCAGTATGGCAGTGACATCTGACCTAAGCTGTACCCGCTGCCCCACATCTCCACAGTATGGCAGTGACATCTGACCTAAGCTGTACCCGCTGCCCCACATCTCCACAGTATGGCAGTGACATCTGACCTAAGCTGTACCCGCTGCCCCACATCTCCGCAGTATGGCAGTGACGTCTGACCTAAGCTGTCCCTGCTGCCCCACATCTCCACAGTATGGCAGTGACATCTGACCTAAGCTGTACCCGCTGCCCCACATCTCCGCAGTATGGCAGTGACGTCTGACCTGAGCTGTCCCTGCTGCCCCACATCTCCGCAGTATGGCAGTGACATCTGACCTAAGCTGTCCCTGCTGCCCCACATCTCCACAGTATGGCAGTGACATCTGACCTAAGCTGTACCCGCTGCCCCACATCTCCGCAGTATGGCAGTGACATCTGACCTAAGCTGTACCCGCTGCCCCACATCTCCACAGTATGGCAGTGACATCTGACCTAAGCTGTACCCGCTGCCCCACATCTCCGCAGTATGGCAGTGACGTCTGACCTGAGCTGTAGACGCTGCCCCACATCTCCGCAGTATGGCAGTGACGTCTGACCTGAGCTGTCCCTGCTGCCCCACATCTCCGCAGTATGGCCGCAAGCAGAGAACACACCGATGACACAGGAGATTACCCGCAGGAGAAGGGAGAGGTGTCCGCAGAACCTCCAGGATGGAGGCAAAAAGGAAAATCCAAAGGTCATTGTCACAGTGAGAGAGAACAGAGCGTGGCGCTGCGAGGAGAGCGGCGCCAGCCGCGGGACACACCATTACCTCTGAGTGTAACCGCTGGAGAGACTACATGTGGTGACAGACACGCTGTCAAAGTCACTGCTGACCACCGAGCCGAGGGGGGAGTCCCGAGAGCCGTCCTGAGAACTGGAAACAAGAACATGGAAATGGCATGAACTCAAAAGGGCCCCTGAGGAAGCAAACGTTTAGCTCGCATGGCGGGAGCTTTATCCATCTGCATACAAAGCCCCTCGCACCACTCTGTGCCGCGCCACCAGCGTTACCTTCTTATACGGACGTAGCAGAGCCGGGTTTGTCATCTATTTTGGGGTTGATGCTAAAGATTTAGGCCTCATTGAGTAGAACACATAAATGGCGCATGAGAAAAAAAGAAAATAATTTTCTGCTATTTTTTTATGGATTTACCATCAGTTTTTCTCATATGCAAAAAAAAAAAAAACCTTCCAAGCTTCTCCTACACATTAAGGTCCCCATGACAAGATCAGCTCTGCTGCATCTGAAGAACGTCACGTTTGTAAATGCTAGGAAGGTGACTTATCTCCCGTGTGTGATAAAAAAAGGGGGAAAAAAAAGTGTTAAAATATAAAAACACCATATAAATAATATATACATAACAGAAAATCACCACAGCGTCCGTCCACATTGCTGCTGTCCCATATCTCGCCTATACGCAGCAAAGTGGGGTTCAAATAAAGAGTTAATTGGGGACATGAATTTGCCGGCAATGCCAAAAAGTTTTACCCACGAAACTGCAAGACCATTAAATAAAAAGTTTTGCAGGCTTAAAAGGGTTTGTCCACTTTTTTTTTTTTTTTACTCGAATGGATGCATTTGGGGTTAAAAAATATTTTTTTGCAATAAGGTTTTATTACAAATTTTGCACCATTTGACCTCCACTGACTGTTTCCCTGCACTTTGATGTGGTCGGTGGTCATTAATCAACTGAAAAACGACATAAGTAATGCAAACTATAAGAATGAGCTCACTGATGGATCCTCAGTTAACTCACTCTGCAGCAGGCAATAGAAAGAGCGATACAGGGGTTATAGAAGGTGAACTGTGCAACATTTTTAATGAAACCCATTATTTTTTGCCCAAAATACATCCATTTAAGTATCGAAAAAAAAAAATTAAAAAAAATTGTTTAACCCTTTTAAGAAATAGGTCATCAATATATTGCTGACCTCTCCTAGGGTCAAATCAGAGACCACGTCGAGCGCACCCCGCTTCACCGTTAATGAGCCGGAACCTGAAGACAACCACGCATTTGGGATCTTCATATAGGCACAAGTTCATAGACCTGTCAATCAAGTCATTGGGGGCGTGGCCATGGTGACTCTTCTGCCAGCGTGGCTCCACCTCCTTGACTCTTGCATAGTAAACTTATATACAGCTTATTATACAAATAGCGGCCCATTGTGTCCAGGACTACAATGAATATTCCTCACCTGGACAATGTCAAGACTTTATTGACCTTACTTAAAGGGGGTAGAAAAGCTGAACAACCCCTTTAAGCAGTTTCTTACAGCCATATTTTTTTTTTATTCTAGGAGGTAATAAGAGATGATAGATGCCGGTCACAGCTTTCCGAAAAAAAAAAATCACTCAATTTGTTGGAACAGATGTGAAGAGGCGACATTCAGAGCACAGGGGACGTCTTGGGGGCAACACTTTCACCACCCGCTGAAAAAGTGTTTAGGAAATAAAAACCCCGGCGAGGGGTTTGTTCTGCAGCTTCCGGGAATTTATCACGTACTTAAGAAAAAATGTTTTACTTTTTTTTTTAAAGTTTCCAATGCGGACTGGCAGCTCCGGCAGTAATTAGCGGTAATACCGATGTGGACGCCGTTTACGCGCAAACATCCGGGTTTCTGCTATAATATCGTATCGAGATTCCGTACATCAGAACAAGCACTGGAGAAAGCTGCACCCATCTCCACGTGGACCCGATTAGTGCGGCTTTTAATTAGTGACTGCGTTCTCTACACAAGCATTCCCTGAGGTTCATTTCCATTTCTTGCTGAAAATGGGAAAGTTGTTAAAGTTAGCGAAAAATGACTATTGTGATTTATTGGCGTAAAGAGTTTGTTCTCCTCACGATGGGTAGGAATCCGGGGGAAACGGAAGTCACCGCACATAGTTCTATGGATATTCGACAAGACGGTATTGTGCATGACCGACTGCCACCCCGTCCCCCACAGTTCAAAAGGACGCCTGCCACCCCATCCCCCCAGTTCTAAAAGGACGCCTGCCACCCCGTCCCCCACAGTTCAAAAGGACGCCTGCCACCCCGTCCCCCCAGTTCTAAAAGGACGCCTGCCACCCCGTCCCCCCAGTTCTAAAAGGACGCCTGTAGCCCCATCACCCCAGTTTTAAACGAACCGACTGCCTCCCCGTCCCCCCAGTTCTAAACGGATGACTGCCGCTCCGTCCCCCCCCGTTCTAAACGGACGCCTGCCGCCCCATCCCCCCAGTTCTAAACAGACCGACTGCTGTCCCATCTCTCCAGTTCTAAACGGACGCCTGCCGCCCCGTCCCACCAGTTCTAAACGGATAATTTATGCCACGTCCCCCAGTTCTAAACGGACAAATGCCACACCATCCCCCTGGTTTTAAATGGAGGACTGCCACCCCATCCCTCCAGTTATAAATGGACGACTGCCGCCCGTCCCCCCAGTTCTAAACAGACGCCTGCCACCCCGTCCCCCCAGTTCTAAACGGACGAATGCTGCCCCGTCCCCCAAATTCTAAATGGACGACTGCCGCCCGTCTCCCCTAGTTCTAAGCATACGAATGCCGCCCCGTCCCCCCAGTTCTAAATGGACGAATTCAGCCCCGTCCCTCAGTTCTAAATGGACGACCGCCGCCTCCCCCAGTTCTAAACGGACAACTGCTGCCCCGTCCCCCCAGTTCTAAACGGATGACCGCTGCCCCAATCAAAGGAGAGGACCCTCATGCTTGGTAGGCACTGCTACGATAATACTTTTATTGTCTAGTCAGTGGAAGGGTGATCAAATTAGCTTGAGGGTCAACTCCTTTAAAGTGCACCTGACAACCCAGAGCTTAATGTGTGTGCATGAGGAGGTTATATAACTTTTACAGTGCATTTTTCCAGTTTTCTCTTCTGCAATATCTCTAATTTGCCATTCTCTCTGAGCTACTGGGTGGGGACTTGCTGCTATGTTGTCTCCCATACACAGCACACACAGAAATATGAGATTCCTAATCCCCTGTGTCTGTGTAGCTTATGTTGAGAAGCAGCAACATGGAGGACATTATACAGCAGCACTGAGCAGTGTAACTGTGAATCCAGCTTTGGGATGAGAAAACATTTACTAGAAAACAGCAGCACAATCTGCCTTTTTCACTTTATCTCCCTCCTCCTTCTCTTCTTTATCCATAGACTTCAACAGGCAGCTGTAATCTGATCGCTCAGAGAACTGTCAGGCTGACTGATGAATTTTGTCTATTTTTCTCAATGAGGAGTTCTGGAAGCAGGAGCGGAGGGATGAGTACTATGCTTATACTATTGATTTATGCAATGGACAGTGATGCTTAATTCGCCATTCTGACCCCCCTGCTTCATGGGGAAACTTTTGTGATCGGATGTGGAGTAGGTTCGCCATTACTTAGCGCTGCAAATGTGTCAGAAAAATCAAAGGAAAGGATGAAAATTCAGGTTGTTATGGAACTGGATGGCAGCAGTCAATATGGTGATGTAGCGTCTGGCAGTAAGCATTCATCAGCAATACGCCAGGACTTACAGTAATGTGGGGAAGCTGGCAGAATAATTGGTTAACTCCGAGCTGCCCAGAAATCTTATCTCACACTTAAGGGAAAAAGTTAACGTCTTCCACCAAGAATCTCAGTCCAAGATCACAAGTTGAATGTAGACCGGCATCCATGAGACCTTGTGCTACTGGATGAGGTTTTCTTGACTGCCGGCATCACAAACTCAGAGCAAATAAAGTCTCTTTTTCCAATACAAAGGAGCCGATACTATGGTCAGGCGCCGTGTGCACATCGTTAGGCTTAAGCCCACCAAATGTACAAAAGGTGGTCCGAGCGATCAAACATCCAGTGACTGCTAAAGCTGGACATACACCTCAGATAAACGTCAGCCGAACCTGTCAATCACAGCAGGGTTGGCTGACTAATATGTATGGTGTGTACCCCAAATCACATAATGGGGGGTAGAGAAGGATTAGACATGTTGTTTTAGCATGCCCCATCCTTGGTTGCTGCAGGAGATAAAGCTTTTGCTACAAGGTTCTGGCAGCAGCCGATACCCATGCTTAAGAAGAAGTTGCCCATATGGCCGAAAGCTAACAAACGGGTTGTCCAGGACTGACATATTGATGACCCATTGATATGAGATCGGACCCCCTCACTGTTCAGCTGAAATTTGCAGCAGCCAAATAATAGGCGAAACTTAACAGCCCCGTACATTGCTTGGTGGCCACTGCACAGCTTTGTAGTTTATCTCCCATTATCCTTCACATAGGTCATCAATATGTCCGTCCTGGACGACCCCTCTAAGTGCATGCTCACACTACTAACAGGGGTCACATGAGCAACCGTGGACTAAAAAGGGGCAACCAAGTGGTCCTCCTCTCTAAACAAAAAAACAACCACATTTCGTTACCTGGTACTAGACCTGGTGTCTTCTTTAGTTTCGGAGCGGTTCCCCTCCGTTTTTTGCGATGGCCCTTTTTCGCTTGCACTCTTTTTCCTTTTCGGATCCCTTTTTAGCTGACCAGTGGAGATCCCCGTGCTCTCCTCGGATTCACTGTCCGTCCCCAGCTGTGATACGGAGCGGTGTGTCAGGCACTTGGAGGAATGAAGGTGTGATTGATCCGGTCTGTCCGTGTCCCTCTCCAACAACAAAACGGGAGGCCCTTCCATTTTTACCGCCTCTTTAGCAGACACGGAGCTTTCCGGTCTCTCTAAATGGCCCATTTCTTTGGACTTTATTAAGCTATAGGAAGCATTTATAACCTTCCCCGAGGAGTTAATACTTCTTATGTTGCCCAAGACGTCTTCTCTCGAGTCGTCGCAGCTCCCGCAACACACACATGAATTGATTAAACAGTTAGTGGCCGCTATGCTGAGTTTGTTAGCCTCTTCCTCATCGTTGTTCGTTAACGGGTCCGAGGAAAGGGGAATCCGGCTGCTGGCTAAATCAGGTGACGCTTCTGGGGATACGGGATTGGAAAGAGTCTTAGGGTTAAAAATGACAGTAGCAGAAATCTTCATCCCGCCAGTTCTGTGAGCAATGATCTCTGCGGTCTCCGCCGCATTGTCACCGCTCGCGTCCCAGCCGTTGAGGTATAACTGTGAGTCTGTGGCTTCCAGACAACTACAAGAGTTTTGCAGAGATCCGCTCGCCATGAGGATTTTACTCCCGTCGATGGTGTTGTTATTGCTTAAGTCGCTTTCTACATCTTTCAAGAGGTCGAGATTGTCCACGTTCCCATTATGCACGATGGTGTCTTGGCGTTGAGGCACCTGCTTAGGGTTGTAACAGGAACTGTTGACCCATGCGATGGTATTCTCCGAGGCTCTTTGTCTAGAAAGACCCTCCAAGGCTCCATCAAGGTCTTCCATGAAGAACACCCTGTCCTCCTCATCGTTGAGATGACCAATAGGACGTCTGCTGGGGGAGGCCTCGGTGCTTGAAGTAGTAGCCCTGTGCGCAGGTGACTGACAGACACTTGGTGGAGAAAGTAAAGAAGACATCTCATCGCCTACCCTATGAACCATCATATTGAGCTGCTCCAGCTCCTGCTCATCGTACTGCATGGAGCAGGCAAGTTCAACCTCAGTGTTTTCGGCTTTGGATGAAAGCGGATCTTCTGTAGGTAAGGCATTGACTAAGACGGGAGAGATCGCCGTGGGCACTTCTGGATCTGTCCGGACTGGAAACTCCACATCTTGTGATATGCAAAGATTCCGCTCTAGAGTGTGCAGCTCTTCCTCCGTCAACGTCTGGAGAAGATCTCTGGAAAGATGTGGAAAAAAAAAAAGAGAAGATTGAGTACAGAACTTCACTATTTTATAGACGCTAAAGACATCTAAAACTGTGCAGAAAATTGAGCCCTGATTCATCTAACAGTTTTTGTTAAAATTGTGGAGGAAAAACTGTGTGGAATTTTGCAAAAATTTGAGATTTCTGGCCATTTCCTGGTCAAATTTTTCAAAAGGTGGGAAAAACTTCAAGAACAAATTCAGTATAAATTACAAAAGAAATGTACTCCAGACCATGAGTGGAGTGAATTTCTTGGGTTGGCGCATGGGAGCTGGAACCAATTTCGCGAAAGATAGTCTTGGTTACACCATGATGAAGGCGTTACCTGAAGCGTGTAGAGTGGAACAGTTCACATGACACGCCGGGTGGACAGCTTCTTTAAATCGCATAAAATAAGAAATGTTTTTACATTCAAAAATTTTTCTAAGTGTGGCCCATATATCCAGCTAACTTTGAGACCCCTGGTCTAGTGTATCCCATTTTCCTATTCTACACCATTATTTCATCACCGGAAGTTTTTGCACTTTTTTTTTGTTTTTTGCAACTTGGCCAGCAAGTGTGCATTCAACTTGTCACGTAAGTAAATAAGTGTGGGCGAGGGGCATTCGAAAATCTGGCATGGGGTCCTGTACTTGCTAGTTACGCCCCCATAGACTCACATTCTTAATATAATAGCTTAAGGGAAATTAGCTTTTGTTGCCGTAACCCAGTTTGTTCATCAGAGCACATACAGCGCCGGGTGTACAACGGGCCTATTTCCTGCATACCAGCCCCTGACCCACTATATCCGCCACATACAATATATTGTAGATGCAGAAACAATACATATAGCACAGGTATACAGAAATCTGGAACGCAGCATCTTTTAGCTGACATATGTTCAGTTCTTAGATGTGAAATGCAAAAAAAAATAATTATTAACTCCTTAAATGGAATTTTCCTCTCGCGTAACAATCAGCCATGATAGAGCTATAAAGGTATCGCTGTCATGCCCCGCAGTGCCGGGGGGAGCGAGGCGATGACACCGCGGTAATGTGAGGAGAGCGATGGTCACTACAGGCTGTGGGGTATGTCACCTTACTGAGCTGATAATTAGGATCAGCAGCACAGGACCCGAGGGTTCATCCTCAAGGAGTTAATTTCTATTGCTTTTGTCCCCCTTCAAACAAAAAAAAAATAAAAATCATTTTTATGGAAGCCTGCGATAGAAGAATTTCAAGGTTAACCGACTTAGTAATGTCTCCGTAACTACAGTAAGAGTCAAAAGTGGCTACATTCACTGTCATCTGCGTGCCTCACCACCCCCAACAAAGAAGGCTATCCGCATATCCCCCCAACACGGTCATTACCGTGCCCCTACCACACGCAGTCACACACAATCCCCTCACACATTAATCCACGTGTCCAACCCCCACAAAATCTATAATTCGCGTGCCCCCCACACGATTAATCATCCGCGTGTCCTCTACAATGTCATTCTTGTGTACCCCCCCACACAGTCACAATCTGAGGGTCCCCCAACCCACACATTCTCTCCCACACACACACATACAGTCAGTCAGTCATCCACGTGTCCTCTATACAGTCACTAGTGTGTACCCCACATACACAGGCACAATCAGTGTGACTCTCCACCCACACACACACAGTCAGTCATCCACGTGTCCTCTATACAGTCACTAGTGTGTACCCCACATACACAGGCACAATCAGTGTGACTCTCCACCCACACACACACAGTCAGTCATCCACGTGTCCTCTATACAGTCACTAGTGTGTACCCCACATACACAGGCTCAATCTGTGTGACTCTCCACCCACACATTCTCTCCCACACACACACAGTCAGTCATCCACGTGTCCTCTATACAGTCACTAGTGTGTACCCCACATACACAGGCACAATCTGTGTGACTCCACCCACACATTCTCTCCCACACACACACAGTCAGTCATCCACGTGTCCTCTATACAGTCACTAGTGTGTACCCCACATACACAGGCACAATCTGTGTGACTCTCCACCCACACATTCTCTCCCACACACACAGTCAGTCAGCCATTTACATGTCCTCTATACAGTCACTAGTGTGTACCCCACATACACAGGCACAATCTGTGTGACTCTCCACCCACACATTCTCTCCCACACACACACACAGTCAGTCAGCCATCCACATGTCCTCTATACAGTCACTAGTGTGTACCCCACATACACAGGCTCAATCTGTGTGACTCTCCACCCACACATTCTCTCCCACACACGCACACACAGTCACCCACGTGCTACACACATACAGTCAGTCATCCGCATGTCATGTACAAAGATTCCTTCCTCACACATTCATCCATGTATCCCACACACATTAAGTCATCTGCTTGACCCCTCACAAGTTCCTTCATCTGTGTGACACCCTCACACATGATCCATCATCCACTGTATTACAGTCATCCGTGTGTCTCTCACGAACACAGTCCATCCCACACAGTGTCAATCACCCACGTTCCACACACAGAGTCCTCCCCCACAGTCACAAGTATCCCACACATTCAGTCATCCACGTGTCCCTCACACACACAGGCATCCACGTGTCCCTCACACACAGGCATCCACGTGTCCCTCACACACAGGCATCCACGTGTCCCTCACACACAGGCATCCACGTGTCCCTCACACACAGGCATCCACGTGTCCCTCACACACAGGCATCCACGTGTCCCTCACACACAGTCATCTACCGTATGTCCATCACACACAGGCATCCACGTGTCCCTCACACACAGTCATCTACCGTATGTGTCCATCACACACAGTCCCTCCCATACACACAGTCAGCCATCTGTGTGCCTCACACACAAAAGCCCCTCACGCATTCATCCACATGTTCCACACACATTCCATCATCTGCGTGACCCCAACACACGATCCGTCATCCGCGTCTCACACACACAGTCATCCGTTTGTCTTCCACACAGTCATTCGTATATCCCCACCAGTGTCATAATAAGCGTGCCCCCCCCATCCCTAAACAGAGTCATTCGGGTGTCACCCCCCCGTCATCCACATGCCATACACGCACACACTCCTCCTACTCACCCACATGTCCCAGACACACAGTCACCCCCGCGTGACCCCCCACACACAAGAACCGTAATCTGTGTCAGTGTCCTCCACATAGTCATTTGTGTCCCCTCACAGTCACAATCCACCATCCGCATGACACACACACACAATCATTCATCCGTGTGCCCCCCACACACTGCCATCTGCGTGTCCCCCATAACTGCACACTGTGCTGATGAGCAGCCTCGGACCCTCACCGATCAGCCAGTTATGGAACAATATCACTTATAGAAAAAATCTTTGCCCGGATCTATCACACGGACGCACTGACGCCTTCATGTCATAGGGATGTGGGAAAACGTTGGCGCGGTATAAATAACAGAACTCTTCGGCTCCGGAGGAATTTGTTTTTCAGCATTTTCTCTTTTACAACATTCTCTAGAAACAAAAGCAGTAACAAGCAAAAAAAGAAAGTGCAACAATCAGACAAACTGCGGCGTCCTGAAATGTCTCGCTGGCATTTGGAAATGTCTGACATATGTTAATGCATCAAAAAGCTATTAGATTCTCACAGAATGTGCAAATAGAGGAAAATCGGGAGAACACGCAGCAAACGCTCGGCTCCGGAGATGATAAACCTGCTGGTCGGGAACTAAAAAAGACGCAGAAAACATTTGTTACTGCTGAGCTCCAGGGGCAGCCCAGGCCGGGGGCACCCGACATCATCAAAAGATCAAGCAATAGGGCTACTAACATCAGACTTTTACCTCAGTTTTCGGTAAAACCCCAACATTTTTGCCATAATTTTGAAAATCAAGGCAAAAAAAGCAAGTAATTTGTGAAAAGAGATAGATAGGTGTCCAATAGTTGACATTCTTCTCTGAAGTCTATGGATGGAAATCCTAGAGTCTATGGGGCAATTTTGGAGCGTGACATGCCAGTGTAAGGAGACTTATAGGCCGTGCAATGCTCCTTTGGGAAATTAAATATGCAAATTGTGTCTTCAGAGAGGATGAGGACTAGAATGCTAGTGCGACCTACTGGAAGTAGCAATCCTAAAAGTCACTGTTGACCCTTTAATGAGCCTTGCCACATGACTTAGGATAAAAGCCAAACTAGAATCTCAATTTACAGACACGTGTTTCGGGGTGTTTGCCCCTAGTCAGTGCAAAGCAGGAGCTCGGAATTAGCCGTATGAAAGGCATTTGACTTGGGTCTGAGGGGTAACGTTTCACCTTGTGTAGATTGTCTCTTTATAGAGGAAAAGGACTAGAACTCTAGTGCCACCTACTAGAAGTAGTGATCCTAAGAGTCGATATCGACTCTCTAATAAGCCTTGCCACATGACTTAGGATAAAAGTAAAAAATGTTATCCTAAGTCATGTGGCAAGACTAGTTAGAGAGTCGATATTGTCTTATAGGATCACTACTTCTAATAATTGGCACTAGAGTTCTAGTCCTCTTCCCATCTGAAGAGACAATTTGTATATTTCCCAGAGGAGCATTGCAAGGTTTAAAAGTCTCCTCACCTTGGCATGTCAGGCTTGACATGCCACTCTCCGCAAGGAGAACCGTTACCGCTTGGATTCTTGGGTTGAGTAACTCCAATAGGTGATATTATAGTACAGGTCCTCTTCCTCTCTGAAGAGACACTTTACATTAATAATTTCCCAGAGGACTATCGCAGAGCCTACAAGTCTTCTTATACTGGCATGTCACACTCCAAAAGGAGAAACGTTACCCCTTAGACTCCAGTAAGAGTCTTCTCATACAGCTAAATCGGATCTCATGTTTTGCACTGATGAGGGGAAAAAACCCCAAAACACGTGCCTGCAAAATGAGATTCTGATTTGGCTTATATAAGGGTATATTGCAAGGCTTGTTAAAAGGGTCAATATTGACTTTTTAGAATTGCTACCTCCAATAGGTGGCGCTAGAGTTCTAGTCCTCTTTCACTCTGAAAAGACAATTTGGGCTTCCTAGGAGAACATCAATTTCACTATAGTACAGGTGGTCAAGTGATCACAGGCTCATGCCCCATTGAGAGGTTAAAAAAATAGAATAAAAATAAAAAATACAAAAAAATTTAAAAAATGCTAAAAAATAAATTCCAGAAAAAAAAAAAATTGATATTGCAGTGTCTGTATGAATCAAATCAAAATATAAAATTATTTAAACCATACATTGAACACCCCCCCCCCCCCCAACAGAAATTAATGCCAGAATTGCCTTTTTTTTGGTCATCGCAGATCCCTCAGAAAATGCAAAAAAAAAAAAAAATCAAAATGTTTTATCTACCTTAATGTGCAGAAAAACAAGTCCTCACACTGTTCAGATTGATAAAAAGTTACACGTTTAAAAAAAAAAGGAAAAAAAAAGAACAAACAATAAAGCACCAATTTTTATTTTTTTTTTACAAGGTTTTTTTTTTTTTTACCCATTAAAATATACCGTATCTATAATACATTAATACATACAGGGGTTGGACAAAATAATGGAAACACCTAACGTTTTGGCATCATAATCTTCGAACATGTGATAAACATGCAAACCGTGACATATGGTAATGTTTTGTAGTTGATTATTTGTGTTGTGTATGTAAATTAACTGTTTGTTTTGCATAATTGTAAGAACATTGATGAGAACCTGAAACCAATGGCAGACCTCTCGGATTTTCAAAGAGGCCAAATTGTTGGTGCTCGTATGGCAGGTGCTAGTGTAACACAACGTGCCCGAATGCTTGGCGTGTCAAGAGTTACTGTCTCCAAAGGAATGACTGCGTTTGAAAGAGAAGGAAAAGCAGCAAAGCACAGGTCCGGCCGAAAGTCAAACTTGAAAGAGAGACCGTCGGACTCTAAAGCGAATTGTTAGAGAGGATCGCAAGACCATGGCTCCGAAAATCACTGCTGAGTTCAATGAACACATACAGAACACAGTTTCCACGAAAACGGTTCGTCGGGAACTGCACAAATCTGGACTCCACGGAAGAGCTGCAATTAGAAAACCGCTGCTCTCAATGACAAATGTTTCCAAGCGTTTAGAGTGGTGTAGAAACCTCCAGAATTGGTCCCTCGAGCAGTGGAAACGTGATATTCTCAGACGAATCATCGTTTACCCGCTTTCCGACCTCCGGCCGAGTGTACGTTTGGAGACAGCCGAAAGAAGCATTCCATCCAGATTGCCTTCTCCCAACAGTAAAACATGGTGGAGGTTCTGTGATGATCTGGGGTGCTATTTCATGGAGATCTACCAGGCCAATGATATCCCTCAACAGCCGAGATTATTTAGGCATTTTGGGCGACCAAGTGCATCCAATGGTTCAAGCACTGTTCCCGGAGGGGAACGCCGTCTTTCAGGATGATAATGCGCCAATTCATACAGCACGAGGAACATTCTAATGAAGTTGAGCATCTCATCTGGCCCCCACAATCCCCAGACCTCAACATTATTGAGCATTTATGGTCAACTTTAGAGATTCAAGTGATGTATTTGGGCCGAGTCCAGCAGTGAACATGGAGCAGCGGGCCGCTAATGCTTGATAAACACAATGATACGCTCCGTCAGACACACGGCAAACAGACAGAGTGCTAATAACACGTCCTAATGATTATCGCTCCAGAGGAACAATAAAGGCGGCAGCTTTATGGAGACCGTATATGATGAAAAATCTCAATTAATCTCATTAGCAAAGCTCACAGAAATAACCGGATCAGGCAACCGGGAACACAACCGCCATGCAGATCCACTGAGGCTTCAAGGCTGGAGAGTAAGAGGGTCATCAGCCACTATCCCACCTCCCTCGGCTATCATGTAGTCTTAATGGTTCGTAGGTATAGTGTACCCAAAAATTGTTTGTGTAACCAACAGATTTTGAAAAAAAATTTCTTCCCATTCCTGAAGCAGATGTCTTCTTCTGGCTGCTCTTCCTCCCCTCCCGCAGTATGCAGTCTCACTGACACACTGGGAGTAATCACTGCAGCTGCATTCCACCTCTTCATTCATCGCCATTTCCTATTTAAAAAGGTTATTCCCATCTTTATAAATGGCTACTGTCGCATAGCGCTTGTAAAAACAAGCACTTTGTCAATTTACCACTTAAAATTTTCATCTGCTCTTGAGATATTAACACTATTCTTCTGTTTACAGCCCGTTGCCTTGGAGACCGACCACCGCTGCAGGGGACATTAAGCATTACATATCCCAGAGGAGTGTACTGGGTCCTCCCATATGCTCAGTCCTAGCTCCCGAAGAGCTAGGACCGAGCACATCCCCCAAGGTAGGACACCCCCCTCTATGTATTACGGTATATATATATATATCCAAGGAATATATATAATACATATATACAAAACTATTGAGTCTATTTTATTAACCCTGTTCCCTTAGCGAATGCAGATTAAATTGTCCCCCATTCCGCCCCCATGTTGCGCATTTTGGGTGGGGGGGTGCACAAGAGCGTTCAATCATTAGCATGCTGAGAGTAACGGCTCAGAGCAGGGGGTGCAGTGTAGAAAATGAGCTCCAATTAGGCGACACCGGTATTTTCAGGATGCAAATGGCTGAATTAATTCGACTTAATCCCCCCAGGTAATATCTCGCCATCAGACAAGTAATCAAAAGCAGAATTTCATTATTAAGGCGGCTTAATATTCTCCTTGTCTGCTCCATCGGAGACCTTCCCAAAACGATGGAAGTACCAGGTAAGTACGTGCACGCTCGCTGGGGACGGTTGGAGAGATGGCTGTCATATTCCGGAATTACAGGGGCCTTCGCCAACAATATTTACTTTTTTCGATCGCGCCTAAACTGGAATCCGATCAACAATAGAAGAGATGAAGGATGTCCTAAAGTCACTGCTCCCCAGGGGCCGGCCTAATCACACGATAGGCATTTAAAGGCGGCCTATCACTTGCCATGAATATGTATATATATTTTTTTTCCCTGGTGTAAATGCCGCTGTTCTCCTGAATTCGGCGACACTTTTCTTTTATTCCTGCGCCTCTCCGTTCCTGAGATATGGCCTCCTGTTCCCTGTATGTAAATCCTGTTATCCCAGGGGGAATGGTCCTCAAGAAGAGAAAAATTTGGGACCGCACCCACTTGGCTAACAAGATCAATTTTTCTATACAGGGAAGAGGGGGCCATATCTCAGGAACGGAGAGGCGCAGGAACAAAAGAAAAACATCACCGGATTCAGGAGAACAGCGGCATTTATAACGGGTGTAAAACGAAAAAAGGAGACATTTATGGCAAATAACAGGTTGTCGTTAACCCCTTATGACCTAAAACGAAACCTAACCAAAACAAGAGAGGTGAACACAGCCTAATGATAAGCTGCAAGAATCCAGTAATGTGAAGACGCTAAGAAGGATAGAAGTGCTTAAAAGATGAGGGGTAAGAAAAGGCATAAAATAACGGTAGGGAGGAGGAAAACATTACTCCTAGGGGGAGGGCGACACAGAACCCCACTGGCAGGATAAGATTATGGGAGACTAGGAATTTACTGGAGGAAGATGGGGGAATGTGTTTCTTGCAATTTTGGAGATGTGGGAAGGAGAAGACTTGGGGGCTTTAAAGTCAACGGGAAGAAGGCTGGAGTGACGTGATGGGTAAAGGTGTGCGGAAAAGGCAAGGACCCTCGTAATTACAGACTCGTCAGGTTGGAGGTTGGAAATGGACAAGTAGAAAGTATCAGTCATAGCTGGTCATTCCAAAAGTACCAATACTTGGTTTATAACCAACAGTATGACTGTGCTTGACTGGCAGCAAACTCGCCTGACCTCAATCCCATAGAGAATCTATGTGGTATTGTCAAGAGGAAGATGAGACACCAGACCCCACAATGCAGACGAGCTGAAGGCTGCTATCAAAGCAACCTGGGCTTCCATAACCCCTCAGCAGCTCCACAGACTGATCGCCTCCATGCCACGCCGCATTGATGCAGTAATTGATGCAAAAGGAGTCCCGACCAAGTATTGAGTGCATTTACTGACCATACATTGCAGTAGTCCAACATTTCGGATTTTAAAATAATTTTTCAAGCTGGTTCTAATTTACTGAGATAATCACTTCAGGGTTTTCATTGGCTGTAAGCCATAATCATCAACATTAACAGAAATTAACGCTCAAAATAGATCACTCTGTAATGACTCTATATAATATATGAGTTTCACTTTTTGCATTGAAGAACTGAAATAAATTCACTTTTGATAATATTGTAATTTTGTAAATGATTGTGGAAAAGAATAATAATACAAGACCCATGAAGCAAAAAACAATATGTGTAAAATATTTAAAGAAAATCAGAAGGAGGTGAAGAGGAGGACACGGTGTTCAGAGCGGCAGACAGGAGCCACAGGAAGGAGACGGGCACAACGTCTAGATAATCGGCACAACAGACACTTGCCTGATTTTTCGCAGCAATGTGTGGAAAGGCCGGAACAGTTCTGACATGTCTTCCGCTTTGCGATCGAGGTTTAGTGGTCCTTCAGAGTAAACGACAAGCCCGCTGGGGAAGAGGTGAGAAACAAAATGTTATGTCAAATGCTTCAAGGTCCACTCATGAAAGATTGTCGGCTCGCAAAAGTGGGGTAGAGCAAACGGCTCTGGAGAAGAGGTGGACAAAACAGGATGGTGTGCATGAAGGAGAATGGCACCAAGCTACATGCTCCATTACTCTGCACAGAAGCGGTGCACAGTGCTCCTATTATGTAGGGAGCGCGGCCGGCTCCTGCCAGACAGAGCCCCACGCTGCCCAGACAGAGCCCCACGCTGCCCAGACAGAGCCCCACGCTGCCCAGACAGAGCCCCACGCTGCCCAGACAGAGCCCCACGCTGCCCAGACAGAGCCCCACGCTGCCCAGACAGAGCCCCACGCTGCCCAGACAGAGCCCCACGCTGCCCAGACAGAGCCCCACGCTGCCCAGACAGAGCCCCACGCTGCCCAGACAGAGCCCCACGCTGCCCAGACAGAGCCCCACGCTGCCCAGACAGAGCCCCACGCTGCCCAGACAGAGCCCCACGCTGCCCAGACAGAGCCCCACGCTGCCCAGACAGAGCCCCCCCTGCCCAGACAGAGCCCCCACTGGCCAGACAGAGGCCCCACTGGCCAGACAGAGGCCCCCACTGGCCAGACAGAGGCCCCCACTGGCCAGACAGAGGCCCCCACTGGCCAGACAGAGCCCCCACTGGCCAGACAGAGCCCCCACTGGCCAGACAGAGGCCCCACTGGCCAGACAGAGCCCCCCTGGCCAGACAGAGCCCCCCTGGCCAGACAGAGCCCCCCTGGCCAGACAGAGCCCCCCTGGCCAGACAGAGCCCCCACTGGCCAGACAGAGCCCCCACTGGCCAGACAGAGCCCCCCTGGCCAGACAGAGCCCCCACTGGCCAGACAGAGCCCCCCTGGCCAGACAGAGCCCCCCTGGCCAGACAGAGCCCCCCCTGCCCAGACAGAGCCCCCACTGGCCAGACAGAGCCCCCACTGGCCAGACAGAGCCCCCACTGGCCAGACAGAGCCCCCCTGGCCAGACAGAGCCCCCCCTGCCCAGACAGAGCCCCCCCTGCCCAGACAGAGCCCCCACTGGCCAGACAGAGTCCCCCTGGCCAGACAGAGCCCCCCTGGCCAGACAGAGCCCCCCTGGCCAGACAGAGCCCCCCTGGCCAGACAGAGCCCCCCTGGCCAGACAGAGCCCCCGTTGCCTGCTGATAGTACTCTGTGCTCCAGCAATTCTGTCAGCAGAAATCATTGCACGCAGCTACGTAACCTGTCTGTATGCACATAGCTGGTTGCAAATGGTGCAGTAAGAGGAGAAGGCAAAATGTTGAGTGACCCCGCTGTGACTACTGGGGGGAGCTGCTAACCCTGCTGTGACTACTGGGGGGAGCTGCAGGTACTATTATGTGTATGGTGCCTGCTGCGACTGCGAGTGGAGGTGGCACTGCTGCACTTTGTGAGGAATTGGGGACCTCCACTGGGAGAATAAGAGAGGGGGGACTGCTCCCAGTATTAGTCCTATTTTCCCTCCTGGGGGAGGAGGGAGCCTGATCCACCTTCTGCACCAAAAGTTAGAATCTAAGCGTCCGACACTTACCATACGATAGCAAGTCTGGGGATTGTAAACATTAATGCTGGTTCATAATCATCAATCATGTCTTGAGTGAGGTATCCAAGCTTTAAGGCTCTATACAGGGAAACAAGGAACGGCACAAGATAAGACTTATGGCCAGCAAAACCTGGAGGGCAATGCAGCGGCAAAACTGGGAGGGCGACGCAGCGCCAAAATCGGGAGGGCGACGCAGCGGCAAAACTGGGAGGGCGATGCAGCGGCAAAACTGGGAGGGCGATGCAGCGGCAAAACTGGGAGGGCGACGCAGCGGCAAAACTGGGAGGGAAATGCAGCGGCAAAACTGGGAGGGCGACGCAGCGCCAAAAACGGGAGGGCGACGCAGCGGCAAAACTGGGAGGGCGACGCAGCGGCAAAACTGGGAGGGCGACGCAGCGGCAAAACTGGGAGGGCGACGCAGCGGCAAAACTGGGAGGGCAATGCAGTGGCAAAACTGGGAGGGTGACGCAGCGGCAAAACTGGGAGGGTGACGCAGCGGCAAAACTGGGAGGGTGACGCAGCGGCAAAATCGGGAGTGACGCAGTGGCAGGGCGACACAGCGGCAAAAGTGGCAGTGCGATGCAGCGGCAAAAGCAGAAGGGCGACGCAGCGGAAAAGCGACGTAACGGCAAAAGCAGCAGGGCGACAAGAGGCAAAAGCGGCAGGGCGATAAGCGGCAAAAGCAGCAGGGCAATGCAGCAGCAAAAGCGGAAGGGAGACGAAGCGGCAAGTCTGAAAAAAAATTGTATTTTTTTCTAAACCTCCCCCAAGTCCAATCAGTATATTTTATGTAGCAGAGGACAAACCCTTTAACAATATTTTGTTCTGCTGCAGGCAGTTGCCTTACAGCCAGACACAGGACAGAGGGCGTGGGAATTACTGATCTGTAACTTGCACGGGAAGATTTCCTTTCTGAAATCTTCAGTTTTAATTGTAAAATGAGACAAAATGTGATCAAAGGATTGGAGCAGGTAACAAGCAGATACACACGGCTGCAAGTTATGTTCCGCATTAAAGCCGCAACGCTCAGCCTGACCGCAGGCAGGGCTGTGGAGTCGGAGCCGTGGAGCCAGAGCCCATTTTGGTGGAGTCGGTGTCATGAAAATTGAGTAGTCATTCTGAGGTTTGGCTTACCGACTCCACAGCTCCTGGCCACATAGACATATATAAGGGTGTGCCACTAACGCTGACAATCAGGGAGGAACTGCTGCATATTTTTTGGTGAACCTTCTACTTTTATTGTTTCCTTGCGCAGCTTCTATATTGCATGTGAGGCTATACTGCTCAGCTATTTCATAGGAAAGGGGTCCACAGGCTGATCGGGCACCCGGGTCCTCTACTGTGTGCCCCCTTACGGCAGTCTGTATTCTGGGCCCTTACTACGCAGCTCTATAAATCCTACGCTAAAGTCTCCGTAACCTAAAAAACTGTGCGCCGCGCAGTCCGCTCAGCCAGCGAAGTTCAAGCATCGTTCAGCTTTTAAAGGGATTAAACCAATTTCCTATTCGCCTCGCTGTAAAACATGGAGCGTGAACGTATAAATCAGCTTTTCTTTGCCGGGAAATAATTCAATTACAGCTGCAGCCGCAGCACGAGCCGCTTTATAGGCTGCGGAGCTGCACATCTCCGGGTCAGGCCGGTGTACTAACCAGGGGATGAGAACGCCGTCTACCCCTGGCACACTGCCTGTAATTCTGCCTCTCTCTTCAGTTACAAGAAGAATTTTAATTACCGGCTTATGTGGGAACAATCGGGGGTTAGCCTCACTCTTCTCTTACTTTATGTCATCCAAGCAAACTCTGGACACGGCAGCGAGACTTATTCTCATCTCCAGGATCCTATCCCAACATGTAGTAGGTGTAACAACAATCATATTAGCAAATACCTTCAATTAGACATGGGGTATAGTTCTTCTGATTAGCTGTGTCGCTTACCTCATATGCAGGGCATTGCAGTAGCTTAGGTATCCAAAGTTACGACCACTAGCAACTAACTGTCACTAGATGAGTGGTTGTAACCATGGATACCTAAGCTACAGCAATGCTCTGCACATGAGGTAAGCACCATAGCTTATCAGAAGAACTATACAACATTACTAATTGGGAGGCATTTGCTAATATTAATATTATTACATCAACTATATAGTGGGATAGGATCTCAGAGACGGGAATACCTCTTTAATGCCCTTACAAATGCCAAGTCTGCCTGGCAGGGGATCAGCATACTGAATAATTAGGAGGAGATGGGAAAGAAGTGTCACGAACTATGGTGTTAGGTACCAATGAGTGCGGTGTTTATCAGCAGTCATCACTACTGCAGTTTTTGGGAATAGTAACCACCCCCTTGGCTATTTGAAGGGCACACGTCAAGGGTAACTAGGCCAATTACCCTTTATAAAACGCCCACGAAGATGGCTGCCCCCCTGGATAGTTACCTTTCTACAGTTTCACAGAAAAGGACGATTACTTCTTGCTGCACGTAGTACTCTTTTGGAGATTTTACGGGTACCATCGCAGACACGTAGCTGCAGAAAAAAAAAAAACAAATGGAAGTGGATGATTAGTGAGAAGTTTTAGTAAACATATTTCTAAATGTCCCTGTTATTCCTCTGGGAAATGTCTTCATAGATTTCCATGAGGAATAAGAGTGACATTTAAAAATACTTTATATAAAAAAAATCAAATAAAAAATGAATGCATAAAGTGACAACTGGGTGGTACCATTTGCTTTGGTACCAGTGCAGTTTTTGTCACTGACGCATCAGGATGACAGCTCGTTCTCACGTTTCCAGGAGGAAGTAACCGCAAAATGCAAAGACCGGCATATCAGAAGAGCTGAGAGGTTTTCTTTATCGGAGTTCAAAAGGCAATGATTTTTTTTCTCTATAAGTCTGTGCAGGAACAAGAAGAGTTTGACCTCCGAAACCCTGACCAATCCTCAGTAGAACCTCCCTTAAAAAGGGGTTATCTACTTTGGACAACAAAAGCTGATCACCTTCTGCTACTGGGACCCCCAGCTGTGATCTGTTGGGAACTCAGACAGCAAGTGTTCATTTCTACTGCAGCAACCCCACAGGTGAAAAAAGGTATTACATCAGTCTGGGTCCTCCTAAGGGAGATTTGTGGATGAAACTCAATTATTTTATATGCTTGTGTGAACCCTGCCTAAGATTAAGACCTGCTCCTAGGAATTCCTAACGGAGGGGCTTATCCCCCTACAAACACCAATGCACTAATAGTGTATAGGAAGTTAAATTCAGACGTTTAAGCCCCTTCGCCTTAATTTCGGATCCCCTTTTATGAGAACATCTGCAAAATTATTTTATTTTTTCTTCATTTAGCGCTGTTAAAAAGAAAAAAAAATAAAATATATAGGCCAATTCCATGCAAACCCACGAGCCCCAATTCTGGAGGCCCCGACCTCACCTCCAAGTTTAGCCCTGCGGGCACAATTTTTGGGCGCTGCGCCCCGCCTAAGGTCACATCCACGAGGCGATTTTACCTTAGTTCAAACTCTGCGAAGAGAACGTCAAAGTGGCGCAGAGAGTCCTTCATTTTTTCCGTGTAGAAGTTCAGATCCCTGAGGGCCTGGTCTCGGATAATGTTTCGAACTTCCTCGAGGCTTCTGGTCAGGTCCTTGGCCAGCGGTCTCATGGCCATGCTCTCAATTTCTCGGTTCATGATGATCGAACCGGCAGCCAAACACTGGCGGAAGAGATGAAGAATGTCAGCAAGATACTATTGGAGGGGTGTCCTGCTGAGGGTCCATTCCTGGTGGCTACCTGCCCCTCAGAGTACACAGAGTAAGGCCAACGTGACGCCACACATCATTATTTTATTATTCCCCCCCAAAAATGGCCGTTCTCAATTACGGATCAATAAAAAAAAAAGAAAAAGAGCCAATACAAAAGAGTAGTGTTATTATGGCTCCATCACCGCCGTATGATTATATCCCTATGGCACGAATACTAGTCCGTACTATTAGTAGGCGATGTCCACATGTTGTGTTATTTGCAGTGGGTTTTCCTGTACCAAAAAGTATTTGGAGGAAGAAAACTTTGTACAATACGCGCATTTTTCGCTGTGATTTTTACCCCATTCATTTGGGTGGGTGAAGAACTCTGCAAAAACAATGAAAAAATTGACAAAAATGCTGCAAGGGTCAAAATATGAGCAGAAAAGAAAACAAAAAAAACACATGTGCATGAGCTGCTGTGTAAAATAAAGCCGCCAAGAGCGAAAATAACTTATTCTTTTAGTACCAATATTGGGAGTAGTAGCATTATTTCAGTATTTCTCTAGCATTATACTAGTGTAATAGTATTTTATTTTCGTTAGTACTACTACTAGAGTATTATTAAATCCCTTTAGTACTATTACTAGAGCAGTAATATATCCCTTTAGTACTATTGCTAGAGTAGTATTATATCCCGTTAGTACTATAAGGGTAGTATTACATCCCTTTAGTACTATACGGGTAGTATTATATCCCTTTAGTACTAAAATAGTATTACATCCCTTTAGTACTATAAAAGAGTAGTATTACATCCCTTTAGTACTATAAGAGTAGTATTATATCCCTTTAGTACTATAAGGGTAGTATTACATCCCTTTAATACTATAAGAGTAGCATTATATCCCCCTTTAGTACTATAAGAGTAGTATTATATCCCTTTAGTACTATAAGAGCAGTATTATATCCCTTTGGTACTATAATGGTAGTATCATATCCCTTTAGTACTATTAGGGTAGTATTATATCCCTTTAGTACTATAAGAGTAGTATTATATCCCTTTGGTACAATAAGAGCAGTATTATATCCCTTTGGTACTATAAGAGCAGTATTATATCCCTTTGGTACTATAAGAGCAGTATTATATCCTTTTGGTACTATATGAGTAGCATTATATCCCTTTAGTACTATAAGAGCAGTATTATATCCTTTTGGTACTATATGAGTAGCATTATATCCCTTTAGTACTATAAGAGCAGTATTATATCCTTTAGTACTATAAGAGCAGCATCATATCCCTTTAGTACTATAAGGGTAGTATTATATCCCTTTAGTACTATAAGAGTAGTATTATATCCCTTTGGTACAATAAGAGCAGTATTATATCCCTTTGGTACTATAAGAGCAGTATTATATCCTTTTGGTACTATATGAGTAGCATTATATTCCTTTAGTACTATAAGAGCAGTATTATATCCTTTTGGTACTATATGAGTAGTATTATATCCCTTTAGTACTATTGCTAGAGCAATAGTATTTTATTTATTTTAGTACTATTATGTCCCTTCAATAGTATCACTAGAGTAGTTCTTTCAGTACTGACTGTAGTAACATGACCACACTCCCCCCCCAACATTACTGTACTCCCCTAGTGCTATAATTACTAGACTCCGCAGATATTACTAAACCCCCCGATATCACTACACGCCCCCAATAATACAACACGCCTCCAATATTACCATACCCCCCATATTGCTATAATAACTACGGTATGTTCTTTTAGTCTCATTACTATCCTGTTATATCTAGATCACACCGCTGTATTCCTGCGCTCCACCCCTGCGATCCTGAGTATTTTCCACCATACTAGTGGTCTTAATCGTGGCTTGGAATGCTACACTCGCCCCCCACCTACTTTTAGCCCCCAAAAATGACCCGTTCTGCAGGTCAGTGCTGGTCCCAGTGGTCGGACCCCCTCCGAGCAGCACGTTATCACCTGCCCGTGGATGATGGGTGAGGACAGGTCACAGCCCCTTTATCAGAGACTTTACAATAGACTGTCCCATGTTCCCTGTAACTAGGTAATATAAACCTGATGGTACAGGTGAGCGCCATAATGCGCGGCCGACCATCTGCCTGTACAGCGGGAATACTGGGGCCATACAATAATTCTAGGGTCTTACCTCTGCGCCAAACCAGAGCTGTCCTGCCAGATTATCGTGACGGATTTCTTCAGGAAATTTCACACAGAAGTCCCGGTTGGCCCGCTCGTGCTGGATACATTCCTCCATGATCTGGTTTATGATATTCAGAACATTGTCCTACATGGAAAAAATACAAGAAAGGTGAGAATTTATATTTACTGGACTTAGACCCCTGTGATCCCCGTGACCTGATACAGAGCGGTCAGCCACAAGTTCCGGAATCACTGTGCACTCGAGAGAAACTGCGAGAAGTAGATGGAGGATGCACATCACCAGAGCATGCGCATCACCAGAGCATGTGCATCACCAGAGCATGCGCATCACCACAGCATGGGCATCACCAGAGCATGGGCATCACCAGAGCATGTGCATCACCAGAGCATGTGCATCACCAGAGTATGTGCACTGGAGCATGGGCATCACCAGAGCATGCGCATCACCAGAGTATGTGCACTGGAGCATCCGCATCACCAGAGTATGCGCACTGGAGCATGCACATCAGCAGAGTATGCGCACTGGAGCATCTGCATCACCAGAGTATGTGCACTGAAGCATGCGCATCACCAGAGCATGCGCATCACCAGAGCATGCGCATCACCAGAGCATGCGCATCACCAGAGCATGGGCATCACCAGAGCATGGGCATCACCAGAGTATGCTCACTGGAGCATCCGCATCACCAGAGTATGCGCACTGGAGCATGCACATCAGCAGAGTATGCGCACTGGAGCATCTGCATCACCAGAGTATGTGCACTGGAGCATCCGCATCACCAGAGTATGCGCACTGGAGCATGCACATCAACAGAGTATGCGCACTGGAGCATCCGCATCACCAGAGAATGCGCACTGGAGCATCCGCATCATCAGAGTATGCGCACTGGAGCATCCGCATCACCAGAGAATGCGCACTGGAGCATCCGCATCACCAGAGAATGCGCACTGGAGCATCCGCATCACCAGAGTATGCGCACTGGAGCATCCGCATCACCAGAGAATGCGCACTGGAGCATCCGCATCACCAGAGAATGCGCACTGGAGCATCCGCATCACCAGAGAATGCGCACTGGAGCATGCGCATCATCAGAGTATGCGCACTGGAGCATCCGCATCACCAGAGAATGCGCACTGGAGCATCCGCATCACCAGAGTATGTGCACTGGAGCATCCGCATCACCAGAGTATGTGCACTGGAGCATGCGCATCATCAGAGTATGCGCACTGGAGCATCCGCATCACCAGAGTATGTGCACTGGAGCATGCACATCACCAGAGTATGCGCACTGGAGCATGCACATCACCAGAGTATGCGCACTGGAGCATGCACATCACCAGAGTATGCGCACTGGAGCATCCGCATCACCAGAGTATGTGCACTGGAGCATGCACATCTCTGTAAAAGCGCAAGCAGTGATATTTTACAAGACACACAAGTGGGGCCTCTTGGACACTTCGTGCACACGCTAACCACCATTTTTTAAAGTGCGTACAGGTCATAGGCAATGTAAAAAGTCAGTAACTAATCGGCAGGAGATCTAGTTAGCGCCACACTGATTTAGAGGGAATGTTCAACCCCTGCCCCAGTCTTACGGGGCTGCACTCTGCGAATTCTGGAGGCTATGGAGAATGAATTGAGCACCGCCGCGCCATTTTCCAGCAGATTTTCAGTGGATGAGGAGTTCAGAAGGCAAGGTAAGAAAAGGCTCATAAATGGAGAAAGACGTATGTTTATAGGAGATGCATCACCAAGATCCTTATTGTCTGTTCTATTGATATTAGAAAAGTCTGTTGAAGCGACCATTTAACCAATCTAGAATAAACGGTGCGCGGAATTATTGGGGAATGTGTATTTTTGATGATTAATTTCATTATTGAACAATTGGCAGTAGGTTTGTGAGTGGATTATGAGTCCATCTTCAACCCGAAAAGGTCCAACACCACTAGATGGCAGCAGCAGGCACAATTTTATCCACCACCACTAGTTGGCAGCAGGCACAATTTTATCCACCACCACTAGATGGCAGCGGCAGGCACAATTTTATACACCACCACTAGATGGCAGCGGCAGGTTACCAGGACACACAAGTGCAGCGACTGCTAAAGCTAGGCTATCCGGAATTAATTGCCAATCATCATCAGGTCTGGTCAAGAAACTACAAGTGCCTAATTACACGTGTAATTAAGGGTGACCGAACGATATCTGCTGCCTACCTGCCTGCAGTCACCATTAACTGGGTCAGAACAGAGTTTGACGTTGGTCAAATGAGCAGTTACGGAATTAATGGAGCGATTTTTCCCGTTTATTGGGTAATTACTTGTGCTGATTTAACTTCTATTACTTTTTGCAATAATTAACAAGTTTAGAATGGAACGAAATGGCAAATACTAAGCCACTAATCCAAGCAGCAGAGGCTCAGCCCCGGGGTACGGCGGGCGCAGAGGTTGCGGTTGTACCCGGATGCTGGTACTGTATCAGAGTGGGGGTCTATGCCAAATAAGACTCCAATATTATAAACGGCACGTGGGGTCTGCTACAGAATTTACACAGGGGGCTCATGTTTATGAGCGATTGCTGGAAAGGAAAAAGCAAATTTACTTAGAGAGCCAAGAAAATGGGGAATCTGAAGTTTCTGATCAATATCCATATTTAATATTTAGTAACAATACATAAAATAGAGAAATTAATGATCCTGGGTAGGGTTGAGCGACCTTGACCTTTTTAGAGTCGAGTCGTGTTTCGCGAAACCCGACTATCTTAGAAGTCGAGTCGAGTTGAATCGGCCGATTATCGCGAAAAGTCGGGTATCGCCCGAAACACGAAACCCAATGCAAGTCAATGGGGGAGCATAGTCGGCAGTGAGTGGAGGCCAGGAAAACACCTACACTGCCCATTTTAATGGCAAAAACATCCATTCTTGTTACTGAAGCTTGTCAATCGTAATTTAGCTTATAATAATTGGAAGGCATTTGAAATTGGGGGTCATTTGGCTAAAGTTGTGGGGGGTAGGGCTGGTTCAAGTAATTAGTGGGCCCAGGAAATCTGGACCACGTCACGGCAGTGGAGCAGGGAGAGGTAAGTATTTCAACTTTGCAAGTGCTGTGAACCTGAGCAAGCAGGGGGGGGGCACTCGTTGGCATTGGCACTGGCACAGGGCCCCTCAAAGTACAGCGGTGTGTTTGCACGGCGGGGGCGCCTCCCACCGGCAGCAACACTTTTGCGTACTATGAGAGGCCCTGTGCCAGTGATGTCGCCAACTAGTATTCCTCCCCCCACCTGATGAAGGAACCTGCACTTTCATCTGCACCTTCCTCTTTGTCCCCGTGTAAGGTGGTATGGTATGCGGGAAGAGCAACCTGACTTTCAGCTGGGTCACAATCTTGCTGTGTAGCGTGCACGGGAAATGTTGCATTATGGGTCAATGTACCAGCAGACTCATCTATCACTGGCTGGGCAATGGGCAGGATGAGGAGGAAACACAGATATAGGCCCAAAGAATAAAGTTGGCTAAATGCAGTTCAAAATTGGTAACACAGGAATAACCAGGGGGCATTGCAGTGGAGGACAACTGGAATGAGAGGCTGACACAGAGAGTAGGCCCAAATCAGTAAGTAGTCGAAATGCAGTTCAAAATTGGCAACCGTAGTAAACAGGCGGCACAGCTTTGTTCAGTGGAGGAGAACAGCAAGGAGTGGCAGACACCGATAGTAGGCCCCAACCCAACTAGTAGGCCAAATGCAGTCTAACATTAACAACTACTTAACGAGAGCCTGAAAATGGAATTTCAGGACAGGAAACCAGGAGAACAGCAAGGAGCGGCAGACACTGTTAGGCTATGTTCACACCTTGCGTCGGGTCCCTGCGGGTTCTCCCGCAGCGGATTTGATAAATCTGCAGGGCAAAACAACTGCGGTTCTCCCTGCAGATTTATCGCGGTTTGTTCCGCGTTTTCCGCTGCGGGTTTCCGCCTATACTATTGATGCTGCATATGCAGCAATATGCAGCATCAATAGTAATGTTAAAAATAATAAAAATTGGTTATACTCACCCTCTGATGTCCGGATCTCCTGGGCGCTGCACCCGGCGGTCCGGTTCCAAAGATGCTGTGGGAGAAGGACCCTTCGTGACGTCACGATCATGTGACCGCGACGTCACCGCAGGTCCTGGTCGCACAGCAACTCTGACCGGACGGCCGCGTGCAGCGCCCAGGAGCTCCGGACATCAGAGGGTGAGTATAACCAGATTTTTTATTTTTTAACCCCAAATATGGTTCCCAGGGCCTGGAGGAGAGTCTCCTCTCCTCCACCCCGGGTACCACCCGCACATTATCCGCTTACTTCCCGCAACGTGGGCACAGCCCCATGCGGGAAGTAAGCGGTTCAATGTATTCCTATGGGTGCAGAATCGCAGCTGCGTTCCCGCGCGGTTTTTCCCGCAGCATGTGCACAGCGGTTTGCGGTTTCCATAGGGTTTACATGTTACTGTAAACGCTATGGAAACTGCTGCGGACCCGCAGCATCAAAATCGCGGCGGTTCCGCGGTAAAAACCGCTAAGTGTGAATATAGCCTTAGTAGGCCCCAAACCAACTAGTAGGCCAAATGCAGTTGTTCCATTTAACCACTATTTAACAAGAGCCTGAAGATAGAAGCTCAGGAAAGGCAACCTGGAGAACACCTTGGAGTGGAACACACCGTCTCTACACCCCATACCCAATTTGTAGGCCTAATGCAGTGTAGTTTCCAACAACTACTAAACAAGAGCCTGAAGATCGAAGCAATGGCGAGGAAACCAGGGGAACACCTTGGAGTGGAACACACCATCTCTCTACACCCCATACCCAATTTGTAGGCCTAATGCACTGTAGTTTCCAACAACTACTAAACGAGAGCATTAAGATCGAAGCAATGGAGAGGAAACCTGGGGAACACCTTGGAGTGGAACACACCATCTCTCTACACCCCATACCCATTTTGTAGGCCTAATGCAGTGTAGTTCCCAACAACTACTAAATGAGAGCCTGAAGATCGAAGCAATGGAGAGGAAACCTGGGGAACACCTTGGAGTGCAACACACCATCTCTCTACACCCCATACCCAATTTGTAGGCCTAATGCAGCGTAGTTTCCAACAACTACTAAACGAGAGCATGAAGATCGAAGCAATGGAGAGGAAACCTGGGGAACACCTTGGAGTGTAACACACCATCTCTCTACACCCCATACCCATTTTGTAGGCCTAATGCAGTGTAGTTCCCAACAACTACTAAACGAGAGCCTGAAGATCGAAGCAATGGAGAGGAAACCTGGGGAACACCTTGGAGTACAACACACCATCTCTCTACACCCCATACCCAATTTGTAGGTCTAATGCAGTGTAGTTTTCTACAACTACTAAACGAGAGTCGGAAGACCGAAGCAATGTGGACGAAACCTGGGGAACACCATGGAGTGTTACACACCATCTCTCTACACCCCATACCCAATTTGTAGGCCTAATGCAGTGTAGTTTCCAACAACTACTAAACGAGAGCATGAAGATCGAAGCAATGGAGAGGAAACCTGGGGAACACCTTGGAGTGCAACACACCATCTCTCTACACCCCATACCCAATTTGTAGGCCTAATGCAGCGTAGTTTCCAACAACTACTAAACGAGAGCATGAAGATCGAAGCAATGGAGAGGAAACCTGGGGAACACCTTGGAGTGGAACACACCATCTCTCTACACCCCATACCCATTTTGTAGGCCTAATGCAGCGTAGTTCCCAACAACTACTAAACGAGAGCATGAAGATCGAAGCAATGGAGAGGAAACCTGGGGAACACCTTGGAGTGCAACACACCATCTCTCTACACCCCATACCCAATTTGTAGGCCTAATGCAGTGTAGTTTTCTACAACTACTAAACGAGAGTCGGAAGACCGAAGCAATGTGGACGAAACCTGGGGCACACCTTGGGGCGGCAGACACCGTTAGTAGGCCCTACCAAAGTTGTACCCCCAATGCAGTTTTAAAATTCCTAGAGGCTGAAAACAAGACTATTGACGCTCAGCTTTTTTCAAAGGAACACAGCTGAATTGAGTGGCGCAGACAGACACAGGTAGTAGGCCTTAAACCAAAAATGTGGCTCACTGCAGCTTAAAAAAGTTACAGGGGTACACAGGCAGCATTGCTCTGGGCAGTGGAGGACAATTTCAATAGTGGACCGCAGACAGACTTTGTACGCCTACTATTAAAAAAAGGATGCTCTATGCAATTAAAAATTGGTTCCAGGGGTCCACGGGCAGCAGTGGTGTGGTCAGTGGACGAGTATTGGAAGGAGGGACCGCAGACAGGCGTAGTAGGCCTAACATAACAAAATTAGGCTGTAGGCACTTTACAAATGGTTCCAGGGGTACACGGGCAGCAGTGGTGTGGTCAGCGCAGGAAAATTTGAATTAGGGACTGCAGACAGACTTTGTAGGCTGTCCCCTGTGGACCATGCATCCAACACATTAACCCAGTGCGCCGTAATGGACACGTAATTTTTTGTGGACATGCCTACTGGTCCATGCGTCTCTTGTCAGGTGCACCTTTCTACTGTTTGATTGCCTGAGTGCTATGACAATGCAGACTTTTTCATGCCGGTGGAGGGCTGGGATGGCTTTTCTCGCAAAAGAAATGTCGACTGGGTAGCTTGAACCGTGGTACAGCGTAGTTCATCTGGGCTTTCTAAATATAAAACAAAGAAAAAAAGGAGGCTCCATGCACTTTCAGCTGGGTTCCAGGGGTACACGGCCAGCATTGGTCTGGTCAGTGGAGAACTATTGGAAGGAAGGACCGCAGACAGGCTTCGAAGGCCTAACATAAAAAAATTGGGCTGTAGGCACTTTCTAATTGGTTCCAGGGGTACACGGGCAGCAGTGGCCTGGTCAGTGTAGTAGTAGTAGAAAGAACGGACCGCAGACAGGCTTCGAAGGCCTAACATAAAAAAATTGGGCTGGCTGTAGGCAATTTAAAATTGGTTCCAGGGGAACACGGGCAGCAGTGGTCTGGTCAGTGGAGGCCTAGTGGAAGGAGTGACCGCAGACAGGCATCGAAGGCCTAACATAATAACAGATGGCTGTAGGCAATTTAAAATTGGTTCCAGGGGAACACGGGCAGCAGTGGTCTGGTCAGTGGAGGCCTAGTGGAAGGAGTGACCGCAGACAGGCATCGAAGGCCTAACATAATAACAGATGGCTGTAGGCAATTTTAAATTGGTTCCAGGGGAACACGGGCAGCAGTGGCCTGGTCAGTGTAGTAGTAGTAGAAAGAACGGACCGCAGACAGGCATCGAAGGCCTAACATAAAAAAATTGGGCTGGCTGTAGGCAATTTTACATTGGTTCCAGGGGTACACGGGCAGCAGTGGTGTGGTCAGTGGAGGCCTAGTGGAAGGAGTGACCGCAGACAGGCATCAAAGGCCTAACATAATAACATATGGCTGTAGGCAAGTTTAAATTGGTTCCAGGTGAACACGGCCAGCAGTGGCCTGGTCAGCGGAGGATGATTGTAATGAGTGTCTGCCAGTTAGTAGTCCAAAACAATACATAAATGTGAATGTCTCACATTAAAATCCAGCGAAAACACTAAAGGGTGCAATCTTTAGGTACAGGGGTGGGATCCTCTGCGTTGTTTCTGACCTACTAATTTGGCGCAAAGTTTTTACTTGGGTAAATAGAGGACACTGCCCCTGACTATGTTAAGTACCATTATACATGTCAACACAATGGTATTGTCAGTGGCAGGAATGGAAGGATGTCAGCGCATAGTCTAAACATTGGTGGAAGTGTGAGAGATAATTGTGGAAGTGGTAGAGCAATGTTTGAGCTGGGGGTGGGTGAACTCTCTTGTGGACGGCGGTACAGGCCCAGGGCCCCTCATGTTACAACAGTGTGTCTGACGTTGGGTGCGCACCACCACCGCCAGAGACAGTTTATTGTACTAGGAGGGACCCAGTGGCAGTGCTGTTGACCAAAAGCGGGCACACCCACCTCTTCAGACAAACAGCACTCTCACGGGTGCTTGCGCCAAGTCGCGATACCACGGCCCCGTGTGGGGAGTTTGGCCATTTAGGGAGGTGTAAACATGTCGTATGCTGGACAATCAGCTGCTGCAAATTAAGACATTTGAAAAGTCATTCACAGTAGTCCACAGGCAAGAGCTTTTCATAGGAAAGCTAGGTGTCGCCCGGGCAAGGTGGGGCAAAAGAATTCGAAATCCAGTTGTGGTTCATTTTAATGAATGTTAGATCATCAACATTTTGGGTGGCCAGACGAGTCCTTTTTTCGGTTAATGTTGAACCTGCAGCACTGAATACTCTTTCTGATAGGACACTAGCTGCCGGGCAAGCAAGCTCCTGCAATGCATATTCTGCCAATTCTGGCCAGGTGTCTAATTTTGATGCCCAGTAATCAAATGGGAATGACGGTTGAGGGAGAACATCGATAAGGGATGAAAAATAGTTTGTAACCATACTGGACAAATGTTGTCTCCTGTCACTTTGAATTGATGCAGCAGAACCTGTCCTGTCTGCGGTCATAGCAAAATCACTCCACAACCTGGTCAGAAAACCCCTCTGTCCAACGCCACTTCGGATTTCTGCACCTCTAACTCCTCTGGTCTGCTGGTCCCTGCAGCTCGTGTGAGAACGATCACGGGCGCTGTGTGCTGGGAATGCCTGAAGCAAACGGTCAACAAGAGTTCATTGTTTTGTTGCTAATATTAGTTCCAAGTTCTCATGTGGCATAATATTTAGCAATTTGCCTTTATAGCGAGGATCAAGGAGGCAGGCCAACCAGTAATCGTCATCGTTCATCATTTTCGTAATGCGTGTGTCCCTTTTGAGGATACGCAAGGCATAATCCGCCATGTGGGCCAAAGTTCCAGTTGTCAAATCTGCGGTTGTGCTTGGTTGAGGGGCAGTTGCAGGCAAATCTACGTCACTTGTGTCCCTCAAAAAACCAGAACCCGGCCTTGCCACGCCACCAATTTCCAGTGCCCCCGGGAAAGCTTCCTCATTAAAAATATACTCATCCCCATCATCCTCCTCGTCCTCCACCTCCTCTTCGCCCGCTACCTCGTCCTGTACACTGCCCTGACCAGACAATGGCTCACTGTCATCAAGGTTTTCCTCTTCCTCAGCTGCAGACGCCTGATCCTTTATGTGCGTCAAACTTTGCATCAGCAGACGCATTAGGGGGATGCTCATGCTTATTATGGCGTTGTCTGCACTAACCAGCCGTGTGCATTCCTCAAAACACTGAAGGACTTGACACATGTCTTGTATCTTCGACCACTGCACACCCGACAACTCCATGTCTGCCATCCTACTGCCTGCCCGTGTATGTGTATCCTCCCACAAAAACATAACAGCCCGCCTCTGTTCGCACAGTCTCTGAAGCATGTGCAGTGTTGAGTTCCACCTTATTGCAACGTCTATGATTAGGCGATGCTGGGGAAGGTTCAAAGAACGCTGATAGGTCTGCATACGGCTGGAGTGTACAGGCGAACGGCGGATATGTGAGCAAAGTCCGCGCACTTTGAGGAGCAGGTCGGATAACCCCGGATAACTTTTCAGGAAGCACTGCACCACCAGGTTTAAGGTGTGAGCCAGGCAAGGAATGTGTTTCAGTTGGGAAAGGGAGATGGCAGCCATGAAATTCCTTCCATTATCACTCACTACCTTGCCTGCCTCAAGATCTACTGTGCCCAGCCACGACTGCGTTTCTTCCTGCAAGAACTCGGACAGAACTTCCGAGGTGTGTCTGTTGTCGCCCAAACACTTCATAGCCAATACAGCCTGCTGACGCTTGCCAGTAGCTGCCCCATAATGGGACAACTGGTGTGCAACAGTGACAGCTGACGATGGAGTGGTTTGACGACTGCAGTCAGTGGAAGAGCTGTCGCTTCTGCAGGAGGAGGAGGAGGAGGAGGGGGTGCGAACGCCTAGAGCCAACTGTTTCCTAGACCGTGGGCTAGGCACAACTGTCCCGAAATTGATGTCCTGTGGACCCTGCATCCACCACATTCACCCAGTGTGCCGTGATGGACACGTAACGTTCCTGGCCATGCCTACTGGTCCATGCATCTGTAGTCAGGTGCACCTTTGTACTCACAGATTGCCTGAGTGCATGGACGATGCGCTGTTTAACATGCTGGTGCAGGGCTGGGATGGCTTTTCTGGAAAAAAAGTGTCGACTGGGTAGCTCGTAGCGTGGTTCAGCGTACTCCATCAGGGCTTTGAAAGCTTCGCTTTCAACTAACCGGTAGGGCATCATCTCTAACGAGATTAGTCTAGCAATGTGGGCGTTCAAACCCTGTGTACGCGGATGCGAGGATAAGTACTTCCTTTTTCTAACTAGAGTCTCATGTAGGGTGAGCTGGACTGGAGAGCTGGAGATCGTGGAACTAGCGGGTGTGCCGGTGGACATGGCAGACTGAGAGACGGTTGGAGACTGTATTGTTTCCGCCGGTGCCCTAGATGCAGTATTTCCTCCAACGAAACTGGTGATTCCCTGACCCTGACTGCTTTGGGCTGGCAAAGAAACCTGCACAGATACTGCCGATGGTGAAGAAAATGGTGGCCCTACACTGCCGGAAGGGATGTTGCGTTGCTGACTAGCTTCATTGGCCGAGGGTGCTACAACCTTAAGGGACGTTTGGTAGTTAGTCCAGGCTTGCAAATGCATGGTGGTTAAATGTCTATGCATGCAACTTGTATTGAGACTTTTCAGATTCTGTCCTCTGCTTAAGCTAGTTGAACATTTTTGACAGATGACTTTGCGCTGATCAATTGGATGTTGTTTAAAAAAATGCCAGACTGCACTCTTCCTAGCATCGGATCCCTTTTCAGGAATTGCAGACTGAGCTTTAACCGGATGGACACGCTGTCCTCCAACAGTTTTTTGCTTTGCCACGTGTTTTGGGCCAGATACGGGCCCGGCAGATGGAACCTGTTGCGATGTTGATGCCTGCTGCGGCCCCTCCTCCTCCGCTTCAGAACTACTGCCGCCTGCACCCTGTTCCCCCAATGGCTGCCAATCGGGGTCAACAACTGGGTCATCTATAACCTCCTCTTCTAGCTCGTGTGCAACTTCGTCTGTGTCACCGTGTAGGTCGGTGGTATAGCGTTCGTGACGGGGCAACAGTCTCATCAGGGTCTGATTCTGGATCAGTACCCTGAGAGGGCAATGTTGTGGTCTGAGTCAAAGGACCAGCATAGTAGTCTGGCTGTGGCTGTGCATCAGTGCACTCCATGTCAGATTCAACTTGTAATGGGCATGGACTGTTAACTGCTTCACTTTCTAAGCCAGGGACGGTATGTGTAAAGAGCTCCATGGAGTTACCAGTTGTGTCGCCTGCTGCATCCTTCTCTCTTGTTGTTGTTTTTGCTGAAGGGGACAAGAAAGCGACTTGACTCTGACCGTGAACATCCACTAACGACGCGCTGCTTTTAGATTTGCCAGTTTCAGAAGAGGAGGCAAAAGAGCTAGAGGCTGAGTCAGCAAGGTAAGCCAAAACTTGCTCTTGCTGGTCCGGCTTTAAAAGCGGTTATCCTACTCCCAGAAAAGGGAGCGTTCGAGGCCTTGTGTAGCCAGACGACGAACCTGGCTCCACAGCTCCAGACTTAGGTGGAATAATTTTTTTCCCACGACCACCTGATGCTCCACTACCACTACCATCATTACCAGCTGACAATGAACGCCCACGGCCACGACCTCTTCCACCAGACTTCCTCATTGTTTTAAAAACTTAACCAAAGTAACTTTATTTGTTGCTGTCAAACAACTTACACGGTGAGCCTTTACAGGTTGGTGAAACCGCAAGGAAAATCAGGCACAATGTTACACACTCTGTTTTCTGTGGCACTAAATCAGAGAGATGCCACACGCGCAGGACTGTCACTCAAGCACAAATGTCAATATTAATCTCCCACTGTTTTTTTTTTTTTTTTTTTTAAGGAAACTTTAGAAACAAAATTAAATAAAATGATTTATTCAGGAAGAATTTAGAAACCAAAAAAAAAAGAAAATAGCCTTTCTATGGCCCAGTGCCCACTATTTGAGAGAGAGAGATGGCACACCCAGGAGTCAGGAGTGGCACACAAGCAGAAAGGGCAATATTAATCTCCCACTGATTTTTTTTTATTTTTTCTGGGAGTATTTAGAAACCCAATAAAAAAAAAAATGTAATAGGCTTTCTATGGCCCACTATTTGAGAGAGAGATGGCACACTCAGGACTGGCACACAAGCCCAAAGGCCAATATTAATCTCCCACTGTATTTTTTTTATCAGGGAGAATTTATAAACCCCACAAAAAAAATACAGAAAAATGAAAAGGCTTTCTATGGCCCACTATGTGAGAGAGATGGCACACACAGGGATGGCACTCTAGCAGAAATGCCAAATTGCCAATCTTAATCTCCCACCAAAAAAAAAAAAACCAGGGACTGTCCTTCAATTACTATCTCCCTGCAGTAATCTCAGCCAGGTATGGCAGGCAGCAATAAGGAGTGGACTGATGCACAAATGAAATAAAAAGTGTGGACAAACAAACAAGATAGCTGTGCAGAAAGGAAGGAACAAGAGGATTTGTGCTTTGAAAAAAGCAGTTGGTTTGCACAGCGGCGTACACACAGCAATGCAGCTATCAGGGAGCCTTCTAGGGCAGCCCAATGAGCTACAGCGCTGAGGAAAAAAAAAAAAATACAGCCTCCACTGTCCCTGCAAACCGAAGGTGGTGTTGGGCAGTGGAAATCGCTACAGCACAAGCGGTTTGGTGGTTAATGGACCCTGCCTAACGCTATCCCTGCTTCTGACGAAGCGGCAGCAACCTCTCCCTAAGCTCAGATCAGCAGCAGTAAGATGGCGGTCGGCGGGAACGCCTCTTTATAGCCCCTGTGACGCCGCAGACAGCAAGCCAATCACTGCAATGCCCTTCTCTAAGATGGTGGGGACCAGGACCTATGTCATCACGCTGCCCACACTCTGCGTTCACCTTCATTGGCTGAGAAATGGCGCTTTTTGCGTCATTAAAACGCGACTTTGGCGCGAAAGTCGCGTACCGCATGGCCGACCACGCACAGGGGTCGGATCGGGTTTCATGAAACCCGACTTTGCCAAAAGTCGGCGACTTTTGAAAATGAACGACCCGTTTCGCTCAACCCTAATCCTGGGGGTCATTTTTATGGGAGGGATGGAGATCGGCTTTCCATTAGTCATGCCAGCCACATTGGCTAATGTTAAAGTGGACATGTCCTTATTGCACCATAGGAAATGTATTAATGTTTTGCTCCTCCAAGATCAGTGCCGGACCTGGATCCAGAACGCTTGGCACAGAGTCCCGCCAATCCAATGCTTTCTGCAGCCACCACTAGAGGGAGCAGTTCCAGTTACTGCATACAGCCCTGACATCAAGCTCAATGCTAGAGCAGTATGCAGCAAGCTCCCAGGCTCCCTCTAGTGGTGGCTGCAAGCAGTCACAATCAGAAACCAAACCAAACCGTGGTACCAAATTTATTAAAAATACATAAAAGTCAGGTTTCAAGGAAGGCCATTCAGGCCAAGTAATTGTTTGGAAAAGTTCCAAATAAAACTAATATAAATAGGCTCCAAATTGGGATTATTATCCTACATTACTCAATCATATCACAATCCTATGCTGCTCGCCATGACTGAGGGCCCTATCACAAAGCAAGCTGTTGTATACACAACTATTTTGGAGTAATAAGCCAAGCGTTATTTATCTGTGCTGGCTCCAGTGCTGGGTGCTGCACCCTTCGCCTGCCTCTCTCTGCTCTTCTGAGTGTAGATTTACAAGGCACACTACTTTGTAGGATGGCTCAGGCAGTAGGATGCCGTCTGAGTATTCAGGTAGTTTTCATCCATGTCGCTACCGAAGAGAGCGTCACTGCGCTATCTCTGCTTCAAACATCTTGAAATACCCAGCTCTGCAATCCACGGCTGGCCTCCTGGCATATGCTCTGCTACATGGCGAGGCTCTGCTGTTCTAACGGTCAGTTTTGGCCCAGACTGATTATCTAACTACCCTAATATATAACTGGTAGTACATGAACCTTGTGAGTATGCCAGCTCTGTAATGCTGTGAATGCAATCCTAGACATTGTGACATTCCCGGCTCCGCTACTAACCAGTTCAGTAATAGACTCAGTGACATTCCCACTCAGTAATGGATTCAGCTATATCATTGAGTCAGCTCTGCATTGGACTTCCTGACTAACTCTGCTCTGCTACATCACTGCGTCTATTCTGGTATATTACCGTCAGGTCTCAGCTTCATCAAACTCCAAGGTTCCAGTACTCTTCCTCCAGTTGCCGTCCAGCCTTCCTGCTGCATCGTCATAGTGGTCTCGTCTTCATCGAACTCCAAGGTTCCAGTCATGCTCTCCCATATATCGTCCAGCCATTTTGCCCATCCTGCTGCGTCGACATAGTGGTATCCACTTCATCGAACTCCAAGGTTCCAGTCATGTTCTCCCAGCTACCGTCCAGCTATTCTGCCCATCCTGCTGCATCAACGTCATAGTGGTCTCAATTTCATCGAACACCAAGGTTCCAGTCCTGTTCCTCCAGTCCAGTCCAGCCATCCTGCTGCATCCTCATAGTGGTCTCCGCTTCATCGAACTCCAAGGTTCCAGTCCTGTTCTACCAGCTACTGTCCAGCCATTCTGGCCATCCTGCTGCATCCTCATAGTGGTCTCCGCTTCATCGAACTCCAAGATTCCAGTCCTGTTCCTCCAGTTGCCATACAACCACCTCACCAGGAGAGACGCAACACCAGAGATGGCATTAATAATCCAACAAGCCGATCGCTTTACAGCCTCTATCTACATTAATTTCCTGACTGCCATTTTTAGAAATTCACAACTTTTGTGTGTAGATTTTTAAAGGATGGCGTTCGGGCAGAATAAATCAAACCGACAGTGGCAGCGATGGCTGAAGCCCCATTTCCTGCATTTATTGACTAATATAAAGATTTATCATGTGCAGATTGGAGAAATGCAAATTCCGAGTATATTTAGCGATCGGTCCCCTGGATCTCCTCTCTCTGGTACAGGAGGAGGAGATTTATTAGCATTGCAGGAGGAGGAGCACATTGCAGGGAGACAGCAGCACATTGTACAGCTCATTAGACCCGGAGAAGAATCTCACTGCAGACTTCATGCCTAAAGACGTCCCCGTGTAATTAGCACTCATTACAAATCACAACGACAAGCGAACATTACCTAAGCGCGTCACGGTGCAACAACTAAACAACGGAGGCGGGAGGACTCCATTAATAAAAAAAAATAAAAATAAAAAAAAGTTGCTGCGGTTTAATTAACAGACAATTATTAGAGTTATTAATTATCTGCCGTTCTGAAAGTCATCAATAAATAACTGTGATTGGGTAGGAGCAAAATCATGGAGATGGCAGAACAGAAAGTAGCACAGCTGCTTATACATGGATGTCGCAGCACGAGCCCCCGGCAGAGGGCAGCACGAGCCCCCGGCAGAGGGCAGCACGAGCCCCCGGCAGAGGGCAGCACGAGCCCCCGGCAGAGGGCAGCACGAGCCCCCGGCAGAGGGCAGCACGAGCCCCCGGCAGAGGGCAGCACGAGCCCCCGGCAGAGGGCAGCACGAGCCCCCGGCAGAGGGCAGCACGAGCCCCCGGCAGAGGGCAGCACGAGCCCCCGGCAGAGGGCAGCACGAGCCCCCGGCAGAGGGCAGCACGAGCCCCCGGCAGAGGGCAGCACGAGCCCCCGGCAGAGGGCAGCACGAGCCCCCGGCAGAGGGCAGCACGAGCCCCCGGCAGAGGGCAGCACGAGCCCCCGGCAGAGGGCAGCACGAGCCCCCGGCAGAGGGCAGCACGAGCCCCCGGCAGAGGGCAGCACGAGCCCCCGGCAGAGGGCAGCACGAGCCCCCGGCAGAGGGCAGCACGAGCCCCCGGCAGAGGGCAGCACGAGCCCCCGGCAGAGCGCAGCACGAGCCCCCGGCAGAGCGCAGCACGAGCCCCCGGCAGAGCGCAGCACGAGCCCCCGGCAGAGGGCAGCACGAGCCCCCGGCAGAGGGCAGCACGAGCCCCCGGCAGAGGGCAGCACGAGCCCCCGGCAGAGGGCAGCACGAGCCCCCGGCAGAGCGCAGCACGAGCCCCCGGCAGAGCGCAGCACGAGCCCCCGGCAGAGCGCAGCACGAGCCCCCGGCAGAGCGCAGCACGAGCCCCCGGCAGAGCGCAGCACGAGCCCCCGGCAGAGGGCAGCACGAGCCCCCGGCAGAGGGCAGCACGAGCCCCCGGCAGAGGGCAGCACGAGCCCCCGGCAGAGCGCAGCACGAGCACCCGGCAGACCGCAGCACGAGCACCCGGCAGACCGCAGCACGAGCACCCGGCAGACCGCAGCACGAGCACCCGGCAGAGGGCAGCACGAGCCCCCGGCAGAGCGCAGCACGAGCACCCGGCAGACCGCAGCACGAGCCCCCGGCAGACCGCAGCACGAGCACCCGGCAGACCGCAGCACGAGCACCCGGCAGACCGCAGCACGAGCACCCGGCAGACCGCAGCACGAGCACCCGGCAGACCGCAGCACGAGCACCCGGCAGAGGGCAGCACGAGCCCCCGGCAGAGGGCAGCACGAGCCCCCGGCAGAGGGCAGCACGAGCCCCCGGCAGAGGGCAGCACGAGCCCCCGGCAGAGGGCAGCACGAGCCCCCGGCAGAGGGCAGCACGAGCCCCCGGCAGAGGGCACCACGAGCCCCCGGCAGAGGGCAGCACGAGCCCCCGGCAGAGGGCAGCACGAGCCCCCGGCAGAGGGCAGCACGAGCCCCCGGCAGAGGGCAGCACGAGCCCCCGGCAGAGGGCAGCACGAGCCCCCGGCAGAGGGCAGCACGAGCCCCCGGCAGAGGGCAGCACGAGCCCCCGGCAGAGGGCAGCACGAGCCCCCGGCAGAGGGCAGCACGAGCCCCCGGCAGAGGGCAGCACGAGCCCCCGGCAGAGGGCAGCACGAGCCCCCGGCAGAGGGCAGCACGAGCCCCCGGCAGAGGGCAGCACGAGCCCCCGGCAGAGGGCAGCACGAGCCCCCGGCAGAGGGCAGCACGAGCCCCCGGCAGAGGGCAGCACGAGTCCCCGGCAGAGGGCAGCACGAGCCCCCGGCAGAGGGCAGCACGAGCCCCCGGCAGAGGGCAGCACGAGCCCCCGGCAGAGCGCAGCACGAGCCCCCGGCAGAGCGCAGCACGAGCACCCGGCAGAGGGCAGCACGAGCCCCCGGCAGAGGGCAGCACGAGCCCCCGGCAGAGGGCAGCACGAGCCCCCGGCAGAGGGCAGCACGAGCCCCCGGCAGAGGGCAGCACGAGCCCCCGGCAGAGGGCAGCACGAGCCCCCGGCAGAGGGCAGCACGAGCCCCCGGCAGAGGGCAGCACGAGCCCCCGGCAGAGGGCAGCACGAGCCCCCGGCAGAGGGCAGCACGAGCCCCCGGCAGAGGGCAGCACGAGCCCCCGGCAGAGGGCAGCACGAGCCCCCGGCAGAGCGCAGCACGAGCCCCCGGCAGAGCGCAGCACGAGCACCCGGCAGAGGGCAGCACGAGCACCCGGCAGAGCGCAGCACGAGCACCCGGCAGAGCGCAGCACGAGCACCCGGCAGAGGGCAGCACGAGCCCCCGGCAGAGGGCAGCACGAGCCCCCGGCAGAGGGCAGCACGAGCCCCCGGCAGAGGGCAGCACGAGCCCCCGGCAGAGGGCAGCACGAGCCCCCGGCAGAGCGCAGCACGAGCACCCGGCAGACCGCAGCACGAGCACCCGGTCGTATAGTAGAAATGGTCATTAAGCCCATAATTCCCGAGGGTCTCAGATCTAAGTAGCTTTTGCCTTATATTAAAACTTTCCTCTTCCCAAACAAGGTAAAACTATTTTCGATACACATACCAGTCTAATATTTGCACGAACTGTCCATATTCTCAATTGCCATCTACTTTTCTTTTTAAAATGACAGATTTCTCATCAGCATTCTGCCAGAACTATAGGTGCTATAGGATGCACGACATCTAGCTGCCCAATGACTTGCCTGCCCTAAACTGAAATCCCACCTCTGTCATTCTTATATGCAGGGTGACAGACAGGAAAGCAAGACCAAAGAAAAGATGACTCGCCCCACCTCCCACACAGAGATAGAGACCCTCTCTATTTCCTATAGAGACAAAGACCCTCCCCATTTCCTGTAGAGAAACAAAGACCTTCCCTATTTCCTATAGAGACAAAGACCCTCCCCATTTCCCGTAGAGAGAAAGACCCTCCCCATTTCCTGTAGAGAGACAAAGACCCTCCTCATTTCCCATAGAGAGATAAAGACACTACCTATTTCCCGCAAAGAGACAAAGACCCTCCCCATTTCTTGTAGAGCGACAAAAGACCCTTCCTATTTCCCATAGAGAGACAAAGACCTTCACTATTTCCTGTAGAAACAAAAACCCTCCATTTCTTGTAGAGAAACAAAAGATCCCTCACTTCCTGAAACAAATAACCTCCCTACTTCCCATATAGAAACAAAGACCCTCCCCATTTCCTGTAGAGCAACAAAAGACCCCTCTCACTTCCTGAAACAAAGACCTTCCCTATTTCCTGTAGAGAGACAAAGACCACCCAATTTAACATAGAGACAAACACCATCCCCATTTCCTGTAGAGAAATAAAGACCTTCCCAATTTCCTGTAGAGAGACAAAGACCCTCCCCATTTCTTAGAGATACAAAGACCCTCGCCATTTCCAGTACAGCAACAAAAGACCCTTCTAACTTCCTGAAACAAAGACCAACCTATTTCCCATAGAAACAAAGACCCTCCCCATATCCCGTAGAGACAAAGACCCTCCCAATTTCCTGTAGCAAAACAAATACATTCCCCATTTCCTGTAGAGACAAAGACCCTCCCCATTTCCCATAGAGAGACAAAGATCTTCCTCATTTCCTGTAGAGAGACAAAGACATTCCCCATAGAGACAAAGACCCTCCGCATTTCTCATAGAGACAAAGACCTTCGACTCTCCCCATTTCCCGTAGAGAGACAAAGACCCTCCCCATTTCCCGTACAGAGACAAAGACCCTCCCCATTTCCCGTAGAGAGACAAAGACCCTCCCCATTTCCCGTAGAGAGACAAAGACCCTCCCCATTTCCCGTAGAGAGACAAAGACCCTCCCCATTTCCCGTAGAGAGACAAAGACCCTCCCCATTTCCCGTAGAGAGACAAAGACCCTCCCCATTTCCCGTAGAGAGACAAAGACCCTCCACATTTCCCGTAGAGAGACAAAGACTCTCCCCATTTCCCGTAGAGAGACAAAGTCTCTCCATTTCCGGTAGAGACAAAGACCCTCCCCATTTCCGGTAGAGAGACAAAGACCCTCCCCATTTCCCGTAGAGAGACAAAGACCCTCCCCATTTCCCGTAGAGAGACAAAGACCCTCCCCATTTCCGGTAGAGACAAAGACCCTCCCAATTTCCCGTAGAGAGACAAAGACCCTCCCCATTTCCGGTAGAGAGACAAAGACCCTGCCCATTTCCAGTACAGCAACAAAAGACCCTTCTTACTTCCTGAAACAATGACCAACCTATTTCCCATAGAAACAAAGACCCTCCCCATTTCCCATAGAGAAAAAGACCCTCCCCATTTCCCGTAGAGACAAAGACCCTCCCCACTTCCTGTAGCAAAACAAATACATTCCCCATTTCCTGTAGAGACAAAGACCCTCCCCATTTCCCATAGAGACAAAGATCTTCCTAATTTCCTGTAGAGAGACAAAGACATTCCCCATAGAGACAAAGACCCTCCCCATTTCTCAGAGACAAAGACCCTCCCCATTTCCCGTAGAGAGACAAAGACCCTCCCCATTTTCCGTAGAGAGACAAAGACCCCCATTTCCCGTAGAGAGACAAAGACCCTCCCCATTTCCCGTAGAGAGACAAAGACCCTCCCCATTTCCCGTAGAGACAAAGACCCTCCCCATTTCCCGTAGAGAGACAAAGACCCTCCCCATTTCCCGTAGAGAGACAAAGACCCTCCCCATTTCCCGTAGAGAGACAAAGACCCTCCCCATTTCCGGTAGAGACAAAGACCCTCCCCATTTCCCGTAGAGAGACAAAGACCCTCCCCATTTCCCGTAGAGAGACAAAGACCCTCCCCATTTCTGGTAGAGACAAAGACCCTCCCAATTTCCCGTAGAGAGACAAAGACCCTCCCCATTTCCCGTAGAGAGACAAAGACCCTCCCCATTTCCGGTAGAGACAAAGACCCTCCCAATTTCCCGTAGAGAGACAAAGACCCTCCCCATTTCCGGTAGAGACAAAGACCCTCCCAATTTCCCGTAGAGAGACAAAGACCCTCCCCATTTCCGGTAGAGAGACAAAGACCCTGCCCATTTCCAGTACAGCAACAAAAGACCCTTCTTACTTCCTGAAACAATGACCAACCTATTTCCCATAGAAACAAAGACCCTCCCCATTTCCCATAGAGAAAAAGACCCTCCCCATTTCCCGTAGAGACAAAGACCCTCCCCACTTCCTGTAGCAAAACAAATACATTCCCCATTTCCTGTAGAGACAAAGACCCTCCCCATTTCCAATAGAGACAAAGATCTTCCTAATTTCCTGTAGAGAGACAAAGACATTCCCCATAGAGACAAAGACCCTCCCCATTTCTCAGAGACAAAGACCCTCCCCATTTCCCGTAGAGAGACAAAGACCCCCATTTCCCGTAGAGAGACAAAGACCCTCCCCATTTCCCGTAGAGAGACAAAGACCCTCCCCATTTCCTGTAGAGACAAAGACCCTCCCCATTTCCCGTAGAGAGACAAAGACCCTCCCCATTTCCCGTAGAGAGACAAAGACCCTCCCCATTTGCCGTAGAGAGACAAAGACCCTCCCCATTTCCCGTAGAGAGACAAAGACCCTCCCCATTTCCGGTAGAGAGACAAAGACCCTGCCCATTTCCAGTACGGCAACAAAAGACCCTTCTTACTTCCTGAAACAATGACCAACCTATTTCCCATAGAAACAAAGACCCTCCCCATTTCCCATAGAGAAAAAGACCCTCCCCATTTCCCGTAGAGACAAAGACCCTCCCCACTTCCTGTAGCAAAACAAATACATTCCCCATTTCCTGTAGAGACAAAGACCCTCCCCATTTCCCATAGAGACAAAGATCTTCCTAATTTCCTGTAGAGAGACAAAGACATTCCCCATAGAGACAAAGACCCTCCCCATTTCTCAGAGACAAAGACCCTCCCCATTTCCCGTAGAGAGACAAAGACCCTCCCCATTTCCCATAGAGAAAAAGACCCTCTCCATTTCCGGTAGAGACAAAGACCCTCCCCATTTCCCATAGAGAGACAAAGACCCTCCCCATTTCCGGTAGAGAGACAAAGACCCTCCCCATTTCCCATAGAGCAACAAAAGACCCTTCTCACTTCCTGAAGTAACGACCCTCCCCATTTCCAGTAGAGCAGCTAAATTTCCCCCTTCCTGCAACATCCAAAACTGACGGGTTTTCTAGGTTCATTTTTTTTTAACTTTACTTTATCATATAGACATCGTAAAACAAAATGCGCTGTACTTGCTTTGTCATCCTTCTTGCTCCAGTGCTGCCTCTCCGCTGTTGCCCTGATCTTTGCTGACAGGCTGCATCAATGATGTCAGGACTACAGCACGTGACTGCTGCAGACAATCACTAGGCTCAGCCAATCACAAGACTATTGAACCCACTGATTGGATGCAGCCGCGACGTGCTGTATTCGCGACATCATCGCTGCAGCAGTGGTCAAGTGTGAGCGGCAGAGGGGCCTCAAAACAATGTATTCACATCTCCTGGAGTGCTGCTGTTCCCGCTGGGTGACGTGGTTTGTTGTGCCATGTGATCACTGCAGTCAGTGGCTGCTGATCGGTTGCAGCTCATCAACATTCCGTCAGAGCGGACGCCCATTCTGACGGATCAGTAAAGACTGCCACTAACATTGCTGTCACTTTAAAACTTAAAGTGGTGATCCAGTCTCAGCCATGAATGCCTGAAGGGGCACGCATAATGGTTTTAAAAAAGCGATATAACAAGGGACGGATTATAGGCACAATTGAGACTTTTTCCACCATACAGCCACTGTGGCCTCCAGCTTTGTACAGGTATCACCTTCCTGGACCACCCAACCTCTTCAGGGGTTCACATACAAATAAGTCTCTCTCTCAACCCTAGAAGACAACCTGAAACTCCCATAGACTTCAGTAGAAAGGGCAATGTAGGTGGCTGTTTGGGGCAGTCAAAAGGTCCAGGGTTGTGATTGTGGGCACCCATCAAATTTTTGCCCAGAGGTCTCCACTAGTGATGAGCGAACGTGGTTGAATAAGGCGCTCTCCGAGCACGCTCGGGTGCTAACCGAATGTCTTCAGCATGCTTGAAAAATATTTTTGAGTCCTCGCGGCTGTTCTACAGCCACAGCACATGCCTGTTAGACAATCCCTGCATTTCGAGCATGCTGAAGACATGAGCATGCTCGGAGAACGCCTTATCCGAGCACGTTTGCTCATCACTAGTCTCCACTAACCATAACCCGGCCCCGGATATTACACAGACCAAGGGCAGAAGGGTCTGGAGGCTTGGCACAGCTTTGATCTTCATCGTATGGAGCGCAGTGATCCGATCCGCCGCGGCAGCGGTTGTGTCGATGACTGACATTGATGCCGTCCTACACTCTCCTCGCGTCTGATGTCAGCCATTAGCTGATCCACCGGCGGCTCCTTCTCGGATGCGGCAGGGGGTTAATGATGAAAGCGCATCTCGCTCGGCAGGAACTAAAGCGTTCTTTTATGGCTTAAACTCGTGTTTTTCTAAAACATCAGTTTATCACATTATTGGCCTGTATTCTTTTGGCACTGCACATATTTAACTAGGAACACGACACAAGCAATACTTACATCTATAGACTAATTAGCTTTATAATAAAGCCCCCGGGAGATCTCAAGCATCTGGCTAACGCAATTTGCATTTGCCGTTGTCTTTTGCAACCTCTAAGGGTAAATTATTTTCAATGAAACTTTGTATGATGAGATTAAAAAAATTGCAAGGCTGGTAAAAATCTGCAGGTTGCCCCCACCGCTGGCAGCTGGTACATAGCTGTAGTTTGCCCCCACTGCTGGCAGCTGGTACATAGCTGTAGTTTGCCCCCACTGCTGGCAGCTGGTATATAGCTGTAGGTTGCCCCTCATCGCTGGTTTTATGGAGAAAACCATTGTACTAGTAACGCATCTATCTTTATACCATTTTTGGCTTTTTTTCTGCTAGAAATTTGCCGCTACCACCAAACCTTTTGGATTGTTTCTCTTTGCAATTTGACAAATCCCATAAGTCTTTAAAAAAAAAAAAAAACACACCACTTCACCCTAGTATGTAACAGAAAGGGACTGTCCAGCCTCTTTAGTTAATAACCTATTCTTAGGATGAGCCATCAATTTATGAGCGTTGATGGGTCACAACCCCAAATATCACCCTCCCTACCAACCAATTAACAGAAGGAATAGGCTGCAGCACTTTGAGGAATGACACATCGCTGTACTATTGGATGTGACTGTACCTGGTTCTGTAGCTGTGTACGGTTCTCCCTCTTCCCATATTTCTGCTAAGCTGAAGTAGCACGCACATCCATATTTACAGCGCTGTGTTTGCATGACCAGTAAGGGAATATTCACATGCAGCAGATTTTTTTTCTGCACAATGAATCTGCAGAAATTTAGGGCACGCGTTGCAAGCAGATTCCCCTGCGGATTGACCCCTGCTACATTGAAAGCTGTAAAATTGATGCAAAAGAAACAGATATCCTGCAGATGCAAATCTGCCCCTAGGAAAAGTCTGCAATGTGTGGAAAAGTTTTTTGAAAATGTTATCCACTGGTAGTGTCATTTGCTGCGGATTTTACCTGCGCTGCTAAAATCCACTGATATTCTTTCCCATGTGGGCTTACTGTAAAGGATCAGGTTGCCACTTACCCATCACCACAAAACCAATCACCTAAAAACACAACCAACATTAATTTACTAACTCACCTGACATGAACGAAACTGGTTCACGAGCAGCGTACACCTCTGAGGATCCTTCCGTCCATCCAGGCTGTCCAGCTCAGCCGCCACTTGGTTGAGTTCTTCGTCTGCATAGTAGAATTGAGCAAGAAGCTGCGGATCTGACCTCTAGAAAAAGGTAAAAAAAAAAAAAAAATTATATATGGAAGGGCCAGATGATACCAAGACAATGGAACAGATTATATACAGTGGGGCAAAAAAGTATTTAGTCAGTCAGCAATAGTGCAAGTTCCACCACTTAAAAAGATGAGAGGCGTCTAATTTACATCATAGGTAGACCTCAACTATGGGAGACAAACTGATTTAAAAAAAAATCCAGAAAATCACATTGTCTGTTTTTTTTAACATTTTATTTGCATATTATGGTGGAAATTAAGTATTTGGTCAGAAACAAACAATCAAGATTTCTGGCTCTCACAGACCTGTAACTTCTTCCTTAAGAGTCTCCTCTTTCCTCCACTCATTACCTGTAGTAATGGCACCTGTTTAAACTTGTTATCAGTATAAAAAGACACCTGTGCACACCCTCAAACAGTCTGACTCCAATCTCCACTGTGGTGAAGACCAAAGAGCTGTCAAAGGACACCAGAAACAAAATTGTAGCCCTGCACCAGGCTGGGAAGACAATCTGCAATAGCCAACCAGCTTGGAGTGAAGAAATCAACAGTGGGAGCAATAATTAGAAAATGGAAGACATACAAGACCACTGATAATCTCCCTCGATCTGGGGCTCCACGCAAAATCCCACCCCGTGGGGTCAGAATGATCACAAGAACGGTGAGTAAAAATCCCAGAACCACGCAGGGGGACCTGGTGAATGAACTGCAGAGAGCTGGGACCAATGTAACAAGGCCTACCATAAGTAACACACTACGCCACCATGGACTCAGATCCTGCAGTGCCAGACGTGTCCCACTGCTTAAGCCAGTACATGTCCGGGCCCGTCTGAAGTTTGCTAGAGAGCATTTGGATGATCCAGAGGAGTTTTGGGAGAATTTCCTATGGTCTGATGAAACCAAACTGGAACTGTTTGGTAGAAACACAACTTGTCGTGTTTGGAGGAAAAAGAATACTGAGTTGCATCCATCAAACACCATACCTACTGTAAAGCATGGTGGTGGAAACATCATGCTTTGGGGCTGTTTCTCTGCAAAGGGGCCAGGACGACTGATCCGGGTACATGAAAGAATGAATGGGGCCATGTATCGTGAGATTTTGAGTGCAAACCTCCTTCCATCAGCAAGGGCATTGAAGATGAAACGTGGATGGGTCTTTCAACATGACAATGATCCAAAGCACACCGCCAGGGCAACGAAGGAGTGGCTTCGTAAGAAGCATTTCAAGGTCCTGGAGTGGCCTAGCCAGTCTACAGATCTCAACCCTATAGAAAACCTTTGGAGGGAGTTGAAAGTCCGTGTTGCCAAGCGAAAAGCCAAAAACATCACTGCTCTAGAGGAGATCTGCATGGAGGAATGGGCCAACATACCAACAACAGTGTGTGGCAACCTTGTGAAGACTTACAGAAAACGTTTGACCTCTGTCATTGCCAACAAAGGATATATTACAAAGTATTGAGATGAAATTTTGTTTCTGACCAAATACTTATTTTACACCATAATATGCAAATAAATTGTTAAAAAAACAGACAATGTGATTTTCTGGATTTTTTTTCTCAGTTTATCTCCCATAGTTGAGGTCTACCTATGATGTAAATTACAGACGCCTCTCATCTTTTTAAGTGGTGGAACTTGCACTATTGCTGACTGACTAAATACTTTTTTGCCCCACTGTATGTATATATATATATAGAAAATAGAATTGGAACAGCACAATTGCTCACCAGCGGGTGCCAGGCCTCCTGAGTAGAGTAGTCCAATCCTCTACCCAAAAATATACAAAAAGAAGAAAAAGAAGGCAGCACTCCAAATCCTTGTCAGGGTGAAGACAGTGAGGTTTATTCAGCCCACATCTCTGTGCGACGTTTCGGCTCACACTGAGCCTTTTTCAAGCCCTTGAAAAAGGCTCAGTGTGAGCCGAAACGTCGCACAGAGATGTGGGCTGAATAAACCTCACTGTCTTCACCCTGACAAGGATTTGGAGTGCTGCCTTCTTTTTCTATATATATATATATATATATATATATATATATATATATATATATATATATATATATATATATATATATATATATATATATATATATATATATATATATATATATATATATATTTATATATTTATTTATTTTATTTTGACAGTCAAGTGTTCACCAGTGAGATTATCAACGTGACCCATCTCTATCCCCAGTGTCCTTGTGAACCCAGCTTGTTACTCTCAGTGGAGGGAGCCCACACAATGGATCATGAGTTTCGATTTTCTGCGCTCTCTCACCAAAAAAATATTTTGCATGATCCGCTTTTTTGTAAAGCACGGCTTTATTTATTTGTAGCTCAGCCTGGCTGCCACAACACAGTGATAAATGTGATTTACGTAGGCAGAAACAATCCACCTTCCATCTATCGCCTCTCATTCTTGTAATAAAATCAGGGCTGCCAGAGCTGGCTGCTCTCACTGCCGGGGACAGAATAGAAATTCACTGACCTCAACTTACATGGGAAAGGGAGGAGAGGCTGGAAAGCTGCAGAAACATCAATCAGACATAAGGAGCACTGCGTGTACTTCATGCTGCTACAGTCACAATGAGAAACCATTTTTAGGATTATGGAATCCAGTATCTGCACTCAGATCTTCTGATGGTACTAGACCCTGTATGGGCCCTCTGATCTCCTGACGTCAGATGGTACTATTATTATTTATTTATTTATATAGCACCATTGATTCCATGGTGCTGTACATGAGAAGGGGTTACATACAAGTTACAAATATCACATACAGTAAACAAACTAACAATGACGGACTGATACAGAGGGGCGAGGACCCTGCCCTTGCGGGCTTACATTCTACAGGAATGGGTCTACTAGACCCAGATATCTCCAGATCCAGGATGGCACTAGACCAAGTATGGGCCTCCTGATCCCAGATGGTACTAAACCCTGATATCTCCAGATCCAGGATGGCACTAGACCAAGTATGGGCCTCCTGATCCCAGATGGTACTAGACCCTGATATCTCCAGATCCAGGATGGCACTAGACCAAGTATGGGCCTCCTGATCCCAGATGGTACTAGACCCCGATATCTCCAGATCCAGGATGGCACTAGACCAAGTATGGGCCTCCTGATCCCAGATGGTACTAGACCCTGATATCTCCAGATCCAGGATGGTACTAGACCCTGTATGGGCCCCTCTGATCTCCTGATCCCAGATGGTACTAAACCCTGATATCTCCAGATCCCAGATGACCCTGTACGGACCCACTGATCTTCTGTTCCCAGATGGTAACTAGACCCTGATATCTCCAGATCCAGGATGGTACTAGACCCTGTATGCCTGGACCCACTGATCTTCTGTTCCCAGATGGTACTAGACCCTGATATCTCCAGATCCAAGATGGTACTAGACCCTGTATGGGCCCATTGATCTCCTGATCCCAGATGGTACTAGACCCTGATATCTCCAGATTCAAGATGGGACTAGACCCTGTATGGACCCACACATCTCCTGATCCCAGATGGTACTAGACCCTGAATGGGCAAGTTCAGTTCCTGATCTCAGTTGTGACCAGACCCTGTATCTGCACCTTGATCTCCTGATCCCAGATGGGACTAGACCCTGTATTTGCACCGTGGTCTCCTGATCTCAGATGGAACCAGATCCCGTATCTTCACCCTGAACTCTAAATGGGACCAGACCCTGTATCTGCACCTTGATCTCCTGATGGGATTAGACCCGGTATGGACCCACTGATCTCCTGATCCCAGATGGTACTAGAACCTGTAGGGGCACGCTGATCTCCTAATCCCAGATGGTACTAGACCCCAATATATCTCCAGATTCAAGACGATACTAGACCCTGTATGGGTTCACGGATCTCCTGATCCAAGATGGGACTAGACCCTGTATGGACCCACTGATCTCCTGTTCCCAGATGGGACTAGACCCTGAATGGGCAAGTTGAACTCCTGATCCCAGATGGGACTAGAACCTGTATCTATACCCTGATGTCAGATGTGACCAAACCCTGTATCTGCCCCCTGATCTCAGATGTGGCCAGACCTTGTATCTGCACTCTGATCTCCTGATCCCAGATGGGACTAGACCCCGTATTTGCACCTTGATCTCCTGATCCCAGAAGGGACTAGACCCTGTATCTGTTCCCTGAACTCCAGATGAGACCAGACCCTCTATCTGCACCCTGAGCTCCTGATGGGAGTAGACCATGAAATGTGCCTTCCTGAGCTCCTGATCCCAGACCCTGTAGTTGCACCCTGAGTACCTGATCCCAGATGGGACCAGACCCTGTATCTGCACCCAGTTCTCCCTATCTCTGATGGGATAAGACCCTGTATCTGCACCCTAATCTACTGATCACAGATGGGACCAGACCCTGTATCTGCACCTTGAACTCCAGGTGAGACAAGACCCTGTATCTGCAGCCTCTCTCAGATGAGAGTAGACCTTGTTTGAGCACACTAATTTCCCGATCCCAAATGGAACTAAATCCTGTTTCTCTTGATCCCAGATAGCAGTAGACCTTGCATGGGGACACTGATCTCCTCACGAGATTAGACCCTGTATGGGTACATTGGTCTCCTGATCTGAGATGTGACTAGACCCTGTATGTGCACCCTGATCTCCTCATCCCAAATGAGATGAGACCACGTATCAGCCTAAAGACACTGCCCAGAGGATCTAGTAAGCCATGCCCCCTTGGTAAAAGCATAATTAGCAAAAGGCCCATATCCCTGGAACCATATACCAGGTTTAAAAAAAATGGAATACTCAGGGGAGCAGCAAGAATAAATTAAGATCAAAAGCTGGTCACTGTGGACCTGGTCAAAGGTCCTCTAAAGTTATAAAGAGATTTTTTTTTATAGGTTAAAAACAAGTGATTGTTTTGACCATTTATATTAATGAGACGGCAGGACTCTTCTAATGAGAGTATGGCAAGAGTACAGGCAACTAATCTGTGATCCGAGCAGTGTGTCCAGCATTAAAAGTATACACAAGGCTTTACAAATGTCAATACCGCATAATTATGAAGCGGCAGCCACCTGACATTGGGCACACACACAACACATGACATCAGGACAAACACAAGAGTACGATACACGAGCGTGTGTACATACAGCAACACCGACGTCTGAGGCCGACGGTCACATCACCTTACACGACCTATAGACATGTCTAGCTACAAGGCACGAGAAAGTGATCACAAGGGAAAGACGCCCAACAAACTAACGACTGACACTAATGACTACCACCAAAACTGAAAAACAATCAGAGGAAGACTTGCAAAATTATATTATGATAAACATCATTTATTCTTAGATTATAAAAATATTTGCTCATTTATTTTATGAAGTAGAATCTTCTGCATTGTGTTTTTTCTCTGTTATTCCTCCTGGAAATGTATGAATAAATTGACAATAGGGCGTTATCATACCAGTGTGGGGTTGGAAGGTGGGAACTGGGGGTTCAACACAGCCTAATCTCGTTCAAATCAGTAGCAGATTGGGGTGGGACAGAACCCTTTGAGAAGGGGGAAATTATAAATTGTTGCTCCATGGCCAATGCAGTTCCAGTTGCTCCACAGCCGGCTCCATTCCAGGTTGTCCGCTCCAGTTGCTCCACTGCTGGTTCCGTTGCAGGTGCACCACGGCCGGCACAGGTCCACGTTCTCCGTTCCAGGGGCTCCATGGCCGACTCCACTCCAGATATTGAACGACTTGCTCTGTTGCAGGTGCCCCGTTCCAGTTGCTCCACAGCCAGCTCCATTCCACATTCTCCATTCCAGGTGCACTACAGCCGGCAACCGTTCCAGGCTTTCCATTACAGATGCTCCACGGCTGGCTCCACTCCAGGTTGTTCGCTCCAGTAGCTCCACTGCTGGCTCCGTTCCATGTGCACCACGACCGAGACCGTTCTAGGTTCTCCACAGCTGGCTCCATACCACGTGCGCCGTTCCAGTTACTAAACGACTGGCTCCATTCCAGTTGCTCTACAGCCAGCTCCGTTCCAGGTTCTCCATTCCAGGAGCACCACGGCCAGCACTGTTCCAGGTTCTCCATTCCAGTTGCTCCACAGCCGGCTCCATTCCAGGTTCTCCACTCCAGGTGCACTACAGCCGGCACCGTTCCAGGTTTTCCATTACAGATGCTCCACGGCTGGCTCCACTCCAGGTTGTTCGCTCCAGTTGCTCCGCTGCTGCCTCTGTTCCATGTGCACCACGGCCGGCACCGTTCTAGGTTCTTCACTGCTGGCTCCATTCCATGGGCACCACGGCCTGCACCGTTCTAGGTTCTCCGCTCCAAGTGCTCCACGGCTGGCTCCGTTCCAGATGCTCCGCTCCAGTTAATCCACGACTGGCTCCATTGCAGGAGCACCACAGCCAGCACCGTTCCAGGTTCTCCATTCCAGTTGCACCACGGCCGGCGCCATTCCAAGTTCTCCATTCCAGTTGCTGCACTGCTGGCTCCATTCCAGTTGCTGCACCGCTGACTCCATTTCAGGTTCTCCGTTCCAGGTGCACCACAGCCGGCGCCATTCCAGGTGCTCCTTTCCAGTTGAACCACGGCCGGCACCATTCCAGGTGCTCCATGGCCAGCCCTGTTATCCTCCACATCCAGAAACTGTTACATGTGAACAATAGCTAGGGTTTAGCACCCTCTGACTATTTTCGCAGCTTCTATTTATATGGACCCGTCTGATGGAAGGCCCAAAAAAGTAAAGTTCTGAAGTTCTCATATCACACATGGGGAAACTGGTCTTCTTACATGAGAGTCAACATCCTAGCACTAGAAAAGATGCATCCTTTATCAGTTATGCCAGGCTCTAGCGCTGTTTGAGAAGGAGATGATTATATCCCAAACCGATACCAGGCACTGTGTAACTGGAGAAATAAACAGTATTTGGGGATCTGCTGAGCAAACAAGATGGCAGCACTGATAATAATCGCTGCGCAGGTCATCACACACATATATGATTACTCAACAATTTAACACAACACAGGATTTCTTGGGAATTCACCATCCGCCATATATAAAAACTAATTGAATGTTTCCTGCTGCACAATAAAAAAGCCCTAGGTAGATGGTATTGCATGTGCCGTGCATCCTCAGCAGGCTGCAACTTTATTTTATAGACATTGGATGTGAGGATCATATATTAAAGGTGTAATTAGTTCTGTGGATTCTATGGAGAAGTGACAAAAAGGCTCAAGAAAGTAAAAATCTGGGTAATTCAACTGCAAAACAATAAAAAGAATATCATAAATTTGTGCAAGCAATGTGATAAAACATAAGTGACGACCCTGGAGATCAACTGGTCCCACAAAGGCCATCAAATAACAAAAGAGTCATAGGAGCCTTCCAGTAATAGAAAATAGCCACAGAATAATAACCCAACAAGGCTCCTGCAGATATAAATCCTGACAGTTTTTTTTCCAAGTCATCTAGTAAAATCAGGCTTGTAGCGTACATTTGTGAAGGTTTTTTATTTTTTTGCATATACTAACAGCCATAAGCCTTAGATGGTGAGGAAGGAAGTAGCTAGCTTCTCCTCCCAATCAAATAAGAACAGAAGTCAATACAGCCATCAGCCTGGGATAGTGAGGAAGGAAGTAACTAGCTTCACCTCCCAATCAAATAAGAACAGAAGTCAATACAGCCATCAGCCTGGGATAGTGAGGAAGTAGCTAGCTTCTCCTCCTATTCAAATAAGAACATAAGTCAATACAGCCATCAGCCTGGGATAGTGAGGAAGTAGCTAGCTTCACCTCCCAATCAAATAAGAACATAAGTCAATACAGCCATCAGCCTGGGATAGTGAGGAAGTAGCTAGCTTCACCTCCCAATCAAATAAGAACAGAAGTCAATACAGCCATCAGCCTGGGATAGTGAGGAAGGAAGTAGCTAGCTTCTCCTCCTATTCAAATAAGAACATAAGTCAATACAGCCATCAGCCTGGGATAGTGAGGAAGTAGCTAGCTTCACCTCCCAATCAAATAAGAACATAAGTCAATAAAGCCATCAGTCTGGGATAGTGAGGAAGGAAGTAGCTAGCTTCTCCTCCTATTCAAATAAGAACATAAGTCAATACAGCCATCAGCCTGGGATAGTGAGGAAGTAGCTAGCTTCACCTCCCAATCAAATAAGAACATAAGTCAATACAGCCATCAACCTGGGATAGTGAGGAAGTAGCTAGCTTCACCTCCCAATCAAATAAGAACAGAAGTCAATACAGCCATCAGCCTGGGATAGTGAGGAAGTAGCTAGCTTCACCTCCCAATCAAATAAGAACATAAGTCAATACAGCCATCAGTCTGGGATAGTGAGGAAGGAAGTAGCTAGCTTCTCCTCCTATTCAAATAAGAACAGAAATCAATACAAGCATCAGTCTGGGATATTGAGGAAGGAAGTAGCTAGCTTCTCCTCCCAATCAAATAAGAACAGAAATCAATACAGGCATCAGTCTGGGATAGTGAGGAAGGAAGTAGCTAGCTTCTCCTCCTATTCAAATAAGAACATAAGTCAATACAGCCATCAGCCTGGGATAGTGAGGAAGTAGTTAGCTTCACCTCCCAATCAAATAAGAACATAAGTCAATACAGCCATCAGTCTGGGATAGTGAGGAAGGAAGTAGCTAGCTTCTCCTCCTATTCAAATAAGAACATAAGTCAATACAGCCATCAGCCTGGGATAGTGAGGAAGTAGCTAGCTTTACCTCCCAATCAAATAAGAACAGAAGTCAATACAGCCATCAGCCTGGGATAGTTAGGAAGTAGCTAGCTTCTCCTCCCAATCAAATAAGAACAGAAGTCAATACAGCCATCAGCCTGGGATAGTGAGGAAGGAAGTAGCTAGCTTCTCCTCCCAATCAAATAAGAACAGAAGTAAATACAACCATCAGCCTGGGATAGTGAGGAAGTAGCTAGCTTCTCCTCCCAATCAAATAAGAACAGAAGTCAATACAGCCATCAGCCTGGGATAGTTAGGAAGTAGCTAGCTTCTCCTCCCAATCAAATAAGAACAGAAGTCAATACAGCCATCAGCCTGGGATAGTGAGGAAGGAAGTAGCTAGCTTCTCCTCCCAATCAAATAAGAACAGAAGTAAATACAACCATCAGCCTGGGATAGTGAGGAAGTAGCTAGCTTCTTCTCCCATTCAGATTTCAATACAAATCCCTGTAATTATTGGTCTGTAATACATGAAGAGGGAAGCAGTTAGCGTCTCCTGCCATTTCTATAAGAACAGAAGCCAACACAGCCATCAGCCTGGGATAGTGAGGGAGGAAGTAGCTAGCTTCTTACCCCATGCAGATTTCAATAGAAATCAATACAATATGGGACACCAAAATGGAGCATTTTTTCGTTTGCTCTGTTTCAGTTTTCCTTTTCCACCGCGAGACATAGACTCTGAATATGTTTTGCACAATTCCCTAAGATGTGTGTATTTAGTAAAATATTTTTGTTCTTTCTTTGGAATGTAACGACTTTCCATGAAGCCTTCTGTATGGATCAGGGCGATCACAGGCCGTACGAAATAGGACTTGTCCCACACACAGGAAACCGAACAACAATCCAAATCGTTCCATTCACATTGCATCACCTCGAAGGGCTCTGAAGAGTCTATTGTAGCCGGGAATAAATCATTCACAAATTAACAGAAGTGCAAATCTGGCAGCGGAGCGCGGCCCGTACAGGACACAATTGTGCTTCACATCATCAAGAATAATTTATGCTGCATTGCTGAATATTTTACACAGCGATTTGTAGGGTGGGGAGGAGGGCAGCGCCCGGTGTGGGTCCCCCCAGCTCCTGCACGGGGGCCGACCGGCTCAGGATAAATGAAATCCAATTAATCGCTCTCGATTTCTGAGATAATTAGTGATGAATTTGGCGGCATTAAAAAACGATTGCCCGAGACATTTCTGAAGCTGCAGGTCAGGAAATAATAACCATGAGATTTCTGAGATCTCATACCTTTACCTGGCAGTGTAAAAAGCAAAAAAAAATAGAAAAAAAAGAAAAAAAAAAAAGCTGCATGTGAACAAAGCCTTACTGTACCGGCGCAGAGGAGGGGACATTATGTACCATACGCAACAGAAAAGAAAAAAATACCAAAATTCAAACTTGGATAATCTCTACATTTTTCTTATTTCTACCAACAAAAAAACAAATTATTGACCAAGAGAAGGCATATTTTGCAAACTGCGAAAAAATTTCATTGTCCCTCGTGAAATAACATTTTTGTGCATTTTTTTTTCTGAGTCGTTGTCTAATTTAACAGCGGGGGTCACGCAGATCTCAGCGCTGCCACCATTTTCTCATGGGGGATCTTCGCCTCTGGAGGCGCCAGGTGGTAGATATTATCGTGATATTTCTTATCACGATTTTACCTTTACATACTGTTGAAACATGGCCTGGATAGCATCATCCATCAGACCGTTATTACGTTGGAAGTGTTAGAATGGCCTAAAGATGATGTGAGTAAATGCTTTATTTTCGTCCCTACACTATGACGTTAAAAATATATCTCCTGTAAATATCGGATCAATGCAAACCCCAACATTGATCGCTGACCAGTATCTCCAGCTGGACTGGAAGCCTTTGGTTTAGAAACGTACTTCCCTGCTAATCTCAAACCTTGGTGTCTTCTTCCCACTAAATTTCCATGCTGTAATCACCTGATCACTACAGGAGGTCCCTACTTCAATGGAAATAAAAGTATCAGATCTCTCTCTCTGAACTTTGTTTCACTACACTTCTCTCTTCCTCAGTTATAAATACTCTCTTTCCCAGCCACAATTAATCCCATATGTTCAATGTGAGGGTGAGATGTCCCCTCTCCAAGGAGATCTTATGGATTTTAATTCACATCTCTGATTATCTCACATATGAGAAAAACGAACTGACGAGTTTCATCAGATTTGCTTTACATAGTGATAAGTGATGGCTCCTTATCAGGGGCAGCGCCCACTAAAATGTAATTGTCTCTGCACTGGGCTCCGGATAACCATCAATACTGGTGACCGCTCACAGAAGTCACCTTGCAGCCGGATATACAAGTCAGGAACCATCAGAACAGGTGGAAAAAGAAGGGGGGAAAAAAGGAGAACTGGAAACATGATACAATCCCAAGGCTATGCTTCTGCCCCCCCCCATTAGTCAGTGCAGGATGTTCCTTGTTAGTCATTGCAGTCTATCTCATCTGTAGTAGTAAAAAACTGTCTCCTCACTCCTGCACGCCAAGTTTTTTTCATTCCCTGCCTATTAACAATCCTCTTCGCTCAGAGAATCCGAGGGATTTAATTTTTGATGCTCATTGTCTAGGTTACCAGTCACCTCTGCAGAAGTGGCCGACCATGCACAGTACTAGCTCTTTGTAATAACGCTAGTAGACACGGATCTATAGCTGGTTCACCATATTCACCATATTGTTAGCCTTAGTGTCCCTGCACTGCAAAATCGAAGCGTGTATCTGCATCGTCCAAGATAGCTGTGCAACCATGACACCGGTCCGAATGGTCAATCTTCAGGAGCGCACCATACCCTGATAAGCAGGAAGCTGGAAGGCACTGGCTTTGACAGAGAAGGGGGCTGGCTTTGCTGCTGAAGATAGCAGGAGGCCAGCTTCCTTTATGCACAGCCTTGGTCACATGCCAACATGGACATGCCAGATATTACAGGACACCTTCAACGGTCTTGTGGGGTCCAAATATTGTGGGGGCTCCGCAGTATTGGACAGGTGGTTGATCGGCGGAGCGGCACATAGCGAGTACTTGGTATACGAGCCGGCTTAGCCGGAGCGTTGTGCCGACTATGAAACACGTCAAATATATTTAAAGGCTTGTACCTGACGCCGCGGATAAAGCTCCCGTGGTGAACGCCGGGGATAAACTATGTCCTGGAACTTTAATTCAATGCTCAAATCCCATTAGTCCTCCTGATCGGAGGTGTGCACCGGCCATTTATCAGAAAAAAAAACAGGTTGTGAGGCCCCAGATTTTCCGAAGATCTAACTGGCCTCCGGGAACAAGAACCAATTACAGAGGATCTCTAGACGTGGACGAGTAATAGACTCGCACTGTGGAGACGCAGCAGGAGGAGCAGGGTCCTTTAAGGAAAAAAACCAAAACATTCCCTTTAGCTAAACACAGTGGGGGGAAAGTATTTGGTCAGCCACCAATTGTGCAAGTTCTCCCACTTAAAAAGATGAGCGAGGCCTGTAACTGACATCATAGGTAGATCAAAACTATTAGAGTCAAAGTGAGAAAACAAATCTAGAAAATCACCTTGTCTGATTTGGTAAGATTTATTTCTCAAATAATGGTGGAAAATAAGAATTTGGTCACCTAAAAACATGCAAGATTTCTGGCTCTCACAGAACTGTAACTTCTTCTTTAAGAGGCTCCTCTGTCCTCCACTCATTACCTGTAGTAATGGCACCTGTTTGTACTTATTATCAGTATAAAAGACACCTGTGCCCACCCTCAAACAGTCTGACTCCAAACTCCACTATGGTGAAGACCAAAGAGCTGTCCAAGGACACTAGAAACAAAATTGTAGCCCTGCACCAGACTGGGAAGACGGAATCTGCAATAGCCAAGCAGCTTGATGTGATGAAATCAACCGTGGGAGCAATAATAAGAAATTGGAAGACATACAAGACCACTGATAATCTCCCTCGATCTGGGGCTCCACACAAGATCTCACCCCGTGGGGTCAAAATGATCACAAGAACGGTGAGCAAAAATCCCAGACCCACACGGGGGAAGCTAGTGAACGACCTGCATAGAGCTGGGACCAATGTAACAAGGCCTACCATAAGTAACACACTACACAGCCAGGGACTCAGATCCTGCAGTGCCAGACGTGTCCCCCTGCTTAAGCCAATACATGTCTGGGCCCGTGAGAAGTTTGCTAGAGAACATTTGCATTATCCAGAAGAGTATTGGGAGAATGTCATATGGTCTGATGAAACCAAAGTAGAACGGTTTGGTAGAAACAAAACTCGTGGTGTTTGGAGGAGACAGAATGCTGAGTTGCATCCACAGAACACCATACCTACTGTGAAGCATGGGGGTGGCAACATCATGCTTTGGGGCTGTTTCTCTGCAAATGGACCAGGATGATTGATCCGTGTACATGAAAGAATGAATGGGGCCATGTATCGTGAGATTTTGAGTGCAAACCTCCTTCCATCAGCAAGGGCATTGAAGATGAAACGTGGATGGGTCTTTCAGCATGATAATGATCCCAAGCACACCGCCACGGCAACGAAGGAGTGGCTTCGTAAGAAGCATATGAAGGTCCTGGTGTGGCCTAGCCCGTCTCCAGATCTCAACCCCATAGAAAACCTTTGGAGGGAGTTGAAAGTCCGTGTTGCCCAGCGACAGGCCCAAAACATCAGTGCTCTAGATATCTGCATGGAGGAATGGGCCGACATACCAACAACAGTGTGTGGCAACCTAGTGAAGACTTACAGAAAACGTTTGACCTCTGTCATTACCAACAAAGGATATATAACATAATATTGAGATGAACTTTTTTTTTAATGACCAAATACTTATTTTCCACCATAATTTGCAAAATAAATCTTGCCAAATCAGACAAGGTGATTTTCTGGATTTGTTTTCTCAATTTGACTCTCATAGTTGTGGTCTACCTATGATGTCAATTACAGGCCTCTCCCATCTTTTTCAGTCGGGGAAATTGCACAATTGGTGGCTGACTAAAGTACCTTCACACATAACGATTTCGTTAACGATATCGTTGCAACGTCACACTTTTTGTGACGTAGCAACGATCCCGCTAACGATCTCGTTATGTGTGACAGCGACCAACGATCAGGCCCCTGCTGGGAGATCGTTGGTCGCTGGGGAATGATCAGGACCTTTTTTTGGTCGCTGATCACCCACTGTCACCGCTAGATCGGCGTGTGTGACGCCGATCCAGCGATGTGTTCACTTGTAACCAGGGTAAATATCGGGTTACTAAGCGCAGGGCCGCACTTAGTAACCCGATATTTACCCTGGTTACCATTGTGAAAGTTAAAAAAAAAACAAACAAAAAAAAACCAGTACATACTCACATTCCGATGTCTGTCACATCCCCCGCCGTCAGCTTCCCTGCACTGACTGTCAGCGCCGGCCGTAAAGCAGAGCACAGCGGTGACATCACCGCTGTGCTTTACGGCCGGCACTCACAGTCAGTGCAGGGAATCTGACGGCGGGGGATGTGACAGACATCGGAATGTGAGTATGTACTGTTTTTTTTTTTTTTTTTTTTACTTTTACAATGGTAACCAGGGTAAATATCGGGTTACTAAGCGCAGCCCTGCACTTAGTAACCCGATGTTTACCCTGGTTACCCGGGGACCTCGGCATCGTTGGTCGCTGGAGAGCTGTGTGTGACAGCTCTCCAAGCGACCACACAACGACTTACCAACGATCACGGCCAGGTCGTATCGCTGGTCGTGATCGTTGGCAAGTCGTTTAGTGTAACGGTACCATAAATACTTTTTTTCCCCCACTGCACCTGTAAGATTTATTAATATCAGGTTATATGGGAGAAAGTCCTGAGTATGGAGCCTTACAGGCAAGGCACCATGGGAGAAAAGTATGGAAATGAGCTCATGTCAACAGCGCTGCAGCCAGTAACTGAGCACCATTTTCATGCTCTAGTTGACAAGACTAGTCGCTCAGTACTGGACCCTGGGAGGATGAGAAAAGGACAGTGTTTTTTCTCTTTTTAAATAAATCACAGCTGAAAATGATACTGGAAAATCCCCATCAGAAATTCAAAAAAAATAAATAAATAAAAATTCAACAATAAAAGTTCATTTTTTATTCCAATTTTCTAATCAATATTTTAGATTCACATTTCCAGATGTTTATAAAAAGCTTTTCTGTAGTCTCATTAACATTACAGACAGGATAACAATGAAAAGTACTAATTCTAAATATGGTAGATACCACAGAATTCATAATAGGTGATATCACAGCTCACCTCCTCCTCCTGTACAATGACTGATAACACCTCTATATACAGTGGATAACAGAGGATCCACCATTCACAATAGGTGATGTCACAGCTCACCTTCTCCTCCTGTACAATGACTGATGACACCTCTGTATACAGTAGATAACACAGGATCCACCATTCACAATAGGGGATGTTACAGCTCACATCCTCCTCCTGTACAATGACTGATGACACCTCTGTATACAGTAGATAACACAGGATCCACCATTCACAATAGGTGATGTCACAGCTCACCTCCTCCTGTACAATGACTGATGACACCTCTGTATACAGTAGATAACACAGGATCCACCATTCACAATAGGTGAGGTCACAGCTCACCTCCTCCTGTACAATGACTGATGACACCTCTGTATACAGTAGATAACACAGGATCCACCATTCACAATAGGTGAGGTCACAGCTCACCTCCTCCTCCTGTACAATGACTGATAACACCTCTGTATACAGTAGATAACAGTCACCGCTCTGCACACGGTGTAGTGGCCTTTCCCTGGTACAGCAGTCCAGCTCCTATTCACCTGCAATAGGAGCTAAGCAGGGAAAGGTCATTACACAGTATACATAGCGTCCGGGCCGCAGGCGGTGTCCCTCCATCAATAATGAAGTAATGGACACCACCTGAAGTACATCACCAGGACTCTCCCACAACCAACATTAATCCCCTATCTGCAGTGTAAATTAAGATATATTTTCGATTGCTGAGTCCCCGGTTACTATCGTGGGGTCCAATCACAATGTTGGGAATCTATATATTCTCTACACAGCTGACAAAGATACAGAATGTCAGTTGTCAAGTTAATATACAATTGACAATTCCAGGAGGAACAATAGAGGAACCACACTAAGTTAAAAAAAAATAATGCAAACATTTACAGAAGCATTTATGATTGAAGTCTGACAGTAGGTTCTCTTTAAAAACGTATCTGTAAAAAAAATTTTATAATATAAACTGCATACATTAAATGTAGAAGGACATTCTGCAGCACCAGGTAGGAGGGACACTGAGGAGCTGTCAGTCTGGCTAGGTGGGAGGACATTCAGCAGCAGTGAGGAGGGACGCTGAGGAGCTGTCAGTCTGGCTAGGTGGGAGGACATTCAGCAGCAGTGAGGATGGACACTGAGGAGCTGTCAGTCTGGCTAGATTGGGAGGACATTCAGCAGCAGTGAGGAGGGACACAGAGGAGCTGTCAGTCTGGCTAGATGGGAGGACATTCAGCAGCAGTGAGGAGGGACACAGAGGAGCTGTCAGTCTGGCTAGATGGGAGGACATTCAGCAGCAGTGAGGATGGACACTGAGGAGCGGTCAGTCTGGCTAGATGGGAGGACATTCAGCAGCAGTGAGGAGGGACACAGAGGAGCTGTCAGTCTGGCTAGATGGGAGGACATTCAGCAGCAGTGAGGATGGACACTGAGGAGCTGTCAGTCTGGCTAGATGGGAGGACATTCAGCAGCAGTGAGGAGGGACACAGAGGAGCTGTCAGGCTGGCTAGGTGGGAGGACATTCAGCAGCAGTGAGGAGGGACACTGAGGAGCTGTCAGGCTGGCTAGATGGGAGGACATTCAGCAGCAATAAGGAGGGACACTGAGGAGCTGTCAGGCTGGTTAGATGGGAGGACGTTCAGCATCAGTGAGGAGGGACACTGAGGAGCTGTCAGTCTGGCTAGGTGGGAGGACATTCAGCAGCAGGGAGGAGGGACACTGAGGAGCTGTCAGGCTGGCTAGATGGGAGGGCATTCAGCAGCAGTGAGGAGGGACACAGAGGAGCTGTCAGGCTGGCTAGATGGGAGGACATTCAGCAGCAATAAGGAGGGACACTGAGGAGCTGTCAGGCTGGCTAGATGGGAGGACAATCAGCAGCTGTGAGGAGGGACACTGAGGAGCTGTCAGTCTGGCTAGATGGGAGGACATTCAGCAGCAGGGAGGAGGGACACTGAGGAGCTGTCAGTCTGGCTAGGTGGGAGGACATTCAGCAGCAGGGAGGAGGGACACTGAGGAGCTGTCAGTCTAGATGGGAGGACATTCAGCAGCAATAAGGAGGGACACTGAGGAACTGTCAGTCTAGATGGATATAAGTTTAGTTTCATAAAGCAAATATACAGGCTTTTTTTCACGTTTAAAGTAAGTACACCGGCATTATGTAAAGTATGCAGTTTGTATAGTAAAATCTAGTGAGATTGGCTATAAAAATAATTCATATTACGGAACATAATATTTGGAGCAAACAAACACACACTTGTGGCTCTGTGCGGTTCCCATGGGTGGCAGATAAATGAGTAATGAAAAAAAAAGCAGCCGAACAGAAGACTGTGAGGAGGGCGGCGCTGGGGATTCTGCACACAGGATGTAACAATAACATAAAAGAAAAAACTAAACCTTATACGCCAGAAATTCCAACTAACGACAGTGACACACGCTGCAGGCGATCACCGACAACACGAGACGTTTCCCACAGTCCTGACAGCAAGAACAGGAGGCACACAGCGTCTGCAGATAACGTGCCAGACACCAATATCAGCCCCATGTCGCCCATGTCGTGTCCCTGAGATCCACCAGAACGGTGTTATTAATGGTGCCCCCTATGTTTGTGTCACAAGAGCCCATATGTCACTTTATTTGCCTATAAGACCCCGCGGGCGACATGTGATGGGGAGATGATCTCCGGCACCACATTTTTGGGTATGTGTACACGTTCAGGTTTTTTCGCTTTTTTTTTAGCGTTTTTCATGATAAAAGCGCTATAAAAACGCATACATATGCATCCCATCATTTAGAATGCATTCTGCAATTTTTGTGCACATGATGCGCTTTTTTCCACAAAAAAACGCATCGCGGTAAAAAAAAACCAGCATGTTCATTAATTTTGCGCATTTTTCACGTTTTCCCCTGCTATTTAATGCTTTGGGGAAAAAACGCCAAAAAAAAACCGCACAAAAACGCGCAAAAACCGCATCAAAAACTCATAAAAAATGCATGTGGATTTCTGGCAGAAATGTCCGGTTTTTGTCAGGAAATTTCGGCAAGAAATCCTGACGTGCACATAGCCTTACAGTCCCATAAGACGGGAGGCGAGCGCACAGTCAGCACGCTCAGGTTTAATACCCATTAATTAAATAATAAAACATTATAAAGCCCCCGGGGTTTATTACCACCGCCGAGGCTCAGCGAGGATCGCGTCATTAACCCATTCACAGCTGCAGTGACACGGCTTTTACCAGACCTCCCGTTCATTTCATAAGGAGACTAATCAGGTGACTGTAATTTTTCTCCATTAAAGGGTCATTCCCAACTCACTAAGATGGTCAGCACCTAAATGTCTGATTTTTAACATTTCATGGAAAGCCACTAACACTTTCAGGGATTAATCCTAATCTTTTTAAATGGGCGTTGTTGGAAAGGGCTTGTAAATACAAGCAATTTTGCAATTTAGCACTTATTAAAATAAATTGCAGTTCTTGAGATAGTAAACACTTTTCTTTTGTTTACAGCTTGTTGCCTTGGAGACCGACCACTACTGCTAAACAGCAGAGCATTTGTAGTGCTTACAAGCTCTTTTCTATTGAGCTTTTATCACTGTTTTGAAGCTGGCCAGGATCGCCAGAGCGCGTGGTTAGCACCTAACGCCAGCACAGTGCTTACAGGCTAGACAGCAGCAGTGGTCGGTCTCCTAGGCAACGAATACAAAAAACTGTAAAAATCCTTAGAACGGCTGCAAATTTTCCCATGCAGTAAATTGTAAAAATAAAAGTCATCCAACCCCTTTATACACAATGACAGAGGAATCGGGAAGCGATGAATGCAGCCAATGCCTATGGGGGAGGGGGGGGGGGGTTTGAGCCTAAAAGTTCATGTGGCAGGAAAAACACAACAAAGATCAACTCACTACTAAAAAGAAAACAAAGAACTAGACGCTCCAACGAATCCTTGCAATTTTCTAACGGACTTGTAATGGCCATACTCATTCCCCCTCTCCATAAGAAGCAATAGTAGGAATGGAACAATAACGGCTGGAGGTGCAAAGGCGGATAAATTACTTCTCCCTCCTTGATATTATGGTAATAAAAAATAACACTGAAATTTTAACTACCGTAATGGCAAGAAATACAACTTGAAAGTATTGTTAAGGAGTATGCAGAGCAGACCGTTCGACTCAGACTCACAGCTTCACACAACGAAAACCTGCTTCTTCCAGTCTGAATAAGCTGCTGTCTTCACTAGCTCTCGTGTGTCCGCACAGCTTCATTCCTGGAGCGATTTCCCCATCTACAGCTCATTAAAAGTCATGCATTTTCCTCTCCATCTACTGCCTGAGTGACATGCCCTCATTAACAACATTGATACTCCCAGCATTTGTCCTTTCTGATCTGCTTTTTATCACCTCCTCCCCTTCCCTGCCGCTATCCCTAAAATAGAGTGAAGGGAGAAAGAAAATGGCTGTTAGGAGCAGAAGCTCTGAACGATCAGTATCAGATTCTGTACAGTCACTTTACATTTATTTTAAATATGGGATAGGTCCAGTACCTCCACTGGTCTGCAGGGCCTTTACTGTTTTGTTGTCGTTTTCAGGGGTGAAATTTAGAGATTTTTTTAAGCCATTAAAAGTCAACTACAGAAAACTTTGTCTTTTGGATAAGGGTGGTAAAAAATGAGTAATAAAAAGAGGAGCCCTAGAAAGACAAAGAAAGAAAGGAGAGGAGAAGAGTCAGAAAGAGAGAAGAGTCAGAAAGAGAAAGAGGAGAAGAGTCAGAAAAAGAAAGAGGAGAAGAGTCATAGAAAGAGAGGAGAGAAGAGTCAGAAAGAGAAAGAGGAGAGGAGAAGAGTTATAGAAAGAGAGGAGAGAAGAGTCAGAAAGAGAAAGAGGAGAGGAGAAGAGTTATAGAAAGAGAGAAGAGTCAAAAAGAGAAAGGAGTCAGACAAAAAGAAAGAAAGAAAGAAAGAAAGAAAGGAGAGAAGAGTCAGAAAGAGAAAAGTCATAGAAAGAGAGGAAAGGAGAAGAGTCATAGAAAGAGAGGAGAAGAGTCAGACAAAGAAAGAAAGGAGAGAAGAGTCAGAAAGAGAAAGAGGAGAGGAGAAGAGTCATAGAAATAGGAGAGAAGAGTCAGAAAGAGAGAGGAGAGGAGTTATAGAAAGAGGAGACGAGTCAGAAAGAGGAGAAGAGTCAGAAAGAGAAAGAGGAGAGCAGAAGAGTTATAGAAAGAGAGGAGTAGAGAAGAGTCAAAAAGAGAAAGAGGAGAGGAGACGAGTCAGAAAGAGAAAGAGAAGAGTCATAGAAAGAGAGGAGAGGAAAAGAGTCAGAAAGAGGAGAAGAGTCAGAAAGAGAAAGAGGAGAAGAGTCATAGAAAGAGAAGAGGAGAAGAGTCAGAAAGAGGAGAGAAGAAGAGTCAGAAAGAGGAGAGGAGAAGAGTCATAGCAAGAGATGAGAGCCAGAGTGAGTGAGAAAGTCAGAGCAGAGACTGGCAGATTTGGCTTTGGGATGCAGGGAGGTCTCACTCCTCCTCTCCCACAGTGTGCGTGCTCCGCATGTTCTCAGGATTACGGCACCCTGTAATTAATGCTATACGGTATTTAGTTTCTACGCTCTGATGGGATTTAATTTCTTCCATGATCATTTAGTGGGTCAGGCTGGCGGAGTGCGGGCGTGAGAGATCGGATGCTTTGTGGCCGCGTTGTGGAGTTTCTGATTCGTAGTCACACTGTTTCCGTGCGTACCGTAGCTTTACAATCATTAACTGCAACAAAAAACAAAACCCTATTCCTATTAATGCGTGGACTATACATAATGCTTCACATCATTGCATATTTACAGTTCTGCCAGTAATATGTAGTGTTTATTTTTATTATTTTAAATAAAGTATTACAATTAATAAAACTTTTTTTTGTTTGTATACAGCTCGTTGCCTAGGTGACCGACCACCACTTGCTTGTAAACACTGCTGAAGATGTTTGAGAGTAGGAGGTAACATTGCGCTCCAGTGATCCCGCACAGCTTCACGCTCAATAGTTAAGAGAGCTTGTAAGAACTGCGCATTGTTCTGCTGTCTAACAGCGGTGGTCGGTTTCCAAGGCGACGAGCTGTGAACAAAAGTGTTCATATCTCAAGAACGAATGAAAAATCTAATAAGCAGTAAATAGCAAACTTGCTTGCAATTTATAGCGCTATCCGACATTATACCCATTTATGAAGATGGGAATAACCCTTTAAGAACAGACCTGGGCTACCTGATGAAGAGGTATACTGGAAAAGAAGACTCTTATTTTATGATGGGGCCAAAATGTGACCACCAGGGTTCACATGGACACAGTCAGAAGCCTAATTGCACAGCCCAGTTGTCTCCGTGTACAGAAACGCATGAAAAATCATCAATCTTAAGGCGTTGATGATGTCATAATTTGGAGTGATGTCATCAAGTGAAATTTTAAAGCCTCTAAAAATAGTCTCATGTCATAGCAGGAACAATGATTTTACTGGCATATATACAGGCATCAGTCATAACAGAGACGTATCAGTTCCGGTGTGTGACATGTACCTACTCAACAAAGATAAATTAGACCTTTTTCTATCGATTCCTCCCTTCCTGACTGCGCAGCCCCTTCCCGGTGAGCTCTGTGATTCATATTGATCTGGGCAGACCATAGCAAGCACGGAAAATGATAATCTGGGATCGCCATTAGGGCAGCAAAGAGTCTTTTGTAATTGATAACAATCAGGGCAGATCCATTATTCTAGATTCGAATCCTTTATACAGGAACCGCAGTGTAAAGTCCTAATAGAAAGAGCAACGTCTACGAATAAGGCGAGATTGGTGCTATAGCCAAACTCCCTGTAGACCCTAGTAAAGGTTCATAATGTAAATTTACATCATCAATGGTGGCCATACATATCAGAGAGCTGACATGTGACCATTCGTTCAGCAGACACCATACACATGTATGCTCGGCGTCATACGTGTAGATACAAGTTATATAGATTAAAGACTGGGGGCATTGGATCCCTGCCTGAAGCAGGTTATCTGATGGCGAGAAGACATGGAGAGTGTTCTCACTGTGAACAGGTAATTGAAGCAGGTTATCTGATGGAGAGAAGACATGGAAAGTGTTCTCACTGTAAACACGTAATTGAAGCAGGTTATCTGATGGAGAGAAGACAAGGAGGATGTTCTCACTGAACAGGTAATTGAAGCAGGTTATCTGATGGAGAGAAGGCATGGAGAGTGTTCTCACTGTGAACAGGTAATTGAAGCAGGTTATCTGATGGAGAGAAGACAAGGAGGATGTTCTCACTGAACAGGTAATTGAAGCAGGTTATCTGATGGAGAGAAGACAAGGAGGATGTTCTCACTGAACAGGTAATTGAAGCAGGTTATCTGATGGAGAGAAGACATTGAGAGAGTTCTCACTGCGAACAGGTAATTGAAGCAGGTTATCTGATGGAGAGAAGACATGGAGAGTGTTCTCACTGAACGGGTAATTGAAGCAGGTTATCTGATGGAGAGAAGACATGGAGAGTGTTCTCACTGTGAACAGGTAATTGAAGCAGGTTATCTGATGGAGAGAAGACATGGAGAGTGTTCTCACTGTGAACAGGTAATTGAAGCAGGTTATCTGATGGAGAGAAGACATGGAGAGTGTTCTCACTGAACAGGTAATTGAACCAGATTATCTGATGGAGAGAAGACATGGAGGATGTTCTCACTGTGAACAGGTAAGTGAAGCAGATTATCTGATGGAGAGAAGACATTGAGAGAGTTCTCACTGGGAACAGGTAATTGAAGCAGGTTATCTGATGGAGAGGAGAGTGTTTTCACTGTGAAAAGGTAACTGAAGCAGGTTATCTGATGGAGAGAAGATATGGAGGATGTTCTCACTGAAAAGGTAACTGAAGCAGGTTATCTGATGGAGAGAAGACAGAGTGTGTGTAGACAGAGTAATTAACAAGTAGTCGACAGCTGTTGGAATGGCACACTGACTGTGTGCAGCCCGATTTCAAAAGAGATGCTAATCAACGGCCGCACAGCATAGAGAAGTGGCCCCCCCCCCACCCCCCAAGTGGCATCCGAGGCACGTGTTTCGCGAGTGCTGTTTGTGACGAACTGGTTGCTGCGGTAGTGCTGGTAATGACAATGGGTAAGTGAAGAAAAGGCCCCAATACGCATTAGATAAAAGTCATACAAACCTGATGATTATAGCAGGATCGGCCAACCAGTTAATGTATATAGGGGTCTCCAGAATGTTGCCGGACAAATGATGATGAGGGAGAGTAGGATCCAGAGGTTGGAATTAAGCCAATGTCAAACTGATCGTCAGGGTAAGAATTTTTTTTTTTTTTCCCGGAACCACTTTTTGCAACCTTCTGATTGGGCAGAGAGGTTTCAAAGTAACATGCACATTTTTGGGGGGTTGTGCATTAATCCCAGAACCATCTGCTTCGGTAAATTGGTGGCTGTGGTTGATCCTGACCCATCAATTGATTGAAAGCGATCACCTTGCACCAGCCAGGTGGCCATTGGCTACCCATCAAAAACAGAGCCTCACCTGCTCACAGGTTTTATTTCCTTTCAATAAAGATTTGCTGTAATACCAGACGCCGCCACGTGGACAGTTGTGGCGCTGTTTCTGGAAAGACGCGGCCGTATTTTTTCAATCCTGGCCAGATTTTTATTATTTCGCTGCACAAGTCGTTGTGCGCGCGTCAGGCCACCAGAAATGTTATCACGTTCGCCAGTAACAATTGAAATTAATAACGGCATTAACATTACTCAGAGACCTATGAAAACAATTAATCATATCAGAGGAAAAGTACGATCCCCCCAGACGGCACAAAGCGGCGGGTCACCCAGACATCTGCGAGGATTTAATTAAGTTCTTAGGAGGTTACGGAGAGAAGTGACACAGGAAAAATCACATTGTCCGTACATTGTGTAAAGGTCATCGACGAGGTTTTGCTCAATTATCTGTAGTGCGATGCCATGAATTACTGAGAAAACTTTACAGATCAGAAACTGGAGACTGTGCAGACGTCTCCGTAGACGACATTGTCCGCCCAGTCCCACCTTCAGCAAGAGGTCATGGTGAACCATCAGCGTGGGGTGGACCAAGGACGGCTTCATTCACACCTGCTTCCAATCTTACATAATTTTAAAGGGAATCTGTCAGCAGTTTTTTTTTTTTTGAATCAGAGCAACACTATGTAGAGGCATAAACCCCGATTCCAGTGATGTGTCACTTACTTGGCTGCTCACTGCAGTTTTCATAGAATCCCTGTTTTCTCTGCTGTAGATGAAACCGCTTGGAAAGCCGAGCTATGTTTAACCCCACCTACATCCCTGATTGGGTAATTGGCAGCTTCCTGTGTACATTATCAGCAATCTGCCAATCAGTGGTGGAGGCGGGGTTAAACACCACACCAGCTTGTCCTGCAGCGATAATCTCCTGCTGATAAAACACTGATTGTATTGAAACTACAACAAGCCGCTGAGAAAGTGACACATCCCTGGAATCAGGCGTTCTGCTCCTACATCATGCTGCTCTCAGATTACTTAGCAAAAAAAAACTGCTGACAGATTCCCTTTAAGAAGAGGAAGAAGAATGGAGTGCTATTTTCTTTCTTCTTAAAAAGATGGGCATACTATGGAAACACAATAAAGACACTAAGGTACGTCAGGCACTGCTGGTGCCCGTCATGTGACTTTTCAAGCCTAGATTCCCTTTTTGCGCTCCTGTAAGAGTACAGAAAAAAAAAAAGAGTTCCTAATGCTAGCGTGAACCTAGCCCAAGTATGGGTATAAACTTGAACGGCCGTGTGTTAACAGTATCTTTGGTGTGCTCGAATACTATGTTCGAGTCGCTGCGGCTGCACAACAGCTGCAACCCTTGCGGGGATTGCCTAACTGGTTAGCACCCAAGCGTGCACAGTTAACACCCTATCCGAGCACGTTCGCTCAACACTAGTTATGAATGACAAAATATATTACACATCAATATTACAAAATAAAATTTAAAGGTGTTGATATATTGCATTAGATTCATGGACATGCGCATAGGAATCTTCAGTTTTTACCCTTTTTCTGCTTTAGCACTGCCTCTGCAGTGCTGCTCCCAAAAGCAGCAGTGACGTCATGACACAACATGTGACCTCTGGGGCCAATAGGTGCGGTGTTGTCTGCCAGAAGCAGCAGTGATGTCATGACACAACATGTGACCTCTGGGGCCAATAGGTGCGGTGTTGTCTGCCAGAAGCAGAAGTGATGTCATGACACAACATGTGACCTCTGAGGCCAATAGGTGCGGTGTGGTCTGCCAGAAGCAGAAGTGATGTCATGACACAACATGTGGCCTCTGGGGCCAATAGGTGCGGTGTTGTCTGCCAGAAGTAGCAGTGACATCATGACACAACATGTGACCTCTGAGGCCAATAGGTGCGGTGTTGTCTGCCAGAAGCAGAAGTGATGTCATGACACAACATGTGACCTCTGGGGCCAATAGGTGCGGTGTTGTCTGCCAGAAGCAGCAGTGATGTCATGACATGTGACCTCTAGGGCCAATAGGTGCGGTGTTGTCTGCCAGAAGCAGAAGTGATGTCATGACACAACATGTGACTTCTGAGGCCAATAGGTGCGGTGTGGTCTGCCAGAAGCAGAAGTGATGTCATGACACAACATGTGGCCTCTGGGGCCAATAGGTGCGGTGTTGTCTGCCAGAAGCAGCAGTGATGTCATGACGCAACATGTGACCTCTGGGGCCAATCGCTTGGCTCAGTAGTCTCATCTGATTGGATGCAGAAGTCACATGCTATAGTCGTGAAGTCACCAAAATCCGGGGGGCAGCAGCGGAGAGGCGGCACTGGAACAAGAGGGGATAAGTTTGGCTGGTTTTAAAATTTCCACAGGGAGAAATTTTGTAAACTAAAATAAAACCACGGGAGTACCCCATAAAGTAATAACTTACAAACACAAATATTTACACAATAGAAAACTCCTTTAAAAAAGGGGAAAAAAAAGGTTTCTGAAATTGCCACTTTAATAGAAACCCGCTGTCTACAGGCAGCCGAAATCCTGGAAGTAATGCCAGAACTAAGTGTCTACCGGAGAACTCGAGAGGTCGGAGGGGTTGAAGGCTCATTTAACAAGCTCTTGAATAAGGCAGAGATCGATGGACGGTGCGAGCACAGGCAGAGCAGATAGGAATGTCCTAAAGATACCCTATCGGCATCAGAAGGGAAAAGGAAGATTACTGAGTCTGCAGAAAGTGATAATTCCTGATAAGCATCTAATCCGTAGTGGATCTGCTGCCACCAGTAGCGGGTCACCTTATTAATGGAGCCTTACGGCAATAATTACCTGGTACTGACCAGTCACACTGCAATGATAGGAGTCAAACATTACAATAAAAAAAAACTAAAAGTAAAGTATGGCCTCATCTAGAGGGAAAAAATGCTGGCGGATTTTCGCATCCCTAATATGGCCCCTACCCTAGCGGGGATTAACGACTGAACTACCAGCAGCATGGTCGCCTCCCGACTCTCCCGCGACAAATGATGTGGCAGCAGAGAGGGATCCGGCACTGGAATTTCAATGGTTGATCCTTTTGCTCTGAACGGAGCCAAGACGCTGACAGAGCCCACCTCTCCCCCCAACCCTCATTGGATGTACCCAATTTTCCTAAACAAAAAATGCACAAAAATAAACATAAAAAAAGAACCCCTACACTTCCTTGCAATCCCATTTTGTTTCATATTTCAATAAATTACAAATATTTGAAAAATAATTCTGTGTGAGCCGAAAGCCATCTCCCCCTCCACCTCACGATCCTGTAAAACCATCAGACAACTAGCTGCATTGAAGACGTGGCGGGAAGCCGGCTCATCGCAACGTACAGTATGCAGGGAACAACGTGGATAAATGCAGAAAAAGAGGAAAAAGTTCTAGCTTCTGATAAAAAAAAACCAACAACATTAACCAAACTTTGTTTGATAATTAAAAATACGATGTGGGGGAGACGGGAAGCATAAAGGTAACGCGTTTCAAGCAAAGAATTTTCCAGACAGGTAGTAACCTGCAGCATGAACCTCCTTCTTTGTAGGACAAAAAGACATTTCACCCTACCCCAGTTCTTCCCCAAGACTAAAGCTGGCCTTTACTCATTAGTTCATTTGGCCAACAGCCATCTCGGGCGCAAGATACATAGAAGCCCAAGATCGATATCTTCACCGATGACTAGTTGGCAGGTGGCCCCCACACCCATCAGACCACTAGCTCAACCTGTCGATATTGGAGGGCTCGGCTGACATTAGCCTAATGAGGATCGGGACCGTAAGAGACACCCCAAACACAATAGACAGATAGTGGCCGATCCATCATTTGGCCGACAGGCTCCTGTGTTCTCTTCGAGAGCCATTGTCAGACATCTCCATTTGGCTGACGGATCCTGCGTTCTCATCGAGAGCCATTGTCAGACATCTCTATTTGGCCGACAGGCTCCTGCGTTCTCTTCGAGAGCCTCTGTCAGACATCTCCATTTGGCCGACAGGCTCCTGCGTTCTCTTCGAAAGCCATTGTCAGACATCTCCATTTGGCCGACAGGCTCCTGCGTTCTCTTCGAGGGCCATTGTCAGACATCTCCATTTGGCCGACAGGCTCCTGTGTTCTCTTCGAGAGCCATTGTCAGACATCTCCATTTGGCCGACAGGCTCCTGTGTTCTCTTCGAGAGCCTCTGTCAGACATCTCCATTTGGCCGACAGGCTCCTGCGTTCTCTTCGAGAGCCATTGTCAGACATCTCCATTTGGCCGACAGGCTCCTGTGTTCTCTTCGAGAGCCATTGTCAGACATCTCCATTTGGCCGACAGGCTCCTGTGTTCTCTTCGAGAGCCTCTGTCAGACATCTCCATTTGGCCGACAGGCTCCTGCGTTCTCTTCGAGAGCCATTGTCAGACATCTCCATTTGGCCGACAGGCTCCTGTGTTTTCTTCGAGAGCCATTGTCAGACATCTCCATTTGGCCGACAGGCTCCTGTGTTCTCTTCGAGAGCCTCTGTCAGACATCTCCATTTGGCCGACAGGCTCCTGCGTTCTCTTCGAGAGCCATTGTCAGACATCTCCTGTGGCGGCTTATCTCTACGACAGGGGTCCCCAACTCCAGGCCTCGAGGGCCGCCAACAGTGCAGGTTTTCAGGATTTCTTTAGTATTGCATCGGTGGGAATGTGATCATCTGTACAAGTGATGATTGCAACCCCTGTGCAATACTAAGGAAATCCTGAAAACCTGCACTGTTGGCGGCCCTCGAGGCCTGGAGTTGGGGACCACTGCTCTACGAGAACCAAAAGATAGCAGACCGAAATCAGACATGCCGGATCCTTATCTCCCCTGACATGTCAGGGCGAGAGTTAAGAGGCCCCATACACACGAGACTAACATCGTATGAACCCATGGATATCGACAGGTGCGGCCAAGAGTCTAACTGAAGGTCGGAGAGATGATGGTTACACTTCACAAATTTTGGACTGACGATTGCATTGTTCTCCCAGAGATAAGCCACCGGCTGGTGTGTCAGTCGGCGGCTAATTCCATCGAAAACAGAGAAGGGCACGGCCGAATGAGAGCTCCTATGTATGATTGTTGGCTGGACGATCGTTCGTTCGGCCAACAGCCATCTAATGTGTATGGCCGGCTTTAGGGTAAGTACCAACTAACGCCAGTTTGGACAGAAATTGGTGTAAAGGCATCCTAGTAAACCGCTGGCCAAGAATACACGGTTGGCCATTCTTTCGTTCATAGGTATATTTTTCTCTGAAACGCCAGAATATACTTTAAAGATCTGTCAGGGGAATCATAGTCGGATCCACCCACCCTTGGCGGACTTCTCCCAGAGACGCTCCAGATGATTGATGGGTCTCTCACTATGGGAAAGACCCATTTTAGAGGAAATCTGGTTGGAATATCTGGCCGCAGAATCTAGCCAGAGATTAGATTAGTCTAGTACAGTGAGACAGCTGTCAATCACCAGCAGCGGCGCAGTGAAGAGCCGGTCTGGTAATTTTCTGCCTATGGTCTCGGGACAGATTTTCCAACTTTATGTTCCCTGAAAAGTTGGAGCGTTTAAAAAGAAAAAATATACCTGGCTGCAATCGTACAGCAATTTTCTGTTCAAAGAAGTCATCATGTTCCAAAACTGTGCACCTGAAACACTCTGTGCTGCATCCAGTAAATTATCAACTGGAAGTTTATGAATAAAACAATAAGTGAAAAAATGGTTGGTATGTTGTGCATCGGCATTTCGGCTCCTTTCAATCCTGTGGGTCATTACGGGTGGAGGAGGAATTGTCGCCAGGACCAAATGTCACCTGTCGGATACATGACAAGCGCAGACATACTCACAGCTGAGGCACGCGCATGACTCAGCCGAGAGAAGATTAAATGGTTCAGCACATTCCTGGTGGTGTAATGATTTCACATCCAGGATCGCCAGCTAAGCCGCCCTTATTATGATCCAGTCGGACAGAGCCGCCATGTAGAAGCAGAATGCAAAGATTAACTCTTCACATCCGACACCGATCGCTTGATCAGACTCACAAAATTCCTACAGGTTCACAACATTTTTCTGTGCCATGACAGTGGGCGGTGATCAGGGACCTGGATAGGGCACAAATATTATTGACCCTAAAATTTAGATTATGTAATGGATATCAAATCTGAGGAGTGGGTCTGGTGGCCTGCACATTCGCCAGGACCGGAACCTTCGCCAGGACCAGCACCCTCCGCCTGGGGCCAGCACCCTCGCCGGTTAGGTGTTACCGGCAGACCTCTGAAACACGTCCTGAGCACAATGTGTCCTACCGGCAGCCGTGGGGCTCCTGCTATCAGCTGATCTCTTAGGTCGCAGTCCCATACCCAGCAACCGGATATCGATTACCTAATCTAAAAAATAAAAAATAAGTAATCTATATGTTAAGCTCCCCCATCCACATTTGGCTATCGTTGGCCCAACCTGCCAACATCAGGGAGGCTTCCTGAATCTCCCCCGTAAATTTAGAAACTAATCCGCAGCATTGCACGCTTGGCGATTCCAAGCGCTGTGGATTAGACTGGGGTGGAAAGAGATGATTTGCATAGCTCCGCCTACTGCAAAGGATTCTGGGTAAACCTGCTATTCTTTGTATTATGCTGCTTGCAAGTACTTTCCGTTTCAGGAAAGCATCCACTATGAATCTCCCCCAACAGATGTCAGGGAGTGAAGGATCGAGGAGTTGGAAGTTTCAGTGGCCGTACTTTTGTTCTCCGGGAACCCGGCGGCGGACAGGGGAGCCCGGTCTGGTCAATACAGAATGAACTGCTATTATACCAAGGGATGTACTGAATCTTCTTACCTTAAAAAGGAGTTGTTCTAAAGCGTCAAATTCCTTATTAACAACCACAGTTTGCTGCAGCCAATCATCAGTTGCTGATTGACTGCACTGGTGATGAGACACTATGTCAGAAGAGCAGTGGGGAGGTGGGACAGCGCCAAGATCGAAGTATTAATGCCGGTATAGGAGGTAAACAGTTTTATTTTTTTCTGCACACTGGGGCTATTATTAAGGAGCTTGTCCAATATTACATGATCCCTTTATTGGTCGTCATTCTCCCGCCATCGGTGACTTTGTTCCATTTTTGATCTTTAATATCGTTCTGCAGATAAGACTTCAGAAAGATTTATGGCAGAGCGAGTTCTGTGATCTGTGCAGAGGTCGTGGTGCAGGGAGGGGGAGGAGGCGAGTTGTGACATCCACTGTTGTGAAAGCTTTATCTACATTTATCTGCCATTGTAATCCTGCATCTGATGATAACGCCACAGCTAGAAGTGATCTCTATAGAACACTACGTATTAACCCAATACTAGGCCTGGTGGTCGGAGTGAAAACTGCTGCAAGATAGATATATATAATGTCATGTGCTGCTCCATCCTGCGTCCCCATCCTGTCATGTGCTGCTCCATCCTGCGTCCCCATCCTGTCATGCGCTGCTCCATCCTGCGTCCCAATCCTGTCATGTGCTGCTCCATCCTGAGTCCCCATCCTGTCATGCGCTGCTCCCATCCTGCGTCCCCATCCTGTCATGCGCTGCTCCCATCCTGCGTCCCCATCCTGTGATGCGCTGCTCCCATCCTGTGATTCGCTGCTCCCATCCTGCGTCCCCATCCTGTCATGTGCTGCTCCATCCTGCGTCCCCATCCTGTCATGTGCTGCTCCATCCTGCGTCCCCATCCTGTCATGTGCTGCTCCATCCTGCGTCCCCATCCTGTCATGTGCTGCTCCATACTGCGTCCCCATCCTGTCATGCGCTGCTCCCATCCTGCGTCCCCATCCTGTCATGTGCTGCTCCATCCTGCGTCCCCATCCTGTCATGCGCTGCTCCCATCCTGCGTCCCCATCCTGTCATGTGCTGCTCCATCCTGCGTCCCCATCCTGTCATGTGCTGCTCCATCCTGCGTCCCCATCCTGTCATGTGCTGCTCCATCCTGCGTCCCCATCCTGTCATGTGCTGCTCCATCCTGCGTCCCCATCCTGTCATGTGCTGCTCCATCCTGCGTCCCCATCCTGTCATGTGCTGCTCCATCCTGCGTCCCCATCCTGTCATGTGCTGCTCCATCCTGCGTCCCCATCCTGTCATGTGCTGCTCCATCTTGCGCCCCCATCCTGTCATGCGCTGCTCCCATCCTGCGTCCCCATCCTGTCATGCGCTGCTCCCATCCTGCGTCCCCATCCTGTGATGCGCTGCTCCCATCCTGTGATGCGCTGCTCCCATCCTGTGATGCGCTGCTCCTATCCTGCGTCCCCATCCTGTCATGCGCTGCTCCCATCCTGCGTCCCCATCCTGTCATGCGCTGCTCCCATCCTGCGTCCCCATCCTGTGATGCGCTGCTCCCATCCTGCGTCCCCATCCTGTGATGCGCTGCTCCCATCCTGTGATTCGCTGCTCCCATCCTGCGTCCCCATCCTGTCACGTGCTGCTCCATCCTGCGTCCCCATCCTGTCATGTGCTGCTCCATCCTGCGTCCCCATCCTGTCATGTGCTGCTCCCATCCTGCGTCCCCATCCTGTGATGCGCTGCTCCCATCCTGTGATGCGCTGCTCCTATCCTGCGTCCCCATCCTGTCATGCGCTGCTCCCATCCTGCGTCCCCATCCTTTCATGCGCTGCTCCCATCCTGCGTCCCCATCCTGTGATGCGCTGCTCCCATCCTGCGTCCCCATCCTGTGATGCGCTGCTCCCATCCTGTGATTCGCTGCTCCCATCCTGCGTCCCCATCCTGTCATGTGCTGCTCCATCCTGCGTCCCCATCCTGTCATGTGCTGCTCCATCCTGCGTCCCCATCCTGTCATGTGCTGCTCCATCCTGCGCCTCCATTCTGTCATGTGCTGCTCCATCCTGCGCCTCCATTCTGTCATGTGCTGCTCCCATGCTGCGTCCCCATCCTGCTACGCACAGGCGCCGATTCCGGCACCAGGAGGAGAAAGAGAATGGCGGCGGAAATGCCGTAAGTAACAAATGGCTGTGGCATGAAGTGCCACAGCCTCATGGCACAGCAATTTGTTACTTACGGCATTTCCGGCGCCATTGTCTTGCTCCTCCTGGTGCCGGAATCGGCGCCTGCGCAGTCCGCGCTTTCCAGCGCCATTTTATTGAAGACACATTGCTGTGTGTCTTCAATAAAATGGCGCCGGAAAGCGCGGACTGCGCAGGCGCCGATTCCGGCACCAGGAGGAGCAAGACAATGGCGCCGGAACTGCCATAAGTAAAAACTTTCTGTGCCGGGCGCACATACGGCGCCCCCGTGCTCCCGACCCCCTGCTCTCGTCGGCATCTCCCCGTACTCCCGACCCCCTGCTCTCGACGGCATCTATAATCTAACGCTGGGAGCGTCGCGCCTGTGCAGTCTATTAAGGCTTCGGACAGAGTGACGCTCCCAGCGTTATATATATACACACATACACGCACGATATATACACACAGACACGCGATATATACATACACACGATCTATACATACACACACGATCTATACATACACACACGATCTATACATACACACACGATCTATACATACACACATTATATATACATACACACATTATATACATACACATTACATATACATACACACACACACTACGTACATATACACATTATACAGTATATACATACACACATTATGTATTATATATACACACATATACACACATTATCAAAAATGTTTAACATAAAAACTAAACTAACATTTTCTAACAAAACATTCCTAGTAAGTTGCACAAAGTAGACGACTGATTTGATGGAAAGTATTGGGAACCTGGACATGGAACATAATGGATTACTAAACTTCTACACAAAGAAGTTTCCTTCTGTGCAAAAGCAATTTTCCTAAAACGAAATGACGGATTGACCCCATAGATCTGTTAGCCTCTTTTTCCGCTCCTCCTTGAATTAATAAATGAAAGGCGTCTCCGCCGGTTGTAACGAAGACCGGTTCCTTATTTCAGCCCACGGCTGTTCTGCTCTCCCGTCGGGAAGTGTTGGCGGGATCGGCGCTGTTATTGTTGTTGAGTAATCACTGTTAATAATTGCTGACTCTGATTTCAGGCTTCATCGGGTCTCTGAATGCTCATCTGTATGTGACAATATCACCGAGCGGAGCTAAAAATCAACAACTCTATTTGGTAACGAGGTTCCGACAAAGCTTCTCTCTTTACGATTTACAAAGAAAAAAATGAATCCCTTGCCGAGCGGTTATTAGATGGGTAATGAAGTGATTCATCAGCCGATGCTTGTACCCAGATGCTTTTAGGCCAACGTAAGCCTCTTAGAAACAACAAAAAAAAGTTCTGACTGGCGAGAGACCCCGGGGTTAATTAATTGCTTGATTCAATGTTTCAGAACTGGAAATGAAAGGTGGACATGCGAGAACGTGGCATTAATCAAGACCAGAAACTCCGAGGTAGTCCTCTCTTGACCTTTTCCGGGCACCAATCTTAGAAACTTCAATTATTTCAACAGCGTTAATAACTTTCGAAGTTGGCGCTTCGCCAATAAAACGTGTTAATACTTCATCGACGGACATCCAATAAAAATGATTAAAAAAAAAAAAAAAAAAAAACGAAAACAAGAAGCTTTAGAGAGAGTCTAATCTCTGGTGGACATGTCACATTGGCGATGAGGGAACCATTCAGTGATGCCTGGAAAGTTTGAGGGGTATTAACAGGTTATTGCCATCTCTGTCTGTTATGGCCAACACGGGAATAACTGCTTCTAGGTCCCATCCAAAAGCGGAGGGCTACGAAAAACATCCATAACGGGCCATAGAATTAATTAGGAGTTTAATGAACGCCACCGACCGACCGCCACAGACCGACCGAACGCAACAGACCGACCGAACGCAACAGACCGACCGCCACCGACCGAACGCAACAGACTGACCGAACGCAACAGACCGACCGAACGCAACAGACCGACCGAACGCCACAGACCGACCGAACGCCACAGACCGGATGAACGCCACAGACCGGATTAACGCAACAGACCGGATGAACGCAACAGACCGACTGCACTACGTTGTCTTCCTGACCTCCTCCAGTACCCAGGACCTAAAGGCAGGTATTCCCATTTTGGCCATTAAAGACCAAATTAGGAATAATGTTTTAATGTCCATTTACAACGGCAAATTTCTACCCATACCGTTACGATAACCACTGTACACAAGTTTAGCCGATACGCGGGGTGGTACGATCGTTCTGCTGCCATTAAATCTGTATATTGGCAGAATAACCCCCTATCTACATGGGAAGATACGCCGCCGACAATTATTTTAAACGGCCACCATAAATTATCAAAACACTTGGCAGCAAGTTCATGTTGATTAAAGTTCGGTAACTTCCCCCATCCTACAAAACAATGTGCAGAACAACTCAACACCTGACTAAAGATGGCCATACACTAGACCAAATTTCCAACTCATCTATACGTAAACAAGCTTTGCCAAGTATGGATCATTTTTGTTTTTTTTCAATGGCAGCTCTTCTCCTGCCAAAGATTAGGCATGCTGAAATTCAACATGCCCGATACTTATTTCCCCCATATCGGCCACCAGACCGAGTCTAAAGAACCACATTGGTGGTTCTCTAAACAACTCTTTGGTAGGTTTCAAGGACTTCCAGGCTGTTACCGTTCTAAGAAACATCCAGCATGATAACGGATGGTCTGTGCCAAACCAACAAGCATTACAAAAGGATCCTTAAAGTCGGACCCCAAGGCTCAGCTGGTGTTGAGGGGGGAGACAACACCGAAAAAGGAGGAGGCGTTGAATCAATTAAGTTATTTTAAAAACTAGGTGCCTAAGTGCTTAACCAGTAAAAAGGGCGTAAAATAACTCCCCGTGGCTACAGGAAAAAGGCGACATATCCCCATGAGACTAGCATGGGAAGGACATTCCACAAATATCCAGCGGGTCCCAACAGAGAGGAAAAAGGTAGTAGTAGGAGGAGAGGCAGTAGACTAAGAAGTGGAGGAAAACTCTTCCAGGACAGAAATTACTTTTGGGATAGTGACATGACTGCTGTGCTTGCCAACAAGGGTTTTACCACCCAGTATTAAGCCTCGTTTGCCAGAGGGATCAAATACTTATTTCTCCCAATGTAAATCGGTGGAGTGCACGAGCCTGTACACGGTAAGTACTATGGGCACGATTAAACAATTACATTGGTGATTTTTTTGGTAACATTTTTGGTATTTTTCCATTTGCACCTTTTTTAAATGTCTACATTTCTAGGTTTTTTTTTTGTTTATTTTTTTATGTTTGCCATTGTGGGTGGGGTGGGGAAAAAGTTGGGGCTTCAGGATAGTTTTGCCGATTCATTAGAACTTTTTTTTTTTTTCTTTAAAATTCCAAAAGTCCCGAGTGTGCACAATGCTACAGAAAGCACAGCAGCGTTTCTTGCCAAACTCGGTCCACGGCCGACAACTGCTTTATTGTCGCTTGCGATAATTGAATTAAACAATGGTAAATGTGACACGTCTGAAGGAATGCGCCCCCAGCACTCCCAACGTCGTTGGCAAATGATCTGCAGTATGTGATTTCTCTATTTCAGCAGGTTATTCGGGGGTGAAATGTGTCTAATAAAACATTTTTTAAAGAAATATTGAAGTTGCTAAATCAAATTAATAAAGAAAATTGAAATCCACATTTTATTGCTCCCGTTCATGTTCCCGGCGACAGCTGGCGCTGCATAACAAAAGGTGGATTACGTTTTTTGCTAAATATTGCAGGAGACTTTTTAAAGGGAGCCGCCTAATTTAGGCTGGTTTAAAAGGAATCGGAAAATGTATTTAAATGAGTTTGTGTTTTTTTTTTTTTAAATGTACCTTATAAAGATTAATTTGATAGTGATACAGGAAAGCTGAACACAAAACAAAAGCTAAGGCAATTATCACAATGGCCACTAAGCCAAATACTAAATCCACACCATAGTCATGGGGGCTTTCACACTACGGTCAGTTGGTCAAATCAGGGCTTGTGTTCGAACCCCCGGGAACATGGGATACGGGTGTAGACGGACAGCCAGGTGCAGTCTACTATGTTTGGGTGTCCGTCTCCAGTAAGTGTACATGCCTGAAAATGATGCCAGCAGTTTATGGTCCCTGTTGGCGCATACGGCCGAATCACGTTTTGTGCCGTGTTCAACCGTTGGGGCCAACAAACTGGTTCCTGAATAAAATTATTATTATTCTTATTCATTTATATAGCACCATTAATTCCATGGTGCTGTACATGAGGAGGGGTTACATGCAGAGTTATAGATGTAGTTTACAGTAAACAAGTTTACAGTGACAGACTGGTACAGAGGGGAGAGGACCCTGTCCTTACCGACTTGCATTCTATGGGATAGTGGGGAAGAGGCAGACGGTAGGGGCAAGGCGGCGGCTCTGGCGATGGCAGCGGCTCTGGCGATGGCGAGGAGGCGGCTCTGGCGATGGCAGCGGCTCTGGAGATGGCGAGGAGGCGGCTCTGGAGATGGGGAGGAGGCGGCTATGGCGATGGCGAGGCGACGGCTCTGGCGATGGCAGCGGCTCTGGCGATGGCGAGGAGGCGGCTCTGGCGATGGGGAGGAGGCGGCTATGGCGAGGCGGCGGCTATGGCGATGGGGAGGCGGCGGCTCTGGCGATGGGGAGGCGGCGGCTCTGGCGATGGGGAGGCGGCGGCTCTGGCGATGGGGAGGCGATGGCGAGGCGGCGGCTCTGGCGATGGCGAGGCGGCGGCTCTGGCGATGGCGAGGCGGCGGCTCTGGCGATGGCGAGGCGGCGGCTCTGGCGATGGCGAGGCGGCGGCTCTGGCGATGGCGGCGGCTCTGGCGATGGCGAGGCGGCGGCTCTGGCGATGGCGAGGCGGCGGCTCTGGCGATGGCGAGGCGGCTCAGGCGAGGCGGCGGCTCAGGCGATGTGGCGCTGAATGCAAAAGTGCTCCAACACAGAATCCACCATTCACAATAGGTGATGTCACAGCTCACCTCCTCCTCCTGTACAATGACTGATAACACCTCTATATACAGTAGATAACACAGGATCCACCATTCACAATAGGTGATGTCACAGCTCACCTCCTCCTCTTGTACAATGACTGATAACACCTCTATATACAGTAGATAACACGGGATCCACCATTCACAATAGGTGATGTCACAGCTCACCTCCTCCTCTTGTACAATGACTGATAACACCTCTGTATACAGTAGATAACACAGGATTCACCATTCACAATAGGTGATGTCACAGCTCACCTCCTCCTCCTGTACAATGACTGATAACACCTCTGTATACAGTAGATAACACAGGATTCACCATTCACAATAGGTGATGTCACAGCTCACCTGCTCCATCAAGATTTCAGAGAACGTAATCAGTTTGTTGTCTTAGCCTTAGGATACTGATCTCTCCTGGCCCCAGATCCGGTCCATGCATCTTCCCTCTGCTCTCCAGCACATCAGGTTATTATGATAACTTTGTGTAAATCTCTGACAAACACCCTCGGCCCCTTAAGTCCTACTCTGGTGGCTGCTGATGTCTTTAGACAGTGCGCGCACGCCACTTTTACATTATGTCCAAGAAGTTTATCAGCTAGCCCAGTTAGGCTATTCCAAGGAGCTGTGAAACATTTGTCTCTACTACAACCAAGTGCACGACTGCTATCTCGGCTCTGCCGTTCAGGGATGCCGTCCACACACTCGGCACGGCCATATCCAGCTATGACCTAGTATAAACAGTGCTTAAGTGCTGTCCACACACAAGATTCTCCTACTCCAAGGTGCCCATCGGTATCTCCTGTGCGCCATCCAGTTCCATTGCATCGCCGCCTCCCGGCCGCGCTGCTCACCCTCATCCATGGCTTGGCGGATTCACCTCAGCAGGTGGACAAGTGGCTTCTTGGTGCCCCCTTAAGCCTCAACAGGTCCTTCTAGCGGTGCCCCCGCCAATTAAGAATGAACACTGATAAGACTTATTAATAAGAGATTTTAAAATATGTTCTCGAGATTCCTTTTTGCTCTTCGATGCTCGGGAATGAAGATATTATTTACTATGTGGGAGATATTTTTTACATCATTTGAGCAGGAGACTTCGCACGCTGTTCTTTATGACATAATTAGCGTGAAAGTAATGTACATTTGGGGCCTTACATCTTGCCTGCGCAGAGCTTTGAATATTTTCATTAACATTTCTCTTGCTAGAGAAGCTCATGGCAGGTAGCATCAAACGCTTCCAGTACGGTCATCGACTCCCGCGGAGGTCCCAGTGCTCATTACCAAACAAACTGGTCAAATCAGATATGAGAACCGCAAGTTGCGTCAATCATCTTCACAAATGACTAGGTTTAAGAAAAAAACACTCTACTAATGATGACTTTCTTGACCATCTGGCGGCTTTGTAGGCGCAAAAGTCACGTTCCACTCCCTTGGCTCTCCGGCAGCAGCCCGACTATCAATCCCACCACGACAAGACGGCTGGAAGCTGTAGGCTACGGTAATTATTTGCCTAGTACTTCACTAATATTATTGTCAATTTATAGGATATGCCAAACACTGAGATGGTGAGGCCCGACCTCTCAAACCACCGCTGATCCGGATAAAGGGTCTGAAATTTAGCAGCGTCCAACCCCTCCATGCCCCTCGCAAGGAACAGCCCCCTACTCTTTATTCTTATTCTCTGTAGCCAAAAAGAAGGAACAAGAGGGACATGGCTAAACAGATTTTTCAGTTTTAGCATTCAAGCGTATAAATCAGTGGTGGCGGCTTTACACCACTCCACCTGACACTTGGCAGTGTTTGTGCTGATGTTAATACCAGAGGAGGTCTGGACTCTGCAGTTATGGAGTCAGCAGAGAATTGGTGACTTTTCTGCCCTCTGCTCCTCAGCCCCCCGCTCTGTAACGTAACGTGGTCTCCACTTCATGGCCGAGTTGCTGCGGTTCCTTCCGCTTCTCAATAATATCAGGCACAGGTGATGGGGGAAGTTGTTGGAGAGAGGAAACATCATGACCGGACTTGTTACCCCGGTGGCTCCTAACACGGGACCGTGCTGGTATCAGTGAGCTCTGCCCCTCCGGAAATTCTGTCACCTGTTAGAAAAGGCCGACGGCGCAGTGAGGCCGGGATGTTATATGTCGGAGTGGAGGTGCGAGGGGGCTGGGAGTGTGATGGGGCTGGGATGTTATTCGCTGGGGTGGTCGAGGGGGCCGAGATGTTACACGTCAAGGTGGAAGTGCAAGGGAGCCGAGATGTTATACGTCAAGGTGGAGGTGCAAGGGAGCCGAGATGTTATACGTCAAGGTGGAGGTGCAAGGGAGCCGAGATGTTATACGTCAAGGTGGAGGTGCAAGGGAGCCGAGATGTTATACGTCAAGGTGGAGATGCAAGGGAGCCGAGATGTTATACGTCAAGGTGGAGGTGCAAGGGAGCCGAGATGTTATACGTCAAGGTGGAGGTGCAAGGGAGCCGAGATGTTATACGTCAAGGTGGAGATGCAAGGGAGCCGAGATGTTATACGTCAAGGTGGAGGTGCAAGGGAGCCGAGATGTTATACGTCAAGGTGGAGGTGCAAGGGAGCCGGGATGTTATATGTCAAGGTGGAGGTGCAAGGGAGCCGGGATGTTATACGTCAAGGTGGAGGTGCAAGGGAGCCGAGATGTTATACGTCAAGGTGGAGGTGCAAGGGAGCCGAGATGTTATACGTCAAGGTGGAGGTGCAAGGGAGCCGGGATGTTATATGTCAAGGTGGAGGTGCAAGGGAGCCGGGATGTTATACGTCAAGGTGGAGGTGCAAGGGAGCCGAGATGTTATACGTCAAGGTGGAGGTGCAAGGGAGCCGGGATGTTATATGTCAAGGTGGAGGTGCAAGGGAGCCGAGATGTTATACTTCAATGTAGCGGTGCAAGAGAGCCGGGATGTTATACGTCAAGGTGGAGGTGCAAGGGAGCCGGGATGTTATACGTCAATGTAGCGGTGCAAGGGAGCCGGGATGTTATACGTCAACTTGGAGGTGCAAGGGAGCCAGGATGTTATACGTCAAGGTGGAGGTGCAAGGGAACCGGATGTTACACGTCAAGGTGGAGGTGCAAGGGAGCCGGGATGTTATATGTCAAGGTGGAGATGCAAGGGAGCCGAGATGTTATACGTCAAGGTGGAGGTGCAAGGGAGCCGAGATGTTATACGTCAAGGTGGAGGTGCAAGGGAGCCGGGATGTTATATGTCAAGGTGGAGATGCAAGGGAGCCGAGATGTTATACGTCAAGGTGGAGGTGCAAGGGAGCCGAGATGTTATACGTCAAGGTGGAGGTGCAAGGGAGCCGAGATGTTATATGTCAAGGTGGAGGTGCAAGGGAGCCGAGATGTTATACGTCAAGGTGGAGGTGCAAGGGAGCCAGATGTTATACGTCAAGGTGGGCATGAAAATGAGCCGGATGTTATACGTCAAGGTGGAGGTGCAAGATAGTCGAGATGTTATACGTCAAGGTGGAGGTGCAAGGGAACTGAGATGTTACACATCAAGATGGGGGTGCAAGGGAGCCAGATGTTACACATCAAGGTGGACGTGAAAGTGAGCCGGATGTTATATGTCAAGGTGGAAGTGCAAGGAGGTCGGGATGTTATATGCTGGGGTCAAAGGAACTGATTGGGAACCTGGAATTCAATGATTAATTCGTCCGTAACAATACACCTCTCCATATATTGTGTAGCCTGATCTGCTTTGATATTGTGGGAACAGTCAGTGCCGTCGTGTCTGAATTACAGCATTAAAGCCTCCACGATGCGGCAGCCGCTGCTTCCAGATCTACAGTCACAATGGCTGGAGCAGGATGGTTGTCTTTCCTCACCGCTGGTACTACGACGCCTACACCGATAACGCTCTATGGAGCCGCCATCGCAGGGATATCTGTAGAGTGAGGCCATTCCTGTATAATCACTCAGCATGCAGGGTATATTTACTACCGCACTGCGGAGCTGGCGGAGGGATATTCAGAGCGGCCCTAATAAGAAGCGTGCAGGAGGGTCACAGCGTGCGCCATTCCCAATAATGGTGTAGTTACAATGTGGCATGGGAATGGGGAAACAAAAGAATTATTTACTACCCAAGACCTTGGAAAATTATTTTGTAGGACAAAATGCGTCAGAATCCAAATGCAGAGTTTGCTTTGGAATAAGAACCTACAGCTTTTTCTTTACAGGAAACACGGGCTGTCTTATCCGCTATCATCAGGAGCGTACGGCTTCCAGCATGCACAGGGGATAGTGCGCTCCTGATGAGGAACAGCTCGGACCAGTGGCATGGCTCCACCGATGGTCCTATCTGAGCTTTGCCTCTTCAGCATCGCAGGGGCAATGACGCTGGCAGGTGTTTTATTTTTCATAATGGGTAATGGTCACTGAATGGAGGAGGAGGAGGAGGTGAGCTGTGACATCACCTATTGTGAATGGTGGATCCTGTGTTATCTACTGGAAATAGAGGTGTTATCAATCATTGTACAGGAGGAGGTGAGCTGTGACATCACCTATTGTGTATGGTGGATCCTGTGTTATCTACTGTATATAGAGGTGTTATCAGTCATTGTACAGGAGGAGGAGGTGAGCTGTGACATCACCTATTGTGAATGGTGGATCCTGTGTTATCTACTGTATATAGAGGTGTTATCAGTCATTGTACAGGAGGAGGAGGTGGTGAGCTGTGACATCACCTATTGTGTATGGTGGATCCTGTGTTATCTACTGTATATAGAGGTGTTATCAGTCATTGTACAGGAGGAGGAGGTGGTGAGCTGTGACATCACCTATTGTGTATGGTGGATCCTGTGTTATCTACTGTATATAGAGAGGCTACGTGTCCGTTTGTGCTAATAATGAAACTGTTGAAAAGTCTTCTGTACAGATCAGGAAGAGAGTCTAGTCAAATTTTAAAGAACAGATTGAGGCTTTTTTTTTTACAGTCACCTATATGTACTATATGCAAGAGAGACCGATGACTAAAAAGTAACTTATGGTTGAAATAAAAAATAAAAAAAAACTTTTGTTAAGTCCGAGTGTGTATTCTCAAATATTTTTCACTGGAGGCGTGCACTTCTACTCCCTGTATGATGTTAACTAGTGATGAGCGAATATACTCGTTACTCGAGATTTCCCGAGCACGCTCTGGGGTCCTCTGAGTATTTTTTAGTGCTCGGAGGTTTAGTTTTTCTTGCCGCAGCTGAATGATTTATGGTACATCTGTTAGCCAGCATACGTACATGTGGGGATTCCCTAGCAACCAGGCAACCCCCACATGTAGCAATGCTGGCTAACAGATGTTAATCATTCAGCTGAGGCAAGAAAAACTAAAACTCCGGGCACTAAAAAATACTCAGAGGACCCCAGAGTGTGCTCGGGAAATCTCGAGTAACGAGTATATTCGCTCATCACTAATGTTAACCAATCATAAAGCAGGCATCAACACAGCAGAAAAAGAACCTGCCCACACAATAGTTTAGGTTTCTCTGTGTGAGAGGTAATCCTACAGTCCTGATCTCCTGGTCTAAAGGCCCCGTCACACATAGCGAGATCGCTGCTGAGTCACAAGTTTTGTGACGCAACAGCGATCTCAGTAGCGATCTCGCTATGTGTGACACGTACCAGCGATCAGGCCCCTGCTGTGAGATCGCTGGTCGTGTCGGAATGGCCTGGGCCATTTTTTGATCGTTGAGGTCCCGCTGACATCGCTGAATCGGCGTGTGTGACGCCGATTCAGCGATGTCTTCGCTGGTAACCAGGGTAAACATCGGGTTACTAAGCGCAGGGCCGCGCTTAGTAACCCGATGTTTACCCTGGTTACCATCGTTAAAATAAAAAAAACAAACGCTACATACTTACCTACCGCTGTCTGTCCCCGGCGCTGGGCTTCTCTGCTCTGGCTGTGAGCGGCGGGCAGCCGGAAAGCAGAGCGGTGACGTCAACGCTCTGCTTTCCGGCCGCTGTGCTCACAGCCAGAGCAGAGAAGCCCAGCGCCGGGGACAGACAGCGGTAGGTAAGTATGTAGCGTTTGTTTTTTTTATTTTAACGATGGTAACCAGGGTAAACATCGGGTTACTAAGCGCGGCCCTGCGCTTAGTAACCCGATGTTTACCCTGGTTACCGGGGACCTCGGGATCGTTGGTCGCTGGAGAGCTGTCTGACAGCTCTCCAGCGACGCTGCAGCGATCCGGATCGTTGTCGGTATCGCTGCAGCGTCGCTAAAGTGTGACGGTACCTTAACCTCCTGCATGATTAGAAAATGCTGGGAGATTAGATTCCCACATTTCAGATAAGGTCATTGTAAGAGAAGGGGCAGCACAGCTGAGTTTAGTCGTGTCACATTACAAAACATTATCAGCTTTCCTTCTCTCATAACCCCGTTACCTCTGCTGTACTGTACCTTTCCTACTACACTGCCTGTCCAGAGAGGAGTCACAGTTATGTCTGTTGTGCTAAGTGCAACTTGTCTTGTGTTAACTGGATGTCACTTTGACAGCTGAAATCAGGAGAGGCAGAGTGGAAGTGGGAAGGCGACATGAGAGGCTGGGTAGTGCAAGTCATTGGGTATTGGATGAAGCATTTAATAAGTAACGATGAAGAAACGGTTCAATAAGTTGGACCTTTCCTTGACAAACATTTCTTAGAAATGATGTTAACTTGTCTCATCGAGCAGAACAATCGAGAAGTGCAAATTCATGACTAAGGGGGTCATATAGTTTGTTGTTGGTTCTGGAAATACAACTGGAATGTGACATGGATATGATAATGTAGGCAGCCGATACCGACGGTACAGTCAGTAAATATCCAAATATCCATCCGGCGAAACCTCAACACAATCAAGAATCAGAAAGACTGCTGTTTATTGATCATAAACATATCAATTTATTTTTTCGCAAATTTTCTGCTTTTCATTGAAACAATGAAAAAAAAAAAAGATATCAGAAGGCCGAGTGCTGGTTCAGCCTCTTCAAATTAAAAAAAAAAAAAAAAAAAAATAGTAATGATACACTTGTGACTCGCTGGCCGTTTACAGCAGGACACGATTTTTGCACTAAAAACTATATATATATATATATATATATATATATATATATATATATATATATATATATATATATATATATATATATATATATATACACACATATATACAGTGGGGCAAAAAAGTATTTAGTCAGTCAGCAATAGTGCAAGTTCCACCACTTAAAAAGATGAGAGGCGTCTGTAATTTACATCATAGGTAGACCTCAACTATGGGAGACAAACTGAGAAAAAAAAATCCAGAAAATCACATTGTCTGTTTTTTTTAACATTTTTTTTGCATTTTATGGTGGAAAATAAGTATTTGGTCAGAAACAAACAATCAAGATTTCTGGCTCTCACAGACCTGTAACTTCTTCTTTAAGAGTCTCCTCTTTCCTCCACTCATTACCTGTAGTAATGGCACCTGTTTAAACTTGTTATCAGTATAAAAAGACACCTGTGCACACCCTCAAACAGTCTGACTCCAAACTCCACTATGGTGAAGACCAAAGAGCTGTCAAAGGACACCAGAAACAAAATTGTAGCCCTGCACCAGGCTGGGAAGACTGAATCTGCAATAGCCAACCAGCTTGGAGTGAAGAAATCAACAGTGGGAGCAATAATTAGAAAATGGAAGACATACAAGACCACTGATAATCTCCCTCGATCTGGGGCTCCACGCAAAATCCCACCCCGTGGGGTCAGAATGATCACAAGAACGGTGAGCAAAAATCCCAGAACCATGCGGGGGGACCTAGTGAATGAACTGCAGAGAGCTGGGACCAATGTAACAAGGCCTACCATAAGTAACACACTACGCCACCATGGACTCAGATCCTGCAGTGCCAGACGTGTCCCACTGCTTAAGCCAGTACATGTCCGCGCCCGTCTGAAGTTTGCTAGAGAGCATTTGGATGATCCAGAGGAGTTTTGGGAGAATGTCCTATGGTCTGATGAAACCAAACTGGAACTGTTTGGTAGAAACACAACTTGTCGTGTTTGGAGGAAAAAGAATACTGAGTTGCATCCATCAAACACCATACCTACTGTAAAGCATGGTGGTGGAAACATCATGCTTTGGGGCTGTTTCTCTGCAAAGGGGCCAGGACGACTGATCCGGGTACATGAAAGAATGAATGGGGCCATGTATCGTGAGATTTTGAGTGCAAACCTCCTTCCATCAGCAAGGGCATTGAAGATGAAACGTGGCTGGGTCTTTCAACATGACAATGATCCAAAGCACACCGCCAGGGCAACGAAGGAGTGGCTTCGTAAGAAGCATTTCAAGGTCCTGGAGTGGCCTAGCCAGTCTACAGATCTCAACCCTATAGAAAACCTTTGGAGGGAGTTGAAAGTCCGTGTTGCCAAGCGAAAAGCCAAAAACATCACTGCTCTAGAGGAGATCTGCATGGAGGAATGGGCCAACATACCAACAACAGTGTGTGGCAACCTTGTGAAGACTTACAGAAATCGTTTGTCCTCTGTCATTGCCAACAAAGGATATATTACAAAGTATTCAGATGAAATTTTGTTTCTGACCAAATACTTATTTTCCACCATAATATGCAAATAAAATGTTAAAAAAAAAGACAATGTGATTTTCTGGATTTTTTTTTCTCAGTTTGCCTTCCATAGTTGAGGTCTACCTATGATGTAAATTACAGACGCCTCTCATCTTTTTAAGTGGTGGAACTTGCACTATTGCTGACTGACTAAATACTTTTTTGCCCCACTGTATATATATATATATTTTGTGTATATATATCCAACAAAAGCAGCTTGCTGATTGTTTCCAGGCAACACATTCTTTTTAGAAAAGAACGGAAATAAAAAAAAAAATGAAATAAAGTAAAATGGAAGATATATAAGAGATGGTAGATATTTTATATTTGATATTTTATCAGAATTGAATGCATGGGAAGCTGGAGGTGACCTAGCGGAGGAATCGGCGGACGATGGGAATCTACCGCAACGTAGGTGATGGGTTTTATTATCTGATTTGTACCCAAGGTACAGAACAACAAAAAATAAACAATAAACAACTAAGTGAAAGGCAAAGCATATGGAATAAACAATCTCCGCGGCCGCTCAGCAAGGACATTAGTATGCAGACCTGTGCCTGCTCCATAATCACTCCAAATACTCCGCCAAGTCACTGTCTGCAGGACCGCCCGGCTACACGGGAAGCATTATAAGAGGAGACAGCGCAAAAACGGACAGAGCCAGCGAGTCCACGCGGGGCCTCTAAAAACATCAAGGAGAAAAAAGCAAAAATGATGAGAACTGTGCATCCCTGACTCAAATGCAAAAATCAAGGAATTCAAAGTGTAACCTTCATTTTAGTTTTATTATTTCAGAAATCAACCATACATGTGAAAATAAGAAACTAATATATCTGATCAGAGAAACCAGTTATTTTTCCCCTCTACTCTTTCATTCTCAAATTTCTCAGTTTACGGATAAAATGTGTCTTCAGTGCAGACAGATTGTTGCATTGCTGAGATAGGAGACAGTTGGTGCTCATAAAGTTCTATGGAAAGGGGAGGAGCCTGAGATAGGAAGTGACAGTTGGTGCTTAAAGTTCTATGGAGAGAGGAGGAGCCTGAGATAGGAAGTGACAGTTGGTGCTTAAAGTTCTATGGAGAGAGGAGGAGCCTGAGATAGGAAGTGACAGTTGGTGCTTAAAGTTCTATGGAGAGAGGAGGAGCCCGAGATAGGAGGTGACAGTTGGTGCTCATAAAGTTCTATGGAAAGGGGAGGAGCCTGAGATAGGAGGTGACAGTTGGTGCTCATAAAGTTCTATGGAAAGGGGAGGAGCCTGAGATAGGAAGTGACAGTTGGTGCTTAAAGTTCTATGGAGAGAGGAGGAGCCTGAGATAGGAAGTGACAGTTGGTGCTTAAAGTTCTATGGAGAGAGGAGGAGCCCGAGATAGGAGGTGACAGTTGGTGCTCATAAAGTTCTATGGAAAGGGGAGGAGCCTGAGATAGGAGGTGACAGTTGGTGCTCATAAAGTTCTATGGAAAGGGGAGGAGCCTGAGATAGGAGGCGACAGTTGCTGCTCAAAGTTCTATGGAGAGAGGAGGAGCCCGAGATAGGAGGTGACAGTTGGTGCTCAAAGTTCTATGGAGAGGGGAGGAGCCTGAGATAGGAAGTGACAGTTGATGCTCATAAAGTTCTATGGAGAGGGGAGGAGCCTGAGATAGGAAGTGACAGTTGGTGCTCATAAAGTTCTATGGAGAGAGGAGGAGCCTGAGATAGGAGATTAAAGTTGGTGTTCATAAAGTTCTATAGAGAACTGTACTAAAATCCTGACGGACGGTCAAATGTGGTTAACGATGAGTAACTGGCATAAGAAACCCCAGTGTGAACAAGCTCTAAAAGGCCCCCATACACATTAGATACATATCCATCAGACCTGCTGACCGATGTCGATCAGATAGCTGAAATTTCAACACCTTATCCTTTTGGGGGAGGTAAGCCGCTCTAGAAGTATCTGGCAGCAGCTTTCTTTTCTCCTGGTTTCCTGTTGAAAACACATTACCGACCAACAAAGTTAAGATTTGGTAGAGCTAGCTGTCTACCGAACGGAATGGAATCTGTCAGCAGGTTTTTGCTATGGAATCTGAACGTGGCATGATGTAAGGGCAGAGACCCCGATTCCAGCGATGTGTCACTTATTGGAGCAGTTTTGATAGAATCCCTATTTTCTCTGCTGTTGATGTAGAAGTGCTCAGAATGCTGAACTCTACATAACCCCGCCCATTTCACTGATTGGAAGCCTGTACATAGGAAACTGCCAATCAGTTGCGGAGGCGGGGTAACAGATTAGCCTGACTGGTCTGCACATGAGACCTAGTCATGCAGTGATAATTTCCTGATGATAAAACACTCATTGTATTGAAACCACAGCACATAGCCTAATAAATGACACACCTCATTAAAATCAGGGTCTTTGTCCAATATTATGCTACTCTCAGATTAAAACCGCAAAAACCTACGGACAGATTCCTTTTAAGGCTGTCGGTACACTTTGGATAGCGGTAGGCCAAGTGCTGGTTCAGCCAAAAGCAAACTCACCCGGCTCGTCATACACGTGCGCGCTGGGACGCCCTTCAGAACAAAATCATTGGGGCATCCTGAAATACAACATACTCAATCCTTCTTTCAAAGGAAGAAAAAATTGAGATGAAATCTTAAAAAAAAAAAAAAAAACATCTATACCTTGCGAATATTTTTGGTGATTAAAGCAACCTTTTGGGTGAATTTTTAATATCCGGAGCACACTAAATCTGTGTGCGCATTAATATGAAAATACGGGGATTTTAGTGTGATTTTCTGCATCTGTTACATATCCATTTAACCCAACAGTTAAAACCCTTTAACACTTTTGGTGCCGAAACCCGGGATACCTTTATGGGTCTTGCTGAGTTCATTCTTCCACCGGTCAGAGCTTTGCTGGCACAAGGGGGGACCTAAGCAGTATTAGCCAAAGTGATTTTAATGCTATGGGAACTATGACTTAGAATCTAGTGATGTCCAAGACGAAATGGCAGCCGGAGTTGTGATCCTTTCGTGTGGCTTGAAGTCTTCCGTGTGGTCCACACCCTGCCGAATGCAGCTCGTGCTCCGCATTAACTCCCTCCCTGCTGCAGCAGAGCGGATCAATGATGGACTAAAACCCACGGGGCCACAAAAATAGAACGCGATAAATCAATGGCGAATTTTATTGCTGCAGGTAGACGATATTCTGTACTCAATCACCAGGAAGGTTTCCAGGACGGGCCGCAATCTCCGGGTCTGTGCGGCGGGCAGCCACCACCATCAATGCGATGTGGTTGAGCACTTCCCTGTGCAAACTCAGACAGAGATCCTGTCTCCTTGGAAGACCTACAATATCTCAATCAATGATTCATGAAGAGACATTTTTATCCCAAGGTTTCTGAGCGCGCCCGTCTTCTGGCTGCTGTCATTTTCTCCGTGACCGATTCATTATTTTCTGTTGCGGAGATCAGTGCGGGGCTCCTACCACCGCCATCCTCATGATGGTGCTCCGCTTACAGTAGGTTGCCAGCCCCCAGTGGGGGCAGACACAGGTGTCAGTAATGGCGATATCTGTATGGCGCTGTTTAAATGCATAAAATATAGTTAGTAAAAATAAGAGCCCAGATTTTATAAAAGGGGCACTGCACACAGGAATCCTTTGGATAATCCATTTGGAGAGCCAGTAGATTCCGCAAACCATGACAAGCATGCGTGAAAAACTCGGACGGCACATTGATGATTTACTCGCATCCGTTCGCTGTACAATTTTCACTGACCGATAGGAGAAGCTGGAGAAACCTCCATCAGTTTTTTTCCCCATCCAAGAAAAACTGCTGAAACAATTTTTTGCGTATAAAAAAACTAAACAAAAAACTACTGACATCTGAATGAGCCCTTAGTGCAGCCTTTGGTCTGATTTTTAGGAATCTGTCCCTGCCAGGACACGGAGGAAACATTCTGACTGATGAATGAGGAAGTGTCATATGTTACCGCGGGAGCTCGGAGAAGTAGGTTTACGAGGTCTGCGAGCCACACGCTACGACCTAGGAGTCCACTCCTGCAAGGTGTGTTATCCCGCTGTTCACATCACATCTGTACGTGAAGCGAAGGCCAAAGTTCTCACGGATACATGTCCGGTCCGAGCGCTGGCGGCAAAAAAAAAAAAAAGCTGGACATCACGCAGACCTCGCGTGTTATTCAATTAATCTATTCAGATGAACAATTTTTTTTTCATGGACCAAATCTGAATGTGAAAAAAATAATAAATAATTCACAGTATGGACTAGTTTCTTCCGTTTGTCTATGGGTGCGCAAAAAAAAAAAAAAAATCAGATTCTAAACAGTCGAATATAGCAACCAATTTTTACAGATATTTTGCAATTCTATATCACTGGAAAATGGATTCGGTCTCGTAAATTTTAATAACTGCTGCTGTATAAAAATGGAAGAACATACAGATAAAAAAAGATAAATAATTAGGCCTTGTGCAACTCGTCTCTCTCCTGATCTCACAGACGTGGAGAGATGCTGCAGCAGGGAAGCTCGGACAAGTGCCACAGCCGATGTTGGATGCCCAGGAAGTATTGTGCATGTTTACTGTTCTAATCCTGAGCCTTCCTTGCTGGGCATGCAACTTCAGCCATGGAAGTAGCTGGATCCGCAATTGGTGTCATCCACCATCAGCAGCTGCACTAGTCCGAGCCTCTCTTGCTGGGCATCCACCATCAGCATTGGCACTAGTCCGAGCCTCTCTTGCTGGGCATCCACCATCAGCCGTGGCACTAGTCCGAGCCTCTCTTGCTGGGCATCCACCATCAGCAGTGGCACTAGTCCGAGCCTCTCTTGCTGGACATCCACCATCGGCGGTGACACTAGTCCGAGCCTCTCTTGCTGTACATCAACCCTCGGCAGCGACACTGGTCCGAGCCTCTCTTGCTGGACATCCACCATCAGCAGCGGCACTAGTCCAAGCCTCTCTTGCTGGACATCCACCATCGGCAGCGATACTAGTCCGAGCCTCTCTTGCTGGATATCCAGCATTGGCAGTGACACTAGTCCGAGCCTCTCTTGCTAGACATCCACCATCAGCAGCAGCACTAGTCCAAGCTTCTCTTGCCTCTCTTGCTGGGCATCCACCATCAGCAGTGGCACTAGTCCGAGCCTCTCTTGCTGGGCATCCACCATCAGCAGTGGCACTAGTCCGAGCCTCTCTTGCTGGACATCCACCATCGGCAGTGACACTAGTCCGAGCCTCTCTTGCTGGGCATCCACCATCGGCAGTGACACTAGTCCGAGCCTCTCTTGCTGGACATCCACCATCGGCAGTGACACTAGTCCGAGCCTCTCTTGCTGGACATCCACCATCAGCGACACTGGTCCGAGCCTCTCTTGCTGGGCATCCACCATCAGCAGTGGCACTAGTTCGAGCCTCTCTTGATGGGCATCCATCATTGGCACTAGTCGGAGCCTCTCTTGCTAGGCATCCACCATCAGCAGTGGCACTAGTCCGAGCCTCTCTTGCTGGGCATCCACCATTGGCACTAGTCCGAGCCTCTCTTGCTGGACATCCACCATCAGCAGTGACACTAGTCCGAGCCTCTCTTGCTGGGCATCCACCATCAGCAGTGGCACTAGTCCGAACCTCTCTTGCTGGGCATCCACCATTGGCACTTGTCCGAGCCTCTGTTGCTGGGTATCCACCAGCAGCAGTGGCACTAGTCCGAGCCTCTCTTGCTGGACATCCACCATCAGCAGCGGCACTAGTTGGAGCTTCTTTTGCTGGGCACCCACCATTAGCAGCGGCACTAGTTGGAGCTTCTTTTGCTGGGCACCCACCATTAGCAGCGGAACCAGTTCAAACCTCTCTTGTTGGGCATCCACCATCGGCAGTGGCACTAGTCCGAGCTTCCCTTGCTGGCCATCCAGCATCGGCTGCGCCAATTGTTCGAACCGCTCGCTCTCGGCATCCAACACCAGCAGTGCCAATTGTCCGAACCTCCCTTGCTGGGCATCCAATACCGGCCACGGCACTAATAAGAGATTGTCGCTACAGCACCTCTCCTATTGCCAGATCAGGCAGAATAAGAGAAGAGCTGCTGATTACCGGAATATCTGAAAACCCGGTATCACTTTTGTCCAGTTGATGCTGCATTAAATTTTATTCAAATTTTAATAATTCAAAGCAATAGGGGTCCTAGTCCTATTCACTAAGACAGCAGAATATAAACAAGAGTAGCGATGCCGGGCGCTGTCTACTGGCGGCAAAATCATAAATCAGCAGCAGAGCTACTGAGCAAAATGTGTGCGTGTAAAATATTGGAGGAAAAGTAGGCGACAAAACAATTTCCCCATCAGTGGCAAATCATGGACATAAAGAGTTGGAGCTCACAAGATCCTGCAAATCAATAAAGAATGGTTTAAGGGGGTGTCTCATAATACAAAACCCTCCAATTGGGGCCCCCACAGAAATCCACCTGATTTTTCCAAAAATCTAAAAAAGCAGCTGTTCTTCTGAATCTGGCATTTGCCAGAAAAAAAACAATGTCATCAGGTCCATGTAAAATCCAAGTAACCCACAAACTATTAATATATTTAGTAGTGTTACAATATATAATCAAGCATAATAAATAAAAAAAAACAAGAACTTGATAGTTACACAACCTGTGCCTCCTACGTAAAGAACTGGTTCATCAACACGAACGATTCTCTAACTTCATGAGCTTTTACCGCCTGCGAGAGAACGATTGCAGTAATCAAGATTTATGGTGAAACTAAAGGAAACCGCACAAAAGGAAGAAATGGTAAAACGGAGAAGGTTTTAAGATTGAAGAAGGCAATCGGGCGTTTCCTTGTAAAACTTTCAAAGACCCAACCTCCCCCCCCTCCAAAAAAAAAGATGGAATAAAAAAAAGAAACTTACAATCCCATCAGATCCTAATTTTCTATACCGCAGCCCCACGGCACCAGTGATCTATATACCGCAGCCTCAAGGCACCAGTGATCTATATACCGCAGCCCCATGGCACCAGTGATCTATATACTGCAGCCCCATGGCACCAGTGATCTATATACTGCAGCCCCATGGCACCAGTACTGTATATACCGCAGCCCCACGGCACCAGTGATCTATATACCGCAGCCCCACGGCACCAGTGATCTATATACCGCAGCCCCACGGCACCAGTGATCTATATACCACAGCCCCATGGCCCCAGAGATATATATACCGCAGCCCCATGGCCCCAGTGATCTATATACCGCAGCTCCATGGCACCAGTGATCTATATACCGCAGCCCCATGGCATCAGTGATCTATATACCGCAGCCCCATGGCATCAGTGATCTATATGCTGCAGCCCCATGTCTAATGTGATCTATATGCTGCAGCCCCATGTCTAATGTGATCTATATACCGGAGCCCCATGTCTAATGTGATCTATATCCCGCAGCCCCATGTCTAATGTGATCTATATCCCGCAGCCCCATGTCTCCTGTGATCTATATATCGGAGCCCCGTGGCACCAGTGATCTATATGCTGCAACCCCATGTCTCCTGTGATCTATATATCGGAGTCCCATGTCTCCTGTGACATATACGCCTCAGCTCCATGTGATGTATATACACTTCAGTCCCAGTGTTTCCTATGTTGTGTATATACTCCAGCATCAGTATATCCTACATGATGTATATACTCCAGCCTCCTATGTGATGTATACAGCAGTCTCAATGTTTCCTATGTGATGCATACTCATTAGTCTCGGTGTCTCCTATGTGATGCGTGTACAGCGTTCTCAATGTCTCTTATGGGATTTATACATAGCGGTCTCAGTGTCTCATGTGCTGTATATGACAGTCTCGGTGTCTCATATGTAATGTATACAGTTTTTTCTGGATCGCCTATGTGATGTGTAAACAGTAGTCTCGGTGACTCCTATGTGATGTATATACAGCAGTCTCGGTGTATCCTATCTTATACGTACTGCAGATCTCTCACTGCTTGAGTTGTAGAAATATTACATGACCAGTGATGAATTTCGCACTGTGAGGGACCTGCAGTATAACACACATCTGTGTTCGGTACGACTTACTGCTGCAAGTTCATTACAAAATTTATCGCAAAGAGTCGCAAGCGCTCCGGATTGGCACAAACCTAGAAAAGTAGTTACAAATAGCAATCTCACCCATACCACTTATCACAGCCGCACTAAAAAGAAGCCGATCCAGCCATCACATTAGGGGCCAGGGAATTAAATGGTTGACAAAACATAGGGTAAATATCCAAAAAACGGTTCCCCCAACCCTGACTTTAAAGAACACTTAGATCTGATGTGAGTGGTGTACTTACTTTGGAATTCTGTCAGAATGGCTGTATAATCCTGACATTTTAGGAATCCTCATGAGTTGATGGGTATTCAGTCTTTGCCCACCCTGCCTTACTGACAGCTGCAGACTGTACTGAACAGTGTGAGATTTCAGCAGTGAGGAGGGGCACTGAGGAGACGTCAGTCAGGCTTTGTGGACAATGACACATTCACAGCAAGGTGAAGGAACATTGAGGCGCTGTCAATCACACTAAGTGAGTAAAGCTTCAGAAGGAGCAGGAAGAAGGGTCTCTGAGGCTAAGCGGACACAGTCTCTGCAGCAGCAGGGAGGACATTTTTTTCACACAATTTTTTGAGCTTAAAGGGAATCTGTCACCAAGATTTTTGCTACCTATCCGGAGAGCAGCATAATGTAGGGTCAGACACCCTGATTCCAGTGATGTATCATTTACTGGGTTGCTTGCTGTAGTTTTTATAGTTTTATCAGTAAGTGATCATCATTTGAAGACTAGTAAACCTGCTGTCAGCTAGTCCTCCCCCAGCACTGATACATACAGAAAAGTAGCCAATCAGTGATGTGGGCGGGGATATACAGAGCTCAGCATTCAGAGAACCGCTAGATCTACAGCAGAGAAAACAATATTTAATCAAAACTACAGCACCCAGTAAAGTAAGTGATACACTGCTGGAATCAGGGTCTCTGACCCTACATCGTGCTGCTCTCAGATGGGGTTGCAAAACCTTTTGACAGATCTTGTTCAATGTGTTTTACGTTCGGCATGGTTTCTGCTGTATCCGACCCCACACCAGTGATGACTTTATAGAGAGACAAGCCGACACTTTAGAAGGTGTAACGCCCCTTTATGACATGGGGTACAAAGCAGCAGAAAATGTGGGCAATTTGTCAGGATTCTGGTTTTCCTCCGACGTGGCGAGTCTGTACTCCGCGTAACGCTGCACATTTACTGACAATAACATCTCTATAAAGCGAGCAGGGAAGGGCGCAGCTCTGTGCCACCGCCGAGACGTCTGACAGGCACGGGGCTGCGGACATATTCTCGCTGTACGCGGAGCTGTCGCTCCTGGTTTACCCATTTTCCTCCCGTCGCAGGTGTGAAGTCATTTACATGAACAGTTTTCTATTTCAGTTGGATGTGACAGATTCTGACACCTATTGGAATGAAGCCGTGATCGCTCTATGGAGGAGTGACGGAAACCAAGGAGAACGGATCTGTGAACGCTTCACCACGTGCCGAGCGAAAGCTGCAGAATAGAGAACAAGGCGCGACAAGACAATGAAGACCGGAGGATCGCCATCTTCACCTTTCAAGTCAGTAAGGATTTTGCAGGGTTGTAGAAGGACAAGTAAGGCAAGTGTTCACAACACCATCCTAGCCTTCCTATCTGACCGACACGGGAGAGAGCACCGGCGGCGGACACGGGAGAGAGCACCGGCGGCGGACACGGGAGAGAGCACCGGCGGCGGACACGGGAGAGAGCACCGGCGGCGGACACGGGAGAGAGCACCGGCGGCGGACACGGGAGAGAGCACCGGCGGCGGACACGGGAGAGAGCACCGGCGGCGGACACGGGAGAGAGCACCGGCGGCGGACACGGGAGAGAGCACCGGCGGCGGACACGGGAGAGAGCACCGGCGGCGGACACGGGAGAGAGCACCGGCGGACACGGGAGAGCACCGATGTCCACTTTAATGTGGAAGGGAAAGTACGTGATCAAATCACTGAGGATTAACTGCTGATCTGCAGCCATAAACACTTCCAGTTTTATGAAGCTCCTGTGGAAAAGCTTCCTTGGTCCCCTGGTCAGTTCTGGTGAAACATCAACACATAACCGCTGCAGTCAATCACTGGCTTCAGTAGTAACAGGTGTCCTCACCTTATCAAGTTTAGGGACCAGCTGAAGGTCCTATTGTCTTTTAATCTTTTCCCAAAATCAGCACATTTTCCCTTGTGAGGTTTTGTAATCAGATTGAGCAATACATAATGCATAAATTACTATATCGATATCTTAGTCCTGATGAGCCTGGTGTATTTACTGTGAAAATTCATGTATGAATAAGTGCATAATGTTTTCTAAGTTTATTTTAGTCTGCATCCACCTGGCGCCTTGTTTGACAGCTCCTCAGCGCCCTTCCTCTGCTGCTGAGATCTTACACTGCTCAGTACAAGCTGCAGCTGTCAGTGAGGCTGGGGGGGGGGGCAAAGACTGAATACATTGGGACTCAAACTCTCACTCTTCAGCTGGACTCCTAAAATGTTCATCTTAATATCAGGATTCCACAAGCATGTTCATAAATCTTCACAGTAAGTACACCAACCTCACCAGGTCTAACATCTAATTAATATTGCATACAGTTTGTATTTTGAAATGTGATTCCAGATACGTGGGCCTTTTCATGTAGTGCTAATTTTATAGTATTTATCCAAGTGGGTGTTACTCACAGAGTATTAATGCGATACAGCCTAAAGACACGCCCCTGAGGATCATGTGAGCCACGCCCCTCTCTAGAACTGTAAAAAAAAACACAAAACATGAACGGAATGTTCAGGCGAGCAGCCGGAATGAAGTAAAGTTCTTTTAAAAGAGAATCTGTCAGCAGGTGTTTGCTACATAATCTGAGAGCAGGGGCCGAGACCCTGATTCCAGCGATGTCTTCGTTTGCTGTAGTTTCAATACAATCAGTACTGAAATTAGCATATTATCATCCCTGCAGGACTAGGCGTCACGTGTAAGCCAGTCCAACTAATTTATACAAACCAGCCCCCACCATTGATTGGCAGTTTCCGTGTACACAGCCAGAAAGCGGCCAATCACTGGTGTGGGCGGGGTTATACAGAGCCCGGCTAGGTCTGCAGCAGAGATATCAGGGATTGCATCAAAACTGCTGCACCAAGCAGCCCAGTAAATGATACATCGCTGGAATCAGGGTCTCAGCCCCTACATCATGCTGGCTATCACATTTAGCTTGTTTTTTTTTCCTCTTTTGTCACCATGTGACCTATAAATACATTAGAGTCAGCTCCTGCTTTATCTGCAGACACGCTGTCCCCGTATCAGAGGCCGTTAGATAACGGCTCGCGCAGGGTCACAGCGCTGGGTAATTGGTGAAGGATTCACCCAATGCTACAAGGAGCGCGCCGATGGTTAATGGATGAGAGAAGCAGCCCGGGGGTCCGGGGAGACGCGGCATCGAGCACTTTAAATGCCCAAACAAAGCTTGGAAAGACAAAAGTGGCTGCGTGACATCTGAAGCCATCACAGCGAGAACTTTGATTCCATTAGTGAAGCGAGGCGCGCTTCCTTGGCACCTCCATGAATGATTCACACCGCGCCTCCACAGGCTGGAAGGAGGGGGACGGCTTCGCTTTTATTCAGCTGAATCACATAAGAAACCCTGAACCAGCGAGAAAAAGAAAACCCGGCGGTGCCACGTGAACTGCAGACCGACCGGGTCAATAACGTGGTAATCCACACTAAACACCGAGAAAGACGCAGATTAGACGCCCGCGTAAAACCGGCGGCATTTATTTATTCCTGCGCCATAAAGCAGCGCGCAGACGGCGTGCAGCGAGCTGCTGCAGAACATCTTTAGCGTTGCCGAGTCCTACAATCGACGGTAAAAGTCGAAAAACGGAAGAAAATCGGTTCGAAAAAAAAAAAAAAATCTGAATGAGGTTTTAGACTGATGAGCACAGCAAAGGGCCGAACTCTGCAATCTCAGGTCAATCAAGGGGCTACCGCCTTTAATGGCAGCGGTCATGTGTCACCACTCAATCACAGAGATGTAGGAATATTTTTATTTATGATAAATGATCAATAAATAAGTGGTTTGTGTTTTTTTTTTTTGTGTCCTAAAGTTTAATCATTAAAAGGCACTTTCCAACTTAACTGCCTTCAGTCACCACCAGGGGGAGCTTCCTGCATACAGAGTTACAATGCCATTCAATGTATGAACAGTATGCAGCAAGCTCCCTCTAGTGGTGGCATATGGAATTCTCCCTGCAATAATGATGGATTTTTTTTTTCCCATAATAATGCATACACCAGCAAAAAAAAAAAAAAGGGAATCGTTTGTCACACTGGGAAAATGTCTACTCATATGAATTTCCTAATATCCTCCAGTCCAACCTAAACCGGTATTTTATTCTATGAATCTTGAACAGCGCGTAAGTGACCTCTGGACATTTCCACTAATTGCTCCATCCCCACACACATGCTAAGTAATTGGGAATAAAATTGATTTGTCAATCATGTCACCTTTTAAATTGGCCGCGTTCCTGCTAATAAAACAGGGGTTGAACATCATCGCTCCCTAAAGAGGAGCGGTCACCTTGTACAGGGTGTAGAAAGAACCAGAAGTGGAGTGCAAGCACTGGATAGAGAGGGGCTTACTCGAAAACCCTCTACTTTTATATTATCCCCTTAATAACCGGCCAATATTTTTGGGGTTTTTTTTGCTGCTGCAGTTTGTCTTTTAATAGATCATAAAAGTTTAATTTATTGTTCATTGCTTTCCACTGTAACTGGGGCATCAATAGGAACCCAAGTTACAGGGGACGACGCTGCCCCCATCACTGGCAGAGCCGATCTCTGGCTTCTAGGACCCAACAGATCACTCGGATGGCAGGCACCCACCGTCGATCGTGGGATCGCAGGGTCCTACAAAGCATCTGCCTGGATTACTGGACACCGCTTCTGTCTCCACCGCCCAGGGCGCCCGGCTGATCGGCTCCTCTTATACTGCAGGAGTAGGAGCTTTAACCCCTTAGTGACAGAGCCAATTTGGTACTTAATGACCGGGCCAATTTTTACAATTCTGACCACTGTCACTTTATGAGGTTATAACTCTGGAACGCTTTAACGGATCCCGCTGATTCTGAGACTGTTTTTTCGTGACATATTGTACTTCATGTTAGTGTCTTCGATATTACTTGCGATTATTTATGAAAAAAACAAATATGGCGAAAATTTTTACAATTTTGCAATTTTCAAACTTTGACTTTTTATGCCCTTAAATCAGAGAGTTATGTCACACAAAATAGTTAATAAATAACATTTCCCACATGTCTACTTTACATCAGCACAATTTTGGAAACAATTTTTTTTGTTTGTTAGGGAGTTATAAGGGTTAAAAGTTGACCAGCAATTTCTCATTTTTACAACAAAATTTACAAAAAACGTTTTTATTTTAGGGACCACCTCACATTTAAAGTCACTTTTAGGGGTGTACATGACAGAAAATACACAAACTTGACACCATTCTAAAAACTGCACCCCTCAAGGTGCTCAAAACCACATTCAAGAAGTTTATTAAACGTTTACGTGCTTCAAAGAAACAAACAAATGTTCATTTTTTCCTTCCACATTAACTTTTTTTTGCAAACATTTTAATTCAGAACCAATTTTTTTTTATTTTCACAAGTGTAAAAAGAGAAAATGAACCACAAAATTTGTTGTGCAATTTCTCCTGAATATGTTGATACCCCATATGTGGGGGTAAACCACTGATTAGGCGCACGGCAGGGCTTGGAAGAGAAGGAGCGCAGTTTGACTTAATCAATGCAGAATTGGCTGGAATTGAAAATCGGACGCCATGTCGCGTTTGCAGAGCCCCTCATGTGCCTAAACAGTGGAAACCCCCCACAAGTGACCCCATTTTGGAAATTAGACCCTTTAAGGAACTAATCTAGATGTGCGGTGACTACTTTAAACCCCCAGGTGCTTCATAGAAGTTTATAACGTAGAGCCGTGAAAATAAAAAATCCTATTTTTTCCTCAAAAATGATTTTCTTAGCCCGCAATTTTTTATTTTAATCAAGGGTAACAGGAAAAATTGGACCCCAAAATTTGTTGTCCAGTTTGTCCTGAGTATGTTGATACCTCATATGTTGGGGTAAACCACTGTGCACGCATCAAAGCTCGGAAGTGAAGTAGTGACGTTTTAAAATGCAGACTTTGATGGAATGGTCTGCGGGCGTCATGTTGCATTTGCAGAGCCCCTGATGTGCCTAAACAGTAGAAACCCCCACAAGTGACCCCATTTTGGAAACTAGACCTCCAAAGAGCTTATCTATATGTGTGGTGAGCACTATGAACCCCCAACTGCTTCACAGAAGTTTATAATGTAGAGCCGTAAAAATAAAAAAAAATCATATTTTTTCCACAAAAATGATTTTTTCTCCCCCAGATTTTTTATTTCCCCAGGGTAACAGGAGAAATTGGACCCCAAAATTTATTGTGCAATTTGTCCCGAGTACGCTGATACCTCATATGTGGGGGGGGGGACCACTGTTTGGGTGCACGGCAGAGCTCAGAAGGGAAGGCACGCCGTTTTGGAATGCAGACTTTGATAGAATGGTCTGCGGGCGTCAAATTGCGTTTGCAGAGCCCCTGATGTAACTAAACAGTAGAAACCCCCCACAAGTGACCCTATTTTGGAAACTAGACCCCCCAAGGAATGTATCTAGATATGTGGTGAGCACTTTGAATGCCCAAGTGCTGCACAGATGTTTGACGCAGAGCCATGAAAATAAAAAATCATTTTTTTCCCCACAAAAATGATTTTTTAGCCCCAAATTTTATATTATTTTCGCAAGGGTAACAGGAGAAACAGGACCCCAAAAGTTGTTGTCCAATCAGTTCTGAGTACGCTGATACCCCATATGTGGGAGTAAACCACTGTTTGAGCGCACAGGAGAGCTCAGAAGGGAGGGAGCACCAATTGACTTTTTGAACGCAAAATTGGCTGTCGCGTTTGGAGACCCCCTGATGTGCCTAAACAGTGGAAACCCCCAATTCTAACTTCAACCGTAACCCTAACACACCCCTAACCCTAATCCCAACCCAATTCATAACCCTAATCAAAACCCTAACCCCAACCATAACCCTAACGCCAAAACACCCCTAACCCTAATCCCAACCCTAACCCTAATCAAATCCCTAAGCCCAACACACCCCTAATCATAATCTCAACCCTAACCTTAACCCTAATCCCAAACCTAATCCCAAACGTAACCATAATGCCAACCTTAACCCTAATACCAACCCTAATCCAAACCCTAATCCCAACTCTAACCCTAACTTTAGCCCCAACGCTAACGCTAACTTTAACCCCAACCCTAACCCTAACCTTAGCCCCAACTTTAGCACTAACCCTAACCGGAAAATAGAAATACATACTTTTTTTTATTTTATCATTTTTTCCTAACTAAGGGGGTAATACGGGGGGGGGGGGGGTATTTACTATTTTTTTTATTTTGATCACTGTGATAGATCCTATCACAGTGACCAAAATGAAACAAGTGGAAGAATCCAGCCGGCAGATCACGGCGGGCGCACTGCACATGCGCCCGCCATTTTCTTCCCGGAGGAAGAAGCCGGCGGCCAGGAGGGGACGCAGGAGGACCCAAGGACACCGGTAAGTATGACAGAGTCCCCGAATCCCCCTATTTCTCTGTCCTCTGATGTTTGATCACATCAGAGGACAGAGAATGACACGCCACATTTTCTTTTTTTCTTTTTGCGTTCGCCAGTAAACTGTTAATTACCGGCGATCGCAAAACAGAGGTCGGTAAAAACCAACCCCGATCATATTCTTTGGGGTCTTGGCTACCCCGGCAGCCGAGAACCCAAAAACCCGCCGGGGTGCCGGCCGGCAGGCGCACTACGCATGCGCCTGCCATCTTTATTCATGGAAAAAGATGGCGGCGCCCATCGGGAGCCACGAGGAGCATCGGGGGAGACAGGTGAGTATCGGGGGGGCTATCGGGGACCCCATTTCTCTGTCCTCTGATGTGCGATCACATCGGAGGACAGAGAAATTAAATGGGAAATTGATTTTTTTTTTGTGGCCGCCGGTAAACGGTTATTTACCGGCGATCGCAACCCGGGGGTCGGTAACAACTGACCCAAATCATGTTCTCTAGTGTCTCGGCTACCCCCGGCAACCGAGACCCCAGAGAAATTCCGACTCTGGGGGGCGCTATACACTTAATTAACGGTGCTGTGGTTTAAGTACCCTTAACTGCCGCTGTTAAAAGGCGGTCGTTAAGGGGTTAATACTGTATTTTTTTATTATTATTTTTTAAAAAAAAAGAAAATTTTCAGCATTTTTTCACCACAATCAATATTACAAAAAAAAAAAAATCTTGCAATTTTCAAACTTGTCACTGGGGCTATTTTGACTCTTACTTCCTGTTCTGTATAGAAGTGTTTTCAGTAGTCTCGTTATCATCACAGCCAATATTGCAATGATGGGTAACACCTCTATACACAACTAATAACACAAGATCCACCAATCACAATAGCGGATATCACAGCTCACCCCCTACTCCTCCCTTTACTACAAACTATCAGGTCTGAATCAGTCTGTCGCTGCTAATTATGTACATGTGTATAACACAAAAGGAAAGTGCGAATCTATGACAGCCAAAGTGACCAGTGTGAAAATGCAAAAATTCTAAAACATATTTTCCTTGTTGAAAAAGATTGTAATATGAAGCATAAAATAAATATTTTCGGCTCCCTGGAACTTTTCAACCTTTTCCCACATATCATGCTTGAAACAAAGATTCCAAATGTAAATTTTTGGTGAAGAATCAACAACAAGTGGAACACAACTGTGAAGTTGAACGAAATTTATTGGTTATTTTAAATTTTTGTGGAAAATCAAAAACTGAATAGTGGGGCGTGCAATATTATTCGGCCCCTTTACTTTCAGTGCAGCAAACTCAGTCCAGAAGATCATTGTGGATCTCTGAATGATCCAATGTTGTCCTAAATGCCTAATGATGATAAGTATAATGACCCCTTTAAATTGTACCGCCGATTATTTATACTGTATATTGATTATTGTACAGCTTCGTTCTATTACAGGACGGAGATGCTATATGATCATGGCACGTTATGGCGGTGTTTTTAGGCATTAGCACACAGGCGCCGTACAGCAGATTATGATGGCGGTGTATGTAGCGGCAATATGTGACATTATTACATAGCCAACTGTATGGCGGTACAAAAACTCACCCGTTATTTAGGCGCAGCAATCGCCTGGCCCTGGAATACATTCGTTTTTTTTTTTATTTTTGGCAGACTTCAATATAAAAGGAGCCATGGCCGCCCGAGATATTTATGGCACCGCAGTGACTCGGAGATTTTATCAAGTGCATTCAACTGCTACGGCCAAATGCATATTGATTACCGCACACTGAAGAGAGGCGAGCGCGGAGGTAAAAGGTGAGCGACGCCGGCCGTTATCGCGAGCTTGTGCACTACGCTCTGCAGGGCTCGCGAAGCCACGACGCTTTATTATTCCATTCGCAGCAACAGATCGTTTATAACTCGCGGGTGAGAGCAGGAAAAGGTGCAATCATCTTCCATCACATTTTATGGCAAATTTCACAAGTTGCTCTTATTTACCCTCAACGATTAATCTACACCCCTCCTGACACCCGAACTCGCTGCAAGGATCACATTCATGGGCGGCACTTCTGTTCTAGAGTCCTGGCAAAAAATTTAAAGGGGTTGTCCAGGACTATTATTTATTTTTTTTTTTTTTACTATGGGCCTAAAAACTAACAGGCAGGCAGCTGCTATGCTCTGCCGGCAGAGATCGGTGCAGGGCACAACAGGCAGGTAGTAGCTGTGCTCTGCAGGCAGAGATCGGTGCAGGGCACAACAGGCAGGTAGTAGCTGTGCTCTGCCAGCAGAGATCGGTGCAGGGCACAACAGGCAGGTAGAAGCTGTGCTCTGCCAGCAGAGATCGGTGCAGGGCACAACAGGCAGGTAGTAGCTGTGCTCTGCAGGCAGAGATCGGTGCAGGGCACAACAGGCAGGTAGTAGCTGTGCTCTGCAGGCAGAGATCGGTGCAGGGCACAACAGGCAGGTAGAAGCGGTGCTCTGCCAGCAGAGATCGGTGCAGGGCACAACAGGCAGGTAGTAGCTGTGCTCTGCAGGCAGAGATCGGTGCAGGGCACAACAGGCAGGTAGTAGCTGTGCTCTGCAGGCAGAGATCGGTGCAGGGCACAACAGGACGGTAGTAGCTGTGCTCTGCCGGCAGAGATCAGTGCAGGGCACAACAGGCAGGTAGAAGCTGTGGTCTGCCGGCAGAGATCAGTGCAGGGCACAACAGGCAGGTAGAAGCTGTGCTCTGCCGGCAGAGATCGGTGCAGGGCACAACAGGCAGATAGTAGCTGTGCTCTGCCAGCAGAGATCGGTGCAGGGCACAAGAGGCAGGTAGTATCTGTGCTCTGCCGGCAGAGATCGGTGCAGGGCACAACAGGCAGGTAGTAGCTGTGCTCTGTCGGCAGAGATCGGTGAAGGGTACAACAGGACGGTAGTAGCTGTGCTCTGCCGGCAGAGATCGGTGCAGGGCACAACAGGCAGGTAGTAGCTGTGCTCTCCTGGCAGAGATCGGTGCAGGGCACAACATGCAGGTAGTAGCTGTGCTCTGCAGGCAGAGATCGGTGCAGGGCACAACAGGCAGATAGTAGCTGTGCTCTGCCAGCAGAGATCGGTGCAGGGCACAAGAGGCAGGTAGTATCTGTGCTCTGCCGGCAGAGATCGGTGCAGGGCACAACAGGCAGGTAGTAGCTGTGCTCTGCCGGCAGAGATCGGTGCAGGGCACAACAGGCAGGTAGTAGCTGTGCTCTCCTGGCAGAGATCGGTGCAGGGCACAACATGCAGGTAGTAGCTGTGCTCTCCTGGCAGAGATCGGTGCAGGGCACAACAGGCAGGTAGTAGCTGTGCTCTGCAGGCAGAGATCGGTGCAGGACACAACAGGCAGGTAGTAGCTGTGCTCTCCTGGCAGAGATCGGTGCAGGGCACAACAGGCAGGTAGTAGCTGTGCTCTCCTGGCAGAGATCGGTGCAGGGCACAACAGGCAGGTAGTAGCTGTGCTCTGCAGGCAGAGATCGGTGCAGGACACAACAGGCAGGTAGTAGCTGTGCTCTCCTGGCAGAGATCGGTGCAGGGCACAACAGGCAGGTAGTAGCTGTGCTCTGCAGGCAGAGATCGGTGCAGGACACAACAGGCAGGTAGTAGCTGTGCTCTGCAGGCAGAGATCGGTGCAGGACACAACATGCAGGTAGTAGCTGTGCTCTGCCGGCAGAGATCGGTGCAGGGCACAACAGGCAGATAGTAGCTGTGCTCTCCTGGCAGAGATCGGTGCAGGGCACAAAAGGCAGGTTGTAGCTGTGCTCTGCCGGCAGAGATCGGTGCAAGGCACAACAGGACGGTAGAAAAACGGGGAAAAAGAACAAGCGTCCGGGGGGGAGGGGGGGGGAAAGAACAAGCGTCCGGGGGGGGGGGAGGGGGGAAGAACAAGCGTCCGGGGGGGGGAGGGGGGAAGAACAAGCGTCCGGGGGGGGGGGAAAGAACAAGCGTCCGGGGGGGGGGGGGAAGAACAAGCGTCCGGGGGGGAGGGGGGAAAGAACAAGCGTCCGGGGGGGAGGGGGGAAGAACAAGCGTCCGGGGGGGGGGAAAGAACAAGCTTCCAGGGGGGAGGTGGGGGGATGAAGAACAAGCGTCCGGGGGGGGGAAAGAACAAGCGTCCGGGGGGGGAAAAGTCCGGGGGGGGAAAGAACAAGCGTCCGGGGGGGGAAAGAACAAGCGTCCGGGGGGGGAAAGAACAAGCGTCCGGGGGGGGAAAGAACAAGCGTCCGGGGGGGGAAAGAACAAGCGTCCGGGGGGGGAAAGAACAAGCGTCCGGGGGGGGGAAAGAACAAGCGTCCGGGGGGGGGAAAGAACAAGCGTCCGGGGGGGGAAAGAACAAGCGTCCGGGGGGGGGAAAGAACAAGCGTCCGGGGGGGAGGGGGGGGGGGAAGAACAAGCGTCCGGGGAGGGGGGGGGGGGAAGAACAAGCGTCCGGGGAGGAGGGGGGGGGGGAAGAACAAGCGTCCGGGGAGGAGGGGGGGGGAGAACAAGCGTCCGGGGGGGAAAGAACAAGCGTCCGGGGGGGGAAAGAACAAGCGTCCGGGGGGGGAAAGAACAAGCGTCCGGGGGGGGAAAGAACAAGCGTCCGGGGGGGGAAAGAACAAACGTCCGGGGGGGGAAAGAACAAGCGTCCGGGGGGGGGGGGGGGGGGGGAAGAACAAGCGTCCTGGGGGGGGGGGGGGAAGAACAAGCGTCCGGGGGGGGGGAAAGAACAAGCGTCCGGGGGGGGGAACGAACAAGCGTCCGGGGGGGGGGGTGTTAAAGACCAAGCGTCCGGGGGGGAAAGAACAAAAGAACAAGCGTCCGGGGGGGGGGGGGGGAAAGAACAGAAGAACAAGCGTTCGGGGGGGAATGGACAAGCGTCCTGGGGGGGGGGGGGGGGTAGGGAACGAACGAGCGTCCGGGGGAAAGAACGAGGATTAATGAGGTTAGAGTTGGACAGTAGACTGATGGGAAATTCCTTTAAAATTGAAGTCACGGGGGTTTCATTAAAAGGGCCAGGTTTCGGTAAAGATTTTGGCCTTTGATGTTATTAAGAACCATAAAAAGTTACCGTGAGCAATTTAGTGGACTGAACAGGCCGGGTGACGCTCCGGACATGTATTGTGCACTTAGAAGCATGGCAATGTCATGACGCAGCAGGGGAATATACAGATTAATCAGTGATTGAGTAGCAATGACTCGGGCACGTGGCATGCAGAGCGCAGTGTATATGGGGCAAGGTGCGGGAACGGCCATAAAGGACATTACCATCCCTGATACCGCAGGAATGCTATAATTTCCCATGAAGATTATGAGTTATGCCAGCGTCACTGAGCGGCCGCACATTCCTGTCCTGCAAACCATCATCTCCAGACTTATTATCACTGTCTTATAGCAAACACCCAAAGACACGTTCTACAGAATACCACATCAATACCGTCTGCTACAAACCGCCGACAATCATAAAACGCTAAACATCGGGGCAGATAGCAAACATAATAAATCAGTACTGGGAACAATTATTCACAAGGACCTTATAAACGGAGCAAGGTCCATTCATTACTTGTGCAGGAAAGGATTCTTCACGGCTAGAGCGGTGGAACGCCCAACGGCATGAGGTAGTAATGGCGGAGACTAGATCAGAATTTATAGGAGGGCTGGAAAAGGTCTCACAACAAATGGCATTGTGGACTGGAAATAAACTAGCGATAGAGAATATGTAACTGGTGGAGAAAGGATTGACCGACGCAACATCAGTTATGTCACCAATTAGGCGTTAATTCCCATAGGCAAGAATGTTTCTTTTTATGAGAAAAGGTGAGCTAATTCCCATCAACCATGAGAATTAAAAAAAATAAAAAAAAGGATGGGGCATGTTGAAATCCAACATGCCTAATTATCCTTTTCTGCTGTCAGGGAAGAGTTGCTTGGCCCCATACACATTTGATCATTGGTCAAGGTCACAAAAATCATCAAGACAGGCCAGATTTCATCTACAGTAATCGTCAGGTAGGAGTCGCGTGTGTTCTAAACAGGATCAGTAACTTTATACTAAAATAATACAGGACCTGTCACTTACTGGGATATATGGATATATATATATATATGTATATGTATATACATATATATATATACATATATATATATATATATACATATATATATATATATATACACACACACACACATACACACACACATACATACACACATACATATACATACATATATGCATATATACCACTGTTCTCCTGAAACAGGGGCTGTTTATCTTTTGTTCCTGCGCCTTTCCGTTCCTGAGATACAGCCCTGTACATAAATCTAGTCTCGTTGGCCAACTAGGCGTAGTCATGTCCAGGGAAAGTTGAGGACCACACCCACTTGGCTAATAAGACTGGAGTTATACAATATACAAGGAAGAGAAGGCTGTATCTCAGGAACAGAGCGCAGCAGGAACGAAGGAAAAACAGCGGCCTTCACACTAGGTAAAAAAAAAAATTATATATCTATAATATAACGCTGGGAGCGTCACTTTGTCCGAAGCCTTTATAGACTGCGCAAGCGCCGGCGCAGTCTGGACAGCATAGAGCAGTGGTCCCCAACCCCAGGCCTCGAGGGCCGCCAACAGTGCAGGTTTTCAGGATTTCCTTAGTATTCCACAGGGGTTGGAATCATCACCTGTGCAGATGATCACATTACCACCGATGCAATACTAAAGAAATCCTGAAAACCTGCACTGTTGGCGGCCCTCGAGGCCTGGAGTTGGGGACCACTGGCATAGAGTGACGCTCCCAGGAGATCGCGGTATGCGTAAACACTGAACGCACACCGCGATCTCCAACGGATAGCAGGGACGCGCCAGGAGGGTAAGTATGAGCTATATTCACCTGTCCCGTTCCAGCGCTGCGTGCCGCTCCATCTTCCGGGTCCTCTGCCTGTGACGTTCACAGTTCAGAGGGCGCGATGACGCGCTTAATGCACGCTGCCCTATGACTGAACAGTCACAGCCAGAGGAGCCGGAACACAGAGTGGCGTGCAGCGCTGGATCAGGGCCAAGTGACTATAGCAAGTGTCGGGGGCCTGAGCTAGCGGCGATACCAGCACCTGACCCCCACAGCGCGCCGATGTCCCCGCCTGCTCAGGCCCCTGGCACTCGGCGCCCAGCGACGATAGGCGAGTATGGTATTTTTTTTTTCATATATCGCAGCAGCATACGGGGCATATACAATGTAGCATCTTATGGGGGCCATCAACCATAATGGAGCAGTGTACGGGGGCATATCATACTATGGAGCATCTTATGGGGGCCATAAACCTTTATGGAGCAGTGTACGGGGCATATGGATGGGAGCAGCAAATTACAGAACGGTGGCGCAGGATGGGAGCAGCACATGACAGAACGGGGGCGCAGGATGGAGCAGCACATGACAGAACGGGGGCGCAGGATGGGAGCAGCACATGACAGAACGGGGGCGCAGGATGGGAGCAGCACATGACAGAACGGGGGCATGTCAGGATGGAAGCAGCACATGATAGGACGGGGGCGCAGGATGGGAGCAGCACATGACAGAACGGGGGAGCAGGATGGGAGCAGCACATGACAGGATGGGGACGCAGGATGGAGCAGCACATGACAGGATGGGGGCGCAGGATGGAGCAGCACATGACAGGATGGGGCGCAGGATGGAGCAGCACATGACAGGATGGGGACGCAGGATGGAGCAGCACATGACAGGATGGGGACGCAGGATGGGTGCAGCACATGACAGAATGGGGACGCAGGATGGGTGCAGCACATGACAGGATGGGGACGCAGGATGGGAGCAGCACATAACAGGATGGGGGCGCAGGATGGGTGCAGCACATGACAGGATGGGGGCGCAGGATGGGAGCAGCACATGACAGAACGGGGGCGCAGGATGGGAGCAGCACATGACAGAACGGGGGTGCAGGATGGGAGCAGCACATGACAGAACGGGGGTGCAGGATGGGAGCAGCACATGACAGAACGGGGGTGCAGGATGGGAGCAGCACATGACAGAACGGGGACGCAGGATGGAGCAGCACATGACAGGATGGAGACCATATACCAATTTAAATGCTCGCCACCCGGGCGTAGAACGGGTTCAATAGCTAGTATAATATATAAAGCTGAATGTGTATGTATGTATGTCCGGGATTAGCATCTGCACCGTCGCAGCTACAGCCACAAAATTTTGCACAGTCACACATCTGGACCCCGAGAGCGTCATAGGCTATGTTGTGAGGCGAAATTTTAACCCCGCACATTCCAATTCACCACACAATTCTGCCCCTATCTACATAATGGGGAAAAAATGAAAGGAAAAGTGTTGGAGGCAAATTGACAGCTGCCAGATGTGAACAAGGGGGACTTGAAGAATGAGAGCGATGGCGCCAAAGAGTATATACCGTACAGTTGCTAAGGTGGGGCCCCGACATGGGATACTCACCACACACGGGGATATGAACACACAAAATGCGCCACACACTACCACGTGCTTGAACACATATACCACCCTCAGCACACATTTCACCACACATACACCAACCTCGCCACATAATAGTCCAAACACAAAACTCGCCGCTCAAAACTCGCAACGCGCAAAACTCGCCACATGCAAAACTAGGCTCACGCAAAACTAGCCACACGTGCAAAGCTCACCTCATGGAAAACTCGTCACGCGCAAAACTTGCACACGCGGAAAAATTGCCACATGCACAAAAGTTGCAACACATGCAAAAGTTGCCGCACACAAAACGCCCCACACATAAAACTCGCCATGCGCAAAACTCGCCATGCGCAATACTTGCTGCACACAACTTGCTACACTAACCTGTCACATGCAACTCGACACACAAAAAGTTGCTACTCGCATGTCGCCACACAAAACTCATCTCACAAAAGTCGCTACATGCATGTCGCCACACGCAACTCAACACACACAACTTGACACATGAAACTCGCTCTAAAGCACACACAAGTCTGGTATTGTCCTTCAAAAATAAAAATCTGATTAATAATCAGACAAACTACAAGAGCAACAAATGTACCATATAGGAAATACGGCAGCTGTCAGTCACATGACCTGTCTATTATGTGTATGTGTTAGCTAATATATACTGCCAGGGGGGAGGGCTTCCTGTTGGCTGGGGATTTATCAGGCTGCCAATTTAGCTTAAAAATACTGAGGTAAAAATACTGACCAAATAACATGTGAACGAGTTCTAATACAGGAGGAGATGACACACAGGTATATACTATATACAGGGGCGATGAGACACAGGTATATACTATATACAGGAGGAGATCACCCACAGGTATATACTATATACAGGAGGAGATGACATACAGATATATACTATATACAGGGGAGATGACACAGGTATATACTATATACAGGAGGAGATGACACAGGTATATACTATATACAGGAGGAGATGACATACAGATATATACTATATACAGGGGAGATGACACAGATTTATACTATATACAGGAGAGATGACACAGGTATATACAGAAAGAGATGACACAGGTATATACTATATACAGAAGATGACCCACATATATACTACATACAGGAGGAGATGACATACAGATATATACTATATACAGGGGAGAGGACACAGGTATATACTATATACAGGGGAGATGACACAGGTATATACTATATACAGGAGGAGATGACATACAGGTATATACTATATACAGGAGATGACACACTGGTATATACTATATACAGGGGAGATGACATACAGGCATATACTATATACAGGAGATGACACAGGTATATACTATATACAGGGGAGATGACACACGTATATACTATATACAGGGGAGATGACACATGTATATATTATATACAGGAGGAGATGACAGGTATATACTATATACAGGAGGAGATGATATACAGGTATATACTATATACAGGAGATGACACACTGGTATATACTATATACAGGGGAAATGACATACAGGCACATAGTATATACAGGAGAGATGACACACGTATATACTATATACAGGGGAGATGACACAGGTATATACTATATACAGGGGAGATGACAGGTGTATACTATATACAGGGGAGATGACACGGGTATATACTATATACAGGAGGAGATTACACAGGTATATACTATATACAGGAGATGACAGGTATATACTATAAACAGGGGCGATGACACACATATATACTATATACAGGGGAGATGACACAGGTATATACTATATACAGGAGAAGACACAGGTATATACTATATACAGGAGAGATTACACAGGTATATACTATATACAGGAGGAGATGACATACAGGTATATACTAGATACATACAAAACTATGTAAAGCAGTTAATACAAGAGAAGATAGTATTCTGCTACAGATGGATCTGGATAAGTTGGAAACTTGGGCTGAAAGGTGGCAGATGAGGTTTAACAATGATAAATGTAAGGTTATACACATGGGAAGAGGGAATCAATATCACCATTACACACTGAACGGGAAACCACTGGGTAAATCTGACAGGGAGAAGGACTTGGGGATCCTAGTTAATGATAAACTTACCTGGAGCAGCCAGTGCCAGGCAGCAGCTGCCAAGGCAAACAGGATCATGGGGTGCATTAAAAGAGGTCTGGATACACATGATGAGAGCATTATACTGCCTCTGTACAAATCCCTAGTTAGACCGCACATGGAGTACTGTGTCCAGTTTTGGGCACCGGTGCTCAGGAAGGATATAATGGAACTAGAGAGAGTACAAAGGAGGGCAACAAAATTAATAAAGGGGATGGGAGAACTACAATACCCAGATAGATTAGCGAAATTAGGATTATTTAGTCTAGAAAAAAGACGACTGAGGGGCGATCTAATAACCATGTATAAGTATATAAGGGGACAATACAAATATCTCGCTGAGGATCTGTTTATACCAAGGAAGGTGACGGGCACAAGGGGGCATTCTTTGCGTCTGGAGGAGAGAAGGTTTTTCCACCAACATAGAAGAGGATTCTTTACTGTTAGGGCAGTGAGAATCTGGAATTGCTTGCCTGAGGAGGTGGTGATGGCGAACTCAGTCGAGGGGTTCAAGAGAGGCCTGGATGTCTTCCTGGAGCAGAACAATATTGTATCATACAATTATTAGGTTCTGTAGAAGGACGTAGATCTGGGGATTTATTATGATGGAATATAGGCTGAACTGGATGGACAAATGTCTTTTTTCGGCCTTACTAACTATGTTACTATGTTACTATGTTACCATATATGTCTTATGGACGCGTACCTTACCATCTCGTGTACTGGTTGGTTTTTCCTCCTTTCCACGTATTGGAATTTTTTATACATATTTTTTGTCATGTGTTTATTTATATGTATGGTATTTGTCCTTTTTTTGATAATGTGAACGAAATAAAATATTTATATTTTTTATATGCCCTGGTGTCTAAGCTCCCTTTTTCGCTGGTATACTATTCTAAGTTAGGAAGTGACACTTCTTTACAAATATTCTATGCTCATATTTGGGAGAGCTTTTTTTTTTTACTGAATATGCTCTCGGCCACTCATTTTGTGTGCTTATTGATTATCGTATTTGTATATACAGGGGAGATTACACACAGGTATATACTATAAACAGGAGGAGATGACATACAGGTATAAACTATATACAGGAGTAGATGACACAGGTATATACTATATACAGGAGGAGATGACATACAGGTATATACTGTATACAGGAGGAGATGACACACTGGTATATACTATATACAGATATACAGGGGAGATGACATACAGGTACATACTATATACAGGGAGATGACACAGGTATATACTATAAACAGAAGGAGATGACATACACGTATATACTATATACAGGGGAGATGACATACAGGTACATACTATATACAGGAGATGACAGGTGTATACTATATACAGGAGGAGATGACACACAGATATATATATATATACACAGGAGGAGATGACTTACTGATATATACTATATACAGGAGGAGATGACACAGGTATATACTATATACAGGAGGATGACACAGGTATATACTATATACAGGAGGATGACACAGGTATATACTATATACAGGAGAGATGACAGGTATATACTATATACAGGGGAGATGACACAGGTATATACTATATACAGGGGAGATGACACAGGTATATACTATATACAGGAGGAGATGACAGGTATATACTATATACAGGAGAGATGACAGGTATATACTATATACAGGGGAGATGACACTGGTATATACTATATACAGGAGGAGATGACACACATATGTACGATATATAGGGGAGATGACACAGGTATATACTATATACAGGAGCAGATGACACACGTATACACTATATACAGGAGGAGATGACATACAGGTACATATTATATACAGGAGATGACACGCCGTTCAGGCATTAAAGTCCACTTTTTTCATTCTGTTGTGCTGTTTTCCTTTATATATATATATATATATATATATATATATATATATATATATATATATATATATATATATATATATATATATATATTATATATAATCCATGGCAAATGACAAGTCATCTTTAATCATTACTTCTTGAATGTGGAGGCGGCCAGAACGGAATTTGTGGGGGGCAGAAAATTGGGACGTTGGCTCTATATCAAGAATGTTGGCTTTCAATAGAGCCCAGGTTATCAGAAGCGATTATCCTGGATGTCCGCGCACCGTCACAACGCAATGTTCAGGTCAGTGATCAGACGCTCCGTATTTGACCCGGGTGCACAGCAAAAAGATCTCCAAGTCTAGTAGTGAGAAGGAAGGAGCAGCTGCGTGTTGCTATACGTCGTTGCCATGAGTCAGCAGATGTAACTATGAATACACATACATTCCCTATATGTCAGAACCAGCTCACCTTGGGCGAGGCGAGAACCTGTTGGAAATAAGACGACAATGGGTTTTATGATAACTCTTTACGGTCTTATGCTCTGTGCATCACAAGAAGCATCGACCATGGTAGTCGTTATTGTGTCCTGCTGTGAGAGGGGAGGAAGAGCACCTAAACCTGTCTAATAGACTTACAAATTTAATTGCCCCGAATAATTAAAAACAGATCTGGAGACCCCCATAGATTACTCTAGCGGAGCGACACTCCGGAGAGAGCACATTGCCCCTAGTCGAGCGTGCATGCCGCACTTGGCTTAGTGTCTTCATTTACTTGCATGAAGAGTGCTGTGGGCATGCTCTGTGAGAGGTGAGCTGTGACCATCGTCTATTGTGAATGGTGGGCATGCTCTGTGAGAGGTGAGCTGTGACCATCGTCTATTGTGAATGGTGGGCATGCTCTGAGAGGTGAGCGGTGACCATCGTCTATTGTGAATGGTGGGCATGCTCTGCGAGAGGTGAGCTGTGACCATCGCCTATTGTGAATGGTGGGCATGCTCTGTGAGAGGTGAGCTGTGACCATCGCCTATTTGTGAATGGTGGGCATGCTCTGTGAGAGGTGAGCTGTGACCATCGCCTATCGTGAATGGTGGGCATGCTCTGCGAGAGGTGAGCTGTGACAATCGCCTATTGTGAATGGTGGGCATGCTCTGTGAGAGGTGAGCTGTGACCATCGCCTATTTGTGAATGGTGGGCATGCTCTGTGAGAGGTGAGCTGTGACCATCGCCTATCGTGAATGGTGGGCATGCTCTGCGAGAGGTGAGCTGTGACAATCGCCTATTGTGAATGGTGGGCATGCTCTGTGAGAGGTGAGCTGTGACCATCGTCTATTGTGAATGGTGGATTATGAGCCTGTACCTGCGTTATTGGTGATTGTTATCCTCCGATGATCGTGAGACTGCTGAGAAGTTTCCTCTACCAAACAGGAAGTGTCAGTCTACTTATGAGGCTCAGAGTGAAAACTGCAAGAGTTCAGTTTTTTTTTCTTTATATTGAAATTTTAAATATTGATCTAAAAACAGAATAAGGCTGTGTGCACACTCGTTGCGTTTTATTCGCGGTTTTTCGTTATAAAAATGCGATAAAAATGCATAAAAAAGCATACATATGCATCCTATCATTTAGAATGCATTCTGCAATTTTTGTGCACATGATGCTTTTTTTTTCCGCGAAAAAAACGCAGCATGTTCATTAATTTTTCGTGTTTTTTTCCGATTTTCCCGCTATATAATGCATTGGGAAAGCTCCGGAAAAAAATGCAAAAAACGTGGTAAACACGCGAAAAAAAATTATGCGGATTTCTTGCAGAAAATGTCCGATTTTCTTCAGGAAATTTCTGCAGGAAATCCTGACGTGTGCACATAGCCTCATTGGAAAACTGTTTAAAAAAAAAACTAATTAACAACAAACTGTGTTAAAATAATCTGCTCTCCCAGGAGACAGGCTCATGAACACTCATGACTCCTGGCAGACCAAGCGCGCGTCGTGGCAGGTGTGTGGAGTCATAGAGTCATCGGCAGCGCTCAAAACCCTTTAAGTAACTAAAAATCAGGTCATTTTTTGATGACACTTTAATTTTATGTGCCCTAAATGGGACTTCTCATCAGCGTCCTCCCCCCCCCATAATTTACTAACCACCTAAGGATGCAGGTTCGCACGCTCACAAATTGGCCTTTCAGTGCTGGCTTACGAGCCTCCCAGTAATCGCTGGCACACGTCTGTATCAGGCCTTACAATCTCGACAGTTTAGCTAATGATTCATTAAAATGCAAGCTTGGTCGAATTGACATTTTTTTCAGCAGACTCAGCAAAAATTAAAACCTACTAAGGATTCGCTCGCTTAATTTTAACAGTTTTGCCAAAGATTTTGTTGTGCAGCGACGGTAACTCTCGCCACCCTCCATTATTCACAGCCCACTGTGAAAGGCAGATATAGAAGTCGTCAGTAGGACTTCACTGATGGTTTCAATGCCTGAAATTAAAGGGGTGCCCTGGTTCCTGGATTTCTTTGCATTGCTACGACCATTTGGAGGATTGCACCAAGCGTGCGCGGACCACAGAAGAGGGGCGCGCGGACCACAGAAGAGGGGCGCGCGGACCACAGAAGAGGGGCGCGCGGACCACAGAAGAGGGGCGCGCGGACCACAGAAGAGGGGCGCGCGGACCACAGAAGAGGGGCGCGCGGACCACAGAAGAGGGGCGCGCGGACCACAGAAGAGGGGCGCGCGGACCACAGAAGAGGGGCGCGCGGACCACAGAAGAGGGGCGCGCGGACCACAGAAGAGGGGCGCGCGGACCACAGAAGAGGGGCGCGCGGACCACAGAAGAGGGGCGCGCGGACCACAGAAGAGGGGCGCGCGGACCACAGAAGAGGGGCGCGCGGACCACAGAAGAGGGGCGCGCGGACCACAGAAGAGGGGCGCGCGGACCACAGAAGAGGGGCGCGCGGACCACAGAAGAGGGGCGCGCGGACCACAGAAGAGGGGCGCGCGGACCACAGAAGAGGGGCGCGCGGACCACAGAAGAGGGGCGCGCGGACCACAGAAGAGGGGCGCGCGGACCACAGAAGAGGGGCGCGCGGACCACAGAAGAGGGGCGCGCGGACCACAGAAGAGGGGCGCGCGGACCACAGAAGAGGGGCGCGCGGACCACAGAAGAGGGGCGCGCGGACCACAGAAGAGGGGCGCGCGGACCACAGAAGAGGGGCGCGCGGACCACAGAAGAGGGGCGCGCGGACCACAGAAGAGGGGCGCGCGGACCACAGAAGAGGGGCGCGCGGACCACAGAAGAGGGGCGCGCGGACCACAGAAGAGGGGCGCGCGGACCACAGAAGAGGGGCGCGCGGACCACAGAAGAGGGGCGCGCGGACCACAGAAGAGGGGCGCGCGGACCACAGAAGAGGGGCGCGCGGACCACAGAAGAGGGGCGCGCGGACCACAGAAGAGGGGCGCGCGGACCACAGAAGAGGGGCGCGCGGACCACAGAAGAGGGGCGCGCGGACCACAGAAGAGGGGCGCGCGGACCACAGAAGAGGGGCGCGCGGACCACAGAAGAGGGGCGCGCGGACCACAGAAGAGGGGCGCGCGGACCACAGAAGAGGGGCGCGCGGACCACAGAAGAGGGGCGCGCGGACCACAGAAGAGGGGCGCGCGGACCACAGAAGAGGGGCGCGCGGACCACAGAAGAGGGGCGCGCGGACCACAGAAGAGGGGCGCGCGGACCACAGAAGAGGGGCGCGCGGACCACAGAAGAGGGGCGCGCGGACCACAGAAGAGGGGCGCGCGGACCACAGAAGAGGGGCGCGCGGACCACAGAAGAGGGGCGCGCGGACCACAGAAGAGGGGCGCGCGGACCACAGAAGAGGGGCGCGCGGACCACAGAACTTTACTCCTCAGTGTCACCCCTTCCTGCTGCTGCTGAATCTCTGCCCACAGAGCCAGATTAACATCTCCTCAATGACCCTCCTCCCTGCTGAGATCTGAAGCTGCTCAGTACAAGCTGCAGCTGTCAGACTGAATACACTGCTGGACTCCTAAAAAAAAATAATTCTTATTTTAATATCGGGATTACACAGACATTCTGACAAGGAATTTCAGAGCAAGTACACCAGCATCATCAGGTCTACACTGTGTTCCAAATTATTATGCAAATTGGATTTAAGTGTCATAAAATTTAATTGTTTTGTTTTTCAAATAAACTCGTGGATGGTATTGTGTCTCAGGGCTCAATAGATAACTGAAATCAATCTTAAACACATGTGATAATTAGTTTTCCAGGTGATTCTAATTAAAGGAAAAATACTTAAAAATGATGTTCCACATTATTATGCAGGCCAAAGGTTTCAAGCAATATGAGAAATAAAAAGGATCTCTCTGCTGCTGAAAAGCGTTAAATAGTGCAATGCCTTGGACAAGGTATGAAAAAATACTTCACAAAAACTTTGTGATCATCATACTGTGAAGAGATTTGTGACAAACAGAGCACAGACAGAGTTCATGCAGATAAAGGCATAATGAGGAAGGTTTCTGCCAGACAAATTCATTGGATTAAGGGTACCGTCACATTTAGCGACGCTGCAGCGTCGCTGTTTGGTCGCTGGAGAGCTGTCACACAGACAGCTCTCCAGCAACCAACGATGCCGAAGTCCCCAGGTAACCAGGGTAAACATCGGGTTACTAAGCGCAGGGCCGTGCTTAGTAACCCAATGTTTACCCTGGTTACCATTGTAAAAGTAAAAAAAAAAAAAAAACTACATGCTTACATTCCTGTCGCGTCCCCCGGCGTCAGCTTCCCTGCACTGTGTAAGCGCTGGCCGGAAAGCAGAGCGGTGACGTCACCGCTGTGCTCTGCTTTACGGCCGGCGCTGACACTGGGGGACGCAGGGAAGCTGACGCTGAGGAACGTGACAGGAATGTAAGTAGGTAGTGTTTTTTTATAACTTTTACAATGGTAACCAGGGTAAACATCGGGTTACTAAGCGCGGCCCTGCGCTTAGTAACCCGATGTTTACCCTGGTTACCAGTGAAGACATCGCTGGATCGGCGTCACACACGCCGATTCAGCGATGTCAGCGGGAGATCAGCGACCAAAATGAAGTTCTGGACTTTCCCCAGCGACCAATGATGTCACAGCAGGGGCCTGATCATTGGTCGCTGTCACGCATAACGATTTCGTTAACGATATCGTTATGTGTGACGGTACCTTAAGAGAGCAGCTGCACAAAATACCATTACAAAGCAGCAAACAGTTATTTGAAGCTGCTGGTGCCGCCCTCAAACCTCAAGGTGTAGGATCCTTCAAAGGCTTGCTGTGGTTCATAAACCTTCTATTCAGCCACACTTAACCCCTTAGTGACAGAGCCAATTTGGTACTTAATGACCGAGCCAATTTTTGCAATTCTGACCACTGTCACTTTATGAGGTTATAACTCTGGAACGCTTCAACGGATCCCGCTGATTCTGAGATTGTTTTTTCGTGACATATTGTACTTCATGTTAGTGGTAACATTTCTTCGATATTACTTGCGATTATTTATGAAAAAAACGGAAATATGGCGAAAATTTTTAAAATTTTGCAATTTTCAAACTTTGTATTTTTATGCCCTTAAATTAGAGAGATATGTCATGAAAAATAGTTAATAAATAACATTTCCCACATGTCTACTTTACATCAGCACAATTTTGGAAACTAAATTTTTTTTTGTTAGGGAGTTATAAGGGTTAAAAGTTGACCAGCAATTTCTCATTTTTACAACACCATTTTTTTTTAGGGACCACATCACATTTGAAGTCATTTTGAGGGGTCTATATGATAGAAAATAATGAAGTGTGACACCATTCTAAAAACTACACCCCTCAAGGTTCTCAAACCACATTCAAGAAGTTTATTAACCCTTTACGTGCTTCACAGGAACTGAAACAATGTGGAAGGAAAAAATGAACATTTAACTTTTTTTTGCAAACATCTTAATTCAGAACCATTTTTTTTATTTTCACAAGTGTAAAAACAGAAATGTAACCATAAATGTTGTTATGCAATTTCTCCTGAATACGCCAATACCCCATATGTGGGGGTAAACAACTGTTAGGGTGCACCGCAGAGCTTGGAAGAGAAGGAGCGCCGTTTGACTTTTTCAATGCAGAATTGGCTGGAATTGAGATCGGACGCCATGTCACGTTTGGAGAGCCCCTGATGTGCCTAAACAGTGGAAACCCCCCACAAGTGACACCATTTTGGAAACTAGACCCCTTAAGGAACTTATCTAGATGTGTGGTGAGCACTTTGAACCCCCAAGTGCTTCACAGAAGTTTATAACGTAGAGCCGTGAAAATAAAAAAAAAATCGCTTTTGTTTACACAAAAATGATCTTTTCGCCCACAAATTCTTATTTTCACAAGGGTAACAGGAGAAATTAGACCACAAAAGTTGTTGTGCGATTTCTCCTGAATACGTCGATACCCCATATGTGAGGGTAAACCACTGTTCGGGCGCATGGCAGAGCTTGGAAGTGAAGGAGCGCCGTTTTACTTTTTCAATGTAGAATTGGCTGGAATTGAGATTGGACGCCATGTCGCGTTTGGAGAGCCCCTGATGTGCCTAAACAGTAGAAACCCCCCACAAGTGACCCCATTTTGGAAACTAGACCCCTTAAGGAACTTATCTAGATGTGTGGTGAGAACTTTGAATGCCCAAGTGCTTCACAGAAGTTTATAATGCAGAGTCGTGAAAATAAAAAATATTTTTTTTTTCCACAAAAAAGATTTTTTATCCCCCAAGTTTTTATTTTGACAAGGGTAACAAGAGAAATTGGACCCCAAAAGTTGTTGTCCAATTTGTCCTGAGTATGCTGGTACCCCATATGTGGGGGTAAACCACTGTTTGGGCGCACGGCAGAGCACGGAAGGGAAGGAGCGCCTTTTTGGAATGCAGACTTTGATAGAATGGTCTGTGGGCATTATGTTGCGATTGCAGAGCCCCTGATGTACCTAAACTGTAGTAACCCCCCACAAGTGACCCCATTTTGGAAACTAGACCCCCCAAGGAACTTATCTAGATGTGTGGTGAGAACTTTGAATGCCCAAGTGCTTCACAGAAGTTTAGAATGCAGAGTCGTGAAAATAAAAAATATTTTTTTTTTTCACAAAAAAGATTGTAGCCCCCAAGTTTTTATTTTCACAAGGGTAACATGATAAATTGGACCACTAAAGTTGTTGTCCAATTTATCCTGAGTATGCTGATGCCCCATATGTGGGGGTAAACCACTGTTTGGGCGCACGGCAGAGCTCGGAAGGGAAGGAGCGCCGTTTTGGAATGCAGACTTAGATAGAATGGTCTGTGGGCGTTATGTTGCGTTTGCAGAGCCCCTGATGTACCTAAACAGTAGTAACCCCCCACAAGTGACCCCGTTTTGGAAACTAGACCCCCCAAGGAACTTATATAGATGTGTGGTGAGAACTTTGAATGCCCAAGTGCTTCACAGAAGTTTAGAATGCAGAGTCATAAAAAAAATATATATATATTTTTCCACAAAAAGGATTTTGTAGCCCCCAAGTTTTTATTTTCACAAGGGTAACAAGAGAAATTGGACCCCAGAAGTGGTTGTTCAATTTATCCCGAGTATGCTGATGCCCCATATGTGGGGGTAACCCACTGTTTGGGCGCACGGCAGAGCTCAGAAGGGAGGGAGCACCATTTGACTTTTTGAGCGCAAAATTGGCTATCGTGTTTGGAGACCCCCTGATGTACCTAAACAGTGGAAACCCCCCCAATTCTAGCTCCAACCCTAACCCCAACACACCCCTAACCCTAATCCCAAGCTGATCCATAATCCTAATCACTAACCCTAACCATAATCACAACCCTTACCCCAAAACAACCCTAATGTCAACCCTAATCATAACCCTAATCAAAACCCTAAATCCAACACACCCCTAATCCTAATCTCAACCCTAACCTCAAACCTAACCCTAATCCCAATACACCCCTAATCACAACCCTAACCTTAACCCTAATCCTAAACCTAACCCTAATCCCAAGCATAACCCTAATGCCAACCCTAACCCTAATACCAACTCTAATCCAAGCCCTAACCCTAATCCCAGCTCTAACCCTAACTTTAGCCCCAACCCTAACCCTAAGGCTACTTTCACACTTGCGTCGTTTGGCATCCGTCGCAATCCGTCGTTTTGGACAAGAAACGGATCCTGCAAATGTGCCAGCAGGATGCGTTTTTTGCCCATAGACTTGTATTGCCGACGGATCGTGACGGATGGCCACACGTCGCGTCTGTCGTGCACTGGATCAGTTGTGTTTTGGCGGACCGTCAGCACACAAAAAACGTTCAATGTAACATTTTTTTGTACGTCGCATCCGCCATTTCTGACCGCGCATGCGTGGCCGTAACTCCGCCCCCTCCTCCCCAGGACATAGATTGGGCAGCGGATGCGTTGAAAAACTACATCCGCTGCCCACGTTGTGCACAATTTTCACAACGTGTGTCGGTATGTCGGGCCGATGCATTGCGACGGCCCCGTACCGACGTAAGTGTGAAAGAAGCCTAACCCTAAATTTAGCCCCAACCCTAAACCTAAATTTAGCCCCAACCCTAGCCCTAAATTTAGCCCTAACCCTAATCCTAGCCCTAACCCTACCCCTGACCCTACCCCTGACCCTAACCCTACTCCTAACCCTAATTTTAACCCCAACTGCTCTTCTCCTGCCGGCCGGCAGATGGAGACAGATGGCGGGCGCACTGCGCATGCGCCCGCCATTTTCTTTTGCCGGCGGCCAGGAGGAGCAGCAGGAGGACCCAGGGACACAGGTGAGTATGGCAGGGTCCCCGAATCCCCCTATTTCTCTGTCCTCTGATGTGCGATCACATCAGAGGACAGAGAATTACACTTTGACTTTTTTTTTTTTTTTTGCGGTCGCCGGTAAACAGTTAATTACCGGCGATCGCAAAACAGGGGTCGGTAAAACCGACCCCGATCATGCTCTTTGGGGTCTCGGCTACCCCCGGCAGCCGAGACCCCAAAGATTCTCACGGGGCCGGCCGGCGGGCGCACTGCGCATGCGCCCGCCATTTTGAAGATGGCGGCGCCCACCGGGAGCCACGAGGAGCATCGGGGGAGATAGGTAAGTATTGGGGGGCCACCTGGGACCCCTTTTCTCTGTCCTCCGATGTGCGATCACATCGGAGGACAGAGAAATTAAAAAGAGATTGCGTTTTTTTTTTTTTGTGATCGCCGGTAAACGGTTAATTTCCGGCGATCGCAAATGCGGGGTGGGTTAAAAAAACCCCGAATCATGTTCTCTGGGGTCTCGGCTACCCCCGGCAGCCGAGACCCGGGAGAAAATGTGACTCTGGGGGGCGCTATTTACTTTTTCCACAGCGCCGTTAATTAACGGCGCTGTGGTTTAAGTACCCTTAGCGGCCGCCGTTAAAAGGCGTATCGGCGGTCGCTAAGGGGTTAAACAGTGTTCACGAGCAGAAACGGTTGCAGTGGGCCCAGACATACATGAAGACTAATTTTCAAACAGTCTTGTTTACTGATGAGTGTCGAGCAACCCTGGATGGTCCAGATGGATGGAATACAGCAGCTCTGGGAAGCTATTCTGACTTCATGCAAAGACGTACAAGCAGAAATCTCAAGAATGCAAGAATTGTGCAGGTGACATCAAAGAAGGCTCCTATGTTATCATGTAACTTGGCCTGTTAGGGTACCGTCACACTATACGATTTACCTACGATCACGACCAGCGATATGACCTGGCCGTGATCGTAGGTAAATCGTAGTGTGGTCACTGGGGAGCTGTCACACAGACAGCTCTCCAGCGACCAACGATGACGAGGTCCCTGAGTAACCAGGGTAAACATCGGGTAACTAAGCGCAGGACCGCGCTTAGTTACCCGATGTTTACCCTGGTTACAAGCGTAAAACTAAAAAAAAAAACAAACAGCACATACTTACATTCTGGTGTCCGTCAGGTCCCTTGCCGTCTGCTTCCCGCACTCACTGACTGCCGGCCGTAAAGTGAAAGTGAAAGCACAGCCGCTGTGCTCTGCTTTCACTTTACGGCCGGCAGTCAAAGTGCGGGAAGCAGACGGCAAGGGACCTGACGGACACCAGAATGTAAGTATGTGCTGTTTGTTTTTTTTTAGTTTTACGCTTGTAACCAGGGTAAACATCGGGTTACTAAGCGCGGTCCTGCGCTTAGTTACCCGATGTTTACCCTGGTTACAAGCGAACGCATCGCTAGATCGGTGTCACACACACCGATCTAGCGATGACAGCGGGAGATCCAGCGATGAAAGAAAGTTCCATACGATCTGCTACGACGTACGATTCTCAGCAGGATCCCTGATCGCTGCTGCGTGTCAGACACAGCGATATCGTAACGATATCGCTGGAACGTCACGAATCGTACCGTCGTAGCGATCGAAATGGTATAGTGTGACGGTACCCTAAGGAGGTTTTGGAGTTAAATAGCTTTTTTGTTCAGTGAATGTGACCTCCTAATGCTGCAAATTCCACAAATGAGCATTTTCAGTTCTTTAAAACATATCAAATGTTTAGAAATTCTACTGTGCCTAATAATTTCAGTGCATTTTGAGTTTTTATTCATTTTGGAGATTATGCTGTTATCATTGGGAGGTTTCTTCAATAACATTCGATGTATAATCTAACGGGTGATGACTTATTAGACTGACTGTCATTTGCACCAACCATTTAGGAAAATCCGAGAAAAATGTCATCTGCATAATAATTTGGAACACCGTGTAAGCAGTCTATTTAATAGAATAGATTGGCATTCATGTGTTTTCAAGCTATAATTGATAAATTCGGCTATTGAAATGCTCGGCACGTCCCCGCAGGCTGTCGTCAGAACCTCGGGCTTGTGTAATGCGGTCCCCTAATATCATACTTACACTGAGGCTTCACTTTACAGGAATGAGATCAGAGCGGCGCGGCATAGGCGACCGGGCAGAACAGAGCTCAGATTCCTTGGCACCGAAAGCAATGATCTCACAACGAACAACAGGTCACTGCAGAATAATGTGCCGGCGGAGCGTAATAACACCTGATCTACAGAAGTGGGTTAGCCGAGCTTCTGGGCACAGGTAATGATAGCGATGGAGGACTGGTGGGGGGGGCGACCGCGGCGGAACGTGACAAGTACGGGATTATATGTGCCCTACATTTCACCAGGCGCCCTCCAGAGAGGAACGTCCCCAAGTAGCCGGCATCTAAATATAACTACTAGATCCATCATCCGCCGGTCACAGGAGGTCGGAGAAGCACCCAAATATATCCACGAAGGAAAAAATAAATGAAATAAATAAATAAAAAAATAAAAAAAACTCACGGATTTTACACAAGTCTCCAGAAAAGAAAGTATCTACAGTTGCAAAGAGGGCAGAGAAAACAATAGTACAGGTAAGGAGGAAAGCACATGAAGAGGAAATCCGTGCAGGATAGAAGCTGTGCTGATTTATGAGCCCACATCCAGCCTATATTACTGAGAGAGACGCTCCCACAAGAGAAAGATCTGAAACTAAGATCAGGGCACAAGCTGCAAATCAGACGTCTGAGAGGACGAAAGAATACAAACTACAGACTAAAAAAATGAGTGCAACTTTATTGACAAAAGGAATGTATGAGTTAAAGGGAAGGGGTCCTCTGTTAAGGGTCCATATCTCTTACAGAGTCTCCCTTTGTGGAGGACCCAAGCTGATTATTCTGAATGGACACTTTATTTTCCCTGCGGGGGGCGCTGCAGAGAGCTTAAACACTTAAGTTTCCCCACAGATTACAAATGATCCTTGGGGGGGAGGGGGGGTGTCACTGAACACTTTGAGATCTGCCCAATGTTAGGACTGTAGAACGCCTTTAATAGAGCTGCACAGGGCTCAGAGACTGTCACCTATCCCCTTGTTCTGCCGCAGAGGCTTATGTTATAGCAGAGCAGATAACATGGTCTCCGATTACACGCGCAATGCTATGCTATGTATGCGCATATTGGGAGGGGGAGGAAGAGATCACTGAACACGCCGAAAATACAGGTGAGACTCTGCTGTAAACTCTGCCCAAAACAAACCTGCAGCATCGTGAAATCCATTTTTTTTTTCCATTTACAGCTCGTTGCCTTAGATACCGACCACCGCTGCTAAATAGCAAAACAAGCTCTATTCTATTGATGTGAAGCTGAGCTGGGTCACTGGGGCGCACCGTTACCTCCTACTGCCAACCAGCTTCAGAGCAGGGCGTCCAAGCTAAAAGGCAGCGGTGGTCGGTCTCCTAGGCAACAAGCTGGAACCAAAACTGCTAATATGTCAGAGAATCTTTCCTGCCAGAGTATCAGATGCTAAACACAAATGAACCTCGGCTCAAGGTCGGCTGCGAGTGTGATCACTGAATCCAATCCCAGGTGTGAAGAAGATGAGAACTTCACTTCTCCATTGTGTAAGTAGCCATGAAAAAAATAAGAAACGCGAGTCAGCACGACACGGCTCCGTAGTGTAACATCGCACACGGGCGACCCGATACTCATCTACGATACACGCTGGCTACTCGCCACTGTGAGAGAACGCCAAAGATGTGCGGCCCCCCGCAGGGGCGAAGAACGGGACCCAGAACACGACACTACAAAGTACACAGTGACTGCAGAATAGTGAGTGCAGCTCTGGGGTATAGTACAGGATATAACTCAGGATCAGTAATGTAATGTATGTACACAGTGACTGCACCAGCAGAATAGTGAGTGCAGCTCTGGGGTATAATACAGGATGTAACTCAGGATCAGTAATGTAATGTATGTACACAGTGACTGCACCAGCAGAATAGTGAGCGCAGCTCTGGAGTATAATACAGGATGTAACTCAGGATCAGTAATGTAATGTATGTACACAGTGACTGCACCAGCAGAATAGTGAGTGCAGCTCTGGGGTATAATACAGGATGTAACTCAGGATCAGTAATGAAATGTATGTACACAGTGACTCCACCAGCAGAATAGAGAGTGCAGCTCTGGGGTATAATACAGGATGTAACTCAGGATCAGTAATGTAATGTATGTACACAGTGACTGCACCAGCAGAATAGTGAGCGCAGCTCTGGAGTATAATACAGGATGTAACTCAGGATCAGTAATGTAATGTATGTACACAGTAACTGCACCAGCAGAATAGTGAGTGCAGCTCTGGGGTATAATACAGGATGTAACTCAGGATCAGTAATGAAATGTATGTACACAGTGACTGCACCAGCAGAATAGTGAGTGAAGCTCTGGGGTATATTACAGGAGGTAACTCAGGATCAGTAATGTAATGTATGTACAGAGTGACTGTACCAGCAGAATAGTGAGTGCAGCTCTGGAGTATAATACAGGATGTAACTCAGGATCAGTAATGAAATGTATGTACACAGTGACTGCACCAGCAGAATAGTGAGTGCAGCTCTGGAGTATAATACAGGATGTAACTCAGGATCAGTAATGTAATGTATGTACACAGTGACTGCACCAGCAGAATAGTGAGTGCAGCTCAGGAGTATAATACAGGATGCAACTCTGGATCAGTAATGTAATGTACACAGTGACTGCACCAGCAGAATAGTGAGCGCAGCTCTGGAGTATAATACAGGATGTAACTCAGGATCAGTAATGTAATGTATGTACACAGTGACTGCACCAGCAGAATAGTGAGTGCAGCTGTGGGGTATAATACAGGATGTAACTCAGGATCAGTAATGTAATGTACACAGTGACTGCACCAGCAGAATAGTGAGTGCAGCTCTGGGGTATAATACAGGTTGTAACTCAGGATCAGTAATGTAATGTATGTACAGAGTGACTGCACCAGCAGAATAGTGAGTGCAGCTCTGGAATATAATACAGGATGTAACTCAGGATCAGTAATGTATGTACACAGTGACTGCACCAGCAGAATAGTGAGTGCAGCTCTGGGGTATAATACAGGAGGTAACTCAGGAACAGTAATGTAATGTATGTACACAGTGACAGCACCAGCAGAATAGCGAGTGCAGCTCTGGGGTATAATACAGGATGTAACTCGGGATCAGTAATGTATGTACACAGTGACTGCACCAGCAGAATAGTGAGTGCAGCTCTGGGGTATAACACAGGAGGTAGTTCAGGATCAGTAATGAAACGTATGTACACAGTGACTGCACAAGCAGAATAGTGAGTGCAGCTCTGGGGTATAATACAGGATGTAACTCAGGATCAGTAATGAAATGTATGTACACAGTGACTGCACCAGCAGAATAGTGAGTGCAGCTCTGGGGTATAATACAGGATGTAACTCAGGATCAGTAATGAAATGTATGTACACAGTGACTGCACCAGCAGAATAGTGAGTGCAGCTCAGGAGTATAATACAGGATGCAACTCTGGATCAGTAATGTAATGTACACAGTGACTGCACCAGCAGAATAGTGAGTGAAGCTCTGGGGTATATTACAGGAGGTAACTCAGGATCAGTAATGTAATGTATGTACACAGTGACTGCACCAGCAGAATAGTGAGTGCAGCTCTGGGGTATAATACAGGAGGTAACTCAGGAACAGTAATGTAATATATGTACACAGTGACAGCACAAGCAGAATAGTGAGTGCAGCTCTGGGGTATAATACAGGATGTAACTCAGGATCAGTAATGTAATGTATGTACACAGTGACTGCACTAGCAGAATAGTGAGTGCAGCTCTGGAGTATAATACAGGACATAACTCAGGATCAGTAATGTAATGTATGTACACAGTGACTGCACCAGCAGAATAGTGAGTGCAGCTCTGGAGTATAATGAGGAGGTAGCTCAGTTTCAGTAATGAAATGTATGTACACAGTGACTGCACCAGCAGAATAGTGAGTGCAGCTCTGGGGTATAATACAGGATGTAACTCAGGATCAGTAATGAAATGTATGTACACAGTGACTGCACCAGCAGAATATTGAGTGCAGCTCAGGAGTATAATACAGGATGCAACTCTGGATCAGTAATGTAATGTACACAGTGACTGCACCAGCAGAATAGTGAATGCAGCTCTGGGGTATAATACAGGATGTAACTCAGGATCAGTAATGTATGTACCCAGTGACTGCACCAGCAGAATAGTGAGTGCAGCTCTGGGGTATATTACAGGATGTAACTCAGGATCAGTAATGTAATGTATGTACACAGTGACTGCCCCAGCAGAATAGTGAGTGCAGCTCTGGGGTATAATACATGATGTAACTCAGGTCAGTAATGTAATGTATGTACACAGTGATTGCAGCTCTTGTGAATAATACAGGATCAGTAATGTATGTGCATTGTCTGTACCAGCAGAATAGTGAGTGCAGCTCTGGAGTATAATGCAGGAGGTAGCTCAGGATCAGTAGTGTAATGTATGTACACAGTGACTGCACAAGCAGAATAGTGAGTGCAGCTCTGGTGTATAATACATGATGTAACTCAGGTCAGTAATGTAATGTAATGTATGTACACAGTGACTGCACCATAATAGTGAGTGCAGCTCTGGGGTATAACACAGGATGTAAGTCAGGATCAGTAATGTAATGTATGTACACAGTGACTGCACCAGCAGAATAGTGAGTGCAGCTCTGGAGTATAATACAGGATGTAATTCAGGATCAGTAATGTAATGTATGTAGACAGTGACTGCACCAGCAGAATAGTGAGAGCAGCTCTGGAGTATTATACAGGATGTAACTCAGGGTCAGTAATGTAATGTATGTACACAGTGACTGCACTAGCAGAATAGTCAGTGCAGCTCTGGAGTATAATACAGGATGTAACTCAGGGTCAGTAGTGTAATGTATGTACACAGTGATTGCAGCTCTTGGGAATAATACAGGATATGTATGTGCACTGTCTGTACCGGCAGACCAGTGAGTGCAGCTCCTCTGGGGTATAATACAGGATGGAACTCAGGGTCAGTACAGGAGCAGTAATGTAATTTATTTACACAGTGACTGCACCAGCAGAATAGTGAGTGCAGCTCTGGGGTATAATACAGGATGTAACTCGGGATCAGTAATGTATTTACACAGTGACTGCACCAACAGAATAGTGAGTGCAGCTCTGGGGTATAATACAGGATGTAACTCAGGATCAGTAATGTAATGTATGTACACAGTGACTGCACCAGCAAAATAGTGAGTGCAGCTCTGGGGTATAATACAGGAGGTAACTCAGGATCAGTAATGTAATGTATGTACACAGTGACTGCACCAGCAGAATAGTGAGCGCAGCTCTGGGGTATAATACAGGATGTAACTCAGGATCAGTAATGTAATGTATGTACACAGTGACTGCACCAGCAGAATAGTGAGCGCAGCTCTGGGGTATAATACAGGATGTAACTCAGGATCAGTAATGTATGTACACTGTCTGTACCGGCAGAACAGTGAGTGCAGCTCTGGAGTATAATACAGGAGATAAGTCAGGGTCAGTAATGTTTGTACACAGTGACTGCACCAGCAGAATAGTGAGTGCAGCTCTGGAGTATATTACAGGAGATAACTCAGGGTCAGTAATGTATGTACACAGTGACTGCACCAGCAGAATAGTGAGTGCAGCTCTGGAGAATAATACAGGATGTAACTCAGGGTCAGTAATGTATGTACACAGTGACTGCACCAGCAGAATAGTGAGTGCAGCTCTGGGGTATAATACAGGAGGTAACTCAGGATCAGTAATGTAATGTATGTACACAGTGACTGCACCAGCAGAATAGTGAGTGCAGCTCTGGAGTATAATGCAGGATGTAACTCAGGATCAGTAATGTATGTACACAGTGACTGCACCAGCAGAATAGTGAGCGCAGCTCTGGGGTATAATACAGGATGTAACTCAGGATCAGTAATGTAATGTATGTACACAGTGACTGCACCAGCAGAATAGTGAGCGCAGCTCTGGGGTATAATACAGGATGTAACTCAGGATCAGTAATGTATGTACACTGTCTGTACCGGCAGAACAGTGAGTGCAGCTCTGGAGTATAATACAGGAGATAAGTCAGGGTCAGTAATGTATGTACACAGTGACTGCACCAGCAGAATAGTGAGTGCAGCTCTGGAGTATAATACAGGAGATAAGTCAGGGTCAGTAATGTATGTACACAGTGACTGCACCAGCAGAATAGTGAGTGCAGCTCTGGAGTATAATACAGGATGTAACTCAGGGTCAGTAATGTATGTACACAGTGACTGCAGCTCTGGGGAATAATACAGGCTCAGTAATGTATGTGCATTGTCTGCACCGGCAGCACAGTGAGTGCAGCTCTGGGGCACAGCCCAGGTATGTGCCGTCTCCCCCGGTGTGGCTGCTCTGGTCGCTGCTGCTTGTCTACACAGGCGCTGCACATTCTGGGACACGAGATGAAGGAGCTCCCTGACAGCACCTGACGGGGCCCCAGGGGCCAGTCCTGCCCGCAGCAGCTCAGCTCCTACCTTGGGTTTGTACAGCCACTTTCTGAACCTGTTCATCATTCCTCCGAGGCTGCGCGGCTGCTGGCTGTCACTGCTCCCCCGGGGATTGTCCCCTTCTCCGGCCGGCGGGTCCTAGTGCTCCTGTGAGAGTCCGGGCGTCAGTCACCCCAGCCCCGGGACCAGAGCCGAGGCCGGCCGTGCGCTGTATACCGAGCAGCAGTGAGGGCTCCGCTGCTGACAACCCCAACACAGTCACCATCCCAAGCGAGCAGCGCCACTCTGACACGTCCGCGCATGCGCGCCGGCTAGCTCCAGCCAAAGCACCTAGCATCGCTCCGCCCCAAGCCGCGTCCCAGCAACCAATCAGCAGAAGTAGGCGGAGACATACATTTTAATTACCTCTGCCCAGTGCGGTTTTCTTGGTCGCCATTTTTGAACCGGGCAGACGTTACGTTACATGACTAAAATGGAAAAAGTAGCGTTTTGTCACGTGATGAAAATAAAAATGTAAGCTGTGAAAGATAAACACCTTGGACCAAAGTACAAAAAATACATTATGCCCAAACTGCATCCAGAGTTGTTCTCTTCAGGTAGAGAGATAGTGCAGTAAGGAAACGCTGAAGTGTTTTGCCCGATTCAAATATGGCCGCCGTAGACGCAAGGGTGGAGACTAATACGCCCCTCCCACCCGCTGAATCCATATGTATATAAACACTGCCCCCATGAGATGCTCAGACTGGGACGTGGAGATGTTTCCCATAAGATGACGTGCGGCTGAGCTGGAAATAGAAGTCATTATCATCTCTGTGTAGGAGAAAGAAAGGCGCCATCCTCAGTGACAGCTAGAAAGAAAGGCGCCATTCTCAGTGACAGCGAGAAAAAAAGGCGCCATCCTCAGTGACAGCTAGAAAGAAAGGCGCCATCCTCAGTGACTGCGAGAAAGAAAGGCGCCATCCTCAGTGACTGCGAGAAAGAAAGGCGCCATCCTCAGTAACTGCGAGAAAGAAAAGCGCCATCCTCAGTGACAGCGAGAAAAAAAGGCGCCATCCTCAGTGACAGCTAGAAAGAAAGGCGCCATCCTCAGTGACTGCGAGAAAGAAAGGCGCCATCCTCAGTGACAGCGAGAAAGAAAGGAGCCATCCTCAGTGACAGCGAGAAAGAAAGGCGCCGTCCTCAGTGACTGCGAGAAAGAAAGGCGCCATCCTCAGTGACAGCGAGAAAGAAAGGAGCCCTCAGTGACAGCTAGAAAGAAAGGAGCCATCCTCAGTGACAGCTAGAAAGAAAGGCGCCGTCCTCAGTGACTGCGAGAAAGAAAGGCGCCGTCCTCAGTGACTGCGAGAAAGAAAGGCGCCCTCAGTGACAGCTAGAAAGAAAGGAGCCATCCTCAGTGATTGCGAGAAAGAAAGGCGCCATCCTCAGTGACAGCTAGAAAGAAAGGCGCCGTCCTCAGTGACTGCGAGAAAGAAAGGCGCCGTCCTCAGTGACTGCGAGAAAGAAAGGCGCCATCCTCAGTGACAGCTAGAAAGAAAGGAGCCATCCTCAGTGACAGCTAGAAAGAAAGGAGCCATCCTCAGTAACTGCGAGAAAGAAAAGCGCCATCCTCAGTGACTGCGAGAAAGAAAGGCGCCATCCTCAGTGACAGCGAGAAAGAAAGGCGCCATCCTCAGTGACAGCGAGAAAGAAAGGCGCCATCCTCAGTAACTGCGAGAAAGAAAAGCGCCATCCTCAGTGACAGCGAGAAAGAAAGGCGCCATCCTCAGTGACAGCTAGAAAGAAAGGCGCCATCCTCAGTAACTGCGAGAAAGAAAAGCGCCATCCTCAGTGACAGCGAGAAAAAAAGGCGCCATCCTCAGTGACAGCGAGAAAGAAAGGCGCCATCCTCAGTGACAGCGAGAAAGAAAGGCGCCATCCTCAGTGACGGCTAGAAAGAAAGGCGCCATCCTCAGTGACGGCTAGAAAGAAAGGCGTCATCCTCAGTGACGGCGGGAAAGAAAGGCGCCATCCTCAGTGACAGCGAGAAAGAAAGGCGCCATCCTCAGTGACAGCGTGAAAGAAAGGCGCCATCCTGTGACAGCGACAAAGAAAGGCGCCATCCTCAGTGACAGCTAGAAAGAAAGGCGCCATCCTCAGTGACAGCTAGTAAGAAAGGCGCCATCCTCAGTGACAGCGAGAAAGAAAGGCGCCATCCTCAGTGACAGCGAGAAAGAAAGGCGCCATTCTCAGTGACAGCGAGAAAGAAAGGCGCCATCCTCAGTGACAGCTAGAAAGAAAGGCGCCATCCTCAGTGACGGTGAGAAAGAAAGGCGCCATCCTCAGTGACGGCGAGAAAGAAAGGCGCCATCCTCAGTGACGGTGAGAAAGAAAGGCGCCATCCTCAGTGACGGCGAGAAAGAAAGGCGCCATCCTCAGTGACAGCGAGAAAGAAAGGCGCCATCCTCAGTGACAGCGAGAAAGAAAGGCGCCATCCTCAGTGACAGCGACAAAGAAAGGCGCCATCCTCAGTGACAGTGAGAAAGTAAGGTGCCATCCTCAGTGACAGTGACAAAGAAAGGAGCCATCCTCAGTGACAGCGAGAAAGAAAGGCGCCATCCTCAGTGACAGCGAGAAAGAAAGGCGCCATCCTCAGTGACAGCGAGAAAGAAAGGCGCCATCCTCAGTGACAGCGACAAAGAAAGGCGCCATCCTCAGTGACAGTGAGAAAGTAAGGTGCCATCCTCAGTGACAGTGACAAAGAAAGGCGCCGTCCTCAGTGACAGCGAGAAAGAAAGGCGCCATCCTCAGTGACAGCGAGAAAGAAAGGTGCCATCCTCAGTGACAGCGAGAAATAAAGGCGCCATCCTCAGTTACAGTGACAAAGAAAGACGCCATCCTCAGTTACAGTGGGAAAGAAAGGCGCCATCCTCAGTTACAGTGGGAAAGAAAGGCGCCATCCACAGTGACAGCGACAAAGAAAGGCGCCATCCTCAGTGACAGCTAGAAAGAAAGGCGCCATCCTCAGTGACAGCGACAAAGAAAGGCGCCATCCTCAGTGACAGCGAGAAAGAAAGGCGCCATTCTCAGTGACAGCGAGAAAGAAAGGCGCCATCCTCAGTGACAGCTAGAAAGAAAGGCGCCATCCTCAGTGACGGTGAGAAAGAAAGGCGCCATCCTCAGTGACGGCGAGAAAGAAAGGCGCCATCCTCAGTGACAGCGAGAAAGAAAGGCGCCATCCTCAGTGACAGCTAGAAAGAAAGAAGCTATCCTCAGTGACAGCGAGAAAGAAAGGCGCCATCCTCAGTGACAGCGAGAAAGAAAGGCGCCATCCTCAGTGACAGCTAGAAAGAAAGGCGCCATCCTCAGTGACAGCGAGAAAAAAAGGCGCCATCCTCAGTGACAGCGAGAAAGAAAGGAGCCATCCTCAGTGACAGCGAGAAAGAAAGGCGCCGTCCTCAGTGACTGCGAGAAAGAAAGGCGCCATCCTCAGTGACAGCGAGAAAGAAAGGCGCCCTCAGTGACAGCTAGAAAGAAAGGAGCCATCCTCAGTGACAGCTAGAAAGAAAGGCGCCGTCCTCAGTGACTGCGAGAAAGAAAGGCGCCGTCCTCAGTGACTGCGAGAAAGAAAGGCGCCCTCAGTGACAGCTAGAAAGAAAGGAGCCATCCTCAGTGACTGCGAGAAAGAAAGGCGCCATCCTCAGTGACAGAAAGAAAGGCGCCGTCCTCAGTGACTGCGAGAAAGAAAGGCGCCGTCCTCAGTGACTGCGAGAAAGAAAGGCGCCCTCAGTGACAGCTAGAAAGAAAGGAGCCATCCTCAGTGACAGCTAGAAAGAAAGGAGCCATCCTCAGTAACTGCGAGAAAGAAAAGCGCCATCCTCAGTGACTGCGAGAAAGAAAGGCGCCATCCTCAGTGACAGCGAGAAAGAAAGGCGCCATCCTCAGTAACTGCGAGAAAGAAAAGCGCCATCCTCAGTGACAGCGAGAAAGAAAGGCGCCATCCTCAGTGACAGCTAGAAAGAAAGGCGCCATCCTCAGTAACTGCGAGAAAGAAAAGCGCCATCCTCAGTGACAGCGAGAAAAAAAGGCGCCATCCTCAGTGACAGCGAGAAAGAAAGGCGCCATCCTCAGTGACAGCGAGAAAGAAAGGCGCCATCCTCAGTGACAGCTAGAAAGAAAGGCGCCATCCTCAGTGACGGCTAGAAAGAAAGGCGTCATCCTCAGTGACGGCGGGAAAGAAAGGCGCCATCCTCAGTGACAGCGAGAAAGAAAGGCGCCATCCTCAGTGACAGCGTGAAAGAAAGGCGCCATCCTGTGACAGCGACAAAGAAAGGCGCCATCCTCAGTGACAGCTAGAAAGAAAGGCGCCATCCTCAGTGACAGCTAGTAAGAAAGGCGCCATCCTCAGTGACAGCGAGAAAGAAAGGCGCCATCCTCAGTGACAGCGAGAAAGAAAGGCGCCATTCTCAGTGACAGCGAGAAAGAAAGGCGCCATCCTCAGTGACAGCTAGAAAGAAAGGCGCCATCCTCAGTGACGGTGAGAAAGAAAGGCGCCATCCTCAGTGACGGCGAGAAAGAAAGGCGCCATCCTCAGTGACGGTGAGAAAGAAAGGCGCCATCCTCAGTGACGGCGAGAAAGAAAGGCGCCATCCTCAGTGACAGCGAGAAAGAAAGGCGCCATCCTCAGTGACAGCGAGAAAGAAAAGCGCCATCCTCAGTGACAGCGACAAAGAAAGGCGCCATCCTCAGTGACAGTGAGAAAGTAAGGTGCCATCCTCAGTGACAGTGACAAAGAAAGGCGCCGTCCTCAGTGACAGCGAGAAAGAAAGGCGCCATCCTCAGTGACAGCGAGAAAGAAAGGTGCCATCCTCAGTGACAGCGAGAAAGAAAGGTGCCATCCTCAGTGACAGCGAGAAATAAAGGCGCCATCCTCAGTTACAGTGACAAAGAAAGACGCCATCCTCAGTTACAGTGGGAAAGAAAGGCGCCATCCTCAGTTACAGTGGGAAAGAAAGGCGCCATCCACAGTGACAGCGACAAAGAAAGGCGCCATCCTCAGTGACAGCGAGAAAGAAAGGCGCCATCCTCAGTGACAGCGACAAAGAAAGGCGCCATCCTCAGTGACAGTGAGAAAGTAAGGTGCCATCCTCAGTGACAGTGACAAAGAAAGGCGCCGTCCTCAGTGACAGCGAGAAAGAAAGGCGCCATCCTCAGTGACAGCGAGAAAGAAAGGTGCCATCCTCAGTGACAGCGAGAAAGAAAGGTGCCATCCTCAGTGACAGCGAGAAATAAAGGCGCCATTCTCAGTTACAGTGACAAAGAAAGACGCCATCCTCAGTGACAGCGAGAAAGAAAGGCGCCATCCTCAGTGACGGTGAGAAAGAAAGGCGCCATCCTCAGTGACAGCGAGAAAGGCGCCATCCTCAGTGACTGCGAGAAAGAAAGGCGCCATCCTCAGTGACTTCGAGAAAGAAAGGTGCCATCCTCAGTGACGGTGAGAAAGAAAGGCGCCATCCTCAGTGGTGGCGAGAAACAAAGGCGCCATCCTCAGTGACGGCGAGAAAGAAAGGCGCCATCCTCAGTGACAGCGAGAAAGAAAGGCGCCATCCTCAGTGACAGTGCCGCATGCGCACGCTCCGAGTGTGATTGTGACATACGTACACAATTATATATATAGTTTTAGGCAGGTGGAAAGAATTCTACAAAGTGTTCATATATAGAAGGGTTGATAGTTTATTTTTATCACTTAATAAAATGCAAAGTGAGAAGAGAAATCTAAATCCTCAATATCTGGTGACCGCCATTTGCCGTCATCGCTTCTTCTTGGTACTTGTCACTTGCACACAGTTTTCGAAGTCCCTCGGCAGGAGGTTGTCCCAACCATCTTGGAAAATTGACCCCCGATCTTCTGTGTATGAGGCGTCTGCAAATCCTTCTTGTAATCCACAACAGACTGGATGATGTGAGATCAAGGCTCCTCGGGGGCCGGATCATCCGAGACTCCTTGTCCTTCTTTACGCCAATGGTAGTTGTTAATGACATTGGCTGGATGTTGGGGGTCGTTGTCCTGATGCAGAATAAAATTTGGAGCTGATCAGACGCCTCCATGATGTATAAGGAGCTGCCTGTAGTTCTCAGCATTGAGGACCCCAATAAATGGGCCGTAAACAAGGTGGTCAGTGGAGGAAACAGATAAAATTCACATTATCCCGAAGCAGCGAAGCTTTCACAGCAGTATTCCGGAGTAAAAGCTTTGGAAAGGAGCAACTCCAACATTTAGCGATTTTTGGCCATTCTCACAACATTTCTCCCATCTCTGACAAAATGGGCTAAACAGGGCCAGGATTGGGGCATAGCGATTGCGACTCGCCAGATTCATGTTGTGCTGCGGCATTTTTTATGCCAGCAGGGACTGGAGTAGGATTTGTGGAGAGGCGCACTCCATTCGTCCGACGCTCCTGACTCCTGAACAGGTGTACACCTCTTTATGAGGCCGGCCTCACACTAGCGTGTCTTACGGACGTAAGAGAGGTGCAGAAAATACGGATTGCATACGGTACAATGATTCTCTATGCCCCTGCTCCTATCTGCCGTATTTTACTGATCCGTATTATACGGTCTTCTATGGCCGTAGAAAATCGCAGCATGCTGCGTTTGTCACCGTATTGCGCAAAAAATACGCCAATGAAAGTCTACGGGGGCGAGAAAAATACGGATTACACACGGTCCAGCAGTGTGACTTGCGAGAAATACGCAGAAGTGTTCTATAGAAAAGCCGGCAATACAGTGCGGTGTACAGTAAAATCACACTAACAGGTTAGACTAGAATAGCTAAAATAAATGTCTACACATAGTATAGGGGTATATATATATATATATATATATATATATATATATATATATATATAATATTTCATTCAGCGCTAGATAGCTTAAAAGCCAGTAATTCAATTGTCGGCTTTGCTATCTCCTTATCAAACCCGACATGATATGAGACCTGGTTACATACAGTAAACCATCTCATATCCCCATTTTTTTTCCTATTCCACACTACTAATGTCAGTAGTGTGTATGTGCAAAATTTGGGCGCTCTAGCTATTAAATTAAAGGGTTAAATTGCGGAAAAAATTGGCGTGGGCTCCTGCGCAATTTTCTCCGCCAGAATGGAAAAGCCAGTGACTGAGGGCAGATATTAATAGCCTGGAGAGGGTCCATGGTTATTGCCCCCCCCCCCCTGGCTAAAAACACCTGCCCCCAGCCACCCCAGAAAAGGCACATCTGGAAGATGCGCCTATTCTGGCACTTGGCCACTCTCTTCCCATTCCCGTGTAGCGGTGGGATATGGGGTAATGAAGGGTTAATGTCACCTTGCTATTGTAAGGTGACATTAACCCCTCTGTGACCTTAGACGTACTATCCCGTCGAGGTGCCCTGGGCTTATCTGACCCTGGACGGGATAGTACGTCATAGCCGATCGGCCGCGCTCACGGGGGGAGCGCGGCCAATCGCGGCCGGGTGTCAGCTGCTTATCGCAGCTGACATCCGGCACTATGTGCCAGGAGCGGTCACGGACCGCCCCCGGCACATTAACCCCTGGCACACCGCGATCAAAGATGATCGCAATGTGCCGGCGGTGCAGGGAAGCACCGCGCAGGGAGGGGGCTCCCTGCGGGCTTCCCTGAGACCCCCGGAGCAACGCGATGTGATCGCGTTGCTGCGAGGGTCTCACCTCCCTCCCTGCTCCCTCCAGCCCCGGATCCAAGATGGCCGCAGATCCGGGTCCTGCAGGGAGGGAGGTGGCTTCACAGAGCCTGCTCAGAGCAGGCACTGTGAAGGCTGCAGCGCTGCATGTCAGATCAGTGATCTGACAGAGTGCTGTGCAAACTGTCAGATCACTGATCTGTGATGTCCCCCCCTGGGACAAAGTAAAAAAGTTAAAAAAAAAATTTCCAAATGTGTAAAAAAAATTAAAAAAAATATTCCAAAATAATGAAAAAAAAAAAAAATATTATTCCCATAAATACATTTCTTCATCTAAATAAAAAAAAAAAACCAATAAAAGTACACATATTTAGTATCGCCGCGTCCGTAACGACCCGACCTATAAAACTGTCCCACTAGTTAACCCCTTCAGTAAACACCGTAAGAAAAAAAAAAAAAAAACGAGGCAAAAAACAACGCTTTATTATCATACCGCCGAACTAAAAGTGGAATAACACGCGATCAAAAGGACAGATATAAATAACCATGGTACCGCTGAAAGCGTCATATTGTCCCGCAAAAAACGAGCCGCCATACAGCATCATCAGCAAAAAAATAAAAAAGTTATAGTCCTGAGAATAAAGCGATGCAAAAATAATTATTTTTTCTGTAAAATAGTTTTTATCGTATAAAAGCGCCAAACCATAAAAAAATGATATAAATGAGGTATCGCTGTAATCGTACTGACCCTAAGAATAAAACTGATTTATCAATTTTACCAAACGCGGAACGGTATAAACGCCTCCCCCAATAGAAATTCATGAATAGCTGGCTTTTGGTCATTCTTCCTCACAAAAATCGGAATAAAAAGCGATCAAAAAATGTCACGTGCCCAAAAATGTTTTCAATAAAAACGTCAACTCGTCCCGCAAAAAACAAGACCTCGCATGACTCTGTGGACCAAAATATGGAAAAATTATAGCTCTCAAAATGTGGTATTGCAAAAAATATTTTTTGCAATAAAAAGGGTCTTTCAGTGTGTGACGGCTGCCAATCATAAAAATCCGCTAAAAAACTCGCTATAAAAGTAAATCAAACCCCCCTTCATCACCCCCTTAGTTAGGGAAAAATAAAAAAAAATGTATTTATTTCCATTTTCCCATTAGGGCTAGGGTTAGGGCTAGGGTTAGGGTTAGGGCTAGGGCTAGGGTTAGGGCTAGGGTTAGGGCTAGGGCTAGAGTTAGGGTTAGGGCTAGGGTTAGGGCTAGGGTTAGGGCTAGGGTTAGGGCTAGGGTTAGGGCTAGGGTTAGGGTTAGGGTTGGGGCTACAGTTAGGGTTGGGGCTAAAGTTAGGGTTAGGGTTTAGATTACATTTACAGTTGGGAATAGGGTTGGGATTAGGGTTAGGGGTGTGTCAGGGTTAGAGGTGTGGTTAGGGTTACCGTTGGAATTAGGGTTAGGGGTGTGTTTAGATTAGGGTTTCAGTTATAATTGGGGGGTTTCCACTGTTTCGGCACATCAGGGGCTCTCCAAACACGACATGGCGTCCGATCTCAATTCCAGCCAATTCTGCGTTGAAAAAGTAAAACAGTGCTCCTTCCCTTCCGAGCTCTCCTGTGTGCCCAAACAGGGGTTTACCCTCACATATGGGGTATCAGCGTACTCAGGACAAATTGGACAACAACTTTTGTGGACCAATTTCTCCTGTTACCCTTGGGAAAATACAAAACTGGGGGCTAAAAAATAATTTTTGTGGGAAAACAAAAAGATTTTTTATTTTCACGGCTCTGCGTTATAAACTGTAGTGAAACACTTGGGGGTTCAAAGTTCTCACAACACATCTAGATAAATTCATTGAGGGGTCTAGTTTCCAATATGGGGTCACTTGTGGGGGGTTTCTACTGTTTAGGTACATTAGGGGCTCTGCAAACGCAATGTGACGCCTGCAGACCAATCCATCTAAGTCTGCATTCCAAATGATGCTCCTTCCCTTCCGAGCCCTCCCATGCGCCCAAACGGTGGTTCCCCCCCACATATCGGGTATCAGCGTACTCAGGACAAATTGGACAACAACATTTAGGGTCCAATTTCTCCTGCTAACCTTGGAAAAATACAAAACTGGGGGCTAAAATATAATTTTTGTGGAAAAAAAAATATTTTTTATTTGCATGGCTCTGCGTTATAAACTGTAGTGAAATAATTGGGGGTTCAAAGCTCTCACAACACATCAAGATGAGTTCCTTAGGGGGTCTACTTTCCAAAATGGTGTCACTTGTGGGGGGTTTCTACTGTTTAGGTACATTAGGGGCTCTGCAAACGCAATGTGACGCCTGCAGACCATTCCATCTAAGTCTGCATTCCAAATGGCGCTCCTTCCCTTCCGAGCCCTCCCATGCGCCCAAACGGTGGTTCCCCCCCACATATGGGGTATCAGCGTACTCAGGACAAATTGGACAACAACTTTTGGGGTCCAATTTCTCCTGTTACCCTAGGGAAAATACAAAACTGGGGGCTAAAAAATAATTTTTGTGGGAAAAAAATTTTGTTTTATTTTTATGGCTCTGCATTATAAACTTCTGTGAAGCCCTTGGTGGGTCAAAGTGCTCACCACACATCCAGATAAGTTCCTTAGGGGGTCTACTTTCCAAAATGGTGTCACTTGTGGGGGGTTTCAATGTTTAGGCACATCAGTGGCTCTCCAAACGCAACATGGCGTCCCATCTCAATTCCTGTCAATTTTGCATTGAAAAGTCAAACGGCGCTCCTTCCCTTCCGATCTCTCCCATGCGCCCAAACAGTGGTTTACTGCCACATATGGGGTATCAGCGTACTCAGGACAAATTGGACAACAACTTTTGAGGTCCAATTTCTTCTCTTACCCTTGGAAAAATAAAAAATTGGGGGCAAAAATTAATTTTTGTGAAAAAATATGATTTTTTATTTTTACGGTTCTGCATTATAAACTTCTGTGAAGCACTTGGTGGGTCAAAGTGCTCACCACACCTCTAGATAAGTTCCTTAGGGGGTCTACTTTCCAAAATGGTGTCACTTGTGGGGGGTTTCAATGTTTAGGCACATCAGTGGCTCTCCAAACGCAACATGGCGTCCCATCTCAATTTCTGTCAATTTTGCATTGAAAAGTCAAACGGCGCTCCTTCCCTTCCGAGCTCTCCCATGCGCCCAAACAGTGGTTTACTGCCACATATGGGGTATCAGCGTACTCAGGACAAATTGGACAACAACTTTTGAGGTCCAATTTCTTCTCTTACCCTTGGAAAAATAAAAAATTGGGGGCAAAAATATAATTTTTGTGAAAAAATATGATTTTTTATTTTTACGGTTCTGCATTATAAACTTCTGTGAAGCACTTGGTGGGTCAAAGTGCCCACCACACATCTAGATAAGTTCCTTAGGGGGTCTACTTTCCAAAATGGTGTCACTTGTGGGGGGTTTCAATGTTTAGGCACATCAGTGGCTCTCCAAACGCAACATGGCGTCCCATCTCAATTCCTGTCAATTTTGCATTGAAAAGTCAAACGGCGCTCCTTCCCTTCCGAGCTCTCCCATGCGCCCAAACAGTGGTTTACTGCCACATATGGGGTATCAGCGTACTCAGGACAAATTGGACAACAACTTTTGGGGTCCATTTTCTCCTGTTACCCTTGGTAAAATAAAACAAATTGGAGCTGAAGTAAATTTTTTGTGTAAAAAAGTTAAATGTTCATTTTTATTTAAACATTCCAAAAATTCCTGTGAAGCACCAGAAGGGTTAATAAACTTCTTGAATGTGGTTTTGAGCACCTTGAGGGGTGCAGTTTTTAGAATGGTGTCACACTTGGGCATTTTCTATCATATAGACCCCTCAAAATGACTTCAAATGAGACGTGGTCCCTAAAAAAAAATGGTGTTGTAAAAATGAGAAATTGCTGGTCAACTTTTAACCCTTATAACTCCCTAACAAAAAAAAAAATTGGTTCCAAAATTATGCTGATGTAAAGGAGACATGTGGGAAATGTTACTTATTAAGTATTTTGTGTGACATATCTCTGTGATTTAATTGCATAAAAATTCAAAGTTTGAAAATTGCGAAATTTTCAAAATTTTCGCCAAATTTCCGTTTTTTTCACAAATAAACGCAGGTACTATCAAAGAAATTTTACCACTATCATGAAGTACAATATGTCACGAGAAAACAATGTCAGAATCACCAGGATCCGTTGAAGCGTTTCGGAGTTAAAACCTCATAAAGGGACAGTGGTCAGAATTGTAAAAATTGGCCTGGTCATTAACGTGCAAACCACCCTTGGGGGTAAAGGGGTTAAGCCAGATTAACCCCTTAGCGACCACCGATACGCCTTTTAACGGCAGCCGCTAAGGGTACTTAAACCACAGCGCCGTTAATTAACGGCGCTGTGGAAAAAGTGAATAGCGCCCCCCAGAGTCGGATTTTCTCCGGGGTCTCGGCTGCCGGGGGTAGCCGAGACCCCAGAGAACATGATTCGGGGGGTTTTGTACCGACCCCGTATTTGCGATCGCCGGTAATTAACCGTTTACCGGCGATCGCAAAAAAAAAAACGCGATTTCTTTTCAGTGCGCCCGCCGGCCGGCCCCGGGAGAATCTTTGGGGTCTCGGCTACCGGGTCTCTCTTACCATTGTGAAAATAAAAACTTTGGGGCTAAAAAATCTTTTTTGTGGAAAAAAAAAATATTTTTTATTTTCACGACTCTGCATTCTAAACTTCTGTGAAGCACTTGGGCATTCAAAGTTCTCACCACACATCTAGATAAGTTCCATGGGGGGTCTAGTTTCCAAAATGGGGTCACTTGTGGAGCGTTTCTACTGTTTAGGCACATCAGGGGCTCTGCAAACGTGACATGGCGTCCGATCTCAATTCCAGACAATTCTACATTGAAAAAGTAAAATGGCACTCCTTCTCTTCTAAGCTCTGCGGTGCGCCCAAACAGTGGTTTACCCCCACATATTAGGTATCAACGTACTCAGGAGAAATCGCACAACAACTTTTGTGGTCTAATTTCTCCTGTTACCCTTGTGAAAATAAAAATTTTGGGGCAAAAAGATCATTTTTGTAGAAAAAATGCGAGTTTTTTTTTTCACGACTCTACGTTATAAACGTCTGTGAAGCACATGGGGGTTCAAAGTGCTCACTACACACCTAGATAAGTTCCTTAAGGGGTCTAGTTTCTAAAATGGGGTCACTTGTGGGGGGTTTCCACTGTTTAGGCACATCAGGGGCTCTCCAAACGCGACATGGCGTCCAATCTCAATTCCAGACAATTCTACATTGAAAAACTAAAACGGCGCTCCTTCACTTCTAAGTTCTGCGCTGCGCCCAAAAAGTGGTTTACCCCCACATATGGGGTATTGGCGTATTCAGGAGAAATTGCACAACAACTTTTGTGGTCTAATTTCTTTTGTTACCCTTGTGAAAATAAGAATTTGTGGGTGAAAAGATCATTTTTGTGTGAACAAAAGCGATTTTTTATTTTCACGGCTCTACGTTATAAACTTCCGTGAAGCACTTGGGGGTTAAAAGTGCTCACCACACATCTAGATAAGTTCCTTAAGGGGTCTAGTTTCCAAAATGGTGTCACTTGTGGGGAGTTTCCACTGTTTCGGCACATCAGGGGCTTTCTAAACGTGACATGGCGTCCAATCTCAATTCCAGCCAATTCTGCATTGAAAAAGTCAAACGGCGCTCCTTCACTTCTAAGTTCTGTGGTGCGCCCAAAAAGTGGTTTACCCCCACATATGGGGTATTGGCGTATTCAGGAGAAATTGCACAACAACTTTTGTGGTCTAATTTCTCCTGTTACCCTTGTGAAAATAAGAATTTGTGGGGGAAAAGATCATTTTTGTGTAAACAAAAGCGATTTTTTTTTATTTTCACGGCTCTACGTTATAAACTTCTGTGAAGCACTTGGGGGTTCAAAGTGCTCACCACACATCTAGATAAGTTCCTTAAGGGGTCTAGTTTCCAAAATGGTGTCACTTGTGGGGGGTTTCCACTGTTTAGGCACATCAGGGGCTCTCTAAACATGACATGGCGTCCGATCTCAATTCCAGCCAATTCTACATTGAAAAAGTAAAACGGCGCTCCTTCACTTCTAAGTTCTGCGCTGCGCCCAAAAAGTGGTTTACCCCCACATATGGGGTATTGGCGTATTCAGGAGAAATTGCGTAACAAAATATATGGTTACATTTCTGTTTTTACACATGTGAAAATAAAAAAAATGGTTCTGAATTAAGATGTTTGCAAAAAAAAGTTAAATGTTCATTTTTTCCTTCCACATTGTTTCAGTTCCTGTGAAGCACGTAAAGGGTTAATAAACTTCTTGAATGTGGTTTTGAGAACCTTGAGGGGTGTAGTTTTTAGAATGGTGTCACACTTCATTATTTTCTATCATATAGACCCCTCAAAATGACTTCAAATGTGATGTGGTCCCTAAAAAAAGATGGTGTTGTAAAAATTAGAAATTGCTGGTCAACTTTTAACCCTTATAACTCCCTAACAAAAAAAAATTTAGTTTCCAAAATTGTGCTGATGTAAAGTAGACATGTGGGAAATGTTATTTATTAACTATTTTTCATGACATATCTCTCTGTTTTAGGGGCATAAAAATACAAAGTTTGAAAATTGCAAAATTTTAAAAATTTTCGCCATATTTCCGTTTTTTTCATAAATAATCGCAAGTAATATCGAAGAAATGTTACCACTAACATGAAGTACAATATGTCACAAAAAAACAATCTCAGAATCAGCGGGATCCGTTAAAGCATTCCAGAGTTATAACCTCATAAAGTGACAGTGGTCAGAATTGTAAAAATTGGCTCGGTCATTAAGTACCAAATTGGCTCTGTCACTAAGGGATTAATAATGGAGAGGCGTCAATTATGACACCTATCCATTATTAATCCAATTGTATGAAATGGTTAAAAAACACAAACATTATTACAAAGTATTTTAATGAAATAAAGACACAGGTTGTTGTAATATTTTATTATACTGGTAATCCACCTGAAGATCCTTGTTCTGTAAAGAAGGTAAAATAAAAAAAACAACAATATCCCATACCTTCCGATGATCAGTCTCGTCCCACGATTAATTCAAAATCTTCTTTTTTTCTTTTACTTTTTTTTATTTCACCGCAAAGTCCAATATTGTAAAATATAAAATGCCGTAAAGAAAAAAAAAAGTCAAGATTGGTGTCTTCTAGTCTCCACACTTACCCAAAAATACAGTAAAAAGCTGTCACAATGCAGTAGGTGCTCCAAAATGGTATAAATAAAAAGAACAGCTCGCCACGGCAAAAATAAAAAACTGCCCTTCACACACCTCCGATGATGGAAAAGTAAAAAAATAGCGGCACAAGCCGAATTTTTTACAAAGTTCTGAATATTTATAAACCACACATATATATATATATATATATATATATATATATATATATATATATATATACATATATATATATATATACCGTATATATATACATATATATATATATATATATATAATTTAAAAAATCTCTATATATTTATGTCTATATAAGTTGGATATTACCATAATAATTGTACTGACCAGGTCATTTATACCACATAAATAACACCCAAAAAACAATGGAGGAGTTGTGTTTTTCTCATCTCACTTTTATTTTTGCTTCATGTTTTTCAGTACATCATGTAGTAATTTGCGGCTATTTGTACACGTTGCGGATTTTGCTGCGGATCCGCAGCAGTTTCCCATGAGTTTACAGTACAGTGTAAACCTATGGAAAACAGAAAATGCTGTCCCCATGCTGCGGAAAAAAACTCGCGGAAACGCAGCGGTTTACATTCCGCAGCATGTCAATTCTTTGTGCGGATTCCGCAGCGGTTTACACCTGCTCCACAATAGGAATCCGCAGGTGTAAAACGCATGTGAAATCCGCACAAAATCCACATAAAAATCGCGGTAAATCCGCCGGTAAAACGCAGTGCCTTTTACCTGCAGATTTATAAAATCCGCTGCGGAAAAATCCGCAGAGGTCCATTCTACGTGTGCACATAGCCTAAGGGTATGTGCACACGTTGCTGATTTTGCTGCGGATTCGCAGCTGTTTTCCCTGAGTTTACAGTACCATGTAAACCTATGGAAAACAAAATCCGCAGTGCTCATGCTGCGGAAAAAACTGCACGGAAAGGTAGCGTTGTTTATTCCGCAGCATGTCAATTCTTTGTACAGATTCCACAGCGGTTTACACCTGCTCCATAATAGGAATCCGCAGGTGTAAAACCGCAGGTGGAATCCGCACAAAAACTGAGGTAAATCCGTGGTAATTGCGGATTTACCAAAATCAGTGTGGAAAAATCTGCAGAGTAATCCGCAGCGTGTGCACATAGCCTAAGAAGAAAAGTAAAACTCGTCCTGCACAAAAAACAAGCCCTCATATGACTACTGCAGCAGATAAGGGGAGGAAAAAATAAAGGCACAAAAAGTAAAAAACGTTAAAGGGGTTGTCCAAGTCTTGGGGTTCAGGTCTGCAGACTTGTGAATCCTCACAGCACGCACAGTGCACGCTGTCAGGACTCTGTGGTGCTGGGAGCTGGCGGGTGCGTTACCACAAGTAAGAGATTTCCGTACATGTCGTCACGTGCCGACTAGACGTGCACAGCCTTGCTCGACACTAGTGAATTGTGTGAGGCTGGACATGTCTAGTTGGAATGTGGCGTCCGCTCCCAGCGCCGGCGAATCTTGACAGCGTGCTGTGAGGACTCACAAGTCTGCAGTCTTATACAGTGACTGCAGACCTGAACCTGAAGACCTGGACAGGTGACTACAAACTAGAGCCCAACGTCTAGACAACCCCTTTAAAAGTGGGTGGTCTGCTTGCCTAAGTATCTAGTGAAACAGCCAATAACAAGGTAATTGATAAGTTACACATTTATATGATATCACATTTTTAATTCAAGCTACAAACTACATCTTCCTATTTTAAAACCAACTTTATTAACACCTAATTCGGCACAGACTAAACAAAGTTGGCAATCTAGAACCACGTGTTCCAATTTGCACCAATCACTATCCCCTATATTTTCCGGTTGCTAGGGCGGTGATCAAACATAAAGAGGGTAACCAGGCCGATTTGCTCTCTGGGAATAGTAGTTTTTCTCTTAGCAGAGCATCATTTTACAACGGCTGCGCTGTAAACTTTAGGACTACAATACCCAGAAGTCTTCGCGCTGCATTAGAAACTGCTGCTGATACTGTGTCGGACGGTTCCGAGCTCCTAAATAACCGGGGGATTTGGCAGAAGGTAGGTGACGGTCGCTGTAGACGTGGCTGCAGGCTCCTCATGCGCGGTCATCAGGTGCAGGGCTCACCAGGCCTACTTCTGGGAAAGCTGGATGAAAAACAGTATCACCATTACTGCACTTGTCACTCAGCTTTCCTATTACTCCTAAATCTGCATAAGAAGCACTGGATGGCTGCAGCTCTATGTGTTGATTTGCAGAGCAGAAAAACCTCATAAATGGAATTCTTGAACTTGATGAGGCTGGTGTATTTATTTTGAAAAAAAAAAGAAAATCCATCTGATAATGACGGTGTAATCCTCTTTGGAAAGTTCTGCCCCCTCCTCCGGCTCCAGATATTCAAATCCGAGCATTCATTATACCATGAAGATTATACAAGACATTCTAACATTGTTTTTTTTTTTTTCAGAGTAAATCCACCAGTCTCATCAGGTCTACGATCTTTTTAGCAGATTATGCAGTTTTTCTGTCCCAGTTGTCATTCAAAAAGAGTGATTCTTGGCAGAGCAATAATAAATATCCAGCATTCGCAGATATGGGATTTGGATTGTTGTCGGATTTGACGCAGAATCTGCCCTGAAATCCGTGTCATACCCGACAAGTGTGAACTTAGCCGTAGGAGGTGTTCACTCTGTGTTTTTACAACGTTTTATGAGTGGATCCACTTAAAAAAAAAAAAAAGCGCTAACAAAACATGTCTTCTATAGCATCTTCTGCTTGAAAAACGGACCTGCGGACAAAAGCCCCAGTGTGAATGTGCCCGATCTGCAGAAGAGGGGACGTTCTGTCCCCCTTAGAATGGAGCATCCATGCGCCTGTGCCCCCGCCGCCCCATTTATTGCATATGGAACTGTCGTGTGTCATGTTAGAGAATGAGCGAAGCATCCATCTTATGATAAAACTCCTCGTTCTGCCGAACAGCGGAGGTCCCAGCCGTGAGACCCCCCCAACTAGTGATGAGCGAGCCTGCTTGGATAAGGTGTTATCTGAGCATGCTCTGGTGGTACGTGCTCGAATAATATGCGCAAGTCCCCGCAGCCGCCTGATTGTTAGGCAATCCCGCGAGACGTGCAGCCACGGGGACTCGAACATATTATTCGAGCACATAGCACCCAAGCATGCTCAGATAACACCTCAACCCTAGCACGTTCACTCATCACTACCCCCAAATCAATCATGGACAGTTCTTACTTGTTTTTTTGCTGGACATTCCCTTTAACCGTCAGGTTTTAGGACTGAAGAAAAATGTCTGCACGTTGCGCGTTTATTCTTTTCTAAAAAAAAAAAAATTGACACTTAATGGACCCCATCGGACATTTTTCCGCTGTGTATAGTAAATATATACGTATATATTTATTTTAAATCTAAAAGAACAGAATGTTCATGTGACATGAACGTCAAAAGCACCCGCAGGCAACGAAAAGCCTCATCCTGTGCGTGTGAATGGGGTTCTGCAATAATAAAGGGGTACTCTCAAGTTTGAGAGTTATACACTATCCATGGGACAGGGAATAACATCACGATCAGAAGGGGGTCCGACCGCTGGGACCTCCACAGGTCCAGGGAAGCGGGGCATTGAAAGGACCGGTGGTCGATCATTGTGACATTTTCCAAATGTGTTTGATCTTCAGTTTCTGGTCATTATCTTTAACCCTTTAATGACATATGACATACAGGTACGTCATATGCTGCTCCCTCACTCTGAGCCGCCATTTTTCCCTGCAGATGATGGCTGAATTATTCAGCCATCATCTGCCTCTAATAAATTACCGTAACCCAATCGGTAAACGGTGGAGTAAGAAAGAGGATTGAAACAAAAAATAGCAACACAAGTGATTTTTTTTAAAAATTTTATTTATTTTTATTTATTTTTTATAAATTTCTGACTTTTTTTTTCACCATTTAATAAAAAAAAACAAAAAACTATTCACGCTTGGTATCTGTATAATCGCACTGACCGGGAGAATCATATCGCCGGGTCAGATTTACCGTACATACTGATAGGGAATTTAGATTGTGAGCCCCATCGGGGACAGTAATGATAATGTGTGCAAAATGTAAAGCGCTGCGGAATATGTTAGCGCTATATAAAAATAAAGATTATTATTATTATTATTACCGTAGAGTGAACATGGTAAATAAAATAAACCATTGTAGAATTGAGCTTTTTTTTTTAATCTCTATTTCGCCACACTTGGAATGTTTGTTTCCCCCTTTCGGGTACATCTCACGATAAAACGAATGGTTTCATTCAATAGTACAAATCGTCCCGCCAAAAACAAAAAAAATAACACAAAACAATAAGCCCTGATACGGCGAGTGATAAAAAAGGAGAAGGGGAGGGGAAAAAAAACAGCAAAGTGCAAAAAGAGACCACCGAAATATCAGCGCCTTCTGTAGAGAATTCGTTACAGGATGGGAAGACGATTCCCTGGCAGTGTAGAGCGGCGACAGACGGCGTGTGGGCAGCACGGGGGCGCACTGCACGGAGGAGAGGGCTCAGATGTCACCGTGGTTGTCTGATACAATAGAAATACACAAAACCAAACAGAGACGCCACAATGCCGGATAAAAGGGGTCAGGGGCGCAGCGGGCGGTCAGCCCATGTGCAACTATCAGTTCTACTAGTGATGAGCGAACGTGGTCGGATAAGGTGTTATCTCAGCATGCTCGGGTGCTAACTGAGTGTCTGTTCAACAGCTGCAACACATGTATATCTAGCAGCTGTTCGTTAGGCAATCCCTGTCGAGTAGCCACTAGACATGCAGCCTCGGGGACTCGGACATAGTTTTCGAGCACAGCGAAGACCCTTGGTTAGCTCCCGAGCATGCTCAGATAACAACTGATCCGACCATCACTAGTGCACATCTACCGGATCAGACTTGGTAACGCAACGCACGGCGCGGCTGCTACTCCTGCCCCTGGCGGCTTTCCACACATAGTCTCATCACTGAAGAAGAGATCCGGGTCTCCAGTTCCTCCGACTGGAGGAAGCAATCCTAATGCCGACTGGGTACCACACGGAGCGTGCAGGAGACAGCGCTAGAGATAAGCGCTGTCCCCTGCATCTGGTGCTGAAGCCGCCATTCATATCTTCTCTCCAGCGCTGGAAAGAAGATATGAAAAATCCTTTTTTTTTTTTTTTTTTTTCGTGTTTTAACTAAAGATCCTTGTCCCCACCCCCCTCCCACCCCCTGCGCGCCCGCTGGTAATAAAATACTCACCCGGCTCCTTCGCAGCGTCCTGTCCTCGCCGCACCTTCTCCTGTATGAGCGGTCACGTGGTGCCGCCCATTACAGTCATGAATATGCGGCTCCACCCCTATGGGGTGCAAAACACGTAAGGCTAAGTTCACGCCGGGCGTTTTTGCAGCGTTTTTTAAATGCAAATTTTCAGCTGCTTTTTTTTTTCAGTACCAGCAAAGTCTATGAGACTTCTGAAATTTCATGCACACATTGTTTTTTTTTTCTTTTTTTGTCGTCAGTATTTGTGCTTTGCTTGGTTTTTGCACGATGGAGGATGTCGCTTCTTTCAGGGGTTTGCCCCCATTAAAACATAAGTCAATTGGAAATCTCTAAACATCCCCCGGCGCCTTTCTGCGCATATTGGCAGCTTTTATGCTTCAAAACCTTCTTGCAGTTTCTTCATTATATTGCATGGAGTTTCAAAAAAAAAAAAAAAAAAAACTTCAGTAAAATGGCAGTAAGTGGATGGCTCAAAAAATGCTTAAAAGAAAATTGTCAGTGGTTGAAAAAAGTTAAAAGGAAGCGTTTAGGAAACTGCAAAAAAATGGTAAAAAGAGACGTTCTGGGTTACAAGACGCCAGAGAAAAGCAGCAAAATAACCCTACCGACCCTAAGAAGACAAAGTTTGGCAGTGACGGGGACCTTCAGCAGGACCCTCTCTACCATTAGCTCCCCACGATTGTGTCGCGAAGGAAGCAGTGCACATGCGCACCAGCAATCTGACAATTAAAGGCTCCGTTCCCACGATGAGTTTTTGATTATTTTTTTGACGCTGTGTATTTTTAAAAAAATGCAAGTAACCGATCTTAATGAGGGCAGAAAATCTGCAAGATCAAAAAACTCACCACAAGTTGTCAGAAATGGACAGCAAGAGAGATCAGAGCTCTGGTTGCTGCTGTTGGCACCTGTATTAGGCCGGTTTCACACATCAGTGGCTCCGGTACTTGTAGTGACAGTTTTCGCTCGTACCGGAGACACTGACACACGTAGACCCATTCAAATGAATGGATCTATGCACGTCAGCGGGTTTTCACGGACCGTGTGTCCGTGTGCAAAGCATGCAGACATGTCCGTTTTTACCCAGACATATGGCCCGCCAAAGGTCCTGCACATGCGCCCACTGAGAACAGTGTACACTGTAAGGGCAGTCTCACACGTCCAGATATTTCCGGTACCGGAAAAATCGGTACCGGAATTAACCGTGTCCGTGTGCCGGTGCGTTTTTGTGGCACACGTGCGGCACACGTGTGCCGCCCGTGTGCCCACTGGGTACCACACGCACCATGCCGGAGACAATGAGTAATGAATATGCGGCTCCACCCCTATGGGAGGTGGAGCAGCATAGTCATGATTGTAATCGGCGGCCCCACGTGACCGCTCATACAGTACAAGGTGCGGCCAGGACAGGACGCTGCGAGGGATCCGGAAGCTAGGTGAATATTTTAATCACAGCGGGGGGAGGGGGCGCACAGGGGGTGGGAGGGGGGTGGGGACCTGGATATTGATTTTACACACTAATATTCATATCTTCTCTACAGCAAACGTTGCTGCAGGGAAGATATGAATGGGGCTTCAGCACCTGTGGGGGGGACAGCGCTTACAGTAGCGCTGTCTCCTGCACGGCACACGGACTGCACACAGACAACGTCCGTGTGCGGTACGTGTTTTACACGGACCCATTGACTCTAATGGGTCCGTGTAATCCGTGCGCTCCCACGAACACTGACATGTCTCCGTGTTTGGCACACGGAGACACGGTCCGCAAAAAATCAATGACATCTGAAAAGATGCATTGATTTTAATGTGTCTACGTGTGTCAGTGGCTCCGGTATGTGAGGAAACTGTCACCTCACGTACTGGAGCCACTGACGTGTGAAACCGGCCTAAGGTGACATTAATCCGGCTTAGTAATGGAGAGGTATCAATAAGACACCTCTCCATTACTAATCTTATACTTGTTAAAGGGTTCATCAAACACACCACACAGTTGGAAAAAAGTATTTTAATGAATTAAAACAATATACACATTTTTTCCATCTTTACTAGTCTGCCATTCCAAGCGAAGCTCTCGGTCTCCTGGAAAAAAACTCAAAATAATAAACCAACAATATACCCATACCTGTCCAGCGTACAGTCAGTCCCACGCCGTAATTCATATCTAGGGGAATTTACAGTTTACAACCGGGAGCGCTGCTGATGCGACCGCTCCTGGTTGTAAACCACTGGGGAATGAATAAAGCGCTGGGAGCGGAGCTTCAGTGAGTAGTGGTGACATCACCGAAGCTGCGCTCCCTGGCGGCCTGAACTAAAATGAACTCTTCAGCGTGGGAAAATGCCAGCCCATGTTTTTCGGTTCGAATTCCCTAATGAAAAATTGTCCTTGGATATTCTCAGCAGGGATATTAGTGAGACAAAAGAAAACTGTGACATGTTCCACCAGATGGAGAATTTCTTGTTTCTGGATGATGGGCTTGTTCACATGTTGTGGTTTTTATGTTTATTTTTCCTCCATTTTTTTTTTGGGACAGGAAAAAAATGCAACGTTTTACAGTATGAGGTATGTGCACAGGCTCATCAGTCGGACACAAAAGGTGGATGGTAATAATTGCTTGTATTGTACGGCCCAGCCATCAATATAATAAATAGGGTGTTCACATAACGCTGTATGATCGGGCCACCAACCAGTATGAGTACGGACACAGAGGGCTATTAAGTGTATGTAGGGCGTGTGAACAGATGATTCTAAAGAAAATTTTGTATGTGTAAACTGATGATAATTGGATAAGTGAGGTCTAAATAAATTAGTTTTTAGACCACGCTGTTATGATACGGTGGTCTAGGAACAACATGGAACGAGCTCTGAAGGAAGTGGTAACTGTACTGACCGCAGTCCCTAAGCTCAACACAACACTAGAAGTAGCCGTGGAATGCTCCTAACTCTCCCTAGGCATCTCGTCACAGCCTAAGAGCTAACTACCCCTAAAGATAGAAGCAGGAAAGCTATCTTGCCTCAGAGAAAATCCCCCAAAGGATAGATTAGCCCCCCACAAATAATGACTGTGAGTGGAGAGGGAAAAGACATACACAGAATGAAACCAGGATGAGCACAGGAGGCCAGTCTAACTAAATAGATAGGACAGGATGGAATACTGTGCGGTCAGTATAAAACAATACAAAAATCCACGCAGAGTTTACAAAAAATCTCCACACCTGACTAAAGGTGTGGAGGGCAAATCTGCCTCCCAGAGCTTCCAGCAAGACAGAATTAATTCACACTGATAAGCTGGACAAACATAGAAAGCACAGAATGGATAAGTCCGCAATCTATGGACAGAAAAGGGCAAGCAAAAACTTAGCTTAGCTGAACTGGTCAGGATAACAGGGAACTCCAAAGAGATGTGAATCCAACCAGGAACCATTTACAAGTGGCACTGGCTGAAGATAGAACCAGACTTCAATAAACGAGCAGAAGAGACGATAAGTGGAGGCAGCTGATGACAGCTAACTCCAAGGAGCAGCCATACCACTAGAAACCACAAGAGGGAGCCCAAGAGCAGAACTCACAAAAGTGCCACTTACAACCACCGGAGGGAGCCCAAGAGCGGAATTCACAACACCACGCTTAATACTGTTGGTATTAGGGATTAAATGAAGGGTCCTGGGTAAAGCATTCCAGAGAATTGGAGCAGCACGTGAATACTTTTGGAAACGAGGACTGGCGGTTCTAATAATTGAGAGTTTTAGTTGTAAGTCGTTGTCAGAACTGAGGCACAGGTAGGGTGGTAGACTGAGACAATAGAAGAGATGTAGGGTGGTGCTGAGCCGTGGAGCAATTTGTGGGTGAGAGTGATAAGTTTATATTAAACTCTGTAGCGGATGAGCAACCAGTGCAACGACTGGCACAGGGTAGAGGCGTCGATGTACCAGTTGGAAAGGATTATGATCCTGGCCTCTGCATTCAGAATTAGAGATTAGCAAACCCGAACAGTAAAGTGTTAATGCACAGACTCCGAATACGGACTTCTCCAGAAAGTCCATGTTACTGCTGAGGTTTGGCACCCCGAACATTGGCTGTTTCCCACACCGGCAGTTCTGATTGGCGGTAAGATCATTACCGCTGGTGAGAGAGCTGCGGTTCAACTTCCCACAATTTCAGAAGAAAGTGTGAGCGAGCAGTTGTGACCGGCGGTAAAAAGGTTACTGACCGTCACAGGCGTCGGCTGATGAGAGAGTACTACTCTCATCAGCCTACCCCTGCTGTTGCTGATAACAGCGAGACCTGGCATAGCTGATGGGAGTTTTCATCAGCCGACGCTATAGATAAATAAATAAAATGATGTGGGGTCTCTTCTATCTTTGTTAACCAGCGCAGGCAAAACTGACAGCTGTGGGCTGCAACCCTCAGCTGTCAGCTTTATCATGGCTGGTTATTAAGAATAGAGGGGTCCCAGGCCATCTTTTTTTATTATTTAAGTACATAATGTAAAAAAAACAGAGGTCAACATGTGGGTAGGGCTGTGGCCGGGGCTTTATGTGGTGCTCTGCTTACATGTTCATCAGTATGGGATTATAACAGGTCACTGATCCCGTAGTGACCTGCCCCCTATTTTACATACTGTGTATCTTATTGTTTTGAAATATTTTATTTAGTGATATAAATTTCTTTTAGAAAAAAAAAATTCTTTCTCAAAATGTCCCTGGCCGCACCTGCACAGTAGCATAATTTGGAACATGATGTTACTGCGCAGGCGCCACCACGGGCGCCATTTTGCTAAAAGAAACCTACGGCGCCTGCGTAGTAGCATGTGTCTGTAAATAATAGTGATATAATAAATGCAATTATGTTATTACAATACAAAGTGCAAAGACGTTATAGTAAAGTGTAACGTATCACGCGGAAAAAGTTAGACGGGTAATCGCACATTTCAGCGTCCTGACATCATAGCGGTTTTCATGTCGGACTTGTTTGGTTACAGATGACTCATTATGGAAGATGCATCACCCTGATAATCCAGCTCCATAACAAGTATAATCCGGAGGATCGGAGTCTGGAGCACTTCCTAGAAGAATCTATGGAGGACTTTCAGGTATAGGCCTCATACGCACACATGCTATTGGGGAGACCTCTCAGTTTGTAGATCTCCGGGGCGCTGCCGAAGCATTCCTAGGAAAGCAGAGATTCCGGAAAGCTTCCTGCGGATGCTCCGCGGGGGGAGGGATTAAGAAATGACGTCACTTTGGCTCATAGGTTGTCACAGAATTAAAAATCATCTGTTCTAAGGGACAGAAATTGGGAACTGGAGCACCCCCTCCCCGACTCTGCTTAATTAGGTAATTAATGGACTTCCTCATCAGCCCATTGAAATAAATCCAACCTATCAATCATCTGATACTCCGCTCTGTGTAATCTGAGAGGAGCGCCCCCTTAGGGCCACAACTCTATGCAATTTGAATACATTTATATTGAATGTGTCATCAGAAAATGACCTATTGTTTAACATGTTTGATACTGTTTTGTCACTATTGTTACTACTGTATTAACAGAAAGAGACAGAAATCTTGTAATTTTCACATTGGCCACTAGGTTTATACTAGTCCTCTTATTCCTGTTTGGTACAGATGACTTTCTAGAAGTCTCAGTATCATCACATACATGATTTCAATGACAGATATCAGCTCTGTACATAGCAGGAAAAACAGGATCCACTGATCTTCAGAGCACAGCTCTCTACCATGGCTGAAGACTTTTCTGTAGTTTCATTATTATCACAAACAGGAAAGATAACATCTCTATATACAGTAGATAACACAGGATCCACCATTCACAATAGGTGGTCACAGCTCACCTCCTCCTCCTCCTGTACAGTGACTGATAACATCTCTATATACAGTAGATAACACAGGATCCACCATTCACAATAGGTGGTCACAGCTCACCTCCTCCTCCTGTACAATGACTGATAACACCTCTATATACAGTAGATAACACAGGATCCACCATTCACAATAGGGGATGTCACAGCTCACCTCCTCCTCCTGTACAATGACTGATAACAGTTCTATATACAGTAGATAACACAGGATCCACCATTCACAATAGGGGATGTCACAGCTCACCTCCTCCTCCTGTACAATGACTGTTAACACCTCTATAACCAGTAGATAACACAGGATCCACCATACACAATAGGTGATGTCACAGCTCACCTCCTCCTCCTCCTCCTGTACAATGACTGATAACACCTCTATATACAGTAGATAACACAGGATCCACCATTCAGAATAGGTGATGTCACAGCTCAACTTCTCCTCCTGTATAATGACTGATAACACCTCTATATACAGTAGGTAACACAGGATCCACCATTCACAATAGGTGATGTCACAGCTCATCTTCTCCTCCTGTATAATGACTGATAACACCTCTATATACAGTAGGTAACACAGGATCCACCATTCACAATAGGTGATGTCACAGCTCACCTCCTCCTCCTGTACAATGACTGTTAACACCTCTATAACCAGTAGATAACACAGGATCCACCATACACAATAGGTGTTGTCACAGCTCACCTCCTCCTCCTCCTCCTGTACAATGACTGATAACACCTCTATATACAGTAGATAACACAGGATCCACCATTCACAATAGGGGATGTCACAGCTCACCTCCTCCTCCTCCTGTACAATGACTGATAGCACCTCTATATACAGTAGATAACACACGTAAAGACGGGGAGTATCGTACCACAAGAGCTTACACTTACTTATGATAGTAAAGCTTGGCACGCAAGAAAAATGTGATTCAATCCACAGACAAAAGCATAACGTTTTGGCCAAATCATTGACCTTCATCAGATTATTGTTATAGCACCATTTATTCCATGGTGCTTTATACTGTATGTGAGGAGGGGTGTACATAAAAACAAGTACAATAATCATGAAGAATAGAAGTCACCGACTGATACAGGAGGAGAGAGGACCCTGCCCGCGAGGGCTCACAGTCTACAAGGGATGGGTGATGATAAATTAGGTGAGGGTAGAGCTGTTTGTGCCGCAGTTTCGTAGTGTGAGGGTTACGGCAGGTCGTAGGCTTGTCAGGGAGGTAGGTCTTCAGGTTCCTTCAGATGTCAATTGGTGCATTTGGTCTGTAGTTTATAATAATGTAGGTCTGTAGTTTATAATAATAATAATATAATAATTTTATTTATATAGCGCCAACATATTCCACAGCACTTTACAATTAAAGCCAATATAACAAATGAGCCCTGGTAAATAAAATTTGGATATTTTTGGAAGCTGGATTTTCTCTTTTCCTGTTTGCTCCATAATAAAAGAGCCCTGGTATTTTGGGGCATATCATCATATTTCCTGGTTTTACAGGAAGGCTCAGGCTGCAGAACGCTGCCTGAGTATTCAGGTAGTTGGCACCCATATCTGGTCAAAGGAAAAAGCAATTAATTCTTAGATTGTGAGCGGTGCTATACAAACCATTGGACTTTCTATGGGTGCTATACACCGCTCTGATTGAGGATAAGACGGGCCTCCTGTGACCCTTTTTCGGGACCCTCGACTCCTGCCAGGAACGCAGCATGAGAGTAGATCCATCCAGCGCCCACCAGTCGTGCGTCTCTCCGTATACGCTGTGGTGTGTAGGGGGTCCGACCTCCGTGCTCAGCATGATCTGGTTTCCAGCAATCTAACAACTGTCAGAGCGGGAGAAATGTCCTAATTGCTCCTGCGAGACGTCTTAATCATTTTACAGAAGGTTTTTGTATGTCTGCCAGCGGTGGAGTGACATTCATAATGAGTCATTTAATTGCGCACTTGAAGCCTGCGCGCTCGTCTCACTTACCGCGAGCTCCACACAAGGAGATCTGATATTAGAATGTCAAACAGATGTAATTTGGAATCATAAATCTGTCGCCGGCAAATCCAGAAATGTAATTGAAATCCCGACGAACATCTGAATCATTCGCTGCCTCCAAACAAAAAACTCAGTATTTCTGCGTTGGATGTCAAAGCTTTAATCCACGTTTCAAGAAGTGAGTAATGTGCTGGACGTACGACGTGGCACCAGTGATTGCCGTGGAATCTCCATCCCGCTGTGGTCCGTGCAGATTTCTATCACCGCCAATCGCCAATATCACTAGTCGATCAATTACACCGGCCGATGCAAATTACTCCCCTGTATACACAGACTCGAGAGAGGGAACAGCTAACTATCCGCCAGTGTAAAAGGGTCTTAAAGGGATTGTCCAACAGTTCTTTCATGCACCCCTTCCTTTCCCGCTGGCCGCAATATTGTCTTGAATTTGATTAGATTTCCTCCGTAGTACACGCCTGTGCAATGCAATCTTGCCTTGCGCACACGCAGTATGCTTTGCCCAACTGCGGGCAAAGCCGAAAAGCATTAGTGCGCATGCGCCGGCGCACTATGTCCCGGAAGTATTTCGCTGTGTTTCGGGATATAGTGCGCCGGCGAAACCTAATCAAATTCAAGACAATATTGCGGCCAGCGGGAAAGGAAGGGGTGCATGAAAGAACAGAAAACGCCGCCCATCGGACCGTAAACAGAGCCCGCCAAATTCAGGTGACAGGTTCCCTTTAAGATAGAAGAGGTGATAACTTGCTGATCTGATTGCTGGACCCGGCCACACCGATTGGCAGCATTTTTATCCCCTGATGTGAAACTTTTATCCCTTTTAGCAAAGACTGCCGGAAAAAGCTGAAATGAATGGAGCAATGGTTGATCGTGTGCTCTGCCGCTCCATCCAGCGCTCGGCCGATCTTCGGGATTCCTATTAGAATGAATGGAGAGGCAGTACGCATGATCAAGCTCCGCTGCATTCAGGGCCCCAGTTCTTAGGATCGTGGGGGCCAACCCTTAACTATCGAAAAGTTATCCCCTATTGTGTGGATAAGAAATAACTTTCAAAACTTGAGAACATCCTTAATGCTTCAGACCAGCAAACTGCCCGAACTTCTGCTTTTATATAGGTCACACTTGCTGATGAACCATTAATCAGGAGCATTTGATTAGCAGCATCGGGCTTGTAATTACCCTCTAAATTCCTATGGAACCAGTAAGGGGGTACTTACTTTTTTTTGGTAAATATAGAATGCTATAATTTGTCGTGTTGTTCTCCCTCCGAGGATGCAGTTACTTTATTTTAAGACTTTTTTTTTTTTAATGGGGCGTTTAGTCAGTTCTAAAAGGTTTTAGTGAAGAAGAAAAAAACTGTTTATTTGCTTTGTCATTAATAATATGTCCTCGTGCGTCTTGTCATAAATGCTGCAGAACCGGCCGGCCAACTCCAGGGAATTATTTGCCGTGAAATCACAAAGACGTGTATGTGCAGAGGTTTCCCGGTTGACCTCACTGACTGTTTCCACAGATGATGCTAGTCAGCACTTGGTGACATTTTACAGCTCAATCATCCTGGCCTGTGAATAGAATGACAGAACGTGAAGTGAAGACTGACACAAGGTTTTTCACACTTTATGCACTAAACTTAATTGAACTGGCGTGTGTCTCTTAAGGAATATGGTGCTTCTTGTACTCCGTCAAGACTGGCGTAGCACGAGCGTGTGTGAGGGCAGTCACGAAGAATCGGCCCCATGATCAGACCACCACAAATTTATATATTGTGAAGTAGGCTATTAGTAGCTCAATAATAAAATAGTGAAGACCCCTTTATATTGTTACTTTAGGCACACCCTTTATGATTGCGGAATAAGAGATTCATACTATACAGTATATATATATACACATATCCTGTTGAGACTAGTGTACTTACTATGAAAATCCATGTCATAATGGCTGTATAATCCTAATATCACTATGAGCATTTTATGAGTCCAGCTAAAGCATAACAGAACTCATGAGTCCACGTGTGTTCAGTCTTCACCCACAGCGGCCTGTCAGATGCAGCTTGTACTGAGCAGTGTGATGTCTCAACAGTAGGTAGGAGGGACACCTAAATGTTATTCAGGTGGAGATTCAGCAGCAGGGAGGAGGGGCACTGAGGAGCTGTCAACCAGGCCTGATTCTTGGAGATTCAGCAGTAGCAGGGAGGAGGGACACTGAGGAGATGTCAACGAGGCCTGATTCTTGGAGATTTAGCAGTAGCAGCAGGGAGGAGGGACACTGAGGAGATGTCAACGAGGCCTGATTCTTGGAGATTCAGCAGTAGCAGGGAGGAGGGACACTGAGGAGATGTCAACCAGGCCTGATTCTTGGAGATTCAGCAGTAGCAGCAGGGAGTAGGGGCACTGAGGAGATGACAACAGGCCTGATTCTTGGAGATTCAGCAATAGGAGGAGGCGCACCTAGGAGCTGTCAATCAGGCCTGATTCTTGGAGATTCAGCAGTAGCAGCAGGGAGGAGGGACACTGAGAAGCTGTCAACCAGGCCTGATTCTTGGAGATTCAGCAGTAGCAGCAGGGAGTAGGGGCACTGAGGAGATGACAACAGGCCTGATTCTTGGAGATTCAGCAATAGGAGGAGGCGCACCTAGGAGCTGTCAATCAGGCCTGATTCTTGGAGATTCAGCAGTAGCAGCAGGGAGAAGGGGCACTGAGGAGATGTCAACCAGGCTTGATTCTTGGAGATTCAGCAGTAGCAGCAGGGAGGAGGAACACTGAGGAGATGTCAACCAGACCTGATTCTTGGAGATTTAGTAGTAGCAGCAGGGAGGAGAGACACTAAGGAGATGTCAACCATGCCTGATTCTTGGAAATTCAGCAGTAGCAGCAGGGAGGAGGGACACTGAGGAGCTGTCAATCAGGCCTGATTCTTGGAAATTTAGCAGTAGTAGCAGGGAGGAGAGACACTGAGGAGATGTCAACCAGACCTGATTCTTGGAGATTTAGCAGTAGCAGCAGGGAGGAGGGACACTGAGGAGATGTCAACCAGGCTTGATTCTTGGAGATTCAGTAGTAGCAGCAGGGAGGAGGAACACTGAGGAGATGTCAACCAAGCCTGATTCTTGGAGATTCAGCAGTAGCAGCAGGGAGTAGGGGCACTGAGGAGATGACAACCAGGCCTGATTCTTGGAGATTTAGCAGTAGCAGCAGGGAGGAGGGACACTGAGGAGATGTCAACCAGGCTTGATTCTTGGAGATTCAGTAGTAGCAGCAGGGAGGAGGAACACTGAGGAGATGTCAACCAGGCCTGATTCTTGGAGATTCAGCAGTAGCAGCAGGGAGTAGGGGCACTGAGGAGATGACAACCAGGCCTGATTCTTGGAGATTCAGCAGTAGCAGCAGGGAGGAGGGGCACTGAGCTGTCAATCAGGCCTGATTCTTGGAGATTCAGCAGTAGCAGCAGGGAGGAGGGACACTGAGGAGATGTCAACCAGGCCTGATTCTTGGAGATTCAGCAGTAGCGAGGAGGGACACTGAGGAGATGTCAATCAGGCTTGATTATTGGAGATTTAGCAGTAGCAGCAGGGAGGAGGGACACTGAGGAGATGTCAACCAGGCCTGACTCTTGGAGATTTAGCAGTAGCAGCAGGGAGGAGAGACACTGAGGAGCTGTCAACCAGGCCTGACTCTTGGAGATTTAGCAGTAGCAGCAGGGAGGAGGGGCACTGAGGAGCTGTCAATCAGGCTTGATTCTCCGAAATTCAGCAACAGTAGGGAGGAGGGACACTGGGGAGCTGCCAGGACGGGTAGGTGGGCAGAGATTTGGCAACAAGAGTGGGGGACATTGTGGAGCTATCAACCAGATAAGGAAATTGATTTCATGCTGTCAAAAAGTATTGAACAGCCATACTGTAATGCATTATCACTGTATGTACACCAGCCTCATCAGGTCTAAAGATCTGTTTACAAATGTATGCAGTTTTGTGTAGTGAAATCTGCAGACAGAACGATTAGTTCTATGCACGTTCCTTTCTATCATTGGTCCCGATAAATTTCTCGTCTAACCATAGTTGATCCACCCGTAGATTTCCGGCCTTTTCTCTCCTAGATTCTTAATGATGGAGAAGAACAGTTTGTCCTGGACGTTCTTTCTGGATGTGTCCAATATAAAGATCTCCTGGACGTTGTTGTCCGAGCCTTCTATGCCCGGGATGGGAAGCATTATCTACTGTCAGAGCAGTCTTTGTTTGTTGGTAAGTAGGAGATCCCAGGGATGAAAGTGAACAATGGGGTCGACTTGGTGCAGGAAAAGGGTTCAAAGATCGACGCTGATGGGTGTGAAAGATTAAAAGTACAGTGATGGGATCACCCGAAAAGACAATGAAATCTGTGGAGACATTTTGATATTCCGCTTAGAACTTTGATCTTCGGGGGGGGAAATAAAAACAACAGCGGATAAGACAGAAAATCAGCAGCAGAACTCGAAGACTGAACCTCAGATTTCTGCTGTGGATTTTCAGTCTGCTCCTCTGTGGATTCACATGGTAAATAGCCCCATTTAGTGGGTCAACCACTTGCCCGTGTGGCTACCCACCAATATATATATATATGTGTTTTACAAAAAGCGGATTTCAGATCCTCGCATGGAAACAATGAGAAACAGAAGTCAAGATGATTTCTCGCTGATTTTGGTGCAACATAACCAATGTGAAAAATCGTGCGTGTGAAAACGCTCTTACGGTGACATTCTCGTCAATGGCACACTGACTACAGTATATTATTATTATTGAGGCGTGTTTACACTTTTTTTTTTCTTTTTTATTGCAGTGATCAGTTACATTGCCATATTTAGGATGGAAGATCTCGGTCTTCAGATCTTTGGCAGAATCATCAAATGCCAAAATGTCACCAAGATGGGCAAGGTATACCCCCTTATATGGACCAGCCGTTTCCTAAATTCTAAAAAAAAAGCATGCAAATTTTTATTTTGTTACTATATTTTTTTTCACATTTTATTTTTGCACTTTTATTTTTTCCTCCACTTCTTCCAAAAAGCCATAACTTTCTTATTCTTCCGTCCTCGCAGCCGTATGTTGGCTTGTTTTCTGCGGGACGGGTTGTAGTCTTGATTGACACCATTCACTTTACCATATAATATACTGATCTGACCCGGCGAGATCGGGGCCCCAATTTTTGCTCCTTCCCCCCTGCTCTGTACCTTGCTGACGTAGTCACTGCGGTGGCCGCACACGCTCTCGTGTCCGCAGTGATGACTTCGGGCTGTGCATCCTCCATTACACAGAATGCTCCTGGTTCTCACGCACCGGCTGATTTCGCTGTCAGTAAAGGCGTGGGGGGGGTTGTTGTTGCGTTGGATGAAAGGTATGAGCAGAACGCGCTCCCACACATGATAGCGGAGAAGATTGGCGCACCAGGTGGGCTGCGGGCCCACTCACCGGTGACATCACAACCTCCACAGTAATGAGCACATGCAGCGCACAAATTAGCCGCCTATAATTAGATTTCTCTGCCTCTCTGAAATTCTCGTTTGCTACCAGAATAGCTGTCGTCTGCCAGAAGCAGAGCGCCGCTGCGTCAGAGATCCAGAATCGCAGCGACCATATACAGTGGAATATAGCTTGTATGTTCGGCCCTTATAGCATTCACAAGTGGGCTGTCAGGGGTGACTTAGGGGTCCCAGAGCAAACGCAGATGCCCTATTTTGCATTTTTTATCCCTTCGCTGTGCAAGTAGGTAAATTAAAAGGTCCTGCCCAGGATGTGCCGCAGCAGGGTAAGGTCTCGCATGGTGATAATGTGGCCAGTAGCCTGCGGCATCGGGCTCAGCACTGGAAGACCATTGTACACTCGGTTATAAGTAATTTAAAGAGGCTGTCTGGGGGCATCAAGATAGAAGAGGACCTGCAGATCGTGGGGGTCCGACCGCTAGGACCTGATTAACTGATCGGCAGAACTGGGAATATTTATTATACCAAGGAAGGTGACGGGCACAAGGGGGCATTCTTTGCGTCTGGAGGAGAGAAGGTTTTTCCACCAACATAGAAGAGGATTCTTTACTGTTAGGGCAGTGAGAATCTGGAATTGCTTGCCTGAGGAGGTGGTGATGGCGAACTCAGTCGAGGGGTTCAAGAGAGGCCTGGATGTCTTCCTGGAGCAGAACAATATTGTATCATACAATTATTAGGTTCTGTAGAAGGACGTAGATCTGGGTATTTATTATGATGGAATATAGGCTGAACTGGATGGACAAATGTCTTTTTTCGGCCTTACTAACTATGTTACTATGTTACTATGTTACTATTCCATTCGAAGCACTTTTATCCCTTTCATACTCGACTCATTAATTCTCTTTGGGACTGCCAGAAAAAGCTGAGCGCAGCACCCAGCAGTCACATAGAGAATGAATGGAGCGGACACTCAGCAGTCACATAGAGAATGAATGTAGCGGGCACCCAGCAGTCACATAGAGAATGAATGGAGCGGACACTCAGCAGTCACATAGAGAATGAATGTAGCGGGCACTCGCAGTCACATAGAGAATGAATGGAGCGGACACTCAGCAGTCACATAGAGAATGAATGTAGCGGGCACTCAGCAGTCACATAGAGAATGAATGTAGCGGGCACTCAGCAGTCGCATAGAGAATGAATGGAGCCGGCACTCAGCAGTCACATAGAGAATGAATGGAGCGGGCACTCAGCAGTCGCATAGAGAATGAATGGAGCCGGCACTCAGCAGTCACATAGAGAATGAATGGAGCGAGCACTCAGCAGTCACATAGAGAATGAATGGAGCCGGCACTCTGCAGTCACATAGAGAATGAATGGAGCCGGCACTCAGCAGTCACATAGAGAATGAATGGAGCGGGCACTCAGCAGGCACATAGAGAATGAATGGAGCGGGCACTCAGCAGTCACATAGAGAATGAATGGAGCGAGCACTCAGCAGGCACATAGAGAATGAATGGAGCGGGCACTCAGCAGGCACATAGAGAATGAATGGAGCAGGCACTCAGCAGGCACATAGAGAATGAATGGAGCGGGCAGTCAGCAGGCACATAGAGAATGAATGGAGCGGGCACTCAGCAGGCACATAGAGAATGAATGGAGCGGGCACTCAGCAGTCACATAGAGAATAAATGGAGCGGGCAGTCAGCAGGCACATAGAGAATGAATGGAGCAGGCACTCAGCAGGCACATAGTGAATGAATGGAGCTGGAACTCAGCAGTCACATAGAGAATGAATAGAGCGGGCACTCAGCAGTCACATAGAGAATGAATGGAGCAGGCACTCAGCAGGCACATAGAGAATGAATGGAGCAGGCAGTCAGCAGACACAGAGAATGAATGGAGCAGGCAGTCAGCAGGCGCAAAGAGAATGAATGGAGCCGGCACTCAGCAGTCACATAGAGAATGAATGGAGCTGGCACTCAGCAGTCACATAGAGAATGAATGGAGCGGGCACTCAGCAGGCACATAGAGAATGAATGGCGCGGGCACTCAGCAGGCACATAGAGAATGAATGGAGCCGGCACTCAGCAGTCACATAGAGAATGAATGGAGCCGGCACTCAGCAGTCACATAGAGAATGAATGGAGCGGGCACTCAGCAGTCACATAGAGAATGAATGGAGCGGGCACTCAGCAGGCACATAGAGAATGAATGGAGCGGGCACTCAGCAGTCACATAGAGAATGAATGGAGCGAGCACTCAGCAGTCACATAGAGAATGAATGGAGCCGGCACTCTGCAGTCACATAGAGAATGAATGGAGCCGGCACTCAGCAGTCACATAGAGAATGAATGGAGCGGGCACTCAGCAGGCACATAGAGAATGAATGGAGCGGGCACTCAGCAGTCACATAGAGAATGAATGGAGCGAGCACTCAGCAGGCACATAGAGAATGAATGGAGCGGGCACTCAGCAGGCACATAGAGAATGAATGGAGCGGGCACTCAGCAGTCACATAGAGAATAAATGGAGCGGGCAGTCAGCAGGCACATAGAGAATGAATGGAGCGGGCACTCAGCAGGCACATAGAGAATGAATGGAGCTGGAACTCAGCAGTCACATAGAGAATGAATAGAGCGGGCACTCAGCAGTCACATAGAGAATGAATGGAGCAGGCACTCAGCAGGCACATAGAGAATGAATGGAGCAGGCAGTCAGCAGACACAGAGAATGAATGGAGCAGGCAGTCAGCAGGCGCAAAGAGAATGAATGGAGCCGGCACTCAGCAGTCACATAGAGAATGAATGGAGCTGGCACTCAGCAGTCACATAGAGAATGAATGGAGCGGGCACTCAGCAGGCACATAGAGAATGAATGGCGCGGGCACTCAGCAGGCACATAGAGAATGAATGGAGCCGGCACTCAGCAGTCACATAGAGAATGAATGGAGCCGGCACTCAGCAGTCACATAGAGAATGAATGGAGCAGACACTCAGCAGTCACATAGAGAATTAATGGAGCCGGCACTCAGCAGGAGCAAAGAGAATGAATGGAGCGGACACTCAGCAGTCACATAGAGAATGAATGGAGCGAGCACTCAGCAGTCACATAGAGAATAAATGGAGCGGGCACTCAGCAGTCACATAGAGAATGAATGTAGCGGGCACTCAGCAGGCACATAGAGAATGAATGGCGCGGGCACTCAGCAGTCACATAGAGAATGAATGGAGCCGGCACTCAGCAGTCACATAGAGAATGAATGGAGCGGGCACTCAGCAGTCGCATAGAGAATGAATGGAGCCGGCACTCAGCAGTCACATAGAGAATGAATGGAGCGAGCACTCAGCAGTCACATAGAGAATGAATGGAGCCGGCACTCTGCAGTCACATAGAGAATGAATGGAGCCGGCACTCAGCAGTCACATAGAGAATGAATGGAGCGGGCACTCAGCAGGCACATAGAGAATGAATGGAGCGGGCACTCAGCAGTCACATAGAGAATGAATGGAGCGAGCACTCAGCAGGCACATAGAGAATGAATGGAGCGGGCACTCAGCAGGCACATAGAGAATGAATGGAGCGGGCACTCAGCAGGCACATAGAGAATGAATGGAGCGGGCACTCAGCAGGCACATAGAGAATGAATGGAGCTGGAACTCAGCAGTCACATAGAGAATGAATAGAGCGGGCACTCAGCAGTCACATAGAGAATGAATGGAGCAGGCACTCAGCAGGCACATAGAGAATGAATGGAGCAGGCAGTCAGCAGACACAGAGAATGAATGGAGCAGGCAGTCAGCAGGCGCAAAGAGAATGAATGGAGCCGGCACTCAGCAGTCACATAGAGAATGAATGGAGCTGGCACTCAGCAGTCACATAGAGAATGAATGGAGCGGGCACTCAGCAGGCACATAGAGAATGAATGGCGCGGGCACTCAGCAGGCACATAGAGAATGAATGGAGCCGGCACTCAGCAGTCACATAGAGAATGAATGGAGCCGGCACTCAGCAGTCACATAGAGAATGAATGGAGCAGACACTCAGCAGTCACATAGAGAATTAATGGAGCCGACACTCAGCAGGAGCAAAGAGAATGAATGGAGCGGACACTCAGCAGTCACATAGAGAATGAATGGAGCGAGCACTCAGCAGTCACATAGAGAATAAATGGAGCGGGCACTCAGCAGTCACATAGAGAATGAATGTAGCGGGCACTCAGCAGGCACATAGAGAATGAATGGCGCGGGCACTCAGCAGGCACATAGAGAATAAATGGAGCGGGTAGTCAGCAGGCACATAGAGAATGAATGGAGCGGGCACTCAGCAGGCACATAGAGAATGAATGGAGTGGGCACTCAGCAGTCACATAGAGAATGAATGGAGCGAGCACTCAGCAGTCACATAGAGAATGAATGGAGCCGGCACTCTGCAGTCACATAGAGAATGAATGGAGCAGGCACTAGTAATGTATGTACACAGTGACTGCACCAGCAGAATAGTGAGCACAGCTCTGGGGTATAATACAGGATGTAACTCAGGATCAGTAATGTATGTACACAGTGACTGCACCAGCAGAATAGTGAGTGCAGCTATGGAGTATAATACAGGTTGTAACTCAGGATCAGTAATGTATGTACACAGTGACTGCTCCAGCAGAATACTGAGTGTTGCTCTGGGGTATAACACAGGATGTAATTCAGGATCAGTAATGTATGCACACAGTGACTGCACCAGCAGAATAGTGAGTGCAGCTCTGGAATACAATACAGGCGGTAATTCAGGATCAGTAATGTAATGTATGTACACAGTGACCTCACCAGCAGAATAGTGAGTGCAGCTCTGGAGTATAATACAGGATGTAACTCAGGATCAATAATGTAATGTGTGTACACAGTGACTGCACCAGCAGAATAGTGAGTGCAGCTCTCGAGTTTAAGAAAGGATGTAACTCAGGATCAGTAATGTAATGTATGTACACAGTGACTGCACCAGCAGAATAGTGAGTGCAGCTCTGGAGTATAATACAGGATGTAACTCAGGATCAGTAATGTAATGTATGTACACAGTGACTGCACCAGCAGAATAGTGAGTGCAGCTCTGGGGTATAATACAGGATGTAACTCAGGATCAGTAATGTAATGTATGTACACAGTGACTGCACCAGCAGAATAGTGAGTGCAGCTCTGGAGTATAATACAGGTTGTAACTCAGGATCAGTAATGTATGTACACAGTGACTGCACCAGCAGAATAGTGAGTGCAGCTCTGGGGTATAATACAGGATGTAACTCAGGATCAGTAATGTATGTACACAGTGACTGCACCAGCAGAATAGTGAGTGCAACTCTGGAGTATAATACAGGTTGTAACTCAGGATCAGTAATGTAATGTATGTACACAGTGACTGCTCCAGCAGAATAGTGAGTGTTGCTCTGGGGTATAACACAGGATGTAACTCAGGATCAGTAATGTGATGTATGCACACAGCGACTGCACCAGCAGAATAGCGAGTGCAGCTCTGGGGTATAATACAGGATGTAACTCAGGATCAGTAATGTAATGTATGTACACAGTGACTGCACCAGCAGAATAGTGAGTGCAGCTCTGAAGTATAATACAGGATGTAACTCAGGATCAGTAATGTATGTACACAGTGACTGCACCAGCAGAATAGTGAGTGCAGCTCTGGGGTATAATACAGAATGTAACTCAGGATCAGTAATGTAATGTATGTACACAGTGACTGCACCAGCAGAATAGTGAGTGCAGCTCTGGAGTATAATACAGGATGTAACTCAGGATCAGTAATCTAATGTATGTACACAGTGACTGCACCAGCAGAATAGTGAGTGCAGCTCTGGAGTATAATACAGGATGTAACTCAGGATCAGTAATGTAATGTATGTTGTTGTGAATTCTGTGGCTGAATTCACTCCTGTGGTCACAAGTGGTACTGCAGCTTCTGGGCTTCCTCCCTCAGGTGTTCTGGTGAGCTCGTTGGCTGCTTTGTTATTTAACTCCACCTGATTCTGTCTTCCTTGCTCCTTGTCAATGTTCCAGTGTTGGATCTGAGCTTCTGGATCTTTCCTGTGGCCTGCTGCTCTGCTTAGATAAGTGCTTTTTGCTTTTGTTGCTACTTTTTCTGTCCAGCTTGTCTTTTCGTTTTGCTGGAAGCTCTGAGACGCAAAGGGTGTACCGCCGTGCCGTTAGTTCGGCACGGTGGGTCTTTTTGCCCCCTTTGCGTGGTTTTTTGCTTTAGGGTTTTTTGTAGACTGCAAAGTTCTCTTTGCTATCCTCGCTCTATCTAGAATATCGGGCCTCACTTTGCTGAATCTATTTCATCCCTACGTTTGTCTTTTCATCTTGCTAACAGTCATTATATGTGGGGGGCTGCCTTTTCCTTTGGGGTATTTCTCTGAGGCAAGTCAGGCTTGTTTTTCTATCTTCAGGCTAGTCAGCTCCTCAGGCTGTGCCGAGTTGCATAGGTAGTGTCAGGCGCAATCCACAGCTGCCTTTAGTTGTGTTTAGGTTAGGTTCAGGTATTGCGGTCTACAGAGATTCCACGTCTCAGAGCTCGTTCTATTGTTTTTGGGTTATTGTCAGATCACTGTATGTGCTCTGATTGCTGGCACACTGTGTCACTGGATTGCCGTCATAACAGTACAAGGAGCCAACCTAATGATTCTCAATAGAGGGAAAAAAGAAGTTCTGACATCATTTTTTTTTTTTTTTCTCAGCTCTGTGTTCAGTCTTTTTTTTCCCCTAGACATTTGGGTGTTTCAGGACACAGGTGTGGACATGGATATTCAGGGTCTGTGCTCTTCAATGGATAATCTCGTTACACATGTACAAAGGATTCAAGATACTATTGATCAGAAATCTATGTTAGAACCAAGAATTCCTATTCCTGATTTGTTTTTTGGTGATAGAACTAAGTTTCTTAATTTCAAAAATAATTGTAAGCTATTTCTGGCCTTGAAACCTCATTCTTCTGGTAATCCTATTCAACAGGTTTTGATTATTATTTCTTTTTTGCGCGGCGACCCTCAGGACTGGGCATTTTCTCTTGCGCCAGGAGACCCTGCATTGAGTAGTGTCGATGCGTTTTTCCTGGCGCTCGGATTACTTTACGATGAGCCTAATTCAGTGGATCAGGCTGAGAAAAATTTGCTGGCTTTGTGCCAGGGTCAGGATGATATAGAAGTATATTGTCAGAAATTTAGGAAGTGGTCAGTACTCACTCTGTGGAATGAATCTGCGCTGGCAGCTTTGTTCAGAAAGGGTCTCTCTGAGGCTCTTAAGGATGTCATGGTGGGTTTTCCTATGCCTGCTGGTTTGAATGAGTCTATGTCTTTGGCCATTCAGATCGGTCGACGCTTGCGCGAGCGTAAATCTGTGCACCATTTGGCGGTATTACCTGAGGTTAAACCTGAGCCTATGCAGTGCGATAGGACTATGACCAGAGTTGAACGGCAAGAACACAGACGTCTGAATGGTCTGTGTTTCTACTGTGGTGATTCCACTCATGCTATTTCTGATTGTCCTAAGCGCACTAAGCGGTTCGATAGGTCTGCCACCATTGGTACTGTACAATCCAAATTCCTTCTGTCCATTACCTTGATATGCTCTTTGTCATCGTATTCTGTCATGGCGTTTGTGGATTCAGGCGCTGCCCTGAATCTGATGGATTTGGATTATGCTAAACGTTGTGGGTTTGTCTTGGAGCCTTTGCGGTGTCCTATTCCGTTGAGAGGAATTGATGCTACACCTTTGGCCAAGAATAAACCTCAGTACTGGACCCAGCTGACCATGTGCATGGCTCCTGCACATCAGGAAGTTATTCGCTTTCTGGTGCTACATAATCTGCATGATGTGGTCGTTTTGGGGTTGCCATGGCTGCAAACCCATAATCCAGTATTGGATTGGAACTCTATGTCGGTATCCAGCTGGGGTTGTCAGGGGGTACATGGTGATGTTCCATTTTTGTCTATTTCGTCATCCACTCCTTCTGAGGTCCCAGAGTTCTTGTCTGATTATCAGGATGTATTTGAAGAGCCCAAGTCCGATGCCCTACCTCCGCATAGGGATTGTGATTGTGCTATCAATTTGATTCCTGGTAGTAAATTCCCTAAGGGTCGTTTATTTAATTTATCCGTTCCTGAACACACCGCTATGCGCAGTTATGTGAAGGAATCCCTGGAGAAGGGACATATTCGCCCATCGTCATCACCACTGGGAGCAGGGTTCTTTTTTGTAGCCAAGAAGGATGGTTCGCTGAGACCGTGTATTGATTACCGCCTTCTTAATAAGATCACTGTGAAATTTCAGTATCCCTTGCCATTGTTATCTGACTTGTTTGCTCGGATTAAGGGGGCTAGTTGGTTCACTAAGATAGATCTTCGTGGTGCGTATAATCTGGTGAGAATCAGGCAAGGAGATGAATGGAAAACTGCATTTAATACGCCCGAGGGTCATTTTGAGTATCTAGTGATGCCGTTCGGACTTGCCAATGCTCCATCAGTGTTTCAGTCCTTTATGCATGACATCTTCCGTGAGTATCTGGATAAATTCCTGATTGTTTACTTGGATGACATTTTGATCTTCTCAAATGATTGGGACTCTCATGTGAAGCAGGTCAGAATGGTTTTCCAGGTCCTGCGTGCTAATTCTTTGTTTGTGAAGGGATCAAAGTGTCTCTTCGGTGTGCAGAAAGTTTCATTTTTGGGGTTCATCTTTTCCCCTTCTACTATCGAGATGGATCCGGTTAAGGTCCAAGCCATCCAGGATTGGACTCAGCCGACATCTCTGAAAAGTCTGCAAAAATTCCTGGGCTTTGCTAATTTTTATCGTCGCTTCATCTGTAATTTTTCTAGCATTGCCAAACCATTGACCGATTTGACCAAGAAGGGTGCTGATTTGGTTAATTGGTCTTCTGCTGCTGTGGAAGCTTTTCAGGAGTTGAAGCATCGTTTTTGTTCTGCCCCTGTGTTGTGTCAACCAGATGTTTCTCTTCCGTTCCAGGTCGAGGTTGATGCTTCTGAGATTGGAGCAGGGGCGGTTTTGTCACAGAGAGGTTCTGGTTGCTCGGTGTTGAAGCCATGTGCTTTCTTTTCCAGGAAGTTTTCGGCTGCTGAGCGTAATTATGATGTGGGCAACCGAGAGTTGCTGGCCATGAAGTGGGCATTCGAGGAGTGGCGTCATTGGCTTGAAGGAGCTAAGCATCGCGTGGTGGAATTGACTGATCATAAGAACCTTACTTATCTCGAGTCTGCCAAGCGCTTGAATCCTAGACAGGCCCGTTGGTCGTTATTTTTTGCCCGCTTCGATTTTGTGATTTCGTACCTTCCGGGCTCTAAAAATGTGAAGGCGGATGCTCTGTCTAGGAGTTTTGTGCCCGACTCTCCGGGTTCATCTGAGCCGGCGAGTATCCTCAAGGAAGGAGTCATTGTGTCTGCCATCTCCCCTGATTTGCGGCGAGTGTTGCAAAAATTTCAGACGAATAAACCTGATCGTTGTCCGGCGGAGAAACTGTTCGTCCCTGAAAGGTGGACTAGTAAAGTTATCTCTGAACTTCATTGTTCGGTGTTGGCTGGTCATCCTGGAATCTTTGGTACCAGAGAGTTAGTGGCTAGATCCTTCTGGTGGCCATCTCTGTCACGGGATGTACGTACTTTTGTGCAGTCCTGTGGGATTTGTGCTAGGGCTAAGCCCTGCTGTTCACGTGCCAGTGGGTTGCTTTTGCCCTTGCCGGTCCCAAAGAGGCCTTGGACACATATTTCGATGGATTTCATTTCTGACCTTCCCGTTTCTCAAAAGATGTCAGTCATTTGGGTGGTCTGTGATCGCTTTTCTAAAATGGTCCATCTGGTGCCCTTGGTTAAATTGCCTTCCTCCTCTGATTTGGTGCCTTTGTTGTTGCAGCATGTGGTTCGTTTGCATGGCATTCCTGAGAATATTGTTTCTGACAGAGGTTCCCAGTTTGTTTCAAGGTTTTGGCGAGCCTTTTGTGGTAGGATGGGCATTGACCTATCTTTTTCCTCGGCTTTCCATCCTCAGACTAATGGCCAGACCGAACGAACCAATCAGACCTTGGAAACATATCTGAGATGTTTTGTTTCTGCAGACCAGGATGATTGGGTGTCCTTTTTGCCGTTGGCTGAGTTCGCCCTTAATAATCGGGCCAGCTCGGCTACCTTGGTCTCTCCATTTTTCTGCAATTCTGGGTTCCATCCTCGTTTCTCTTCAGGACAGGTTGAGTCTTCGGCAGGGCCGTATTTAGAGTTTCTGCTGCCCTAGGCACTTTTAGTGCTGCCTCCCCCTTTGGTGAGTATGACACTATCGGCAGTGACTTTGGCAAAAATCGCTGATGTGAAAGTCGCCTTTTGCAGCAGATCCGACAGTTTTTCCGCATCTGCCGCGTAATGGATCACTTAGGGCAACACTGCGTTCGGCCTCATTCATTCCCTATGGGACTTACAGACATGTGCGGCACTTGCGGTTTTGCCGCCATCCGGCAAATGCGGTACTTGCAGCAATGAGAAAAAACACTACTAGCAGTGTTTTATGTATCATCGTAAGTGCAAAACCGCAATTGCCGCACATGTTCGCAAGTAGCCATCACTACCTGTCCCGGCACCTTGCTAGCTCATCCCTATCCAACCCTCCCTGACCTATAACTACACTATAAAGCTTCAGAAAAGCAATTTATTAACTGACATATTCCTATGATAATGAGGGCTCTAGGCTACGGCGTAGACTGGGATGGGCAGTGTCCGGGTCTCCATTCTCTCTGTGCACACCCTCAGTCCCTGCCTCACTGCCTGTGCACAGACCTCCCTCCACCGCACCCGGTAATCACCGCTCGCAGTAGCATACCGGCAGAGGTGTATCTAGGGTTTCTGGCACCCGGGGAAAGAATTCATTTTGGTGCCCCCCCTCCGCCAAGGACATATGTGATTTGCACACTCAGTCATGTGCCCACGAGCTCCTCTCCCTAATGCTCTCAATGTTCAGTGAAAAACTAAGAGAAGCAGAAGAGAAGCTCGATGTCGCAGGACCATAAGAGTATGTGTCCACGTTCAGGATTGCATCAGGATTTGGTCAGGATTTTTCATCAGTATTTGTAGCCAAAACCAGGAGTGGAACAATTAGGGTCTGTTTCCACGTGCAGGAAACGCTGCGTGTCTGACGCTGCATAGAGCCGCAACGTCAAACACGCAGCGTCCAGATGTTACAGCATAGTGGAGAGGATTTAATGAAATCCCGTCTCCACTATGCGTGGTAACACGCACGCGGCGGCCCTGCGACTCCGGACATGCTGCGCGTCTTTTCAGATCGCAGCATGTCCGTATATCTTGCGGCGATGCTGTGTCGCCGCAAGATATAGCACAGGGCGCTATGGTGGGGAGCGATGATGCCGGATGTGTGCTGTGAACACATCCGGCATCATCGCGTCCCAGAAAGGGGGCGGGGCTTACCGCAGAGCGGCTAAGCCGCTCCGGCGATACCGCCGGCCATCCTGAAAGTGGACACATAGCCTTAGAGGAAAACTATAATAGAAACATATGCACCACTTCTGTATTTATCACCCACTCCTGGTTTTGGCTACAAATACTGATGTAAAATACTGACCAAATCCTGATGCAATCCTGAACGTGGACACATACTCTAAGTCTGAAAATCGCATATGAGTGACGTGTCCATGTGACGACTACTGGAACTTGCAGAGCTGAATCCTGACATCGCAGCTTCTGAATTCTCACAACGCATGCACTGCACACTTTTAGGATTCTCCCTTGCCGGTGGACAGTCATGTCAGCACAAGTATGTGATTTGTATACTTCTGACCACATTCCGACTAGATGTGCCCGGCCTCGCTCAGTTCATTTTCATTGACGGAGGTCACGCATGTCTAGTCAGCACGTGATCGCATTAATGTAAATCCCCAGCATGAGAGAATCCTGACAGCGTGCAGTGTGCACTGTGAGAATTCAGAAGTCTGCAGTCACAAAGAATGACTGCAGACTCATCACAAGCCTGGACATCCCCTTTAAAAGGGACTCTGTCACCTGAATTTGGAGGGAACAATTTTCAGCCATAGGGGTGGGGTTTTCGGGTGTTTGATTCACCCTTTCCTTACCCGCTGGCTGCATGCTGGCTGCAATATTGGATTGAAGCTCATTCTCTGTCCTCCATAGTACACGCCTGCGCAAGGCAAGATTGCAGATTGTGCAGGTACAGTATGTACTACTCCCCTGCGTTCATGGCTCCCCCATCCTCCCACCCTGCGTTCATGGCTCCCCCATCCTTCTCCCCTGCGTTCACGGCTCCCCCATCCTTCTCCCCTTCGTTCACGGCTCCCCATCCTTCTCCCCTGCGTGCACAGCTCCCCATCCTTCTCCCCTGTGTGCACGGCTCCCCATCCTTCTCCCCTGTGTGCACGGCTCCCCATCCTTCTCCCCTGTATGCACGGCTCCCCATCCTTCTCCCCTGTATGCACGGCTCCCCATCCTTCTCCCCTGTGTGCACGGCTCCCCATCCTTCTCCCCTGTGTGCACGGCTCCCCATCCTTCTCCCCTGTATGCACGGCTCCCCATCCTTCTCCCCTGTATGCACGGCTCCCCATCCTTCTCCCCTGTATGCACGGCTCCCCATCCTTCTCCCCTGTATGCACGCTCCCCATCCTTCTCCCCTGTATGCACGGCTCCCCATCCTTCTCCCCTGTATGCACGGCTCCCCATCCTTCTCCCCTGTATGCACGGCTCCCCATCCTTCCCCCCTGTGTGCACGGCTCCCCATCCTTCTCCCCTGTATGCACGGCTCCCCATCCTTCTCCCCTGTATGCACGGCTCCCCATCCTTCTCCCCTGTATGCACGGCTCCCCATCCTTCTCCCCTGTATGCACGGCTCCCCATCCTTCTCCCCTGTATGCACGGCTCCCCATCCTTCTCCCCTGTATGCACGGCTCCCCATCATTCTCCCCTGTATGCACGGCTCCCCATCCTTCTCCCCTGTATGCACGGCTCCCCATCCTTCCCCCCTGTGTGCACGGCACCCCACTTTTTTTCCCTGTCATACTTACCTCTCACCGGCGCGCAGCACAGAACTTCCTGGCATCTCAGCGTCTTCCTTCCTGTCTTCAGCGGTCACATGGTAGCGCTAATTAAGGGTGATGAATATGTGCATATTCATCACCCTTAATGATCGGTACCATGTGACCGCTGAAGACAGGACGCGCTGCAGGCGCTGAGACGCAGTTGCAGCCACCGCTGGAGGAAGGTGAGTATTACGTCTTCAGGGAGGGAGGGAGGGGGGCGGGAAGGAGGGAGGAGGGGGGGGCGGTAAGGAGGGAGGGAGGGAGGAGGGGGGGCGGAAACTTGACCCCGGAGTTTTATAAAAAAAAAAAAAAAAAAAAAAAAGAAAAAACCTAGCTCAAGGGCGCCCCCCCGCATCCCGCCGCCCTAGGCACGTGCCCTCAAGTGCCTAGTGGCAAATACGGCCCTGGTCTTCGGACTGTCCTGGTGTGGATTCTGTGGTGGACAGGTTGCAGCAGATTTGGACTCATGTAGTGGACAATTTGACCTTGTCCCAGGAGAAGGCTCAACTTTTCGCTAATCGCAGACGCTGTGTGGGTCCCCGACTTCGTGTTGGGGATCTGGTTTGGTTATCTTCTCGTCATATTCCTATGAAGGTTTCCTCTCCTAAATTTAAACCTCGTTTTATTGGTCCGTATAGGATTTCTGAGATTCTCAATCCTGTGTCTTTTCGTCTGACCCTCCCAGACTCCTTTTCCATACATAATGTATTCCATAGGTCGTTGTTGCGGAGATACGTGGCACCTATGGTTCCATCTGTTGAGCCTCCTGCCCCGGTTTTGGTGGAGGGGGAATTGGAGTATATTGTGGAGAAGATTTTGGATTCTCGTGTTTCTAGACGGAAACTCCAGTATCTGGTTAAATGGAAGGGTTATGCTCAGGAAGATAATTCCTGGGTTTTTGCCTCTGATGTCCATGCTCCAGATCTTGTTCGTGCCTTTCATGTGGCTCATCCTGGTCGGCCTGGGGGCTCTGGTGAGGGTTCGGTGACCCCTCCTCAAGGGGGGGGTACTGTTGTGAATTCTGTGGCTGAATTCACTCCTGTGGTCACAAGTGGTACTGCAGCTTCTGGGCTTCCTCCCTCAGGTGTTCTGGTGAGCTCGTTGGCTGCTTTGTTATTTAACTCCACCTGATTCTGTCTTCCTTGCTCCTTGTCAATGTTCCAGTGTTGGATCTGAGCTTCTGGATCTTTCCTGTGGCCTGCTGCTCTGCTTAGATAAGTGCTTTTTGCTTTTGTTGCTACTTTTTTTGTCCAGCTTGTCTTTTCGTTTTGCTGGAAGCTCTGAGACGCAAAGGGTGCACCGCCGTGCCGTTAGTTCGGCACGGTGGGTCTTTTTGCCCCCTTTGCGTGGTTTTTTGCTTTAGGTTTTTTTTGTAGACTGCATAGTTCTCTTTGCTATCCTCGCTCTGTCTAGAATATCGGGCCTCACTTTGCTGAATCTATTTCATCCCTACGTTTGTCTTTTCATCTTGCTAACAGTCATTATATGTGGGGGGCTGCCTTTTCCTTTGGGGTATTTCTCTGAGGCAAGTCAGGCTTGTTTTTCTATCTTCAGGCTAGTCAGCTCCTCAGGCTGTGCCGAGTTGCATAGGTAGTGTCAGGCGCAATCCACAGCTGCCTTTAGTTGTGTTTAGGATAGGTTCAGGTATTGCGGTCTACAGAGATTCCACGTCTCAGAGCTCGTTCTATTGTTTTTGGGTTATTGTCAGATCACTGTATGTGCTCTGATTGCTGGCACACTGTGTCACTGGATTGCCTACATAACAGTATGTACACAGTGACTGCACCAGCAGAATAGTGAGTGCAGCTCTGGGGTATAATACAGGATGTAACTCAGGATCAGTAATGTATGTACACAGTGACTGCACCAGCAGAATAGTGTCACATAGAGAATGAATGGAGCCGGCACTCAGCAGTCACATAGAGAATAAATGGAGCGAGCACTCAGCAGGCACATAGAGAATGAATGGAGCGGGCACTCAGCAGTCACATAGAGAATGAATGGAGCGAGCACTCAGCAGGCACATAGAGAATGAATGGAGCGAGCACTCAGCAGGCACATAGAGAATGAATGGAGCCGGCACTCTGCAGTCACATAGAGAATGAATGGAGCCGGCACTCTGCAGTCACATAGAGAATGAATGGAGCGAGCACTCAGCACTCACATAGAGAATGAATGGAGCGAGCACTCAGCACTCACATAGAGAATGAATGGAGCGAGCACTCAGCAGTCACATAGAGAATAAATGGAGCGGGCACTCAGCAGTCACATAGAGAATGAATGGAGCGGGCACTCAGCAGGCACATAGAGAATGAATGGAGCGGGCACTCAGCAGTCACATAGAGAATAAATGGAGCGAGCACTCAGCAGTCACATAGAGAATGAATGGAGCGGGCACTCAGCAGGCACATAGAGAATGAATGGAGCGGGCACTCAGCAGGCACATAGAGAATAAATGGAGCGGGCAGTCAGCAGGCACATAGAGAATGAATGGAGCGGGCACTCAGCAGGCACATAGAGAATGAATGGAGTGGGCACTCAGCAGGCACATAGAGAATGAATGGAGTGGGCACTCAGCAGTCACATAGAGAATGAATGGAGCGGGCACTCAGCAGGCACATAGAGAATGAATGGAGCGAGCACTCAGCAGTCACATAGAGAATGAATGGAGCGGGCACTCAGCAGGCACATAGAGAATGAATGGAGTGGGCACTCAGCAGTCACATAGAGAATGAATGGAGCGAGCACTCAGCAGTCACATAGAGAATGAATGGAGCCGGCACTCTGCAGTCACATAGAGAATGAATGGAGCCGGCACTCTGCAGTCACATAGAGAATGAATGGAGCGGGCACTAGTAATGTATGTACACAGTGACTGCCCCAGCAGAATAGTGAGCACAGCTCTGGGGTATAATACAGGATGTAACTCAGGATCAGTAATGTATGTACACAGTGACTGCACCAGCAGAATACTGAGTGTTGCTCTGGGGTATAACACAGGATGTAATTCAGGATCAGTAATGTATGCACACAGTGACTGCACCAGCAGAATAGTGAGTGCAGCTCTGGAATACAATACAGGCGGTAATTCAAGATCAGTGATGTAATGTATGTACACAGTGACCTCACCAGCAGAATAGTGAGTGCAGCTCTGGAGTATAATACAGGTTGTAACTCAGGATCAGTAATGTATGTACACAGTGACTGCACCAGCAGAATAGTGAGTGCAGCTCTGGGGTATAATACAGGATGTAACTCAGGATCAGTAATGTATGTACACAGTGACTGCACCAGCAGAATAGTGAGTGCAGCTCTGGAGTATAATACAGGTTGTAACTCAGGATCAGTAATGTAATGTATGTACACAGTGACTGCTCCAGCAGATTAGTGAGTGTTGCTCTGGGGTATAACACAGGATGTAACTCAGGATCAGTAATGTGATGTATGCACACAGCGACTGCACCAGCAGAATAGCGAGTGCAGCTCTGGGGTATAATACAGGATGTAACTCAGGATCAGTAATGTATGTACACAGTGACTGCACCAGCAGAATAGTGAGTGCAGCTCTGGGGTATAATACAGGATGTAACTCAGGATCAGTAATGTAATGTATGTACACAGTGACTGCACCAGCAGAATAGTGAGTGCAGCTCTGGAGTATAATACAGGATGTAACTCAGGATCAGTAATGTAATGTATGTACACAGTGACTGCACCAGCAGAATAGTGAGTGCAGCTCTGGGGTATAATACAGGATGTAACTCAGGATCAGTAATGTAATGTATGTACACAGTGACCTCACCAGCAGAATAGTGAGTGCAGCTCTGGGGTATAATACAGGATGTAACTCAGGATCAGTAATGTAATGTATGTACACAGTGACTGCACCAGCAGAATAGTGAGTGCAGCTCTGTGGTATAATACAGGATGTAATTCAGGATCAGTAATGTAATGTATGTACACAGTGACTGCACCAGCAGAATAGTGAGTGCAGCTCTGGGGTATAATACAGGATGTAACTCAGGATCAGTAATGTATGTACACAGTGACTGCACCAGCAGAATAGTGAGTGCAGCTCTGGGGTATAATACAGGATGTAACTCAGGATCAGTAATGTAATGTATGTACACAGTGATTGCACCAGCAGAATAGTGAGTGCAGCTCTGGAGTATAATACAGGATGTAACTCAGGATCAGTAATGTATGTACACAGTGACTCCACCAGCAGAATAGTGAGTGCAGCTCTGGGGTATAATACAGGATGTAACTCAGGATCAGTAATGTAATGTATGTACACAGTGACTGCACCAGCAGAATAGTGAGTGCAGCTCTGGGGTATAATACAGGATGTAACTCAGGATCAGTAATGTATGTACACAGTGACTGCACCAGCAGAATAGTGAGTGCAGCTCTGGAGTACAATACAGGATGTAACTCAGGATCAGTAATGTAATGTATGTACACAGTGATTGCACCAGCAGAATAGTGAGTGCAGCTCTGGGGTATAATACAGGATGTAACTCAGGATCAGTAATGTAATGTATGTACACAGTGACTCCACCAGCAGAATAGTGAGTGCAGCTCTGGGGTATAATACAGGATGTAACTCAGGATCAGTAATGTAATGTATGTACACAGTGACTCCACCAGCAGAATAGTGAGTGCAGCTCTGGGGTATAATACAGGATGTAACTCAGGATCAGTAATGTAATGTATGTACACAGTGACCTCACCAGCAGAATAGTGAGTGCAGCTCTGGGGTATAATACAGGATGTAACTCAGGATCAGTAATGTAATGTATACTTTGACCGTACAGTTGATGGTTTCTTGTTTTCTTCCACTAATGAATTTGTCGTCTCAGTTTCTTAGATTTTTCTTTAACGTCCTAAACCTGAACACGTGGATAAAAGATGAATGGAGTCAGATCTATGATTCAGATTATGTGAAGGAAAACTGGATTACGCCGTTACTGAAGTGAGTGTAATGTGTCTTGTTGTATCATGTACAGGGCAGGCGATTCTGGCTTCACAAGAGCAGCGCTCCGGCGTTTCAGAAAAAATATCATTTTCAGCCCCGGACGGCTTTCTCCAGCTTTTCTCATTGCTTTCTATAGGTGAAAAAAAATGCAGCAAAAACTCTGAAAGGAAAAAACAAACTGTGCTTTGTCCACCCTCCCCTAGTCCTGCACTAACTTTCCACCACTACTCACAGTGTCTGTTATTGTGTGCAGCCCTGACGTTATATCGACGGCGCTGCAGGCGATCAGTGAGCTAAACTGTTCTGCCAGAGATGACAGCACGAGCAGTTATTGTCTGCAGCGCTTTCGATCTCTGACATCAGCGCTGCAGACAATGACGCACATTGGGAGCTGCAGCAGTGACTGAGCTCCGGACCTGGGGAGGGTGAGTAAAGAATGTGTTGTTTTGTTTAAATCACTTATACTTTGTATCTATAAAAATGTAATAAATAGGCATAATTATTGCGGGAAAGTAAAAAAAAAAATAATAATAATCCAAAACTGGCCACAGCACAAAGGGTTAAAGTGTGTTTTACTGGGGATCTTCATTCATTTCCCATGCCCTCCCCCGCCCCTCCAGTCACTACATGTATTTATTGCTGATCGTCTCCCTCTATGTTATATGCTGTGACGAGTTCACGTTTTTTTCTCCACTAGGTGGCAGCCTGAAGTCCTGAATTTAATAGATTCCATGGAAAGTAAGATGGCGAACGGGTCGGATATAATAAAAGGCTCCAAAGTGACGGAAGTGAAGGAGTTCAGTATAACAAAGCCTAAGGCCAGAACTATACCGGTGCCACAGAAAATACCCGCCCAAAAGCCTCACCAACCGGTCAGTGGCGGTCCGCTACGGGGCGCTGTGTGGTTCAGGGTTCATTATGGAACATCGAGGTTCTTCAGCAGCTGCAGTTGTGTCTTGTACAGATGTGTCCCAGAACATGGAGATTGCAGCACTCCTGACTGCCACTGTGTTTATTAACCCACGGACATGAGTGGGGCTGTGCTGCAATACCACACACAACCTGCAGGCAGGGGGGGCGCTGTGGTGTGTATTCTAATCCTGTGTAATCCTTTTTATAGGCTCACTCTCATGTTATGCAGTGATGACATTTGGATAAATTCTGCCATATCTTCCCGGTTGGTTTCCCCTTTAGGTTATGTGCACACGCTGCGGATTACTCTGCAGATTTTTCCGCACTGATTTTGGTAAATCCGCAGGTAATCCGCACTGTGGATTTCCTGCAGAATTACTGCGGATTTACTGCGGTTTTTTTTTAGGTTTTTGTGCGGATTCCACCTGCGGTTTTACACCTGCGGATACCTATTATGGAGCAGGTGTAAACCGCTGCGGAATCTGTACAAAGAATTGACATGCTGCGGTATAATCAATGCTGCGTTTCCGCGCTGTATTTTCCGCAGCATGTGCACTGCGGGTTTTGTTTTCCATAGGTTTACATGGTACTGTAAACTCAGGGAAAACTGCTGCGAATCCGCAGCAAAACCCGCAGCGTGTGCATACAGGTCCTTCTCAAAAAATTAGCATATAGGGTTACATTTCATTATTTACCATAATGTAATGATTACAATTAAACTTTCATATATTATAGATTCATTATCCACCAACTGAAATTTGTCAGGTCTTTTATTGTTTTAATACTGATGATTTTGGCATACAACTCCTGATAACCCAAAAAACCTGTCTCAATAAATTAGCATATTTCACCCATCCAATCAAATAAAAGTGTTTTTTAATAACAAACAAAAAAACCATCAAATAATAATGTTCAGTTATGCACTCAATACTTGGTCGGGAATCCTTTGGCAGAAATGACTGCTTCAATGCGGCGTGGCATGGAGGCAATCAGCCTGTGACACTGCTGAGATGTTATGGAGGCCCAGGATGCTTCAATAGCGGCCTTAAGCTCATCCAGAGTGTTGGGTCTTGCGTCTCTCAACTTTCTCTTCACAATATCCCACAGATTCTCTATGGGGTTCAGGTCAGGAGAGTTGGCAGGCCAATTGAGCACAGTAATACCATGGTCAGTAAACCATTTACCAGTGGTTTTGGCACTGTGAGCAGGTGCCAGGTCGTGCTGAAAAATGAAATCTTCATCTCCATAAAGCATTTCAGCCGATGGAAGCATGAAGTGCTCCAAAATCTCCTGATAGCTAGCTGCATTGACCCTGCCCTTGATGAAACACAGTGGACCAACACCAGCAGCTGACATGGCACCCCACACCATCACTGACTGTGGGTACTTGACACTGGACTTCAGGCATTTTGGCATTTCCTTCTCCCCAGTCTTCCTCCAGACTCTGGCACCTTGATTTCCGAATGACATGCAAAATTTGCTTTCATCAGAAAAAAGTACTTGGGACCACTTAGCAACAGTCCAGTGCTGCTTCTCTGTAGCCCAGGTCAGGCGCCTCTGCCGCTGTTTATGGCTCAAAAGTGGCTTTACCTGGGGAATGCGGCACCTGTAGCCCATTTCCTGCACACGCCGGTGCACGGTGGCTCTGGATGTTTCCACACCAGACTCAGTCCACTGCTTCCTCAGGTTCCCCAAGGTCTGGAATCGGTCCTTCTCCACAATCTTCCTCAGGGTCCGGTCTCCTCTTCTCGTTGTACAGCGTTTTCTGCCACATTGTTTCCTTCCAACAGACTTACCATTGAGGTGCCTTGATACAGCACTCTGGGAACAGCCTATTTGTTGAGAAATTTGTTTCTGGGTCTTACCCTCTTGCTTGAGGGTGTCAATGATGGCCTTCTTGACATCTGTCAGGTCGCTAGTCTTACCCATGATGGGGGTTTTGAGTAATGAACCAGGCAGGGAGTTTATAAAAGCCTCAGGTATCTTTTGCATGTGTTTAGAGTTAATTAGTTGATTCAGAAGATTAGGGTAATAGGTCGTTTAGAGAACCTTTTCTTGATATGCTAATTTATTGAGACAGGTTTTTTGGGTTATCAGGAGTTGTATGCCAAAATCATCAGTATTAAAACAATAAAAGACCTGACAAATTTCAGTTGGTGGATAATGAATCTATAATATATGAAAGTTTAATTGTAATCATTACATTATGGTAAATAATGAAATTTAACACTATATGCTAATTTTTTGAGAAGGACCTGTATACCCTGAACCAGGGAATGAAGAGAGCTCTAGTAGACTTCTTCCTCCTCAGCAAATAATACACATCTCAGCTGCTGCAGAACCTCATAATACACACGTCAGCTGTTGCAGAACCTCATAATACACACGCCAGCTGCTGCAGAACCTCATAATACCTTTCAGCTGCTGCAGAACCTCATAATACACACGCCAGCTGCTGCAGAATTTCATAATACATCTCAGCTGCTGCAGAACCTCATAATACACACGTCCGCTGCTGCAGAACTTCAGAATACCTCTCAGCTGCTGCAGAACCTCATAATACACATGTCAGCTGCTGCAGAGCCTCATAATACACCTCAGATGCTGCAGAAGCTTATAATATAACTCAGCTGCTGCAGAACCTCATAATACATCTCAGCTGCTGCAGAAGCTCATAATACAACTTAGCTGCTGCAGAACCTCATAATACACACGCCAGCTGCTGCAGAACCTCATAGTACATCTCAGTTGCTGCAGAACCTCATAATACACACGTCAGCTGCTGCAGAACCTCATAATACACACATCAGCTGCTGCAGAACCTCATAATACACCTCAGGTGCTGCAGAACATCATTATACACCTCAGCTGCTACAGAACTTCATAATACACCTCAGCTGCCTCAGAACCTTATAATACACCTCAGCTGCTGCAGAACCTCATAATACACCTCTGCTGCTGCAGAGCATCATAATACACTTCAGCTGCTGCAGAACATCATTATACACCTCAGCTGCTACAGAACAGCATAATACATCTCAGCTGCTGCAGAACCTCATAGACATGGTTATCCTTATTAATAAAAGTAATGTAAAATGAAGTGGTGAAGGCCGAGGCGCGGGGAGCATTCACCCGGGAAGGATCTCCTGTAATTGCTGGATCCGTCCGCCATCTCTGCACAGGTCCCCGACAGCACGTACAGAAGTCCCAAGGAGCAAGACGTTCTACAAGGGAAGAAACTGAGAAACCGTATGAAAGCGGAGGTAGGTGACATGTGAGGAGTGTCCTGCTCCTGGCCGGGAGGACACAGCGCAGGATAAGGGGAGGGTCTGTAGTCAGAGCAGGGATTCTGGCCACCACCGATCTGTCAGACAATGTCTCGTTCTCAGCTCGGTAAATCTTTATGGAGACGAAGGATTATTTATCACCTAAATCTGGGAGCAGCATGGTGTAGAGACATAGATCCTGATTCCAGTGATGTGTCACTGACTGGGCTGCTAGCTGCAGTTTTGATAAAAGTATTTTTTATGTCAGTCTGCCGTCCGAACCACTGGCAGCATTAATTGCAGAGATCTATTTTTCGCTTTGATCCGCTTGATTGACAGATGTATGGGGAGAGATCTAGCAGAGCCGGGCGGTAGAAGACTTTCCCCAGTGAGAGGGGTCTCCCTGACCCCGACTCCTCTCTGACCCCGACTCCTCTGTACAGCGTTTCACACTGCAGCACTTTAGTGTAGGGGTAAATTTTATACATTACGGATTTACTGCAGACACTTTAGGCAGCAAATCCTCATGAATCTACAGTGAACGCTTAAACTTTTTGCAGTGGCTCAATGGTTAGCACTGTATGGTGGCTCAGTGGTTAGCACTGTATGGTGGCTCAGTGGTTAGCACTGTATGGTGGCTCAGTGGATAGCACTGTATGGTGGCTCAGTGGATAGCACTGTATGGTGGCTCAGTGGTTAGCACTGTATGGTGGCTCAGTGGATAGCACTGTATGGTGGCTCAGTGGTTAGCACTGTATGGTGGCTCAGTGGTTAGCACTGTATGGTGGCTCAGTGGTTAGCACTGTATGGTGGCTCAGTGGTTAGCACTGTATGGTGGCTCAGTGGTTAGCACTGTATGGTGGCTCAGTGGATAGCACTGTATGGTGGCTCAGTGGTTAGCACTGTATGGTGGCTCAGTGGTTAGCATTGTATGGTGGCTCAGTGGTTAGCACTGTATGGTGGCTCAGTGGATAGCACTGTATGGTGGCTCAGTGGATAGCACTGTATGGTGGCTCAGTGGTTAGCACTGTATGGTGGCTCAGTGGTTAGCACTGTATGGTGGCTCAGTGGTTAGCACTGTATGGTGGCTCAGTGGTTAGCACTGTATGGTGGCTCAGTGGATAGCACTGTATGGTGGCTCTGTGGTTGGCACTGTATGGTGGCTCAGTGGTTAGCACTGTATGGTGGCTCAGTGGATAGCACTGTATGGTGGCTCTGTGGTTGGCACTGTATGGTGGCTCAGTGGTTAGCACTGTATGGTGGCTCAGTGGTTAGCACTGTATGATGGCTCAGTGGATAGCACTGTATGGTGGCTCTGTGGTTGGCACTGTATGGTGGCTCAGTGGTTAGCACTGTATGGTGGCTCAGTGGTTAGCACTGTATGATGGCTCAGTGGATAGCACTGTATGGTGGCTCTGTGGTTGGCACTGTATGGTGGCTCAGTGGTTAGCACTGTATGGTGGCTCAGTGGTTAGCACTGTATGATGGCTCAGTGGATAGCACTGTATGGTGGCTCTGTGGTTAGCACTGTATGGTGGCTCAGTGGTTAGCACTGTATGGTGGCTCTGTGGTTAGCACTGTATGGTGGCTCAGTGGTTAGCACTGTATGGTGGCTCTGTGGTTGGCACTGTATGGTGGCTCAGTGGTTAGCACTGTATGGTGGCTCTGTGGTTGGCACTGTATGGTGGCTCTGGTTAGCACTGTATGGTGGCTCAGTGGTTGGCACTGTATGGTGGCTCTGTGGTTGGCACTGTATGGTGGCTCAGTGGTTAGCACTGTATGATGGCTCAGTGGATAGCACTGTATGGTGGCTCAGTGGTAGGCACTGTATGGTGGCTCAGTGATTAGCACTGTTGCTGTGCAGTGCTGGAGTCCTGGGTTCAAATCTCAACAAGGAAAACATCTACAAGGAGTTTACATGTTCTCCGTGGGTTTCCTCCGGTTTCCTTAAAGACATAGTGATGGGGGATGTAGATTGTGAGCCCCAAGGGGACAGAGATAATCATGTCTGTAAAGCGCTGTGGAATCTGATGGCGCCATAAAAATAAGCATAATAAATAATAATATAAATTAGATGGTCAATTTATGGCCTGAAAATAAAATCTTGTGACATTCCATCTGTAAGAACTGTAAAGGCTGCAGCCGATCATCAGCCACTGATTGACTGCAGCGCTCATGTGACCTAGACGGTGTCACAAGATGACTTCTCTGAGCAGCGGTGCGGCCCCAGCCTGAGAGCTGCGCACGCTCCTTACTAATTTCATTCAGCACATTGACCAAACCATTTGTCCCTTCCCAATCGGTGGACATCCCCTTTAATAATGTTATTACATTTGTCAGATCGTACAATGCCCAATGCTGAGTTTTGCTGATTTTTTTTTTTTTTTTTTTTGTCCACGATTAAAATTATTGCTCACGGCACAAGGTTATTAGATAAATAATCCAAAGGAAACCAGCAGCAGCTTCTTAAAGGGGTTGTCTGGACAGAGTTTTTCTTTCCAGAAATGCAAGAAATAAGTAAAGAAAAAAAAAACCGTAAAGTTCACTAATTAGCCTACACGCCTGCTTTGATGCCGTCCCGTTTATCGCCGGTCTATGCTTTTGGCTGAATTTTAATGATGACCGGAATGGTGCTGAGACCCCCAATCTCCAGGGTCCCCATGTTCCTTCTCCCCCTCTAGCTCTTCCCATGGGGATCGGTCATCCTCCCAGCTGAAGGTGAGTGCTGCCCATGGCCAGGAATCCCGCAGACTCCTCTGCCGCGCTCCTCTCCCTGTTAATTATTTTGTCAGTGCCTGTTTTGCAGCGTGTCAGCAGATGTGATCACCGCAGCCCTGACGGGGACACTGCAAGGACGATTGTTCTCTATAAAAGCTGTGAAATCACCGGAGCAGCTTGTCAATAGGAGCAGCCCCATTAATGCGATCATCGATAGACGGCAGAAGATCCGTCCATACAGCATGATTGTGCCCAAGTCAGTCACTGGACAGGCACCTCAGCTATTCACAGGGGTCATCGCGCCAAACACTGACTGACCCACAACACCGTCCCCCGTACAGCTGCCCACACTGACACTGCTGAGCTGGATGGCAGCACAAGGACAGATAGACCAGCGGTATAGGCGTAGGGCAGACCCAAAACCGAGGTGAAGACAGGTAGGTGCATTGTAGATGGACACGCAGGGTGGCAGTAGATGGACGCACAGGGTTACAGTGGATGGTCGTGCAGGGTGGCAGGAGATGGACACGCAGGGTGGCAGTAGATGGACGCGCAGGGTGGCAGTAGATGGACACGCAGAGTAGCAGTAGATGGACACAGCATAGCAGTAGATGGACACGCAGGGTGGCAGGAGATGGACGCGCAGGGTGGCAGGAGATGGACGCGCAGGGTGGCAATAGATGGACACGCAGAGTAGCAGTAGATGGACACAGCGTAGCAGTAGATGGACACGCAGGGTGGCAGGAGATGGACACGCAGAGTAGCAGTAGATGGACACGCAGGGTGGTAGTAGATGGACGCGCAGGGTGGCAATAGATGGACACGCAGAGTAGCAGTAGATGGACACAGCGTAGCAGTAGATGGACACGCAGGGTGGCAGGAGATGGACACGCAGAGTAGCAGTAGATGGACACGCAGGGTGGCAGTAGATGGACGCGCAGGGTGGCAATAGATGGACACGCAGAGTAGCAGTAGATGGACACAGCGTAGCAGTAGATGGACACGCAGGGTGGCAATAGATGGACACGCAGGGTGGCAGGAGATGGACACGCAGAGTAGCAGTAGATGGACACAGCGTAGCAGTAGATGGACACGCAGGGTGGCAGGAGATGGACACGCAGAGTAGCAGTAGATGGACACGCAGGGTGGCAGTAGATGGACGCGCAGGGTGGCAATAGATGGACACGCAGAGTAGCAGTAGATGGACACAGCGTAGCAGTAGATGGACACGCAGGGTGGCAATAGATGGACACGCAGGGTGGCAGGAGATGGACACACAGAGTAGCAGGAGATGGACACGCAGAGTAGCAGTAGATGGACACGCAGGGTGGCAGTAGATGGACGCGCAGGGTGGCAATAGATGGACACGCAGAGTAGCAGTAGATGGACACAGCGTAGCAGTAGATGGACACGCAGGGTGGCAATAGATGGACACGCAGGGTGGCAGGAGATGGACACAGCGTAGCAGTAGATGGACACGCAGGGTGGCAATAGATGGACACGCAGGGTGGCAATAGATGGACACGCAGAGTAGCAGTAGATGGACACAGCGTAGCAGTAGATGGACACGCAGGGTGGCAATAGATGGACACGCAGGGTGGCAGGAGATGGACACGCAGAGTAGCAGGAGATGGACACGCAGAGTAGCAGTAGATGGACACGCAGGGTGGCAGTAGATGGACACGCAGGGTGGCAATAGATGGACACGCAGAGTAGCAGTAGATGGACACAGCGTAGCAGTAGATGGACACGCAGGGTGGCAATAGATGGACACGCAGGGTGGCAGGAGATGGACACAGCGTAGCAGTAGATGGACACGCAGGGTGGCAATAGATGGACACGCAGGGTGGCAGGAGATGGACACGCAGAGTAGCAGTAGATGGACACAGCGTAGCAGTAGATGGACACGCAGGGTGGCAGGAGATGGACACGCAGAGTAGCAGTAGATGGACACGCAGGGTGGCAGTAGATGGACGCGCAGGGTGGCAATAGATGGACACGCAGAGTAGCAGTAGATGGACACAGCGTAGCAGTAGATGGACACGCAGGGTGGCAATAGATGGACACGCAGAGTAGCAGTAGATGGACACAGCGTAGCAGTAGATGGACACAGCGTAGCAGTAGATGGACACGCAGGGTGGCAGGAGATGGACACGCAGGGTGGCAGGAGATGGACACGCAGAGTAGCAGTAGATGGACACGCAGGGTGGCAATAGATGGACACGCAGAGTAGCAGTAGATGGACACAGCGTAGCAGTAGATGGACACGCAGGGTGGCAGGAGATGGACACGCAGGGTGGCAGGAGATGGTCGTGCAGGTTAACAGATGGTCGTGCGGGGTAACAGTAGATGGTCATTCACAGTGGCAGCAGATGGTCGGGCAGAGATGGCAGGAGATGGTCAGGCAGATAGCAGTTGAGGGACTTGCAGGGTAGTTTTTCAAATCAAAATAACAAAATTCAACAAAGTTAACAGCAAAATAAGTTAAAACAATTAGAAAAAAACTGAAGAAACATTATTTCTCTTCTACAGACTTGCATCTAATCAATGACTCCAAAATCTGTGAGCTGTTGATATTTGGAATATTTGTGGGACCCATCGGGGGTGTTAGTTTGGGTCCCCCCTCAGGGTTTCTTGCCCCTCCCCCCGGATTTGCCCTGTTCCCAGTTTGCCCCTACATTGCATTGTCATCCATGTTGTAAATACTTTCAGAGTTTCGCCATCTAGTGGACAAATTGTACATCACAGGGGCTTAAGATTTTTTTTTTTTTATGTTGCAAAAGTTCTAGTGATCTAGCGTAATAAATGTGTCATTGACTTTATTTCAGTAATAAACCATCCAATCACACATTGCGGTCAGTTCATATCACTTGTATTCAGTTAGTTGTCTCTGTTTTGCTCAGAAGCCATAAAAAAAGTAACTTTGTGCCCGGTCTGCCAGTGCAGGAACCTCCCTTTGCAGTGACTCTCCTCTCTGGCTGATACAAGGTGCATCCTTAGCGGGGGGATTTTGCTATGACTTCTGTCTTTATGATGTGAATATTATCTTCTCATTCTTCATTTCAGGAGCTGTTAATGGAAGCAAACATTGCACAGTTCAATTGCGCCAACCCCGAGAAGTCGGAGAAGACCAAGGTAAGTGCCTCCTGTCTCCTGATGTGGCTTGGTGAAATGCAGCAGTGTCATCAGCAGGTAGGAACAAGCCCTGTAAAGAGCATGCTGTCACTCACTGATCAGTGGATTCTGACTGCTAGGACAACCCTTAAAGAGTATCTGTCAGCAGATTAAAAATGGCCAGCATTTGCTCTAATTTTGTTCTCGCTGATCACCAGAATTCTCCGTTTTTAATTTTTTTTTAAATCCGCCATATGGTTCCAGAGATATAGGGCTTTTTATTTAGTGCTCATTTTTGAGGGGGCGTGGCTCACTGGGTAATTATGCATAGCGGCCTAAAGACACGCCCCTGAGGATCTGGTGAGCAGCAAAAATTACCTCTAAAAAGGCCCATATCTCTTGAACCATATAGCGGATTTAAAAAAAAAGGGGAGCAGCAGGAATAAAATAAGAGAAAATAATGGACACTTATGACATGGTGACAGGAACTATTTAAAATAAAACTAGCAATCCTTTCCAATAGTTTTGATTTTCCATTTGTCCCTCTTAGTGATTTTTTTTGTGGGCAGGTCTGTACAAAATCAGTCTCCTTCCCCCTCTGGCAGTTGACAATGCAGTTCTTTCTTAATTCCCCTACAAAAGCAGTGTTCTCAGCTATTCTGCCAAATACTGTGCCGACTGTGCTACTTTCCTGACATATAGGGAGAACACGTTTTCCAGTGCCTGCTCTCCAGTGAACAGGGGATGACTGAAGAGACTTAGTGGTGGGGTGGAGTGACTGAGCGGCCACTAGCACTCAGCTTATTAGGTGGACACATTCACTGCCATACACTATGGACACCAGGTGGCGCCACACCGTGAGAGTAAATGTCAGAATTCATGGCTGGATGGAGTTTTTTATATTATCTGTTGTCTCTACAGCGGGTCCTATCAGAAATAATGAAAGAAGAAGACGACAAATTGACCTTTAATAAAACAAAAATCCAGCCATCTCCAATAAAGAAGGTGAGTCTAGGGCTCTGTGCACAGAGTTGTTTTGAAGTGGTTAAAGACGATGAGTTTCTAGTGTAAAACCACTTCAACCAGTTTGGGCTCGTTCCAGAAGACTCCTCAGAAAACTTTACGTGCACTTACCCGTAGGGGTATGTTCACACTACAGTTTTACTTTTCAATTTTCATTGAAGATTTTCAAACGTAAACCGCTTCAGGAAATGTCGTTCTTTTAAGAGGAACATCTACTAATCGTCCTCGTGACCAGGAGTACATGGAGTCCGATGGGGACTGGTGGCTCATCACCAGCCTCTTGAGAAAAAAAAGTGTAACCGTTATTATGTGATATTACCACTAGGGGGAGCTCTCTGCGTACAGATGTGTACAGCTAGTCCTGAGCTCTGTGCTGACAGTGGGCACAGATATGGAGCGGTGGTGGCCTTCTGTGCACAGGGGGGCCCCAGGTGGGCAGGTGAAGGGAGCATATTGATTGGAGAGCGTTATCTTCCATATTTTTCCCTTTCAGGTGGACAACGTCCCAGTGAGACTGAATGCGGCAGCCATACTGAGAGAGGGCGCGCTATATCAGCGGCAGGTAGAGGAAGAGCTGAACAGGTAGAGTATGCAGAGGAGGGTCATGTACTGCGGCACAGAGGCGGTGCCGCCACTGTTAGTGGGTCATCAGAAATCAGCCGAGTTCACCTTTGACCAATGGGCACCATCTGGCTCCAACATCTGCAAACAGAGGCATGTATGTGCTTTCTGCATAGAGGGGAAAGAGAGGTATCGGGAGGGAGTAAATTCTCTTGTGAGCCAAGTCAGAAGAAGAAGACAAATATTAGGTATAGTTTGCCTCTGGTTGATTTTGTTCTCAGTAGATCCCTTAATGGACTGCGTGCCTTAGGCAGCTGCCTAGTTTGGCAACTCCTGACACAGTCGATGCCTTTGTTGTTACCCAACAGTTTCTGCTGATTTGCACTATGCTTTCCAGAATAGAGAAGCTGATTGATGGCGCGCGGGATCCAAGTGAGTTTCTAGAATGGCAGCGGCAAATGCTGGCAAAGGACCTGGAAAGACAACTAGCAGATATAGAGTGCCGGCGTCTGGAAGGAAAACTGAGCCGTGAGGAAGCCGTGTTGGCGCGGCAGAACCTCATCCAGGAGAACAAGAAAAAGGTCCTAATAAAGAAAGAGGAGGTGAGATGTAGAAGTGGGCAGATTTTTAAGGGTAAGATGTCAGTGCTGAGAGGCATAAATAAAAGCCGTGAATAGTCGCAGGGCGATCGTAACCAACAGAGCGATCGTAACCCGCAGGGCGACTGTAACCCGCAGGGCGATCGTAACCCGCAGGGCGACTGTAACCCGCAGGGTGATCGTAACCCGCAGGGCGACTGTAACCTGCAGGGCGATCGTAACCCGCAGGGCGACTGTAACCCGCAGGGCGATCGTAACCCGCAGGGCGACTGTAACCCGCAGGGCGATTGTAACCCGCAGGGCGACTGTAACCCGCAGGGCGACTGTAACCCGCAGGGCGATTGTAACCCGCAGGGCGATTGTAACCCGCAGGGCGATTGTAACCCGCAGGGCGATCGTAACCAACAGAGCGATCGTAACCCGCAGGGCGACTATAACCCGCAGGGCGATCGTAACCCGCAGGGCGATCGTAACCCGCAGGGCGATCGTAACCCGCAGGGCGACTGTAACCCGCAGGGCGATCGTAACCCGCAGGGCGACTGTAACCCGCAGGGCGATGGTAACCCGCAGGGCGACCGTAACCCGCAGGGCGATTGTAACCCGCAGGGTTGTTAATCCATTAGGGGTTTACTGCAACAATAAAGGAAGATGTAGGGGGGGCATACATTTGTGAATATAGGAGGTAACAGAAAAATGAAACCTTATTTTGTCACTGACGATAAAGTGAAATCATAAATTCTGCCTCCTTAAAAAATTCCAACAATGGACTTAACCTGTAGACTGTCTATCAGTCAGGGGCTTTTTTAAAGGGTTATTCCCATCTTCCCCTAGGCAGAACTTACATCACCCTGTGTGCCCTATAAGACCCTAAATAGGTTTCGCACCTATCGCCGAGCAGGATACGTAAGACCTTCCAGACCCTAGCGGTAAGACCTGCATAGGGAAGGGGCAGCACTGTGGCGCAGTGGTTAGCACTGCAGCCTTGCAGCGCTGGAGTCCTGGGTTCTAATCCCACCCAGGACAAGAGTTTGTATGTTCTCTCCGTGTTTGCGTGGGTTTCCTCCGGGTACTCCGGTTTCCTCCCACATTCCAAAGACATACTGATAGGGAATTTAGATTGTGAGCCCCATTGGGGACAGTGATGATAATGTGTGCAAAATGTAAAGCGCTGCGGAATATGTTGGCGCTATATAAAAATAAAGATTTATTTATTTATTTATTATTATGTTCGCTAGTCAATCCCCACTACACTACAGACAACTGGGATAGACAAACTGGGGGGAACACTTATCTTTGAGCAGACTCAGAGAGGAAGCACCAGACAGGAAGATAGCCGACTGCTGTAGCTCCAAACCTTGACAAGGGTGGAATGGAAATAACACCCGCACCTCCCAACAGGAAGTAGGGAGTTATAAACACCCAGATCCAGGTGTGGTCATTAGTGGCCACCTCCCCTAATGAGGTGCTAGTCTGCAAAGCAAACAACCGAGACCTTCTGCGGACAGATGCAGTGTAATGGTCTGCACCCTCCGACACATCCGTGACAGTATATTGTCGGATAGAGCTTGTAAATACAAGCAATTTTGCAGTTCACCACTTGTTAAAATCTTCAACCGTTTTTGAGATATGAACACTTTTCAGCTTATTGCCTTGGAGACCGACCACCGCTGCTGGACAAGAGAACATGCGCAGTACATACAAGCTCTTATCTATCGGACTTGGAATCGCTGCTCTGAAGCTGGCCCGGATCGCTGGAGAACGCTGTTACCTCCTAATCCCAGGTCAGCTTCAGTCGCAGTGCTTATAGGCTAGACAGCAGCAGTGGTCGGTCTCCTAGGCAACGAGTGCTAAATAAAAGAAACATTTAATATCTCAAGAACGGCTACAAATTTTAATAAGCAGTAAATAGCAAAAGTGCTTGTATTTACAAGAACAATACCCAGTTTATGAAGATGGGAATAACCATTTTATCAGATAGCCATCGCCCAACGTTCTTTCATTAGGCAAATATCCCAATAACCCAGCACAAACATATACTGTGCATACTTGATTCTATTGAGCATGTTTTTTTAATGGAAAGAGGGGAATCGTCCCCTGTTACCTGTCCCACGATTAAGACCTCCGTGTACATTAGACTAAAGTCGGCTGAACCCCCCCGATATGACAGTCTAAGGCCTCCTTCAGACAACACTATATTCCACGTATGAGAAAAACGGACCGATTACTCTGATCTAATAAGAGTTTTATCCGAGTGTCATCAGTTTTATCTCAAACGTGGAGAGAAAAAAAAAATAAAAACTTTCTCCACCTTCTCCTTTCTGACAGTCCGCGTAAGTCGGCCGCACTCGGATATCACCCGAGTGCTGTAGGGTGTTTTTCACGGTCCCATTGACTTGCATTGCCGATTCTCATCTGATGCTCGGATCAAAATCTGACATCTCAGATATTTTCCGTGGTCCTCTCGGTCAGAGGAAAAGATCACATATGTGCAGAGACTCCATAGAAAACATGAGTATGCGTGAAAAAAACTCAGAGCAAAAAATCGGAACCCTAATCTGTGTGAAAACTTTCTGACTTTCCCTCGATGGATGATGTCGGGGAGGAAGAAGATTGGAAGACTGGAACTCCAGTGGCCGATCCTTTTTGTCCTGCATGGACATGGGACACTACAAGGGGTGTCTCGCATTGAAAACACAGGAGCACTCGGCTGAGAAAATCGGGGGAGCAACACCCATCTAATGACTGCGGGGCCTTTACTCCCAAGTGAAGCTTGCGGACGTAGACCATGGAGCTCCGGGCACATGGATAGTTAGATTGTCTTCACTTTGCGCTTTTTATAATCATCTGATTGTTTGGTCTTTAGACAGAGAAGCTGATGCGGGAATACGCCATGAAACGTCTGCAAGAAGAGAAGGAGATGAGGGACCTCGTAGAGCAAGTGTCTGAGGGACACAAAAACACTAAACAGGCAAGACTGAAGCTCCAGAAGTACAAGCAGCAAATAGGTACGTGATAATAGAAGAATTAGGTCAGGCTGACGCTTCAGAACTTCAGTCCCGCTTCAGGGGTGTTACCTTTACCGAAGACGTCTCCCTTCAGGAGGTGGCGGTGGTATGTGTGCCTGGAGCTGGGTGCCCAGGAGCATCCGCAAGACCTTCTACCATAACTAGTGTACTTAGATACATACAGGAATAAACTGCAGCCACTTATACACAAAAATAGCAAAGTCAGCCATTGAGAACACATTCCACAGTCTGATCACGCTCGTGAATAGCAGATTCGGGAAGAATAGCCGTCAATGAAACGTTAACGATGATCTGTTCTTTTGTCACGTCGTCTTCTCGGAGACCACTATCTGTAATTACGACCTGGTTTTATCTCACTCTAGTACAAGAAGTAGCGGAGGAGAGTCGGGAGTTGTTACGCCAGGCCTTAGAGGAGGCACAAGAGGAGCTGAGGAGGAAATTTGAGCTGATCCGTGAGATACGAGCCATGGAGTCAGTGCCAATCATTAGACAAAAGTTTGTGGATCTAACACAGGTGAGTGCCGATAGGCCTTCTTGATGGTATTACTCACAGAATTAGGGTTTACCTCGAGTAACAAAAAATCACAATTGTAAGATTTTTCATGGCTCTTCATGGACACTAATATTTTGGTCTGTGGCTTACTGTGCTCTTCAGACTGCGGGGCATGGGCTGAACTGTGAGATGTCCGTAGTGGAGCTCCGGGAACGTCTAGCTTTACTAAAAGAAGCTCAAAGAAAAGCCGAGGAGGAAAAGAGAGATCAGATCCTTGAGGAAAAGCAGTCAAAACAGCAGTATCTTCTGGATACACTGGAGCAGATCTCTCTCCACAGAGTTGCCCAAGGCAAAGCCGCTCTCCTCAGGTCAGTGTGGTGTCCGTCATTTCCATTGAGGTCTGAGGTCCTTGAAGTCCTGCGACTTCTGCTATAAATGCTACTTTTTTGAGTGGAAATCAGGTTTGCAGCTAGATCCTAAACAGTCATCTGTTCTTTTGACCTTGAGAAAGGCATTGGTCCGGCGTCAAAATGCCTTGGTACTAATAAAAACCTTATCTAAAGCTCCAATGCTCCTTATTTCCCACAGCTCAGGCCACCTTGCGCGATGCTCTCCATTCTGGTAGATACTACACAATAGCTTCTAGCCTTTATAAGGAGCACACCTGCTAATCTCCACTTTCCTTCCTGGTTACATAGTTGATCAATTAAAAGATAGATGTTCATCAAGTTCAACCGAGGGATGGGAAAATATCAAGGGTTATAGATACAACCATAATACATGATACAGCCTGATCACAAATGTCGATCAAATGGATCAACATTCAGAACAAGAACTTTATACATGTATATAAGCATTTATGTTATTTATTTTTTTTATAAAAGTATCTAAGGATTTTTTAAGTCCTAAAGGTTCCTGCTGTCAGCAGCTCTTGAGGTCGGCTGTTCTAGAGATTAATAGTTCTCATGGTATAGAAGCCTTGTGTCCTCTGGAGATTGAACCTTTCTTACTTCACACGGAGGGAGTGACATATTAACTTTTCAGGAGTTTTACATGAAACCGTTTTTGTCCATCCTTTTGTATGAGCCAATTATATACTTGTACAAGTTAATCATGTCCCCTGTAAATTTCTCTTCTGAAGAGTATTGAAGCCTTGTGTCCTCTGGAGATTTAACCTTCTTTGCTTAAGATGGAGGGAGTGTCCCATTAACTTTTGAGGGGGTTTTACTTGAAACAGCATTTGTTCTTCTTTTTGTATGGGCCATTTATGTACTTGTATAAGTTACCGTAATCATGTCCCCTGTATACGTCTTTTCTGAAGAGTATAGAAGCTTATGTCCTCTGAAGAGTGTCCCCTGTAGACGTCTCTTCTGAAGAGTATAGAAGCTTATGTCCTCTGAAGAGTGTCCCCTGTAGACGTCTCTTCTTAAGAGTATAGAAGCCTTGTGACCTCTGAAGATTGTCCCCTGTAAACATCTCTTCTGCAGAGTATAGAATCCTTGTGTCCGCTGAAGATTGTCCCCTGCAGACATCTCTTCTGAAGACTATAGAAGCCTTGTGTCCTCTGAAGATTGTCCCATGTAGACGTCTCTTCTGAAGACTATAGAAGCTTATGTCCTCTGAAGATTGTCCCATGTAGACGTCTCTTCTGAAGACTATAGAAGCTTATGTCCCCTGAAGATTATCCCCTGTAGACGTCTCTTCTGAAGAGTATAGAAACCTTGTGTCCTCTGAAGATTGTCCCCTGTAGACGTCTCTTCTGAAGATTACAGAGCTTATGTCCTCTGAAGATTGTCCCCTGTAGATGTCTCTTCTGAAGACTATAGAAGCTTATGTCTTCTGAAGATTGTCCCCTGTAGATGTCTCTTCTGAAGACTATAGAAGCTTATGTCCTCTGAAGTGTCCCCTATAGACGTCTCTTCTGAAGACTATAGAAGCTTATGTCCCTTGAAGATTATCCCCTGTAGACCTCTCTTCTGAAGACTATAGAAGCTTATTTCCTCTGAAGTGTCCCCTGTAGACGTCTCTTCTGAAGAGTATAGAAACCTTGTGTCCTCTGAAGATTGTCCCCTGTAGACGTCTCTTCTGAAGACTATAGAAGCTTATGTCTTCTGAAGATTGTCCCCTGTAGATGTCTCTTCTGAAGACTATAGAAGCTTATGTCCTCTGAAGTGTCCCCTCTAGACGTCTCTTCTGAAGACTATAGAAGCTTATGTCCCCTGAAGATTATCCCCTGTAGACCTCTCTTCTGAAGACTATAGAAGCTTATTTCCTCTGAAGTGTCCCCTGTAGACGTCTCTTCTGAAGAGTATAGAAGCTTATGTCCTCTGAAGTGTCCCCTCTAGACGTCTCTTCTGAAGAGTATAGAAACCTTGTGTCCTATGAAGATTGTCCCCTGTAGACGTCTCTTCTGAAGACTATAGAAGCTTATGCCCTCTGAAGATTGTCCCTGTAAATGTCTCTTCTGAAGAATATAGAAGCCTTGTGTCCTCTGAAGATTATCCCCTGTAGACATCTCTTCTGAAGACTATAGAAGCTTATGTCATCTGAAGATTGTCCCCTGTAGACGTCTCTTCTAAAGAGTATAGAAGCTTGTGTCCTCTGAAGATTGTCCCCTGTAGACCTCTCTTCTGAAGAGTATAGAAGCCTTGTGTCCTCTGAAGATTGTCCCCTGTAGACTTCTCTTCTGAAGATTAAATAGATCTTTCCTCATAATTAAGACCCTCCATGCTCATTATCAGTTTTTTTGGCTCTACTTTGTACCTTTTCTAGCTCCAGGTTTCCTTTCTATGAGCTTGTGCTCAGAACTGAACTTTATATTCGAGATGAGGTTCAAATGAGATCACATTAACTCTTTGTAAAGTGGTAGTAATACATCCCTGTCCAGTGAGTTTATCCCGCTTTTAATATCTGACAATATCCTGCTGGATTTAGAAGCTGCTGATTGACATTGTGCTGTTGTGTAGTCTGTGATCTCCAAGTGCACCCAGATCCTTCGCCACAAGTGACTCTCCTAGTTTTACTCCGACTAGAACATATGGTGCCCACAGATTATTGCCCAGATTCATAATTATACATTTATCCACATTGAACCTCACCTGACACATGGATTCTCAAATTTATCCTAGTCATCCTGTAATTTATCAATATCTTCTTCCTTTTATGCCTAGATGCCAAGTTACAGACACAAAACTGATAAGTCCAAGCGCTGTCCATCAAAAATGGGTTAAGACCCTTAATGCCCAACCTGGGAATTAAGAGAGATGATCTTACACCTTGCAGGAGTCTAGAATTGCTTAAATATGTCTCTGAACAATTAAAAGAATGGCACTCGACTACAAGAGATGCCAGAAACCGAGGAGGAGGAGGGATAGAAATGAGCAGGTTAAAGATCCAAATAAGGGCCAACAAAAAAAAAAAAGACCGTAAAAAGTAAAACAAAAAAACTTTTTAAAAAGATTAAAAAGCAAAAACGTAATAGTTTGATTTGCCTCTATCCCATTATAAAAAAAATATATATTTGAAAAATAAAAAATATATATATTTAGATGTTTGGTATTAGCAAATCTACCGAAAAATTGTGTTATGTAACCCCCTACATCATACGCCATAAAGCAAAAAAAAAGTTCTAAGCTGCAGAATTGCCATTTTTTGGCATCTCTCCCCAAAATTCTGTAAAATATAATCAAAACTTCATATATATATATATATATATATATATATATATATATATATATATATATATATATATATATATATATATATATATATATATATATATATATATATATATATATATATATATATATATACATATAACACCCAGTAGGTTCGGTATCGCTGTAATACTGACCTCAAGAAAAAAAAATTGGACACAACAAGGAGGAGTTAAAGGGATTGTCTGCTACATTTTGTAATCGTAAAAAATGGCCCATGGTAGTATTAAGAGAGAAAAAGAACATATACTCACCTACCAGCCCCTGCCCTTCTGCTCTGCTGTCTGTGTCCACTGCTGGTTTCCTCCTGCGGTGCAGGTTCTCATGTGACCGCTGCAGCCAGTCAGCAGCTACTGATTGACTGCAGTCTTCACATTCCATCTAAACCAGAAAATAATGAAACCTTACAACATTCAGTTCACACCGGGATCTCGGGAAGGGCTGGATACGCCGTATAGAGTCTACGCACAGATCCGTATGTATGCTCCCCATCATTCTGTGCTTGTTGATTATTTCCTTAGTTCATGTTTTATTTAATATGGAGCAATAATGAAGGATCTGTAATTACCCCGTGCATGCCGGGAGGTGAGTGACCCAAATCTTCAGGTGTTAAATTGCTTAGTACGTTACTTATGTTAAAAGGTTTTTTGTAAAAAAAAAAAAAACAGCTAATTTTAAAATATCGCGTAAAAATCACCCCATTACCTGATTTATGTAGCAGCGGCGGAGTAATTAGCTCATTTTCTCGACAGCTCATTTACATGCAGACTCGGTACAGCTGCACTAATAAATACAGTTGAAGCCGTAAAGAGAAGATTTACATATCGCAGCTGCACGTGGCGCCATGTTGTGCAGAGGTAAAACGCTGGCGGCACCGGGACGGGAAGACGGAGCGGGAATTTTATCTGCGGTGCTCCAGTATGGCGGCTGTAGCATCAACAAGGACTTTCACCATAAACACGCCACACCGACCCTTACAGTGCAAACTCAGGGGTCTTCAGATATCGGAGGTGGCCACAAGGGATGCAGGGTCCAGGGCATGATCCATTTCTTGATCGCACCTTCCCCACCGTGAAGATGGCATTTATATCACGTGAATCTGTGAGAAAGTTGGCAAAATAGTTTACAAAAAAGTTTGTCCAAAGAGGGAAAATATTATATATAATATTATATTATATCTATCTATTATCTATCTATCTATCTATCTATCTATTATCTATCTATTATCTATTATCTATCTATCTATCATCTAATATCTATCTATTATCTATCTATCTATTTCCTATCTATCTATCTATCTATCTATCTATCTATCTATCTATCTATCTATCTATCTATCTATCTATCTATCATCTATGTATTATCTATTATCTCTCACCTATCTATTATCTTTCTATCATCTATCTATCTATCTATTATCTATCTATTATCTATCTATCTATCTCTATTATCTATCTATCATCTATGTATTATCTATTATCTCTCACCTATCTATTATCTTTCTATCATCTATCTATCTATTATCTATCTATCTATCTATCTATCTATCTCTATTATCTATTATCTATCTATCTATCATCTATGTATTATCTATCTTTCTATCATCTATCTTTTATCTATCCATTATCTCTCTATCTATTATCTACACTACAGTTAGTTTAGGGTCACCCAGACAATTTTTGGTTTTCCATAAAAATTCATACTTTTATTAGCCAAATGAATTGAAAATCTAATTATATAGGTCACCAGTATATAAACACACAAAGATATAAAAAAAATACAGACTCTAAAAGATCAATTGAATATGAGGAGAACTTAAGTCATAATGTATCTCAAAATATAAATATTTTATTAAGGGTAGATATTTACCACAGACTAAATACAATTACCTATAATAGAATATGATAAAATAGTGTGATCCCAAAAAAGAGTAGTAACAGTCACAGGGTGGATCAGGACAACATATTATGCTAAATAATTTTACATGTACATGTAAAAAGCAATGCGCATAAGCAATGTAACTTAAACAGGTAGGACAATCAGTTAGTCACTTGTTTGTACCAAGACTAATCAGTTTCACCTAGATCTATCACCATGTTTAGTGCTAGCATGCATTGCTAAAAACAAATACAATGTATCAGACATAAGTAGCATAAGATATGCATCAATAAATGAAGGGTTAACTACCCATATTGTGTCTCCTCTTGTCCACGATGTGAACGCAAACCCGACGTACGTTTCGCGAGTATAAAGACTCGCTTCCTCACACCCCCTTGTGCAATAATGAGAAACGACACAGGTAAAGTATTGAACACATGAAGAAAGAGATGTGCAAAAAGTCATGACCCCAGCTGAAATCTATCAGTAATTAGAAAACAGTCCTGCCATGTAATGAAAAATAATATCAGCTGGTTCAACTAATAGTCTATAAAAAGGTGTCTCATTACCAAAGTGCCACACAGGAAACAACTCATGATGAGTAAAACCAGTGATCTGTCACAAGACCTTTGCAACCTTATTGCTACAATACATACTGATGGCATCGGTTACAGAAGAATTTCTAAACTACTGAAGGTTCCAGTGAGCACTGTTGGGGCCATAATTCGGAAGTGGAAAGATCATCATTCCACCATAAACCGGCCATGACCAGGTGCTTGCCGCAAGATTTCAGACAGAAGAGAGAAAAGAATTATCAGAAAAGTTGTTTAAGACCCAAGGGCCACCTGTGGAGTACTAAAGAAAGACCTGAAATCAGCAAGTACAGTTGCTTCAAAGAATACATTAAGTTACAGGAAAGAAATATATCTTGGTACCGTGTTAGCCAGTGGATAGAAAAATATTTAGAATTGAGAGTCCTCACTGGTTGATACCTTTTAATGGCCAACTGAAAAGATGGTAACAAATTGCAGCTTTCGAGACTACTCAGGTCTCTTCAGGTCTTTGCCTGATGAAGAGACCTATGTAGTCTCGAAAGCTGCAATTTGTTACCATCTTTTCAGTTAGCCATTAAAAGGTATCAACCACTGAGGACTCTCAATTCTAAATATTTTTCTACATTAAGTTAGGCACTCAACCTTCATGGCCTGTATGCATGCTCTCCGTGCACATCTATGGTTTGAATTCTTTGCCTGTGTGGATTGGATGGGTTGTTACCAGATCCATGTCTGCAGCCCAGAAGAAACTGGTTGCAGTCACTGTGAACTGAGTGATGGTAATTACAGTCAAAATAATTTGTAAATGTCTTCAGTATTAAAAACCTCATGGACGTCTTGCCTTTTATTTTTTTTACGGACACATCAAAAAAGGGCCCTATTTTTACGGACTGTCCTGGAATTTCTAGACAGTTGGCAACCCTGGGACCAGGGCATTACTGCAGCAATGTGGTTGGAACTGCCTATCTATTATATATCCTTCCATCCATCATTCCTTCCATCATTCCTTCCATCCATCCTTCCATCATTCCTTCCTTCTATCTATCTATCTACAGGTGCTGGTCAGAAAATTAGAATATCATTAAAAAGTTAATTTATTCCAGTTCTTCAATACAAAAATTGAAACTTATATGGAGTAATTACAAACAGAGTGATCTATTTCAAGCGTTTATTTCTCTTAATGTTAATGATTATGGCTTACAGCCAATGAAAACCCAAAAGTCATTATCTCAGTAAATTAGAATAATTACCAAAAATACCTGTAAAGGCTTCCCAAGCGTTTAAAAAGGTCCCTTAGTCTGTTTCAGTAGGTTCCACAATCATGGGGAAGACTGCCGACTTGACACATGTCCAGAAGGCAGTCATTGACATACTCCACAAGGAGGGGAAGCCACAAAAGGTCATTGGTAAAGAAGCCGGCTGTTCACAGAGTGCTGTATTTAAGCATATTAATGGAAGGTTGAGTGGAAGGAAAACCGGGATAACTGCAGCCTTGAAAGGATTTTTAAGAAAAAGCCATTCAAAAATCTGGTGTAGATTCACAAGGAGTGGACTGCTGCTGGAGTCATTGCTTCAAGAGCCACCACACACAGACGTGTCCAGGACATGGGCTACAAGTGTCACATTCCTTGTGTCAGCCACTCATGACCAATAGACAACGCCAGAAGCGTCTTACCTGGGCCAAGGAGAAAAAGAGCAGGACTGTTACTCAGTGGTCCAAGGTGTTTTCAGATAAAAGTTAAATTTTGCATTTAATTTGGAAATTGAGGTCCCAGAGTCTGGAGGAAGAGTGGAGAGGCCACAATCCAAGCTGCTGGAGGTCTAGTGTGAAGTCTCCACAATCAGTGATGGTTTGGGGAGCCATGTCATCTGCTGGTGTAGGTCCACTGTGTTTTATCAAGACCAAAGTCAGCGCAGCCGTCTACCAGGAACTTTTAGAGCTCTTCATGCTTCCCTCTGCTGACAAGATTTTGGAGATGGAAATGTCATTCTCCAGCAGGACTTGGCCTCTGTCCACGCTGCCAAAAGTACCAATACCTGGTGTACAAACAACAGTATCACTGTGCTCGATTGGCAGCAAACTCGCCTTACCTTAACCCCATAGAGAATCTACGGAGTATTATCAAGAGGAAGATGAAAGACACCAGACCCAACAATGCAGAAGAGCTGAAGGCTGCTATCAAAGCAACCTGGGCTTCCATAACCCCTCAGCAGTGCCACCGGCTGATCGCCTCCATGCCACACTGCATTGATGCAGTAATTGATGCAAAAGGAGCCTGACCAAGTATTGAGTGCATTTACTGAACATACATTTCAGTAGGACAACATTTCCGATTTTAAAATCATTTTTCAAGCTGGTGTTATAAAGTATTCTAATTTACTGAGATAATGACTTTTGGGTTTTCATTGGCTGTAAGCCATAATCACCAACATTAACACTTGGAATAGATCACTCTGTTTGTAATGAATAATTAACTTTTTGATGATATTCTAATTCTGTGAGAAACACCAGTATCTATGTAATATATATCTATCCATCATGCAGAAAATTGCTCCTGATTTATGAAGTGATCTCTGAGGTCTCCAAAAAAGTCCTAAAATGAGCAAATATTTTCCGGACAGATAAAGGGAAGGCCGGGAAAGCTTGTTCTCTGCGAATGTTCATTTTCACAGGCAGGGAATGTAATTTTCCACTTCAGCTGCCGACTCAGCGTTAAGTGTGACAATGAATCACCCGCGTGACGGCCCAAGATACGCGGCTGTGTGTGAGCCCTCACCTGATGAAAACAACCTTGCTTTAATAGGAGTAGAATATAAATACACTTTTTCATCTGTTTTTTTTATTATTTTTATTGAAGTATATGCTAGATCTGTTTTATTTCATTTATCTTTTTGACAGGCTGGAAGAGAAAAAGTCTAAATCTCAGGTTGAAAAAACTGCCGTAGCAAACAATGATCGTGTCACCGAACTGCAGCGGAAGCTCGAAAAGAAAATAACCGAGCGCAAGACACAGGCGGAAACCTTAAAGCTGCACCCCCAACGTAATACCATCAAAGTAAGAGGGCGGCATAGGACTGGGCTGCTGAGCTTCACGTGGGCGCGACGTTAAAGCGTTCTAGTCCTTTTTTCAAAATTCCTGTAGAAAAGTATTGGTCTTGCTATCCTCATTCCCCACAATAAATTGAAAACTGCTTTTGGTGCAGATATGAGCCTAATATGTCCAGTAACTATACTGATTTTTATGCTGTTTAACTTGCCAACCAGTCTTTTGAGTGAGCGGTTCCTCTTCATTCTACCAGCACTATAGGTTCCTGAACTTCCTTCACAGGCATGTCCAGTGATTTGATTGCATCTCTGTTATGCCTTTATTCAGTTTGATGGACTGTGAGTAATGCTTAATTCCCTCTGTGGTGGTCCTCTAGTAACAGTTAATACTTACTGAATGGTTTCCCCATAGATTAGAGCTAATCGCTGAGTGTCCCATCTGGGAGAACTTTGTGATCAGTTTATGTTTAAGGGATCTTCTAAAAACTACAGTTTGCCCGCAGAAGAGAAAGTCAGTCATTACATGTCTCACACTGGTGACGCCCCATTTCATATCAAATAAGCTCTGGAGGCAGATTCTTGGGAAGATCTATGTCCGGCCCATAGATCTTAACTGCTCATTTACATATTAAGAAACACATGAATTTCTCTGGAATAAAACATCAGATTGCAGAAATCAAGGTATCATTTTCTTCAGTTTCCTATGTCCTACGTGACCATATAGACGACTTAGGAGGGTTGATCCTACTGACAGATGCCTTTTAATACTTTTGTCAGCGGTATACGGAGACAACTTCACCACTGAGATAACAAGGAGCTCATAGATTGCTGTTCATGGGGTGATATTTAATCATCCATGGCCAATGTGTGCAGGCAATATCTGACGTTTCGGCCGAATTGGTCTCTGTCAAGGTTATCTATAACGAGCTGCTAGTCCCGCACTTACTTGACCCACTTTAGTTTCGCCGACCTCCACGCCTGGCGGAAAGCCTTGACAAAGGCCAAATCGGCCGAAACGTCGGATATCGTCTGTACACATTGATCGGAGATGAATAAATATCACCTTATGATAAGCAATCTATATTCTCCTTGTTATTTTAGGGCCGAAGTCGTCTCCTTGTACCACTGACAAGTATTAAAAGGCATCTGTCAGTAGGATCAACCCTCCAAAGCCGTCTATATGGTCACGTAGGACATAGGAAACTGAATAAAATGATACCTTGATATCTGCGATCTGATGTTTTAGTCCAGAGATATCCACATTTTTCTTAATAGGTAAATGAACAGTTAAGATCTATGGGCCGGACATAGATCTTTCCGAGAATCTGCCTCCAGAGCATCTCCGTGTACAGAAGAGTAACCCGCGCCCTAGAGTGGCTCTTCAATTTCAGCAAGTAAAGTTTGTTCTTTTTTTATAATGAAAAGTTAAAATTGTCGCAATACAATAATTACAGTTTTCAAGAACTCGGCTTGTAATAAATGAAACTTGAACAGCAACAGAGATATTGAAATCTGTCCGTAATTTCTTAAAAAAAAAAAAAAAATTGTTAAATTTTTTCATTTTTTATGACACTATACAAATCTTTTATTTGCTGAATGTGGAAGAAGCGGGTGCATTTTTGACATTTATTGGGTGTTACACATTTCACCGTCCCCCGTGTGCTACTTTTGTGGATCTTTATCAGTGAAATCCTTTTCCTTCCAGGACTCCTATGAAGAGAAGCACTGGAAGGAGCTGGAGGAGAGCCGGGAGCGCCAGGCGCAGCTGCTGCGGAACGGAGTGGTGTCGAGAGAAGCGGCGCACAGGATGGCGGCTTATCAGGCAGCAAGAAGCGGGACCTCCCGAGCCTGCGTGATGCCGTCGTGAAATCTACACGTCCATGGACTCGATGTTCTCCTTTATCCAGGAAAATAAAGAAGAAAATGAGTGTAAAAGAGACAATTAGATAAAATCCCTTTTTGCAGAATGGTCGTGTCGTGCTATCATTTCTTTCATCTTTGTCAGAGTCGTGAACAACCACCGCACTTCTTGCTGCCACCAGTCGCCGTTTTGATAGGCCTGGGTAATACAGTAGCATACATGCCACCCAGCTTTCCCAAACACCTGACAGGCTCTGTTCCTGCACTCTGGCATACACAAAGTAACACAATCAAAAAAATACTTTCCATCTTCGAGGTTGTGGGTACGTTTACAGCTGCAAAGAACAAACACATACACAATTTTTAGTTTTAACCCCTTAGTGACGGAGCCAATTTTTTTAAATCTGACCATTGTCACTGTATGTGGTAATAACTCTGGAACGCTTCAACAAATCCCAGTGATTTTGAGAATGTTTTTTCGTGACACATTATATTTTATGATAATGATAAATGTAGGTCAATATGTTTTGTGTTTATTTATAAAAAAATATCAGAAATTTGAGAAAAATTTAAAAAAATTAACAATTTTCAAACTTTGAATGATTATCCCTTTAATCCAGATAGTCATACCATAGAAAAACATTAATAAATAATATTTCCCACATATCTGCTTTACATCAGCACCATTTGTAAAATGTTATTTTATTTTGTTAGCATTTTAGGAGGTTTAAAAATGTAGCAGCAATTTTTCTTTTTTTTCATAGAAATTTACAAAATTTATTTTTTTAGGGACCTATCCATGTTTGAAGTGCCTTTAGGGGTCCCATATATTGGGAAACCCCCAAAAGTGATACCATTTTAAAAACAGAACCCCCTGACATATTGAAAACTGCTGTCAGGTAGTTTATTAACCCTTCAGGTGCTTTGCAGGAATTAATGCAAAGTGGTATGACAGAAATGAAAATGTGTATTTTTACCACCTAAATATCTCTAACTTCTGAACAGATTACTACAGCCGGCAGACTCTAAGGCCGCTATTTGGTCATGAATTGCCAGGGCAAATATTAGGACCACAAAATTATGATCTCATGGTGCCAATTGGGATAAAGAAGAAGCCCCCACACTCTGTTAACCATTTATAATGATGTAGTCACTATTGACAGCAGCATCTAAGGGGTTAAACAGAGTTGGACAGTGCAAACACTGATCGTGGCTGTTGCAGGAAGTTGTCAGCTATAGTGTACAACCGACAGCTGCTGGATTGTCACCTGTATGGGGAGACTATTCTCTCATATCTCAGGTCAGTTAAAAGACGTATTGGCGGTCATTAAGGGGTTAATATACAATACATGTACAGTTCTTATACAAATGACAAAAACAATGAAATATCAAAAAAGTACCAAATAGCAAAAAAAAAAGTATAAAAAAGGGATAAATACAGAAATGTTTTACGAACTGGATCCTTGGGTGCCTGTTTCTAGAAATTTGGACAGATCTGCAATACACTGGCTCCGATTAATCAAAAGCGGGGTTATTCACACCTGTCTTGGTAAGGAGGCATGTTGGAGTCAGATACCCCTGATTCATTCAGTGGCACACACCTCTTAATGAATCAGGAGTATCTTAAAAACATCTTACTCCAGGCAGGGACTGGAGTAAGATTTGTGGAGTCCTGTACGTCACAGCTTGTCATGACTTGGACGAGTGAGTGTCGCCTCTCCCCAGCTTTTCTCATTCTCGATCTAAAGCTGCCGTCACACTTGCAGTATTTGGTCAGTATTTTACATCAGTATTTGTAGAAAAAACCAGGAGTGGAACAATCGGAGGAAAAGTATAATAGAAACATGTGCACCACTTCTGCATTTATCACCCACTCCTGGTTTGGGGTTACACATACATATGTAAAATACTGACCAAATACTGAACGTATGAACATGACCATATAAAACTGCCATGTTCATGCCAAAATCACAAATTTTTGGCAAATCTTCTTGCACAACATTTTTTCAACTTGGAAGACTTTTTTAAAAAATTTTCAACTTTTCAGAATCTGGAGTAAGCATCCTGATGAATCGAGGCCGTTGTCTTCCCAGGATCTGACCATGAGGTTTTCTCGATTAAATAATACAAAAGGTCTCATCCACACCCACTCCACCCCTCTTTCTGGTGACTAATTAAAAAGATGGGGCAAAGACGTGACTCTAATTCATGTCATATTTTCCCACAGGAACCTCCTAGTGAAATAACGCAACCTCCATATTTCCGAGCATACTTTGACCATCCTATACACACACCAAGCATGACTATGATTTATCCATAATTTGGGTTGAAGTCACATTTCTGTGCTTTCCTAAGGCGCTAGATTCTGGTACTTAAAGGGAACCTGTCACCAGGTTTGACCGATATAAGACCACCACGTTCCAGGCCTCATATACAGCATGTTATACCCAATCCAGCCTACAATGCATGAAAAAGACCTTTTATTATACTCACCTGCGTGGCGGCCCGGTCCGATGGTCTTGGTTCGTCGCCTCCCTTCTTCTTTCTAGGGGAAAGTATTGCAGTGCGCAGGTGTTGGGAAAGGTCAAAGAGCCCCAGCGCATGCGCACTGCAATACTTTACTCTGCCCACACAAGAAGAAGGGAGGCGACGAACCAAGCCCACCGACACACCTCGGACAGGACCGCCCCACAGGTGAGTGTAATAAAAGGTCTTTTTCCTGTCTTGCACGTCGGGTTTAGGCAATTCTTCCATGAAGACCATTTTTGGCCAGATTTATTCGAAGAGTAGATGGGTGTAGCCGGTTCAACATAGTTGCTACCAATTCTGAGCTGATGGCACTGCCGGGCATCTTCCAATTTCGAAGTAGATTTTCATCTACTGTAAGTTTCCTTGGCTGATCATTGCATCTACGGTCCTGAATATTGTCCCAATTTTTTATGCATCTTCTAAAGAGCTTGATCAGCAAACCTTGAAACCTCAGTATGCTTTGAAATCTTTGTTTGGAAGACCTTGCCGATACAGTACAACTATCTTGCGTCTTGTTACTATGCTCATGTGTGTCTTGCCACGATATACGGCATTATAGAATATATACAGCATTATAGGTTCTCTTTAAACCCACAGAAGTTGTTACTTCCCCCAATCACAGATGGCCGGTTGGACTGTGAGTAACCAATTATACCAAACCGGTGACAATCATCATCATTTTCATATGTAGGTTGAAAAACAGTCATTAACTCGAATAGCTGTGTCTAAGGCTTAAAACCGGGTGAGATTCTGTGAAACTCTGCTAAAAGGTGAGGCTGTGGAAGACGGCTCATATATCGTGGCAAGACACACATGAGCATAGTAACAAGACACAAGGTAGTTGTACTGTATCGGCAAGGTCTTCCAAACAAAGATTTCAAAGCATACTGAGGTTTCAAGGTTTTACTGATCAAGCTCTTTAGAAGATGCATAAAAAAGGGGACAACATTCAGGACCGTAGATGCAATGATCGGCCAAGGAAACTAGAGTAGATGAAAATCTACTTCGAAATTGGAAGATGCCCAGCAGTGCCATCAGCTCAGAATTGGTGGCAACTATGTTGAACTGGCTACACCCATCTACTCGTCGAAGAAATCTGGCCAAAAATGGTCTTTATGGAAGAATTGCGGTAAATAAGCCATACCTTTGATGTGCTAACAAGGCCAAGTGACTCAATTATCCACGAAAACATAGGAACTGAGGTGCAGAAAAATGGCAGCAGGTGCTCTGGATGGATGAGTGAAAATGTGAAATATTTGGCAGATGGCAGATCGTTCGCCAAAGAGCTGGAGAGCGGTGAAATAAATAGTATATACACTATAGATATATATAATTATACACACACACACACAAAGGTACTGCACTAAGCCATGGAAACTAGACAAACAGGCGGGTCCCTGGTGGCTTCCCGAAGCCGCTCTCCTGGAGTGATAAGTGTCTAAAGTGTCTACCTACATGCCCGTATAGGGAGAGACCTGTCAGTCACTGGCAGCAGGCGAGGAGAAGCCACTGGCGACCTCCTTATCCAACTAGTCTGAAGCGCGACTTAGTATCCAATGGCTTTTAAAGTAGGAATATATATAAATAGGAAAGGGTTCTTTACAGTAAGAGCAGTGCTCTTTGCAAACTCTGTTAGCGACAGAGATGTGAACGTTTCTCCGTTCCAGCAGCTTTACCTGCACATTCATTCCCTAGACCTGTGCCGTCTCCTGCAAATGATACAGAGAAGTCAAGGATAGGAGATAGCTTTCAGGACCCTGAGGGAGCGCTTCGTTAGTCTGACAATAGGAGAAAGGGATTTAGAGCACAACTTCCCCTGCACCATCTCCAGTCCACCAAAACATCGCATTAGGAGTTATTGGTAATTAATATAGACACTTAAATGGGAACCGCATTTTCAACAAACTTGGCATAAATCAAAGTAAAGTACAAGTGAATATAAGAAACTTTACAATATAACATATCAGAAAAAATCAGCTTCTTTCTCCCCTTAGCAGCCATTTTTTCCTGTCCCTCCTGCCTTTTGAATTTATCCACTCTTAAAGGGAAACCTGTCACAAGTTTGGTTATATTAACACACGTGGAGAGTGCTTAAAAAACAGGCAATCCCCACGTGTTCAGGTTGTCTAACAGCTGCAAATCATTCAGCAGCAGGGACTCGAACATAATATACGAACATGCCCAGATAACACCTGAGCGTACTTGGATACGACGTTATCTGAGCACGTTCGCTCATCACTAGCTCTTGCCTGTAATGCTAAGGTTGTGGGTTTGAGACCTGGGAAGACTCACAGAAAAAAAAAAAGAATTTAAATTTTGTAATTGCTTATTATTTTTCCACTTTTATAGAAACAATTTTTTTTCTTCACCTCAGTATACAGGGACCATAGAAATACATTGTTATATACACAATATATTTCTATGGACTTGTATAAACAGCTTGTGGGTTCACTGCCTGAAATAAAGGTCATGATTAGTGATGAGCGAGTGTACTCGTTGCTCGGGTGGTCTCCGAGTATTTGTGAGTGCTCGGAGATTTAGTTTTCATCGCGGCAGCTAAATGATTTGTGGCTACTAGCCTGCTTGATTACATGTGGGGATTCCCTAGCAACCAGGCAACCCCCACATATACTCAGGCTGGCTAATAGCTGTAAATCATTCAGGTGTCGCGATGAAAACTAAATCTCCGAACACTCACAAATACTCGGAGACCACCCAAGCAACGAGTGCACTCGCTCATCACTAGTCAAGATTACTAAATTCTCCTAAATCATTGTAGGCTGAGGATCCTGGATAAAGAAACAGCTTGCGAGCACAGAGATGCCATTCAAGTCCCAGGGAGCCCTGATCACAGGACAGAGAATATATTATTTAATTTATGCAATAAGGAAAATGGCCCCACCCCTGAGGAGGAGCTACGGAGCGATGAAGACCAAGCAGAGATCTTACAAAGTATGATAAAAAGTTGCAAAAACAAATCTGTTTTGGAAAAAAAAAAACATTCAAGGGTGATTACTGCAACAAGGTGTCAAGAAATGAGACAATACAGCCGGGCACACAGCTTCACATAGTCCTCTACTTACTGTGATAACTGTTATGACCTGGTGGTCAGGACAATAATGGACCTGGTGGTTAAGAGCACATGGAATGACCTGATAGTCTCTGACAATAAAGGACGAGCTCTGGGACGTGGGAACTCTGCTGACCGCAATCCCTAATCCTATCAAACACATTAGAAATAGCCGTGGATTGCGCCTAACGCTCCCTATGCAACTCGGCACAGCCTAAGGAACTAGCTAGCCCTGAAGATAGAAAAATAAAGCCTACCTTGCCTCAGAGAAATTCCCCAAAGGAAAAGGCAGCCCCCCACATATAATGACTATGAGTAAAAATGAAAATACAAACACAGAGATGAAATAGATTTAGCAAAGTGAGGTCCGACTTACCGAGGATAGGAAAGGTTACTTTGCGGTCAGCACAAAAACCTACAAAAAGACCACGCAGAGGGCGCAAAAAGACCCTCCGCACCGACTCACGGTGCGGAGGCGCTCCCTCTGCGTCCCAGAGCTTCCAGCAAGCAAGACAACAATAAGAATAGCGAGCTGGACAGAAAAATAGCAAACCAAAGAAATACAAGCTGGAACTTAGCTTTTGCTGGGAATACAGGTCACAAGAACGATCCAGGAGTGAACTAGACCAATACTGGAACATTGACAGGTGGCATGGAGCAAAGATCTAAGTGGAGTTAAATAGAGCAGCCAGCTAACGAATTAACCTCGTCACCTGAGGAAGGAAACTCAGAAACACCCACCAGAGGAAGTCCATGGACAGAACCAGCCGAAGTACCATTCATGACCACAGGAGGGAGCCCGACAACAGAATTCACAACAGTACCCCCCCCCCCCTTGAGGAGGGGTCACCGAACCCTCACCAGAGCCCCCAGGCCGACCAGGATGAGCCAAATGAAAGGCACGAACCAGATCGGCAGCATGAACATCAGAGGCAAAAACCCAGGAATTATCTTCCTGACCATAACCCTTCCACTTGACCAGGTACTGGAGTTTCAATCTCGAAACACGAGAATCTAAAATCTTCTCCACCACATACTCCAACTCCCCCTCAACCAACACCGGGGCAGGAGGATCAACGGATGGAACCACAGGCGCCACGTATCTCCGCAATAACGACCTATGGAACACATTATGGATGGCAAAAGAAGCAGGAAGGGCCAAACGAAATGACACAGGATTGATAACCTCAGAAATCTTATACGGACCAATGAAACGAGGCTTAAACTTAGGAGAGGAAACCTTCATAGGAACATAACGAGACGACAACCAAACCAAATTCCCAACACAAAGTCGGGGACCCACACAGCGCCGGCGGTTAGCGAAACGTTGAGCCTTCTCCTGGGACAATGTCAAATTGTCCACCACATGAGTCCAAATCTGCTGCAACCTATCCACCACAGTATCTACACCAGGACAGTCCGAAGACTCAACCTGCCCTGAAGAGAAACGAGGATGGAAACCAGAATTGCAGAAAAACGGCGAAACCAAAGTAGCCGAGCTGGCCCCGATTATTAAGGGCGAACTCAGCCAACGGCAAAAAGGACACCCAATCATCCTGATCAGCAGAAACAAAGCATCTCAGATATGTTTCCAAAGTTTGATTAGTTCGTTCGGTTTGGCCATTTGTCTGAGGATGGAAAGCCGAGGAGAAAGACAAATTAATGCCCATCCTAGCACAAAAGGATCGCCAAAACCTCGAAACAAACTGGGAACCTCTGTCAGAAACGATGTTCTCTGGGATACCATGTAAACGAACCACATGCTGGAAAAATAATGGCACCAAATCAGAGGAGGAAGGCAATTTAGACAAAGGTACCAAATGGACCATCTTAGAAAAGCGATCCCAAACCACCCAAATGACCGACATCTTTTGAGAGACGGGGAGATCCGAAATAAAATCCATAGAAATATGCGTCCAGGGCCTCTTCGGGACCGGCAAGGGCAAAAGCAACCCACTGGCACGAGAACAGCAGGGCTTAGCCCGAGCACAAGTCCCACAGGACTGCACAAAAGAACGCACATCCAGTGACAAAGACGGCCACCAGAACGATCTAGCCACCAAATCTCTGGTACCAAAGATTCCAGGATGCCCAGCCAACACTGAACAATGAATCTCAGAGATAACTCTACTAGTCCATCTATCAGGGACAAACAGTTTCTCCGCTGGGCAACGGTCAGGTCTATCAGCCTGAAATTTTTGCAGCACCCGCCGCAAATCAGGGGAGATGGCAGACAAAATTACCCCCTCTTTGAGAATACCCGCCGGCTCAGGAACACCCGGAGGGTCAGGCACAAAACTCCTTGACAGGGCATCAGCCTTCACATTCTTAGAGCCCGGAAGGTACGAAACCACAAAATCAAAACGGGAGAAAAATAACGACCATCGAGCCTGTCTCGGATTCAACCGTTTGGCAGACTCAAGATAAGTCAAATTCTTGTGATCTGTCAAGACCACCACGCGATGCTTGGCTCCTTCCAGCCAATGACGCCACTCCTCGAATGCCCACTTCATGGCCAACAACTCACGATTACCAACATCATAGTTACGCTCAGCAGGCGAAAACTTTCTAGAAAAGAAAGCACATGGCTTCATCACCGAGCCATCAGAACTTTTTTGCGACAAAACAGCCCCTGCTCCAATCTCAGAAGCATCAACCTCAACCTGAAACGGAAGCGAAACATCTGGCTGGCACAACACAGGGGCAGAAGAAAAACGACGCTTCATCTCCTGAAAAGCCTCTACAGCTGCAGAAGACCAATTGACCACATCAGCACCCTTCTTGGTCAAATCAGTCAACGGTTTAGCAACAGTAGAAAAATTAGCGATGAAGCACCGATAAAAATTAGCAAAGCCCAGGAACTTTTGCAGGCTCTTCACAGATGTCGGCTGAGTCCAATCGTAAATGGCCTGGACTTTAACAGGGTCCATCTCGATAATAGAAGGGGAAAAAACGAACCCCAAAAATGAAACCTTCTGAACTCCAAAGAGACACTTTGACCCCTTCACAAACAAGGAATTCGCACGAAGGACCTGGAACACCATTCTGACCTGCTTCACATGAGACTCCCAATCATCCGAAAAGACCAAAATATCATCCAAATACACAATCAGGAATTTATCCAGGTACTCTCGGAAGATATCATGCATAAAGGACTGAAATACTGATGGAGCATTGGAAAGCCCGAATGGCATAACCAGGTACTCAAAATGGCCCTCGGGCATATTAAATGCTGTTTTCCATTCATCGCCTTGTTTAATATGCACAAGAGTATACGCCCCTCGAAGATCTATCTTGGTGAACCAACTAGCCCCTTTAATACGAGCAAACAAATCAGACAGCAACGGCAAAGGATACTGAAATTTGACTGTAATTTTATTAAGAAGGCGGTAATCAATACAAGGTCTCAAAGAACCATCCTTCTTGGCCACAAAAAAGAACCCTGCTCCTAATGGTGATGACGACGGGCGAATATGGCCTTTCTCCAAGGATTCCTTTATATAACTCCGCATAGCGGCGTGTTCTGGCACAGATAAATTGAACAATCGGCCCTTAGGAAACTTACTACCAGGAATCAAATTAATTGCACAATCGCAATCCCTATGAGGAGGTAGGGCACTGGCTTTGGGCTCATCAAATACATCCCGATAATCAGACAAAAACTCTGGAACTTCAGAAGGAGTGGAAGACGAAATAGACAAAAATGGAACATCACCATGTACCCCCTGGCAACCCCAGCTGGACACAGACATAGATTTCCAGTCCAATACTGGATTATGAACCTGTAGCCATGGCAACCCCAAAACGACCACATCATGCAGATTATGCAACACCAGAAAGCGGATATCCTCCTGATGTGCAGGAGCCATGCACATGGTCAATTGGGTCCAGTACTGAGGCTTATTCTTGGCCAAAGGCGTAGCATCAATTCCTCTCAATGGAATAGGATACTGCAAGGGCTCCAAGAAAAAACCACAGCGCCTAGCAAACTCCAAGTCCATCAAATTCAGGGCAGCGCCTGAATCCACAAATGCCATAACAGAATAGGATGACAAAGAGCAAATCAGAGTAACAGACAATAGAAATTTAGACTGTACCGTACCAATGGTGGCAGACCTAGCGAACCGCTTAGTGCGCTTAGGACAATCGGAGATAGCATGAGTGGAATCACCACAGTAAAAACATAGCCCATTCCGACGTCTGTGTTCTTGCCGTTCAGCTCTGGTCAAAGTCCTATCACATTGCATAGGCTCAGGCCCATGCTCAGATAGTACCGCCAAATGGTGCACAGCTTTACGCTCACGCAAGCGTCGATCGATCTGAATGGCCAAGGACATAGACTCATTCAGACCAGCAGGCATGGGAAACCCCACCATGACATCCTTAAGGGCTTCAGAGAGACCCTTTCTGAAGATTGCTGCCAGGGCACATTCATTCCACTGAGTGAGTACAGACCACTTTCTAAACTTCTGACAATATATCTCCGCTTCATCCTGACCCTGACACAGAGCCAGCAAGATTTTCTCTGCCTGATCCACTGAATTAGGTTCGTCATAAAGCAATCCAAGCGCCAGGAAAAACGCATCAACATCACGCAATGCCGGATCTCCTGGCGCAAGGGAAAATGCCCAGTCTTGAGGGTCACCACGTAACAAAGAAATAATGATCTTTACTTGTTGAACAGGGTCACCTGAGGAGCGAGGTTTCAAGGCAAGAAACAATTTACAATTATTTTTGAAATTCAAGAACTTAGATCTATCACCAAAAAACAAATCAGGAATTTGACATCGGATTCTGAACCACAAAATCTTGAATTTTTTGTACCCTTGTAGTGAGATTATCCATCCAAGAGGACAGACCTTGAATGTCCATGTTTACACCAGTGTCCTGAACCACCCAGAGGTAAAGGGGAAGAGAGAGACAAAACACACTGCAAAGAAAAAAAAATGGTCTCAGAACTTCTCTTATCCCTCTATTGAGATGCATTAGTACTTTGGGCCACCTGTACTGTTATGACCTGGTGGTCAGGACAATAATGGACCTGGTGGTTAAGAGCACACGGAATGACCTGATAGTCTCTGACAATAAGGACGAGCTCTGGGACGTGGGAACTCTGCTGACCGCAATCCCTAATCCTATCAAACACACTAGAAATAGCCGTGGATTGCGCCTAACGCTCCCTATGCAACTCGGCACAGCCTAAGGAACTAGCTAGCCCTGAAGATAGAAAAATAAAGCCTACCTTGCCTCAGAGAAATTCCCCAAAGGAAAAGGCAGCCCCCCACATATAATGACTGTGAGTAAAGATGAAAATACAAACACAGAGATGAAATAGATTTAGCAAAGTGAGGCCCGACTTACTGAACAGACCGAGGATAGGAAAGGTTACTTTGCGGTCAGCACAAAAACCTACAAAAAGACCACGCAGAGGGCGCAAAAAGACCCTCCACACCGACTCATGGTGCGGAGGCGCTCCCTCTGCGTCCCAGAGCTTCCAGCAAGCAAGACAACAATAAGAATAGCGAGCTGGACAGAAAAATAGCAAACCAAAGAAATACAAGCTGGAACTTAGCTTCTGCTGGGAAGACAGGTCACAAGAACGATCCAGGAGTGAACTAGACCAATACTGGAACATTGACAGGTGGCATGGAGCAAAGATCCCAGTGGAGTTAAATAGAGCAGCAGCTAACGAATTAACCTCGTCACCTGAGGAAGGAAACTCAGAAACACCCACCAGAGGAAGTCCATGGACAGAACCAGCCGAAGTACCATTCATGACCACAGGAGGGAGCCCGACAACAGAATTCACAACAGATAACATGGCATCTGATCCCTACTACTATAATACTGCCCCTATGTACAAGAATATAAGTATTATAATACTGCCCCTATGTACAAGAATATAACTACTATAATACTGCCCCTATGTACAAGAATATAATTACTATAATACTGCTCCCATGTACAAGAATATAACTATTATAATACTGCTCCTATGTACAAGAATATAACTACTATAATACTGCCCATATGTACAGGAATATAACTACTATAATACTGTCCCTATGTACAAGAATATAACTACTATAGTACTGCTCCTATGTACAAGAATATAACTACTATAATACTGCCCCTGTGTGCAAGAATGTAACTACTATAATACTGCTCTATGTACAAGAATATAACTACTATAATTTGTAAAGCGCTGCGGAATATGTTGGCGCTATATAAATAAAAATTATTATTATTATATAATTATTACTATAATACTACCCCTATATACAAGAATATAACTACTATAATACTACCCCTATGTACAAGAATATAACTACTATAATACTGCTACTATGTACAGGAATATAACTACTATAATTCTGCCCCATGTACAAGAATATAACTACTATAATACTGCCCTATGTACAAGAATATAACTACTATAATACTGCCCCTATGTACAAGAATATAACTACTATAATACTGCCCCTATGTACAGGAATATAACTATTATAATACTGCCCCTATGTACAAGAATATAACTACTATAATACTGCTCCTATGTACAAGAATATAACTACTATAATACTGCCCCTATGTACAAGAATATAACTACTATAATACTGCCTCCTATGTACAAGAATATAACTACCATAATACTACTCCTATGTACAAGAATATAACTACTATAATACTGCTCCTATGTACAAGAATATAACTACTATAATACTGCCCCTGTGTGCAAGAATATAACTACTATAATACTGCTCTATGTACAAGAATATAACTGCTATAATACTGCCGCTATGTACAAGAATATATCTAGTATAAAACTGCTCTATGTAAAAGAATATAACTACTATAATACTGCTCTATGTACAAGAATATAACTGCTATAATACTGCCCCCTATGTACAAGAATATAACTACTATAATACTGCCCCTATGTACAATAATATAACTACTATAATACTACTACTACTATGTACATGACTATAACTACTATAATACTTCTCCTATGTACAAGAATATAACTACTATAATACTACTACTACTATGTACATGAATATAGCTACTATAATACTGTTCTATGTACAAGAATATAACTACTATAATACTGCTCTATGTACAAGAATATAACTACTATAATACTGCTCTATGTACAAGAATATAACTACTATAATACTGCTCTATGTACAAGAATATAAATACTATAATACTGCCCTCTATGTACAAGAATATAACTACTATAATACTATCCCCTATGTACAAGAATATAACTACTATAATACTGCTCTATGTACATGAATATAACTACTATAGTACATGAAAAATCAAAGATAAAACTAATGAGTCAGCCAGTGGATTGCACCGCAGCACAGCAAGAGGAGATGTAAAAAAAATGCACGATTGATAGATCAATAAGTGTTAAACTGTATCAAATCATACAACGGAGAGTGGATACATAAACCGTAATACAAATAATAATAATAATAATAATAATGAATTGATGCAGATTAACACTTCCTCATCTATCAGGGATACTATTTTTGTTCTCTAGCAGTGTTGCGCTGCCATCTACTGGCTGACTCACTCATTTTTATCCTTGCTTTTCATGTATGTAATTCTTCATATATACTTTTCTACTAAATAAACTTTTGTCAATTGTTTTTCATTCTTTGTGCACTTTTTTCCTTTTGCTCTTATATTCCCCTGGTGCTAAACCTTTTACTATAGAGTATTCCTTTTTCTGACACTAAGGTTGTGTGCACATGTTCTGGAATTTTCGCGTTTTTTTTGCTATAAAAACGCGATAAAAACACATAAAAAACGCATACATATGCATCCCATCATTTAGAATGCATTCCGCAATTTTTGTGCATATGTTGCGTGTTTTTTTCCGCTAAAAAAATGCATCGCGGTAAAAAACGCAGCGTGTTCATTAATTGTGTGGATTTTTTTCAGATTTCCCACTATATTATTGCATTGGGAACCTCCGGAAAAATCCGCCAAAAATCAGCAAAAAAAAACAAAACGCACAAAAAACGCATGCGGATTTCTTGCAGAAAGTGTCCGGTTTTGTTCGGGAAATTTCTGCAAGAAATCCTGACATGTGCACATAACCTAATATTCACATGAGCGAATACAAAGTGTGACCATTAGCTACTTACAGGCTCCTAATCTGTGTATGAAGCTGTATACTAAGAAAGATTTTTTGATCACTTTTTTTGTAGAGGTTAATACCACTGTAATGTAACACTAAGCAAGTTACACTGCACGAATTACTAATTCAATGCAGAAAGATTTTTGGAACTTTTTTTATAGAGTAATACCACTGTAATGCAGGGCCGCCATCAGGGCAGTAAGCCCTGACTGGAGTAGGGGGCCCGATGAGCAGAGGGGGCCCACATCGGGCTCTGTCTCTTCAGCTCATCGGGCCCCAGTGGCAGGATTCTGCCGGTGAAGTAACTGAACCAAGACACAGGTTCAGTTAAACTATATTGCCGTGTGGGCCCACACGACAATAATTAAAAGCTGCCAGCCAATCACAGGATGAAAACACAGGGGGCAGGATGGAGTCATGGGGCAGGATAGAGACACGGGGCAGGATGGAAACACAGGGGGCAGGATGGAGACAGATGGGGCAGGATCATGGGGCAGGATGGATACGATAGAGACAGATGGGGCAGGATCATGGGGCAGATGGGGCAGGATCATGGAACAGATGGGGCAGGATCAAGTGACAGATGGGGAAGGATCATGGGGCATATGGGGCAGTATGGATACTCATGAAGACAGGATGGGAGAACATATGGCTGGAGCCAGGAATGATGCACACTGGTACCAGGATGGGGAATATTATTACCATAGGGGATAATTAAGGGATATTATTACAGCAATTATTATTTTTAAATTATTTATTTTATTTTTTGAGGATACTGTTTTAAATGGGGGGTGGTCCTGTTACTGAGCAGAGCGACACTGTCACCATTTTTTCTTCATCTGGTGTAGTGTAGAAGTTGAGAAAAAATTAAGCAATGTGTTCTGCAAGTGAAGCTCTAGATAACTGTGTTATTTCCTGCAGAGACAAGCCCTGCCTGGAAGAAGTGATGGCGGTCTGTGCTGGATGAACATGAAAAGTGAAGATGAAGGACTTCACCTAGAGATGTCACTGGTGAGTCAGTGTGGTACCTGTACACTGACACTATACACTGTATACTATATACAGCGGTCCTGTGTACAATGTCACCAGTGATCACTGTATTACCTTTACACTGACACTATATACAGAGGTCCTGTGTACAATGTTGCCAGTGATCACTTTATTACCTGTACACTGATACTGTATACAGAGCTCCTGTGTATAATGTCACCGGTAATCACTGTATTACCTGTACCAGGACACTGCATACTAAGTACAGATCTCCTCTGTATAATGGCACTTATGGTGACATTAATATTGTTTTTTTTTTATTAATGATCAGTATTGTAGTATTCAATCACTAAGTGGTGGTAATATGTTGTCCGGCCATGGTGTGGTGGTATTTGTTCCTTGTATGTGCTGTTGTTTGGTCACTATGTATTGGTAATATGTGGCCTGGTCATGGTGTGGTGGTATTCGTTCCTTGTATGTGGTATTATTGGTCACCATGTGGTGGTAATATGTGGTCTGGACATGGTGCGGTGGTATTTGTCCCTTGTATGTGATATTATTGGTCATTTTAAAAATTGAAAAATGAATAAAAATATACCTAAATTGTATTGCATATTTTAGCAAATGTTTAATAGGTTAGAGTAGAGAAGGGCCTGGTCAAAAGAGTCTACCTTGTTGTGGTGGCGGCTTAAAAAATCTTTTGGCCAAAATAAAAGCTGCTGGCTATATGTGTGATCTGGTGATGGGAACTGTTAATGAGTGATAGGTGAGGACATGGTGCAGATGAGGAGTTTTTCTATGAGTGAGCGGTGGGACTGTGGAAGGTTTGATAGGTGGAGGCGGGGCTGGGGTGGAGCCTGGGTGGAGTCTTAAGGGTGCCCCGAAAATGTTACCAGTATGGGGCAGCCCTGCCGTAATGCAACACTAACCACGCTACACTGTATGGATTACTAATTGAATCCTGAGAAATGTTTTGAACTTTTTTTTACAGTTATATACCACCATAATACTACCGTCATAAACAAAAGGAAGAGACAAAAGCATGTTCAGGTAATGTTCTGAGGTCAGAATACTGGAGGATAACGGATCAGAGCAGAAGGGGTTAAACAGACATATTATCAGAACAAGGTCCAAGGTCAGGCAACGAAAAATCAAGCATACAGAATGCAAGGCACAGAGAGAAGAAACCTCACTAGCTGAATGTATGTCTGGCAGAGGTCTGAGAGAAACAGCTCAGGTAAAGTAGTATAGCAATCACCTGGCTGACTGAGCTGTTAATCAAAGCACTGACAGCTTCACCACACCCATGCACCAAATTAGATGGCTAAGGCTAGTTTCACATTTGCGTTAAAAAACGCAGCGTTTTTAACGCAAACGCAGATGGTGCAAAAAACGCATGTAAACGCGTGCAAACGCTGCGTTTTTTAGACGCATGCGTTTTTGCATGTGGTAAAAAAAATGAGGTGTTTTGACGCGTTTACATGCGTTTTTTCCTGCGTTTGCGTTTTTGAAACGCATGATGAGAAGTGTGTGACAGCTGCCAATCATCAAAATCAACTAGAAAACCCACTAGAAACAGAAATAGCTAGGGTTAGGGTTAGGGTTAGGATCCCTAGGGTTAGGGTTAGGGTTATGATCCCTAGGGTTAGGGTTAGGGTTAGGGTTACGGTTAGGATCTCTAGGGTTAGGGTTAGGGTTAGGATCCCTAGGGTTAGGGTTAGGGTTACGGTTAGGATCTCTAGGGTTAGGGTTAGGATCCCTAGTAACCCTAGGGATCCTAACCCTAACCCTAATCCTAACCCTAGGGATCCTAACCCTAACCCTAACCCTAGGGATTCTAACCCTAACCCTAGCCCAAAGGTTAGGGTTAGGATCCCTAGTAACTCTAGGGATCCTAACCCTAACCCTAGGGATCCTAACCCTAACCCTAACCCTAGGGATCCTAACCCTAACCCTAACCCTAGGGATCCTAACCCTAACCCTAGGGATCCTAACCCTAACCCTAGGGATCCTAACCCTAACCTTAGGGATTCTAACCCTAACCCTAGGGTTAGGGTTAGGATCCCTAGTAACCCTAGGGATCCTAACCCTAACCCTAGGGATCCTAACCCTAACCCTAACCCTAGGGATCCTAACCCTAACCCTAACCCTAGGGATCCTAACCCTAACCCTAACCATAACCCTAGGGATCCTAACCCTAACCCTAACCCTAGGGATCCTAACCCTAACCCTAACCCTAGGGATCCTAACCCTAACCCTAACCCTAGGGTTCCTAACCCTAACCCTAACCCTAAGCCTAGGGATCCTAACCCTAACCCTAACCCTAGGGATCCTAACCCTAACCCTAACCCTAGGGATCCTAACCCTAACCCTAACCCTAACCTTAGGGATCCTAACCCTAACCCTAGGGATCCTAACCCTAACCCTAACCCTAGGGATCCTAACCCTAACCCTAACCCTTAGGGTTAGGGTTAGGATCCTAACCCTTAGGGTTAGGGTTAGGATACCTAGGGTTAGGGTTAGGGTTAGGGTTAGGATCCCTAGGGTTAGGGTTAGGATCCCTAGGGTTAGGGATAGAGTTAGGATCCCTAGGGTTAGGGTTAGGGTTAGGATCCCTAGGGTTAGGGTTAGGGTTAGGATCCCTAGGGTTAGGGTTGGGGGGTGGCTTATCAGTGTGTATTCTTGTGTTTTTCTATTGAAACACATGCGTTTAAAAACGCATGCAAACGCATGTGCTTAAAAACGCATGCGTTTACATAGACAGCAATACGTTTTTTTTTGCCGCAAAAAAAGCATGCGTTTTTTTGCGGCAAAAAAACACCGCTAGAAATTACTACAGGTTGCATTTCCGCAACAAAACACAAGCATAGAAACGACGCATGCGTCGTCAAAACGTGGCAAAACGCATGCAAAAAAACGCATGCGTTTTTAATGTTAAGTATAGAAAAAAAAAACGCATGTGTTTTTTTGCGCTAAAACGCAGCGGCAAAAAACGCAAATGTGAAACCAGCCTAAGCTGTCAATAACTGCATCCCAGACACACTGAGAGGTGTAATCGCGGGGAGGCACCGGACCCACAGGCTTTCTAGGAAATTTTAGATGGAAGGCCCTGACTAACCGATCTAGCAGGGACACAGGTATCTCTTCTCTGGTCCATATCCACTCTAGTGGATGAGGTATTGGAGGGAATTCCAGACCCTTTGAGAATTCACAACCCTGCAACTGATATTGCTGTGACTCCAGACTCTGGCAATCGTTAACCAGATCCTGAGTCATATGCTTCAAATTTGCCACCTGGTCACAAAGCGTGTGAACAAGATCCATACTGGCGAAAAAGACAAACGTATCAGACTAGGGTTGAGCGAAACGGGTCAGCCAGATTCAGAAGTCGCCGACTTTTGGCAAAGTCGGGTTTCATGAAACCCGACTCGACCCCTGTGTGGGGTCGGCCATGAGGTCGGCGATCTTCTGATCTGGAATCGGAATTCCGATACCGAGTTCCGATATGTTTAAGATATCGGGAATCGGTATCGGAATTCATATTTAAGTGTAAAATAAAGAATAAAAATAAAAAAATATTGATATACTCACCCTCGGACGCGCCCTGGTTCTCACCGGCAGCCTTCCTTCATAAGAATGAGTGCCTGAAGGGCCTTCGATGACGTCGCGGCTTGTGATTGGTCGCGTGAGCGGTCACATGGGTGTCACGCGACCAATTACAAGCCGCGACGTCATCTAAGGTCCTTCAGGCGCTAATTCTTAGGAAGGAAGCGTCCGAGGGTGCGTCCGAGGGTGAGTATATACTCACCCTCGGACGCGCCCTGGTTCTAACCCGCAGCCTTCATTCCTAAGAATCAGCGCCTGAAGGACCTTAGATGACGTCGCGGCTTGTGATTGGTCGCGTGACGCCCATGTGACCGCTCACGCGACCAATCACAAGCCGCGACGTCATCGAAGGTCCTTCAGGCGCTCATTCTTAGGAAGGAAGGCTGCCGGTGAGAACCAGGGCGCGTCCGAGGGTAAGTATATCAATATTTTTTATTTTGATTCTTTATTTTACACTTAAATATGGATCCCAGGGCCTGAAGGAGAGTTTCCTCTCCTTCAGACCCTGGGAACCATTAGAAACCCAATGCACTGCATTGGGTTTCGTGTTTCGGCTGACCCCGACCCCGACTTTTCTATAGGATCGGCCGATTTCACTCGACCCAACTTTTGAAAAAGTCGGGTTTCGTGAAAACCCGACCCGATCCTATAAAAAGAAAAGTCGCTCAACCCTATATCAGACAGACGTAATGTGACGCCAGTCACTTCTCACTGCCAAGCTGTGACTCAGAATAGTCATGGAGTCCAAGAGCTGAAGCCAGGAGGGTATGTCATAAATAGAAGGAAGAGACAAAAGCGTGGTCATGTAACATTCCGAGGTCAGAATACCAGGAGGATAATGGATCAGAGAGAAGAGAATAAACAGATGGATGCTCAGAACGAGGTCCAAGGTCAGGTAACGAAAGATCAAGCAAACAGAACCCAAGGCACAGAGAGAATAAACCTCATTAGCTGAATATACTTCTGGCAGAGGTCTGAGAGAAACAGCTCAGTTAAGTAGCATGGCAATCAACTGGGATAATGAACACTTGGACACAGCCAGTGCCTCCCAGTCTCAGATTGGATAGTCAAGCTGTCAATAAACACACCAACAACTTCAGCACACCCCTGTACAAGATTGTATGGCTGAGCTGTCAATAACAGCATCCTAAACACACTGAGAGGTGAAATTGTGACAGTAACACTAACCACATTAAACTCTATGGATGACTAACTCAATCCAGAAAGATTTTTTGAAAGTTTTTTGGAGGTTAATACCACTGTAATGTAACACTATCCAAGTTACACTGTATGGATTACTAATTCAATCCAGAAAGATTTTATAACATTTTTTTGCAGAGTAATACCACCATAATGTAACACTAACTTTGTTAAACTCTATGGATCACTAACTCAATCGGGAATTTGTTTTAATGTCTTTTGCAGTTTTATATACCACCATAATGTAAAATTAACCACGTTACACTCTATAAATGACTAATTGAATCCAGAAACAATTTTTTTTTACCACCGCAATGTAACACTAACCATGTTATATTGTATAGATGACTAATTGGATACAGAAATTTTTTTAAACTTTTTTGCAGTTTTATATACCACCATAATGTAACCCTAACCACGTGAAACTCTATGGATAACTAATTCAATCCAGAAAGATTTTCTGAACTTTTTTTTTAAGTTTAATACCACCGAAATGTAACATTAACCATGCTACATTGTATGGATGAGTAATTAAATCCAAAAAGATTTTTTGAACTTTTTTTGGACGATGATACCACCATAATTTAACACTAAGCCAGTTACATTGTATGAATTACTAATTCAATCCATAAAGATTTTTTAAACTTTTTTTTTATGTTAATACCACTGTAATGTAACACTTAGCATGTTACACTGTATGGATTACTAATTCAATCCACAAAGATTTTTTGAACATTTTTTGTAGAGTAATACCACTGTAATGTAGCACTAAGCACGTTACACTGTATGGATGACAGTATAGTCATTGTTTTCACCACCCCCCAAAAAATGTGGTCACGTGCAGAAGCAGTATATAGTGGGGCAAAAAAAAATTATTTAGTCAGCCACCAATTGTGCAAGTTCTCCCACTTAAAAAGATGAGAGAGGCCTGTAATTGACATCATAAGTAGACCACAACTATGAGAGTCAAAATGAGAAAACAAATCCAGAAAATCACCTTGTCTGATTTGGCAATATTTATTTTGCAAATTATGGTGGAAAATAAGTATTTGGTCACCTAAAAACTTGCAAGATTTCTGGCTGTTACAGACCTGTAACTTCTTCTTGAAGAGGCTCCTCTGTCCTCCGCTCATTTCCTGTAGTAATGGCACCTGTTTGAACTTGTTATCAATATAAAAGACACCTGTCCTCAACCTCAAACAGTCACACTCCAAACTCCACTATGGTGAAGACCAAAGAGCTGTCGAAGGACACCAGAAACAAAATTATAGCCCTGCACTAGGCTGGGAACACTGAATCTGCAATAGGCAAGCAGCTTGGTGTGATAAAATCAACTGTGATAGCAATAATAAGAAAATGGAAGACATGCAAGACCACTGATAATCTCCCTCGATCTGGGGTTCCACGCAAGATCTTACCCCATGGGGTCAAATTGATCACAAGAACGGTGAGCAAAAATCCCAGAACCACATGGGGGGACCTGGTGAATGAACTGCAGAGAATGTCATATGGTCTGATGAAACCAAAGTAGAACTGTTTGGTAGAAACAAAACTCGTCGTGTTTGGAGGAGACAGAATGCTGAGTTGCATCCAAAGAACACCATATTTACTGTGAAGCATGGGGGTGGCAACATCATGCTTTGGGGCTGTTTCTCTGTAAAGGGACCAGGACGACTGATCCGTGTACATGAACGAATGAATGGGGCCATGTATCGTGAGAATTTGAGTGCAAACCTCCTTCCATCAGCAAGGGCATTGAAGATGAAATGAGGATGGGTCTTTCAGCATGATAATGATCCCAAACACACTGCCAGGGCAACGAAGGAGTGGCTTCATAAGAAGCATATGAAAGTCCTGGACTGGCCTAGCCAGTCTCCCGATCTTAACCCCATAGAAAACTTTTGGAGGGAGTTGAAAGTCCGTGTTGCCCAGCGACAGGCCCAAAACATCACTGCTCTAGAGGAGATCTGCATGGAGGAATGGGCCAACATACCGCCAACAGTGTGTGACAACCTTGTGAAGACATACAGAAAATGTTTGACCACTGTCATTGCCAACAAAGGATATATAACAACATATTGAGAAGAACTTTTGTTAATGACCAAATACCGTACTTATTTTCCACCATAATTTGCAAAATAAATCTTGCCAAATCAGAAAAAGTGATTTTCTGGATTTGTTTTCTCAATTTTGACTCTCATAGTTGTGGTCAACCTATGATGTCAATTACAGGCCTCTCTCATCTTTTTAAGTGGGGGAAATTGGACAATTGGTGGTTGACTAAATACTTTTTTCCCCACTGTATACTGATACTGCTAAAGAAACCGCCAAGAGCAAGCGACACTACTCTATCCTCCTCCTCCTGGACCTGTCCTCTGCCTTTGACACAGTGGACTATTCCCTATTACTACAGACCCTCTCATCCCTTGGCATCATAGACTTGGCCCTTTCTTGGATCTCGTCATACCTAACAGACCGGACATTCAGCGTCTCCCATTCACACACCACCTCCTCACCTCGCCCCCTATCTGTCGGAGTCCCACAAGGTTCAGTCCTAGGGCCCCTGTTCTTCTCCATTTACACTTTTGGCCTGGGACAGCTCATAGAAACTCATGGTTTTCAGTATCATCTCTATGCTGATGACACACAGATCTACATCTCTGGACCAGATATCACCTCCCTACTAACCAGAATCCCTCAATGTCTGTCCGCTATTTCATCCTTCTTCTCCGCTAGATTTCTAAAACTTAACATGGACAAAACAGAATTCATTGTTTTTCCCCCATCTCACGCAACCCTCCCAACGAATCTATCCATTACAGTAAATGGCTGCCCACTCTCCCCAGTCCCACAAGCTCGCTGTCTAGGGGTAATCCTTGACACTGATCTCTCCTTCAAACCGCATATACAAGCCCTTTCCACTTCCTGCCGCCTTCAACTCAAAAATATTTCATGGATCCCTACCTTTCTAAACCAAGAATCTGCAACAACCCTATTCCATGCCCTCATCATCTCCCGCCTCGACTACTGTAACCTCCTGCTCTGTGGCCTCCCCTCTAACACTCTCGCACCCCTCCAATCTAAATATGTGTGTTCCTGTTTTTATTATGTATACCCCTCCTCACATGTAAAGCGCCATGGAATAAATGGCTCTATAATAATAAATGATAATAATAATAATACTGGCTGCTGAACGGTTCATGCAGCCTTACATGTGTACCCTTATTTATTCTATAGATGGCCGGACCGTACACTACAAACCCTTATTACAATTTGTGTTTAACGTTTTACTAATACGTTTTTCTTTACTATGTGCTATTATGTCTGGCATTGTACATGTAACCTCTACGTTGTAAAGCATCATGGAATAATAAAATTCGTATTGTTATATAAAATACTCAATGTGTATTTTTATATTTTATGACACTGATCAAATAAAAAAAATGTCATCCGTTTTCCTTAACCCTTTTCCGACATGGCTATATTCCGTTGTTGCGTTTTTTCTTCTTCTTCTTCCAAGAGACATTAAGTTTTATTTTTTTACCTTGTTTGTACTGAAAAAAATTTCAAACAATTTTCAAACAGGTAAAATAACATAAAAAATAAAAGAACATAATTTATCTCTCCATAACTTATCCCTCACAGTATACAGTACTTTGCTTGAATAATGCATAATCATCCATAAAACATTTGGGCACTTATATGACCCCATCCATCCAAACTAGTGAAATAGATTCAGAAATGATCATTTTAGTTAATAATGACTTCACATGTAAGAATCATATTGGATGTATGGAATCTTTCTACCTGAAAGGACTGGAGTTTGGGAAACACTGGTATGATCGATAGGGGCGTGGAGACATTTATAATTTAAGTATATTCGTCCTCTCATTATGTTCAATGTGGAAAGCCATTTACAGAGATCCCATCATCGTTTTTGCATATTAAACTAAAGGTATGCCCATAATGGCGCTGTATTACTGATTTAATACATACATTCAGCAAAGAAATCCGCAGTCTCATTGTTTTAAAATTATCATTAGAAGTTTTGGTCTCCGTGCATCGGGATGGAACGGTGGGGCAGGACTGTGGGTAGGGTGTTTGGCTCAGTAATGGCCCCTTTGCTCGCTGTCTCTGGTGTCTTTATCCGCTTTCTTATTTCATTTTCACGCCTGCGCCATCTTAGCCATGGCTGGCACTATAAACGCCATAAAATGCAATGTAGAAAGCGGTCGACTAATTCATTTCAGTTGTAGGAGTGAGGAAGGATAGCGCTTTGCAAATGGTAGTCCTTAATTTTATGGTGTTACATCATCTTGATGAGTCTCTCTATACTGTTGCTTACGTTTTAAGGATGTGTGCGAGAGTTAACAGTGTAGTAGAGTTTAGGTATGGGCAGGTCCGAACCTGAACCCCATTCAAGTGAATAGGGGGCCGAACATCTGTCAGTTCCCACTCTGTCCTCTGTGTGACAGCGTGCGAAACAGCGGCTCTGACTGGCGGTAAAGTTACTGAAGTCACTGCTGGTGACAGCCGCTGGGTATCGCAGTTCCCACACTGTCAAATAGAGGACAGCGTGTGAGCCAGCGGCTGTGACCGGAAAGTGACAAGGCTACCACCGGTCAGGCGCCGGCTGATGATTACAGCTGTCCTCAGCGTTGCCTGCTCTTGCTGACAGCAGCAAGAGCAGGAGACACAGGTGATTGTATTCACCAGCAGGCGCCAATGCATTTTTACTACTTCTGATGGCTGGTCTTATTATTCTGGGAAGGGGCCAATATCCAAGGACAGTTCCAACCTATTAATATCAGCTCACAGCTGACTGCTTTGCTTTTGCTGGTTATTAAAAATGGGGGCCCTTAAAAAAATGATGTGGGGTGCCCCTTATTTTTAATAACCAGCTAAGGCAAAGTAGACTGCTGGAGGCTGATATTAATAGGCTGGGAAGGTCCATGGATATTAGCCCCTTCCCAACCTAATAAGATTATCCCTCAGCTGCTTCAGAAATGCCGCATGCATTAGAAGTGCCAATTCTGGTGCTTATCCTTGCCTCTTCCCTGGCACGGTGGAAAGCAGGGTAATGGGACTGTGTGGTTGATGTCAGCTGTGTTTTGTCTGCTGATAGCAAGCCCACAGGTTAGTAATGGAGAGGCGCCTATCAGACACCCCATTACTAACCCAGTAACAAATAGAGAAGAAAACACGCCAAAAGTCTGATAGATGCTGCCCCATTACTAACTTCTGGGCTTAATGTCAGTGAACATTACACAGCTGACACCAACCCCAAAATATTACCCTTTTTGCCAACACACCAGTGCAAGTGGGAAAAGTAGACAAAGCGCCAGAATTGGCGCATTTAATGGATGCACCTTTTCTGGGGCAGTGGCGGACTGTTATTTTTAGGCTGGGAGTAGCACTACATGACAATTTGAACAGAATGAGTATAAGGCCCTCCTTTATGTCTAATACAAGGTGTAGTTGAGTCCTTTAGAGTCCCTAATTTTTGGCAGTTCTTGCATCCTTCATAAATTACACTGAAATTTTCAATATTTCAATAAAAAAATCAATTTTGGTTAACTTTAATTATATATTTTTTAAAATTTTGCCTTATATACAAGTCATTATACAGGAAATAATGTTTCTTAATTTTTTTTTCCTGTAAACTCCAATTTCTCTTCGATTTTGAATGTTTTATTGTCAGTCCTTAAAGTGATGTAAAAGTGTGCCCCTTTGTTCTCAGCAGCGATCTGGGAGTCAAAGATGCTTCTTGGGGTCTTCCCCATGCTGTTATCCTTCCAAAGAGCCCTTTTTTTTAATTCATTTCCACATTTTTAATGCCCCTCGGACCTCCTTGACTCCCATTATAATCTTTACTCGAAACGAGCATCCAAGCATTAGGAATTGCTCGATTCGAGTAATGAGCATCCGAGCGCTTTAGTGGCTCATCAATAATAAAGAACAGAGATCAACATTCAGTGTGGTTTTCAACAGACCACTAGATGTCACTGTAAATCCAATGAGATTAACTTCAGAGAATTATTTTCAAGAAGGTTCTCAGCAGACCACTAGATGTCATTGTGATAATAGCATGCTGATATATTAGATGCAATTGTCTAAATGAGACATATAACAGAGATAGCACAGCCGGGATGGTGCATAGAGTCTGTGCGTTTTCAAATATTATAAATAAAGCCGTTACTTATCTCTTGTCTTCCCCTAATTTTTTTTTGTCTCCCGATATGCTTAGCTTGTTGGCTAAGTCTCAATCATGCGATTATTTCTGGGCTGGTTAAGTCCTTATTAGAAAGGCTGATTGTGATGAACCCGCACCTCGCACCCCCCTTGATGTCACTATTACATCAGACGGATCACGTAATGTAGTCTCCCCATTTTCACTAACGTGACGTTCCGCACCCCTGAGGACACATACAGCGCGAAAGTATTCGGCTCCCTGGAACTTTTCAACCTTTTCCCACATATCAGGCTTTTCAGTTTTTGAATTTCCACAAAAATTTTAAATAACCAATAAATTTCGTTCAGCTTCACAATTGTGTTCCACTTGTTGTTGATTCTTCACCAAAAATTTACATTTGGTATCTTTATGTTTGAAGCATGGTATGTGGGAAAAGGTTGAAAAGTTCCAGGGGGCTGAATACTTTCGCAAGGCACTGTAAGGTCAGCTTGGTACAGCTTCACCTTCAGGCCGTTACTCTGCAGCTGACTTAACACCTGCTCTAGCCGCCGAAGATGTTCTTCGAAGGTGGCCGCGTAGACGATGATGTCATCGAGGTAAATGAGTGTTGCTACAAAATTCAAGTCCCTCAGGCTTCTCTCCATCAACCGCAGGAACGTTCCGGGAGCGTTAGTCAGATTAAAGGGCATCCTATTAACGGTCCCATGGGCAATATGAACGCCTTCTTCGGCCGATCGTGTTCAGCCATGGGCACCTTTCAGTACCCGCTGGCCAGATCCAGAGACGAAAAGTACTTTGCCTTTCCCAAGGCAGACAGGGATTCCTTAATTCTAGGCAATGGATAGGAGTTCCGCAATGTACAAGCATTCAGTGGTCTGTAATCGACACAGAAGCGCAGGGTTCTGCCCTTTTTCCGAACTAGAACGATGGGAGCCGCCCACGGGCTCTGACTTTCCCGTATGACTCTGCTCTGCAACATACAGTATGAGCCAACATCTCCTTCACCTATTTATGCATCTGAGGAGGTAGCTGTCGATATATTTCCTGAACTAGAGCAGCACATCCCGAAAGAATTTCATGGGTGATAGTTTGAGTGCACCCGAAGTCATCTTCATGGCGGGCAAAGACCTCTTGGTATTACTCTAACAAGAGCTCCACCTGTTGTACCTGCTGAGGCAAGAATCCCGTCAATTTGGCCCACATCTGCTCCAAAATCTGATGACCCTAACTTACACTTCTAGATGAGTGTCCCAGTGGCACGGTAAAGGATAGGGTCCAGGAATCGCCTTGCGTGACTGCCAATTGCACAGGCTCGGGTTGCATCACTTCTTCAGGCATTCCCAGGACCTGAGCCACTTCACTTTAGGCGAGAGTGTGAGGCTATCTTCCCCCAGGTTGACGCACCGCACTACAACATTTACGGCCAGTGCCCGAGCTATGAGGAGTTCAGGGGGTTACCTGATCCACCGATGTTGGCTCTATCTGCACTTTCACCCCCTTGAGGGGTGTACAGGCTCATATTGGTAACGTGAGAACCATCTGACCAGGCGGTGTAATCAGTTTGGCAGCTGCAGGAACCATCACCTTCCCCAGGACTTTCCCTCCACTCGTCGTTTCCTGAGCGTAGGCAGTTCGAATCAGTTGTTGGAATACATTCCTTTGAGGAGTTTGTGGGTTCCACTGGTCAAAAAAGGCCTCTTGTAGCTCACTGATCAGGAGGGATCCAATTTCTTTTAGTACATTCATTCCGAGAGTCACCACAGGCCCGCTACCGATATTTCTGGCCACCAACACGACCCCTTTTCGGCCTACATCCTTCCCACCCACTCGGATCTCCATCCAGACCACCACTACGACCGGGATGGGCAACTGGTTGGCTGCCGTCAATCTGATTACCGAGCCCCACTCTGGCCCTGACACTTCCGGAAAATGACTTCTGGAGTAAGATTCTTTCATGATGGTCACTTGTGATCCAGTATCAGTTAGGCAATGAACTGCTCTCACATTCAATTCAGCCCAGACAGTAGGGCTCATAGAAATTGAACCTCTGGGACTCCCGTCTCTCTTCCTTGATTTGTCAGGCTCCCCAGGTTTGTTCATCTACCAGCTGAGAGAGGTAATAAATAAGAAATAAGAAATTGTACCTTTTAGCACAACCAGAATATTCTATGTCCCAGCAGCTTTCCATTATTGCCACCCCCATGTACATTTACCAATATTGACTCTATGTTGCTGTAAGTCCCCCCCCCCCCCCACAATGTCTTCATTTTGCACAGGTTTTAATGTGGATTTTATGAAGATACACATCCCTCCACCTTTTTTTATCTTTCCTGTCCTATCTAAATGTAATGTAACTTTGTTACTCAATCATGGCTCTCATCAAGCCAGGTTTCCGTAATGCCCACCACATCGTATTCTGTGACCGTCACAAGAATCTCAAGTTCATCCATTTTGTTTGCTAGACTTCTTGCATTTGCCAGCAGACATTTAATATTATTAGCACATTTGTTACTCCTACTCAGCTCCCTGCTTTCTTTACATATCCCAGCCCCCTTAAATCCTCATTTACCCCTACTGCCTCCATTTCTCTGTCTACTCTATCTATCCCCTTATTAGCTACTACCCTCCCTCCCCCAGATCTTAGTTTAAAAGCTCCTCCATCCGTCTCATCATTTTTTCAAAAGCACAGGTGCACTCACCCCATTGAGGTGCAGCCCGTCCGTACCGTAGATCCTGTAGCCGACAGAGAAGTCGGCCCAGTTCTCCAGGAACCCAAACCCTTCCTTCCTGCACCAATTTCCAAGCCACTTATTTATCTCCCTAAGCTCCTGCTACCTTTCTAGTGATGCTCGTGGCATTAGCAGCATTTCTGAAAACACCACCATGGAGGTCCTGGCCTTCAGCTTCTCTCCTAGTTCCCTGAAATCATTTCTAAGGACCTTCCACCTCGCTCTAACTTTGTCATTGGTACCGATGTGTACCATGACCACTGGGATTTCCCCAGCCCCACCCAACAATCTGTCTGTCCGATCCACAATATGTCGAACCCGAGCACCCGACAGACAACATACTGTTCGGCATTCACGGTCTCGGCGGCAGATGACTCTGTCTGTCCGCCTAATTATAGAGTCCCCTACCACCAGCATCTGTCTGAAACTTTGCTGCACTCCTATTTCCCTCCTTCCTACAGCAGTCATTTTCATTATGCAGCAGAATTTTATCCTGCAAATCCTGAACATGTGAACACAGCCTTAGTCCCTGTCCTACGCACCCCCCAAGACATCAGGTACTGGGCATCCTCCGCCACCTCCCAATTCATTACAAATCCCTGACAGCGTCTTCTTCCACCTTTCAATTCATTATAAAGGATCCTATGCATCTTACGCCTCGTTTCCCAATCCCCAATAGATTTTAAGTTCCTGATAGAGTTACCACGAATTGTGAGATGAAGGAGGACTCTGTCAGGGGCTTAGCACGGTCCTAAACCACCCAGTTCATTTTACATCCATATCTAACTTCCTCCTCCCCCTACCTTTGTCCCAATCCCCCACATCCCTCATTGTCCTCCTCCCCTTGAATCCCATCATTGTCCTCCCCCCACCTCCATCATTGCCCTCTCCACCAACCCTTATCATTTCCCTTTACACCTCCCCATCATTGTCCTCTCCACCACCCACATCATTGCCCTCTCCACCACCCCATCATTGTACTTTCCACCACCCTCATCATTGCCTTCTCCACCACTCCCATCATTGACCTCTCCACCACCCCCATCATTACCCTCTCCACCACCCACATCATTGCCCTCTCCACCACCCACATCATTGCCCTCTCCACCACCCCATCATTACCCTTTCCACCACCCTCATCATTGCCCTCTCCACCACCCCATCATTGCCCTCTACACCACCTCCCATCATTGTCTTCTCCCCCACCTTCATTATTGCCCTCCCTACCACTTCCATCATTGCCCTCCCCACCACCCCAATCATTGTCCCCCCCACCACCCCAGTCATTGTTCTCCCCACCACCCCAATCATTGTTTTCTCCCACCACCCCAATCATTGCGCTATCCACCACCTCCATCATTGCCCTCTCTACCACTTCCATCATTGCCCTCTCCACCACCCCAATCATTGTTCTCCCCAACACCTCCTTCATTGCCCTCTCCACCACCTCTAGCATTGACCTTGCCACCATCCCCATCATTACCCTCTCTACCACCTCCATCATTGCCCTTTCCACAATCCTATCATTGCCCTCTCCACCATCTCCATCATTACCCCCTCCACAACCTCCATATATACACACACACCACCGCTCCCCTCTATACATACACACACACACACACACACACACACTCACTTCTGCACATATTTGCTGCAGCCACAGCATCATTGTCGCCGGCAGCTTTCTATCATACAGACGCGCGCTGATTGCTGATGTCATCCAGCTACACGGCTGTGTCAGACAGGAAGAGGGCAGAAAGCGGAGGACAGATCATGCAGCTCCTCTGCCATTTTCCTCTGTACGCAGCAAAGTTGCAGGGATTGCTCCCTGCCCACTGTACATGAGGGCAGTGATAGTCATCCTGCAGGGCCCCCTTCCACCTCCGGGCCCCGATGCAGCTGCAAAATAAACTATTAACACTTCTAATTTTAAGCAAACTTTCTCTTCAGCATTTTTCCACACATGTATAAAACTTTTGCATAGTACTGTATATTTAAGAAGCAGTACTTTTGAAACAAACAGACAACTGTCATGGTCTGCCTGGAATTTCTGTTACGGTCCTTCTAGGGTTAATCATTTGTGGCCTCTCTTTGGTTTAGGGAGGGCTATAAGTATCCGCACTTGTACCATGCTCGTTGTCAGTGATATGTCCATTCCTGGCTGAGTAGCTGACCCTTGTATACCTGTGTATATTGCCTGCTTCTGTACAATTGCTCTGTGTATGACCCGGTCTGTTTCCTGTTTGAGATTCGTCTGCCAATTCTGCACCTTCTGTGTTTCTTTTGGTTCTACCCCGGCTACATTCATGACTTCCCACCTGTCTTTTTCCCTGAGTTGCTCTCTCTGGCTTCTGACCCCTTCTTACTGCTCTATTCGTGTCACCTGCTTATTACCGTGCTGCCCTCTGGTCTGACCTCGGCTTTACTGATTACTCCCCCAACTCTGCTGGGTTCCACTATCCCTGCTAGGAGTTCGGGGCCTAGCTCCGCCCCAATCACCCCCCCCAGTGGTCACGTGATTACAAGTCCTGTTCCTCCTGCAGCACACTTTCTGCCGTGTTCACGTTCCAGGGTGGGAGTCCCCAGGTTTCCCCAGCACATCTTTGGACACGTGTATAGTCTCTGGTGGTGACGCGGATACGGTGTCCATCACGGTTACTATAAGTAAGACACTTATGACCTACCTGTTGAAAGCTATAGAAGTTACTTATAAGTGTGCGATTTGGCAGGACTCCAGCATAAGAGGTGAATATATTTATGGTCACAACATGAGTATTTGGGTTAGATTGTCCTAAAACCTGTTAATTTGTTTATAGCTTTATTGATAAATCCCAAAACACTGGTGGCGCTTATATTTGAGACAAGTCATCGCCTCTAAGCGTCCTTGACATTTGATGCGGGCTCGCACGCCAAGCCCACATCTTTCCCCGCACATGATGACTAATTTAATTAGTCATCATGTGCCTTTAACAGCTCCACCCACGGTTGTTAACCAGTTAAATCTTGCTGTCAATCACTGACAATGGAATTTAATAGGTGCCGGTTGGAAGCACATCATTCATCCTGCCCATTGGCACCCCTGTCATGTAATTGCGGGGCGCCGATGGGTTGTCATGTGGGCTTGTGAAAGACGTTCATAGCAGATCGTGATTTCTGCTATACATAGCAGTGCTGAAGCGCTGCCATGTATAGCACAGGCGATTGGATGAGCGCAACTTCAAGTCTGTGAAAAGTTTAAAAAAAAAGATAAAGTATTTTTGTTCATTGATTAATTCTGGTACTGTATTCATGTACTGTGCTTGATCCTTATACTGTATTTATGAAATTAGCTTAGTTCTTGTTCTATATTTATGTACAGTTTTGATAAAATAATTGTGCACTGAGCTTGGTTCTGATACAATACTTATTATTATTAGAATACATTTTTTATAGCGCCATTTATTCCATGGTGCTTTACATGTGAAAAGTGGGCAAATATAGACAACTATAATAAATATGAGCAATACGAGGCACACGGGTACATAAGGAGGGAGGACCCTGCCCGCGAGGGCTCACAGTCTGCAGGGGATGGGTGAGGATACACTAGGAGAAGGTAGAGCTGGTTGTGCGGCGGATCAGTAGGTTTAGGATCACTGTTGGCTGTAGAATTGTCGGAAGAGGTGAGTCTTCAGGTTCTTTTTGAAGGTTTCCTTGGTAGGCGAGAGTCTGATGTGTTGGGGTAGAGGGTTTCAGAGTATGGGGGAAGCACGGGAGAAGTCTTGGATGCAGTTGTGGGAAGTAGAGATAAGAGGGGAGTAGAGAAGGAGATCTTGTGAGGATCGAAGGTTGCGTGTAGGTAAGTACTTATGATCTGAGCTTGGTTCTGATACTGTTTATATATAATAAATTTACTTCTATTTTTGTACTGTGATGAGTTCTGGTATTGTATTTATGTACTTTGATAAGTTATAGTGATGTAAAATTTTGTACTATGTTTGGTTTTGTTTATGCAAGCAACTATGCTAACTACTGAATCACCGTATGGTCCATGTACTGAACTCAGTTCTTACTCAGTATTCACCTCACCTATTAGTTTACCTCTCAGGTAGCAGAAACGGTATATACATATGAAAACAAAGAAAATGGTTCAATATAGCTAGGTTATTTGGACTACCTTTAAAAACAAAGAAAACACAGCACCAATTAGTGAGTTTAGTATTATTTTAAATAAAAAATGAGACAGCCTTATAATTTACACAAAAACATACACGAACACAGGTCATCTTTCTGTAGTGTACAATATACCTTCGTAATACAATGTAACAATTAGTTTCCTTCATCTGAAAATATTCCTGTGTCACATAAGAAAAAACTTTCTGGAGTTGCAACAAAACTTAACAATCGATTTCTTTACCTCTGTGTTGCAAAAATTTTTAAATGTTCTTTTCAAATCATTGACTGCCTGCCACACAGGGGTACATCAAACATCTAAGGCTACTTTCACACTTGCGTTTTTAGAAATCCGTCGCAATGCGTCGTTTGGGGAAAAAAACGGATCCTGCAAATGTGCCAGCAGGATGCGTTTTTTGGCCGTAGACTTGTATTAGCGGCGGATTGCGACGGATGGCCACATGTCGCGTCCGTCGTGCAACGGATCCGTCGTGTTTTGGCGGACCGTCGGCACGAAAAAACGTTCAAGTGAACGTTTTTTTGTCGGTCGCGTCCGCCATTTTCTACCGCGCATGCGCGGCCGAAACTCCGCCCCCTCAACCCCGGACTTTAGACTGGGCAGTGGATGCGTTGAAAAACTGCATCCGCTGCCCACATCGTGCACAAATTTCACAACGTGCGTCGGTACGTCGGCCCGACGCATAGCGACGGACCCGTATCGACGCTAGTGTGAAAGTAACCTTAGGTACTGTGGACTAGGCAGTCTTCTACATGCTCTATAATGGACACCATGCTTGAAATATTGTCACCTTTTCAGGTGTCAACGCAAAACCCCTCATTTTTAGGAACTTTACACTTTTGCAGCCATTTTTTTTCAATTACTCCAATGTCTCTAAAATAAAAAAAAATTAAGCAATATAATCTTAGTAAATCAAAAGGAAATATCCTATCATTTTGCGCATGCGACTCCTATGCCAACCCATGACTGCAGATCAAAGGACACTGTTTAAACCACATTGTTTGGAGCCTGCGGCCATATCAACACACAGGCCCAGATTTTATTTTTTGCCCCTGATGTTTTCTTGTGTCAAATTATTCAAAATGGTGCACGTGGGTCATGAATTTGGCACAAAATGAAAAATATTTGTTTTATTTTTGTGTTTAACCATTTTTTTCCCAACTTTTTTTTTTTTAGCACCGTAAGTCAAAAATTCTGTAAAAAATTGCAAAGATGAGTCAAATTAAAACTTCTCCAGAAGCCTTATCCCAGGCGGGGACACTGAACTGAAATGCGCCGGGAAAAAAAAATGCAATGTTTGATAAAAGTCTAAAACATCTGGATAACCAAAACTGTCAGGGGAATATAAAAAAACTTAAAGGGGTTGTCTGGGACTTTAATATTGATGACCTATCCTTAGGATGATAGGTCATGTCTGATGGGTGGGTGTGCAATACCCGACACCTCCGGTGATCAGCTGTTACCAGTGTGGGCCAGAACTACTCAGTTACAGAACTGCACAGCACAGATAAGTCAACCGAATAGTGGCGGCGACAGGGTACTGCCCATCTGCCCATCCACCCCCTGTGGATTTTGAGTAGGGGACGGATATGCAGTACCTGGCAGTGACCACTATACAGTAGACGGAGCTGTGCAGCTCCATAATTGAGAACTTCCAACTGCTGCCGACATTGGGAACAGTTGATCGGGTGTCTAATGTTGGATGGGCCATCAATGTAAAAGACCAGGACAACCACTGTAAAAAAAAAAAAAGAAATACAACTTAAAAAGTGGTAGAAAACATATAGCAAATAAAGCACAAATACTTAAGCCACTGAAAAAGGAGAAAATTACTCCAGAAAAATGGAAAAACAGTAATGATAGATCTGGGCCATAGACTTGTTTTTAAACCAAAACTATTGCCGAACTTTAGTGTAGATACATAAAAACAATTTAAAAAATGCTTGCAAAAGTTAGCACATCTGTAGACCTTGAAATACTTTAAAAATATTTGTACTTTTGATTCCAGAAATATGCTCACAATTTTCAAAACTGAATGGAATGGAAGCAAAATGTTGTAACAAACTGTTCCAAATATTCTCAACGAAGCCTGTTTTGTCCATAAAACATCCTCACAAGCAAAATGAATGACTTGATAGAATAAAGGAAAGAAATACTCCACATGGTTGGTTGGACTCTATATGTAAAAACCTTTACATTTATCGCTTCTACATATCTTCGGAGAGGATATGATCTCTCCTCCAGATTCCTTCTCCACTGATTCTTCCAGTATATGTACCTCTGTCTTTCATTCCTCATGGAAAGGAAGTAACACAGCAAGGAAGTAGTCACGGCAGGAGTCAGCTATTTTTAGGATGAATCAAACTTCTTAGAAACATGCGTTCACAGTTGTATCATAAACCACGTGTGTTCCTCTCGTCTGCTACACACTTGTCTCTACCATTTGTCTTGGTGAACCACAACGAGTGTCCATATCTCTAGATTTTACTGAGATGCCTCTACCTGGTGTCTTTGTAAACTCCAACGCATGTCCATATCTATAGATTTTATTGAGGTACCTCTACATGGGGTCTTTTTAAACCCCATCGCAAGTCCATATCTATAGGTTTTACTGAAGTGCCTCTACCTGGGGTCTTGGTAAACCCCATCGCAAGTCCATATCTTTAGAATTTAATGTGCATCCAGGATAAAACCAAGTGTTCACAATCTTGTCACCTGGGGTTATTTGAGCATCCATAGGCATATTTGAGAACTAGTGTGTCATGACTGGGCAATGGTTTGCCATAGTAGTGTTCAACCAATGTCGCAAGGTCTGGAAATAACATCTCTGCCTCAAGGTAAACATTGCAGTCCTGTAAAGACAGAGAAAATTAATATCAGAATAAAGCATTGTTCACACAACCGCATTTTTGGTTTGAGTGCTGCCGGACCAATGTTGTTTAATGGAACAGTGCGACATGAGTGTTTTTATTCACTGGCTGAAAAAATCACAGCGTGCATGAGTTTCCTCAATACATAGGATGAGACTCACCCATTCAAGTCTATGGGTGAGCAAAAAAAACAAAAAAAAAAACAGATGCCACACAGAGCCACCATTTAGCATCCAATTTTTATGGATACATTGCAATTCTGTAACATAGGAAACTGTAAATGGTCCTGTAAATTATGACCAGTGTCAAGTGAGAAAAGAATTGTCCCACTTTTTTTGAATGAAACTTGTTTTTTTACAGGATAGTGTGAAACTACCCTTTATTAATAAGTAAAAGAAACACACACTCAAAAAGTATTTTTTCCCTTCACAAAGTGATATATTATGGAAAAAATAAAAAAACATAAGTCACGTAGCCATATCCGTAATGACTTGATCAATAAAATGATCATATCATTTATGACACATGAATGCAGTGGGACTTTTTTTTTTTTTTAAATAGCGTTTTTATTGTGTAAACATGAAAAATATATGACATTGTAACTGTCGGGTCAAGGCATTTATACAATCAGATGAATGTCTTAAACATAGAATTTCAAAATAGTCGCAGAATAGCTCTTATTTCCCTCACCCATCCAAAAATACCTAATAAAAGTTGCTGAGTACATTCCAGACACTCCAAAATTAAGAAAAGTTCAACTGGTCATAGTATAAAACATAATATGAAAAAAAAGTTATGGCTCTTGGAAAGTGTCAGTGAAAAAAACAATAAGAAAATGAAGGTACAAAAGGCATCCAATCGGAAGGATTCATAGATACCTGAGTGTGATATATAATGCCACGGTTTCATCATTCACTGTGGTCTAGGAACACTCTGTCAGCTCAGCCACCCTATAGGATCTGGAGTGTGCTCGACTGTCAGTATTGTGAATGGCAGTCCAGTCGTCCAACCATCGGCTGGCGTGTGCTGCACTGTCACTATTTTGATTGACATCCCTGCTGCTCAATCTGGCCTAGCCTGCGGACTTTCCTCCAGGTATCTCCCATTCTTGATTATTCGATAGCTATTTAACTGACTAGCTATAAGCAGACTATTGCCAGTTGTAGCTTTGCTCAGTGATGTATGTGTTGTGCTCTGTGTCTGATTTCCTGATCTTGTTGCCGGACCTTGGATTTGTCTTGACTATTGATGTGGATTATCCCTTTTGCTGTTGACACTCTCTGACCTCAGGTACATGACCCCGAACTTGGCCTCCATTTCTCTTATCCCTTTATCTTGACTAACCCTCCTGGCATTTAACCCCGGACTGTGATTTGACTACTTCTTTGTCTTTCCCCTCTGTACTACGAGCCCTCTTGGTATCTGACCTAAGACCTCCTGACTACACTGTCTCATGGCTTGTCCATGGCCTGTGACTTAGCATCATATATAAAACATTTTGTACAGAAATACATTGAAGAAATGTAAAGGAAAACAAAAAACAAACCTTTTCAAAAATTCGGTAGTTTCTTAATTTGGATTCCAATTTATCCCATACAACCAGGACCTTAAAAAATATATTTTATTAGTTATTAGGTAACATTACATACAGTCATATAAACTGATCACAAACAAATAAATCCTGTGGATTATAAAACTCATCTTCCTTTTCTTCATTAAAGGGGGTTGAATGATTGGGATATGCGAAAGCGCTGAAGTGGACCCAACAAAAAGCCTGGTCTATCAATGGCACAAAGTCTGTGCTGAGATTGTTCACAGAGGATGTACAGTGGGGAAAAACAAGTATTTAGTCAGCCATCAAATGTGCAAGTTCTCTCACTTAAAAAGATGAGAGAGGCCTGTAATTGACATCATAGGTAGGCCACAACTATGAGAGTCAAAATGAGAAAACAAATCCAGAAAATCATCTTGTCTTGTCTGATTTGGCAAGATTTATTTAGCAAATTATGGTGGAAAATAAGCATTTGGTCACCTAAAAACATGCAAGATTTCTGGCTCTCACATACCTGTAACTTCTTCTTTAAGATGCTCCTCTGTCCTCCACTCATTACCTGTAGTAATGGCATCTGTTTGATCTTGTTATCAGTGTAAAAGACACCTGTCCACAACCTCACACTCCAAACTCCACTATGGTGAAGACCAAAGAGATGTTGAAGGACACCAGAAACAAAATTGTAGCCCTGCACCAGGCTGGGAAGACTGAATCTACAATAGGCAAGCTGTTGTGAATTCTGTGGTCAAGCTCCCTCCTGTGGTCATGAGTGGTTCTTCGGCTGGTTCTATCCATGAGCTTCCTCTGGTGGATGTGAGTGGGGCTGCGGCTTCTGAGTTTCCTTCCTCAGGTGACGAGGTTAAGTCGTTAGGTGCTGCTCTATTTAACTCCACCTAGTTCTTTGTTCCTGGCCTCCAGTCAATGTTCCAGTATTGGTCTTGCTCTCTCCTGGATCGTTCTTGTGACCTGTCTTCCCTGCATAAGCTAAGTTCTGCTTGTGTTACTTTTGTTTGCTATTTTTTCTGTCCAGCTTGCTATATTGGTTTATCTTGCTTGCTGGAAGCTCTGGGACGCAGAGGGAGCACCTCCGTACCGTTAGTCGGTGCGGAGGGTTTTTTTGCGCCCTCTGCGTGGTTGTTTGTAGGTTTTTGTGCTGACCACAAAGCTATATTTCCTATCCTCGGTCTATTCAGTAAGTCGGGTCTCACTTTGCTAAAATCTATTTCATCTCTGTGTTTGTATTTTCATCTTTACTCACAGTCATTATATGTGGGGGGCTGCCTTTTCCTTTGGGGAATTTCTCTGAGGCAAGGTAGGCTTATTTTTCTATCCTCAGGGCTAGCTAGTTTCTCAGGCTGTGCCGAGGCGCCTAGGTCTGGTCAGGAGCGCTCCACGGCTACTTCTAGTGTGGTGTGATAGGATTAGGGATTGCGGTCAGCAGAGTTCCCACGTCTCAGAGCTCGTCTTATATTATTAGTAACTTTCAGGTCATTTTGTGTGCTCTTAACCACCAGGTCCATTGTGGTTCTGAATCACCAGTTCATAACAGTACTGGAGGCCCAAAGTACTAATGCTTCTCAATAGAGGGAAAAGAGAAGTTCTGAGACCATTTTTTTTCTCTGCACTGTGTTTTGTCTTCTTTTCTCCTAGATATTTGGGTGGTTCAGGACACAGGTGTAGTGATGGACATTAAAGGTCTGTCTTCTTGTGTGGATCATCTCACTGCAAAAGTACAAAATATTCAAGACTTTGTGGTTCAGAATTCTATGTTAGAACCTAGAATTCCTATTCCTGATTTGTTTTCTGGGGATAGAGCTAAGTTTCTGAGTTTTAAAAATAATTGTAAACTATTTCTGGCTTTGAAACCCCGCTCCTCTGGTGACCCAGTTCAACAAGTTAAGTTCATTATTTCTTTATTACGTGGCGACCCTCAAGACTGGGCATTTTCCCTTGCGCCAGGAGATCCTGCATTATGTGATATTGATGCGTTTTTTCTGGCGCTCGGATTGCTTTATGATGAACCTAATTCAGTGGATCAGGCAGAGAAAAATTTGCTGGCTCTGTGTCAGGGTCAGGATGAGGTAGAGATATATTGTCAGAAGTTTAGGAAGTGGTCTGTGCTCACTCAATGGAATGAATGTGCGCTGGCAGCAATTTTCAGAAAGTGTCTCTCTGAAGCCCTTAAGGATGTCATGGTGGGATTTCCTATGCCTGCTGGTCTGAATGAGTCTATGTCTTTGGCCATTCAGATCGATCGACGCTTACGTGAGCGTAAAACTGTGCACCATTTGGCGGTATTATCTGAGCATAAACCTGAGCCTATGCAATGTGATAGGACTTTGACCAGAGCTGAACGGCAAGAACACAGACGTCGGAATGGGCTGTGTTTTTACTGTGGTGATTCCACTCATGCTATCTCCGATTGTCCTAAGCCCACTAAGCGGTTCGCTAGGTCTGCCACCATTGGTACGGTACAGTCGAAATTTCTTTTGTCCATTACTTTGATCTGCTCTTTGTCATCCTATTCTGTCATGGCATTTGTGGATTCAGGCGCTGCCCTGAATTTGATGGACTTGGAGTTTGCTAGGCGCTGTGGGTTTTTCTTGGCGCCCTTGCAGTATCCTATTCCATTGAGAGGAATTGATGCTACGCCCTTGGCCAAGAATAAGCCTCAGTACTGGACCCACCTGACCATGTGCATGGCTCCTGCGCATCAGGAGGATATTCGCTTTTTGGTGTTGCATAATCTGCATGATGTGGTCGTGTTGGGGTTGCCATGGCTACAAGTCCATAACCCAGTATTGGATTGGAAATCTATGTCTGTGTCCAGCTGGGGTTGTCAGGGGGTACATGGTGATGTTCCATTTCTGTCTATTTCATCATCCACCCCTTCTGAGGTCCCAGAGTTCTTGTCGGATTACCGGCATGTATTTGATGAGCCCAAGTCCAGTGCCCTACCTCCGCATAGGTATTGCGATTGTGCTATCGATTTGATTCCTGGTAGTAAGTTTCCTAAAGGTCGACTGTTTAATTTGTCTGTGCCTGAGCACGCCGCTATGCGGAGTTATGTAAAGGAATCCTTGAAGAAGGGTCATATTCGCCCGTCGTCGTCGCCATTGGGAGCAGGGTTCTTTTTTGTGGCCAAGAAGGATGGTTCGTTGAGACATTGTATTGATTACTGCCTTCTAAATAAAATCACAGTCAAATTTCAGTACCCCTTGCCGCTGCTGTCTGATTTGTTTGCTCGGATTAAGGGGGCTAGTTGGTTCACCAAGATAGATCTTTGTGGTGCGTATAATCTTGTGCGTATTAAACAGGGCGATGAATGGAAAACAGCATTTAATACGCCCGAGGGCCATTTTGAGTACCTGGTTATGCCATTCGGGCTTTCCAATGCTCCATCAGTATTTCAGTCCTTTATGCATGACATCTTCCGAGAGTACCTGGATAAATTCCTGATTGTATACTTGGATGATATTTTGGTCTTCTCGGATGATTGGGAGTCTCACGTGAAGCAGGTTAGAATGGTGTTCCAGGTCCTGCGTGCGAATTCTTTGTTTGTGAAGGGGTCAAAGTGTCTCTTTGGTGTTCAGAAGGTTTCATTTTTGGGTTTCATTTTTTCCCCTTCTACTATCGAGATGGACCCTGTTAAAGTTCAGGCCATTTATGATTGGACTCAGCCGACATCTCTGAAGAGTCTGCAAAAGTTCCTGGGCTTTGCTAATTTTTATCGTCGCTTCATCAATAATTTTTCTAGTATTGCTAAACCGTTGACTGATTTAACCAAGAAGGGTGCTGATGTGGTCAATTGGTCTTCTGCTGCTGTGGAAGCTTTTCAGGAGTTGAAGCGTCGTTTTTCTTCTGCCCCTGTGTTGTGCCAGCCAGATGTTTTGCTCCCGTTCCAGGTCGAGGTTGATGCTTCTGAGATTGGAGCAGGGGCTGTTTTGTCGCAAAGAAGTTCTGATGGCTCGGTGATGAAACCATGTGCCCTCTTTTCCAGGAAGTTTTCGCCTGCTGAGCGTAATTATGATGTTGGCAATCGAGAGTTGCTGGCCATGAAGTGGGCATTCGAGGAGTGGCGTCATTGGCTTGAAGGAGCTAAGCATCGCGTGGTGGTCTTGACTGATCACAAGAACTTGACTTATCTCGAGTCTGCCAAACGGTTGAATCCTAGACAGGCTCGTTGGTCGCTGTTTTTCTCCCGTTTTGACTTTGTGGTTTCGTACCTTCCGGGCTCTAAGAATGTGAAGGAGGATGCCCTGTCTAGGAGTTTTGTGCCCGACTCTCCGGGTTTGCCTGAGCCGACGGGTATTCTCAAAGAGGGGGTAATTTTGTCTGCCATCTCCCCTGATTTGCGGCGGGTGCTGCAAAAATTTCAGGCTAATAGACCTGACCGTTGCCCAGCGGAGAAACTGTTTGTCCCTGATAAATGGACGAGTAGAGTTATCTCTGAGGTTCATTGTTCGGTGTTGGCTGGTCATCCTGGAATCTTTGGTACCAGAGACTTGGTGGCTAGATCCTTTTGGTGGCCGTCTCTGTCGCGGGATGTGCGTTCGTTTGTGCAGTCCTGTGGGATTTGTGCTCGGGCTAAGCCCTGCTGTTCTCGTGCCAGTGGGTTGCTTTTGCCCTTGCCGGTCCCGAAGAGGCCCTGGACACATATCTCTATGGATTTTATTTCGGATCTCCCCGTCTCTCAAAAGATGTCGGTCATTTGGGTGGTTTGTGATCGCTTCTCTAAGATGGTCCATTTGGTACCCTTGTCTAAATTGCCTTCCTCCTCTGATTTGGTGCCATTGTTTTTCCAGCATGTGGTTCGTTTACATGGCATTCCGGAGAACATCGTTTCTGACAGAGGTTCCCAGTTTGTTTCGAGGTTTTGGCGAGCCTTCTGTGCTAGGATGGGCATTGATTTGTCTTTTTCCTCGGCTTTCCATCCTCAGACAAATGGCCAAACTGAACGAACCAATCAGACCTTGGAAACATATCTGAGATGTTTTGTTTCTGCTGATCAGGATGATTGGGTGTCCTTTTTGCCTTTGGCTGAGTTCGCCCTTAATAATCGGGCCAGCTCGGCTACATTGGTTTCGCCGTTTTTCTGCAATTCTGGTTTCCATCCTCGTTTCTCTTCAGGGCAGGTTGAGTCTTCGGACTGTCCTGGTGTGGATACTGTGGTGGATAGGTTGCAGCAGATTTGGACTCATGTGGTGGACAATTTGACATTGTCCCAGGAGAAGGCTCAACGTTTCGCTAACCGCAGGCGCTGTGTGGGTCCCCGACTTCGTGTTGGGGATTTGGTTTGGTTGTCGTCTCGTTATATTCCTATGAAAGTTTCCTCTCCTAAGTTTAAGCCTCGTTTCATTGGTCCGTATAGGATTTCTGAGGTTCTTAATCCTGTGTCTTTTCGTTTGACCCTTCCAGCTTCTTTTTCCATCCATAATGTATTCCATAGGTCATTGTTGCGGAGATACGTGGCACCTGTGGTTCTATCCGTTGATCCTCCTGCTCCGATTTTGGTTGAGGGGGAGTTGGAGTATATAGTGGAAAAGATTTTGGATTCTCATATTTCGAGACGGAAACTCCAGTACCTGGTTAAGTGGAAGGGTTATGGTCAGGAAGATAATTCCTGGGTCTTTGCCTCTGATGTTCATGCTGCCGATCTGGTTCGTGCCTTTCATTTGGCTGATCCTGGTCGGCCTGGGGGCTCTGGTGAGGGTTCGGTGACCCCTCCTCAAGGGGGGGGTACTGTTGTGAATTCTGTGGTCAAGCTCCCTCCTGTGGTCATGAGTGGTACTTCGGCTGGTTCTATCCATGAGCTTCCTCTGGTGGATGTGAGTGGGGCTGCGGCTTCTGAGTTTCCTTCCTCAGGTGACGAGGTTAAGTCGTTAGGTGCTGCTCTATTTAACTCCACCTAGTTCTTTGTTCCTGGCCTCCAGTCAATGTTCCAGTATTGGTCTTGCTCTCTCCTGGATCGTTCTTGTGACCTGTCTTCCCTGCATAAGCTAAGTTCTGCTTGTGTTACTTTTGTTTGCTATTTTTTCTGTCCAGCTTGCTATATTGGTTTGTCTTGCTTGCTGGAAGCTCTGGGACGCAGAGGGAGCACCTCTGTACCGTTAGTCGGTGCGGAGGGTCTTTTTGCGCCCTCTGCGTGGTTGTTTGTAGGTTTTTGTGCTGTCCGCAAAGCTATCTTTCCTATCCTCGGTCTATTCAGTAAGTCGGGTCTCACTTTGCTAAAATCTATTTCATCTCTGTGTTTGTATTTTCATCTTTACTCACAGTCATTATATGTGGGGGGCTGCCTTTTCCTTTGGGGAATTTCTCTGAGGCAAGGTAGGCTTATTTTTCTATCTTCAGGGCTAGCTAGTTTCTCAGGCTGTGCCGAGGCGCCTAGGTCTGGTCAGGAGCGCTCCACGGCTACTTCTAGTGTGGTGTGATAGGATTAGGGATTGCGGTCAGCAGAGTTCCCACGTCTCAGAGCTCGTCTTATATTATTAGTAACTTTCAGGTCATTTTGTGTGCTCTTAACCACCAGGTCCATTGTGGTTCTGAATCACCAGTTCATAACAGCAAGCAGCTTGGTGTGATGAAATCAACTGTGGGAGCAATAATAAGAAAATGGAAGACATGCAAGACCACTGATAATCTCCCTCAATCTGGGGCTCCACGCAAGATCTCACCTTCTGGGGTCAAAATGATCACAAGAACGGTGAGCAAAAATCCCAGAACTACATGGGGGGACCTAGTGAATGACCTGCATAGAGCTGGGACCATCAGTAACACATTTACGCTGCCAGAGACTCAGATCCTGCAGTGCCAGACATGTCCCCCTGCTTAAGCCAGTACATGTCCGAGCCCATCTAAAGTTTGCTAGAGAGCATTTGGATTATCCAGAAGAGTATTGGGAGAATGTCATATGGTCTGACGAAACCAAAGTTGAACTGTTTTGTAGAAACAAAACGTCGTGTTTGGAGGAGACAGAATGCTGAGTTGCATCCAAAGAACACCATACCTACTGTGAAGCATGGGGGTGGCAACATCATGCTTTGGGGCTGTTTCTCTGCAAAGGGACCAGGACGACTGATCCGTGTACATGAAAGAATGAATGGGGCCATGTATCATGAGATTTTGAGTGCCAACCTCCTTCCATCAGCAAGGGCATTGAAGATGAAATGTGGATGGGTCTTTCAGCATGATAATGATCCCAAGCACACCGCCAGGGCAATGAAGGAGCAGCTTCGTAAGAAGCATATGAAGGTCCTGGAGTGGCCTAGCAGGTCTCCAGATCTCAACCCCATAGAAAACCTTTCGAGGGAGTTGAAAGTCTGTGTTGCCCAGCGACAGGCCCAAAACATCATTGCTCTAGAGGAGATCTGCATGGAGGAATGGGCCAACATGCCACCAACAGTGTGTGCCAACCTTGTGAAGACTTACAGAAAACGTTTGACCTCTGTCATTGCCAACAAAGGATATATAACATAATATTGAGATGAACTTTTCTTAATGACCAAAAACTTATTTTCCACCATAATTTGCTAAATAAATCTTGCCAAATCAGACGAGGTGATTTTCTGGATTTGTTTTCTCATTTTGACTCTCATATTTGTGGTCTACCTGTGATGTCAATTACTCTCTCAGCTTTTGAAAAGTGGGAGAACTTGCACAATTGGTGGCTGACTATATACTTTTTTTTCCACACTGTATCTTTAATATGACAAACTATGTTATTTGTGAATTATTTCATACTTATAGACCCTAGTGCATGGTGATGGTCTCCAGAAAAAGTTGTTTTCCTACGGGCACCATTTTCTAAGCCTCGGCCCGCTAGAAGATTCTCTTCCCGTGAGCTGAGCTGCTACATGAGCACTTGTTATCTTTTCTTATGTTACCTGCATATTTGTACATAAATAAGAGCTGGAGGTATAAAAATACAGTATTGAATATATAAAGGGAGATTTCTATTTTTGGAAAGTGGCGAAATACGAACTAAAATTTAGCAACTTGGACCAATTTTTTTATAACTTACTAAACATGTTAGACTTTATAATAAATAATGGTTACACTAACTTTCTGGACAATTTTCATAAATATCAAGGTAGGCCAAAAAAAAGAAAAAGGGGGGATGGAACAGGTCCCACTAAATTTTTTTCGTCCATTTTGTTAAATACATTCACTTTCACTCCAACGTGTCCATATAGACTATAGGATATCTTAACTAACCTCCCTGCGCTACCCATCATATACTGAAAAAAATGAAAGTTGTACTAACCCAAAAATATAGGGAAAAATTTAGAGAACATTCAAGAAAATTGCACGGAATGTCTGGCATTATTATTATCTAAAATTATCTAAAATTATCTAACGGAGCATAATTTTTTCTTTATAAATTCATCCGGGAAAAAAAAACCATATATAAAAATGCCAAAAAAAAAGACTTCCACCACTGAGTAATATACACAGAGCACACAGCCTCCGGCAGACCGCTCGGCCACCAGCTCCACAAGAACAATCTATCATTTCTCCAAACTAATTTTGTTAACCATCAGGAAACAGGAAATTGCTGTGACAATAACATGCAAAAAACTGAAAGCTAAACTAAACGGCCTGTTCAGTATTCAGCTCCAGGGTTACCTTTCCGGCCTTTGCTGAGTTTCTGATGCAGAAGAGTCCATTCAGGGGGCTTCCTCTGGCATCCGTAGCTTTGAACATCCTGAAATAACAATACTTTCATTTATCTCCAGCTTAACAGGACGAGGCTATCATTTCACGTGCTTGCTGTGCACAAATATTTTCCCTCCAGGAATCAACTTTGCTTTGCTGATATACATTCGTATATTTCGGATATGGTCGGAACTTTCAAGAACTATCAACATATCTATGTGATCAATGCTTTGTACGTATTTAATGCACAGGAGAACAAAGCGTAACAGTCCAGACCAGACTTTCCAATCCAGATGTATCCTCTGCTTCATCTCCGACCCATCAAGACTTTTATTCTGCACATCTTCTACTTTTATTTTAACCCCCCATTATTTCAATCTACTGTACATATTGCTTAAATTACATTTATTTAATCCAGGGCTTTTCTCCTTTTTCCTACTGGAACCTCTCTAGCCAAAACTTGGAGGTTGACATTCATCGATAATTGGTGGACAAATACAGTACAGATCAAAAGTTTGGACACACCTTCTCATTTAAAGATTTTTCTGTATTTTCATGACTATGAAAATTGTACATTCACATACATTCACACTGAAGGCGTCAAAACTAGGGTTGAGCGAAACGGGTCGGCCATTTTCAGAAGTCGCCGACTTTTGGCAAAGTCGGGTTTCATGAAACCCGACCCTGTGTGGGGTCGGCCATGAAGTCGGCGATCTTCTGAATCTGGTATCGGAATTCCGATACCGAGTTCCGATATGTTTGCAATATCGGAAATCGGTATCGGAATTCATATTTAAGTGTAAAATAAAGAATTTAAATAAAAAATATCGCTATACTCACCCTCTGACGCGCCCTGGTACTAACCGGCAGCCTTTCTTCCTTCGAATGAGCGCTTGCAGGCCCTTGCGGTGACGTCGCGGTGACGTCGCTGCTTGTGATTGGTCGCGCGACCGCCCATGTGACCGCTCGCGCGACCAATCACAAGCCGCGACGTCACAGCAAGGTCCTGCAAGCGCTGATTCTTAGGAAGGAAGGCTGCCGGAAAGAAGCAGGGCGCGTCCAAGGGTGAGTATATACCTAATAGGAATACTTACCCTCTGACGCGCCCTGGTACTAACCGGGAACCTTCCTTCCTTCGAATCAGCGCTTGCAGGACCTTGCGGTGACGTCGCGGCTTGTGATTGGTCGCGCGAGCGGTCACGTGGGCGGTCGCGCGACCAATCACAAGCCGCGACGTCACCGCAAGGTCCTGCAAGCGCTGATTCGAAGGAAGGAAGGTTCCCGGTTAGTACCAGGGCGCGTCAGAGGGTAAGTATAGCAATATTTTTTATTTTAATTCTTTATTTTACACTTAAATATGGATCGCAGGGCCTGAAGGAGAGTTTCCTCTCCTTCAGACCCTGGGAACCATTGGAAACCCAATGCACTGCATTGGGTTTCGAGTTTCGGCCGACCCCGACTTTTTTATAGGATTGGCCAATTTCACTCGACCCGACCTTTGAAAAAGTCGGGTTTCGTGAAACCCGACCCAATCCTATAAAAGTAAAAGTCGCTCAACCCTAGTCAAAACTATTAATTAACACATGTGGAATTATATATTTAACAAAAAAGTGTGAAACAACTGAAATTATGTCTTATATTCTAGGTTCTTCAAAGTAGCCACCTTTTGCTTTGATGATTGCTTTGCACACTCTTGGCATTCTCTTGATGAGCTTCAAGAGGTAGTCACCGGGAATGGTTTTCACTTCACAGGTGTGCCCTGTCCGGTTTAGTAAGTGGGACTTCTTGCCTTATAAATGGGGTTGGGACCATCAGTTGTGTTGAGCAGAAGTCTGGTGGATACACAGCTGATAGTCCTATTGAATAGACTGGTAGAATTTGTATTATGGCAAGAAAAAAGCACTAAGTAAAGAAAAATGAGTGGCCATCATTACTTTAAGAAATGAAGGTCAGTCTGTCCGAAAAATTGGGCAAACTTTGAAAGTGTCCCAAAGTGCAGTGGCAAAATCAATCAAGCGCTGCAAAGAAACTGGCTCACATAAGGACCGCCCCAGGAAAGGAAGACCAAGAGTCACCTCTGCTTCTGAGGATAAGTTTGTCCGAGTCACCAGCCTCAGAAATCGCAGGTTAACAGCAGTTCAGACTAGAGACCAGGTCAATGCCACACAGAGTTCTAGCAGCAGACACATCTCTACAACAACTGTTAAGAGGAGACTTTGTGCAGCAGGCCTTCATGGTAAAATAGCTGCTAGGAAACCACTGCTAAGGACAGGCAACAAGCAGAAGAGACTTGTTTGGGCTAAAGAACACAAGGAATGGACATTACACCAGTGGAAATCTGTGCTTTGGTCTGATGAGTCCAAATTTGAGATCTTTGGTTAAAACCACCGTGTCTTTGTGCGACACAGAAAAGGTGAACGGATGGATTCTACATGCCTGGTTCCCACCGTGAAGGATGGAGGAGGAGGTTTGATGGCATGGGGGTGCTTTGCTGGTGGCACTGCTGGGAATTTACTCAAAATTGAAGGCATACTGAACCAGCACGGCTACCACGGCATCTTGCAGCGGCATGCTATTCCATCCAGTTTTCATTTAGTTGGACCACCATTTATTTTTCAACAGGACAATGACCCCAAACACACCTCCAGGCTGTATATATATCTATATGTGTGTAGGGACATATGTCTAGGGTTATATGTATGACTAGTGATAATGTAACATCTGTGCTGAAGGCAAGTCGCACCTAGGTGTTAATAGGTACTTACTTGGGACTAGTAGAAATTCTGTCTCCATATCTCACCAGGAGGTCTAGCTAGGGCTGAGAAGAAAAGCAACATTTGGCACCTTCTAGGTCTTGGAGGGGAGACGCTAATTGCGGTCTGAGGGAATCTATCCCTGAGAACCTTTCCACAAGAGAAAATAATATACCGTATGTACTCGAGTATAAGCCGACCCGAGTATAAGCCGACCCCCCTAATTTTGCCACAAAAAACTGGGAAAACTTATTGACTCGAGTATAAGCCTAAGGTGGAAATGCAGCATTTACCGGTGAATTTCAAAAATAAAAATAGATCATTATTTCCATATAGCTGTGCCATATAGTGCTCTGCACCGTTCATATTTCCCCATAGCTGTGCCCCATATACAGTGCTCTGCACCGTTCATTGTGCCCCATAGCTGTGCCCCATACAGTGCTCTGCACCGTTCATTGTGCCCCATATCTGTGCCCCATATAGTGCTCTGCACCGTTCATTGTGCCCCATAGCTGTGCCCCATATACAGTGCTCTGCACCGTTTATTGTGCCCCATAGCTGTGCCCCATATACAGTGCTCTGCACCGTTCATTGTGCCCCATAGCTGTGCCCCATATACAGTGCTCTGCACCGTTCATTGTGCCCCATAGCTGTGCCCCATATACAGTGCTCTGCACCGTTCATTGTGCCCCATAGCTGTGCCCCATATACAGTGCTCTGCACTGTTCATTGTGCCCCATATCTGTGCCCCATGTACAGTGCTCTGCACCGTTCATTGTGCCCCATAGCTGTGCCCCATATATAGTGCTCTGCACCGTTCATTTTGTCCCATAGCTGTGCCCCATATACAGTGCTCTGCACCGTTCATTGTGCCCCATAGCTGTGCCCCATACAATGCTCTGCACCGTTCATTGTGCCCCATATCTGTGCCCCATATAGTGCTCTGCACCGTTCATTGTGCCCCATAGCTGTGCCCCATATACAGTGCTCTGCACCGTTCATTGTGCCCCATAGCTGTGCCCCATATACAGTGCTCTGCACCGTTCATTGTGCCCCTTAGCTGTGCCCCATATACAGTGCTCTGCACTGTTCATTGTGCCCCATAGCTGTGCCCCATATACAGTGCTCTGCACCGTTCATTGTGCCCCATAGCTGTGCCCCATATACAGTGCTCTGCACCGTTTATTGTGCCCCATAGCTGTGCCCCATATACAGTGCTCTGCACCGTTCATTGTGCCCCATAGCTGTGCCCCATATACAGTGCTCTGCACCGTTCATTGTGCCCCATAGCTGTGCCCCATATACAGTGCTCTGCACCGTTCATTGTGCCCCATAGCTGTGCCCCATATACAGTGCTCTGCACCGTTCATTGTGCCCCATAGCTGTGCCCCATATACAGTGCTCTGCACCGTTCATTGTGCCCCATAGATGCTCCACATAAATCTGTGCCGCTGCTGCTGCAATAAAAAAAAAAACACATACTCACCTCTCTTGCTTGCAGCTCCCAGCGTCCGGTCCCGGTGCCTCCATCTTCCCGGCGTCTCTGCTCTGACTGATCAGGCAGAGGGCGCCGCGCACACTATATGCGTCATCGCGCCCTCTGACCTGAACAGTCAGAGCGCAGACGCCGGGAAGGTGGAGGCGCCGGGAAGATGGAGCGACGCCCGGCGGCTGGAACGCGGACAGGTGAATATGACATACTTACCTAGTCCCAGCGATCCTCTCCCTCTGCCTGTCACAGCTGGTCTTCGGTGCCGCAGCATCTTTCTCTATCAGCGGTCACCGGCACCGCTGATTAGAGAAATGAATACGTGGCTCCACCCCTATGGGAGGTGGAGCCGCCTATTCATTTTTCTAATGAGCGGTCCCACGTGACCGCTGAAGAGGGGAAGACGCTGCAGCACAGAAGACCAGCTGTGACAGGCAGAGGGAGAGGATCGCTGGGACAAGGTAAGTATGCCTCAGCGCCCTCACCCCCTCACCCGCCGACCCTGCCACCCACCTTGACTCGAGTATAAGCCGAGAGGGGCACTTTCAGCCCAAAAATTTGGGCTGAAAATCTCGGCTTATACTCGAGTATATACGGTATTCATTGGGGGCGCGGCCGTGGCCCAATCAAACAGGCAACAATTATGATATTAACCTGGGAGGCCGGTCTAGAAACCTGACCTCAGACCAAAGTTATAAATTTAGGCTGCAGACAGAGAATTGTGTTCACATGATGAGGGCAGCCTGAGAAGCTGGTGTGATCCAATCTACATTCTTCCTTCCCTCAGGAAGCAGAAAGCAACTACCAGTTAGATAATTTCTGAAAGTTTTCTCCTGTTTATTTTGACACTGTTTTACATAAGTTGTATGTCTTTATATTATCATATTTTTATACCTTTTTCTTATTGTAAGCATTGAACTTTTTGTTATTAAAGTATAAAACTTCAACAAGTAATGTAAAGCAGTTAATACAAGAGAAGATAGTATTCTGATACAGATGGATCTGGATAAGTTGGAAACTTGGGCTGAGAGGTGGCAGATGAGGTTTACCAATGATAAATGTAAGGTTATACACATGGGAAGAAGGAATCAATATCACCATTACACACTGAACGGGAAACCACTGGGTAAATCTGACAGGGAGAAGGACTTGGGGATCCTAGTTAATGATAAACTTACCTGGAGCAGCCAGTGCCAGGCAGCAGCTGCCAATGCAAACAGGATCATGGGGTGCATTAAAAGAGGTCTGGATACACATGATGAGAGCATTATACTGCCTCTGTACAAATCCCTAGTTAGACCGCACATGGAGTACTGTGTCCAGTTTTGGGCACCGGTGCTCAGGAAGGATATAATGGAACTAGGGAGAGTACAAAGGAGGGCAACAAAATTAATAAAGGGGATGGGAGAACTACAATACCCAGATAGATTAGCGAAATTAGGATTATTTAGTCTAGAAAAAAGACGACTGAGGGGCGATCTAATAACCATGTATAAGTATATAAGGGGACAATACAAATATCTCGCTGAGGATCTGTTTATACCAAGGAAGGTGACGGGCACAAGGGGGCATTCTTTGCGTCTGGAGGAGAGAAGGTTTTTCCACCAACATAGAAGAGGATTCTTTACTGTTAGGGCAGTGAGAATCTGGAATTGCTTGCCTAAGGAGGTGGTGAAAGCGAACTCAGTCGAGGGGTTCAAGAGAGGCCTGGATGTCTTCCTGGAGCAGAACAATATTGTATCATACAATTATTAGGTTCTGTAGAAGGACGTAGATCTGGGAATTTATTATGATGGAATATAGGCTGAACTGGATGGACAAATGTCTTTTTTCGGCCTTACTAACTATGTTACTATGTAAGTTGAACCTTGAATGTTGTAAAAAAAATCCATAGCCTAAAGTTGTGTGAGCCTTATGAGTGATAGACATATTTTTATTATTATTATTATTAGTCCGGGACTCATCGCCTGTGTATTCGATGAGTGGTGGCAGCGCGTATGAGCGGGGGTGTGGCCTGGGTCAGTGTGTGATTTATGCTCCCATTACAGTATAGGACAGAGGTTGAATGCTGGACTGAGAGTGGGGAGATAGATTAACCCTTGCAGGCACAACCTCAAGTCACGTGTGAGAGCAGGCACGTGACTAATAAGTGACACCACGGAGAAGGGATTCGTGACACTACCTCTTGTAGCTCATCAAGAGAATGCCAAGAGTGTGCAAAGCAGTCATCAAAGCAAAAGGTGGCTACTCTGAAGAACCTAGAATATAAGACATAATTTCAGTTGTTTCACACTTTTTTGTTAAGTATATAATTCCACATGTGTTAATTCGTAGTTTTGATGCCTTCAGTGTGAATGTACAATTTTCATAGTCATGAAAATACAGAAAAAAATCTTTAAATGAGAAGGTGTGTCCAACCTTTTGGTCTGTACTGTATATAAACTAAAACTAAAAGTTTCCTCCTTGTAGAAGTCCTTCAAAAAGGACTAAAGACCCAAAAACAAGACCAAAGTGGTTCCTCTCACTGATGACCATTCACTCATCTACACCATTCATGTAGGAAGAAAACGACTTTCCTTCCCTTCTTTTGTGGAAACTGATTGCGGCTTCTACCTTGCCTTGTTGGGCAAAGTGGTCACTGTTGACTGCAAGAACTTACAAAGGGTTGGTCTCAACCTTCTACATTCAGCCTAGGCTGAGGACACTCCACAGACCTTAATGTACATGGCAATATTATAGACCCAGGAAATATAATAAAATTACCTTTCAACGTCGAAAGAATCGCAGGTGTTAATAAAAACACTAGCGGGAAGAGGAACCTGGAAACAGGAAAGACTATATAATGACCACTTGATATACAGAGTTGTGTCATAAATTTTGCCCAAAATATAAAATACACTTTATTTCTAACTTTATCTGTTCTAGCACAAAAAAGCCACAAGTTCCACTAAGATTTAAAAAAAAAACAAACAAAAAAAAAAACTTCAGGCGTGTATAAATCACTGGAGTCCATTGGCACAAATATTTAGCAAAAAAAGTAGCAATTGATGAATTGGCCTAAAACATGTGGAAACTCCAAACTCTGCCCATAATGGTGAACATTTAGGAAATTTAAGAAAACGACAACAGGTGAACTCATAAAACACACTATAAGAAGGGAGCAAATTTAAAGAAAAATTTGATGCAAATTTAAAAAAAGGGTCAAAATCTAGACGAACAAAAGCGCAAATGCAATAATGAATCAGGCCCAAAAAAGTAACAAAAATACAACAACAAATCATGAATCAGGGCCACTATTTTTCACAGCTAAGTGTTTGCTACAATTGCATGGTAATGGCCATGAGATAAAGACCCAGGATTCCAGACTGAGACGTTGTTGTACTCCAGTTTTCTAAATTAAGCACATTTTAACTTTATTACCTTTTCATAGTCGTCATCGCTATCGCTTTTGTCATCCTTAAATTTCGAATTCGGTTTTGGTGGGCGGACTGGCAACTCCATTGTGATGTCTCTGAAACTCTGTCCGTCCGGCGGCGATCTCCTAGAGCAAGCCATAAATATACTACTGTGAACTGAAGATAAGACATCTACTGATCTACCCCACGCGGGAAACGATGACCTACTCTTAGGAAACTTTCCTTCCTTCTGAAGGAGGCCTATTTTTCATACATTGAAGGAATAATGTGTATGTATGTAAATAAAAAAAAACACCCCCGTGTTAACACTATATAGAAATTATGTCAAGGTGGAGTTGGATATAACTAGAAAACCAGAAGCATGTCCCACCCTGGAGGATCCCATCCTTCCATCACATGGTCAGTTGGATGGCTAACATCCAATGCTACATGTCCTCGAGTGGTAAGTTAGAGAAGTTGCTATCGATTTTCAAGTGAAAATTGATAAAAAAATTACCATACAATGATGTTTACTTACAATTTTGGTGAGTATCCAGGTCCATCACACCTTGTTTGTAACCTCGGAAGGGTAGGAGGTTTCACTATGGGTGGCTTGGAAAGTGGAGGTTTTGATACGATGGGTGAAGACTCCTCAAATAATTTTAAAGAATCACTCAATGCCTTAGGTTTTGAAGGAACCGGTGGTCCATAACTGTTCGGTGTGGTTGGTTTAGTGGCTAGCATAGTTGGCTTGGTTGGCACTACCGGACTCACGGCATGGTTAGACTTGTTAGTTGGTTTTGAAAGCACGGGAGGAGGAGCAGGGGTCAACCTGCTGCTGAGTTCATCCTTAAATTTTAAGTCCTTCCCCGTTATATATGAAGGCATGGTCCCAAACGCCGTTTCATTTGGTTGGCTGCTTTTGTTGTCTTTCATTGATTGGGACAATGGTTCCACCCGATGAACTGGTGGTTGTGGCAGTAAAATAGGTGGTTTCCTGCTAGCGGGACAAGGGAAGGGTGGATTATCTTCCTTTTCAACTTTGTCAGTGGATCTAGTTATTAAATCCGAAGCCCTATAGACAGGTGGGAACCCCGGTATCGGAGGTTTCGCCCCGACCTCTTGTCCATTGTAGCCATCACTACTTTTCCTTGGATAAGAGCGTGAAGGAGGAGAAGGGGGTTTCGCTATTCCCGAAGCTCTACTTGTTGACTGCCAGTTTGAAAACGGTTCATTCTTCGGTGGCACTGGAACTGGTGGTGGCGGGTAGCTTGGTGCACTCACTATTCGAGAAAAAACAAGCAATTAACTCACTTATTCTATAAATCCACCTGACCGCTTGGCCGAGAACCGCACAGAAAAATCAAATGCTTTGTTATTGTGAATTACTACGGTTTTGTGATGTGTATTTTGACACCACGCGCTTCACCTGCTCAAGTCATGCTGCCATCATTTCACAAGGCATTATGCCGTAAGACGGTGCGGTTTTTTTCTCAGCGGTTCCTGGCCTGGTGGCACACTACTTTGGCTCAGCCTCATTGCGTTTGGGCACCATTTATTGAAGAGGATTTCCGGCTTTGGAAAACCCCTATCCACAAGCTGCAGTTTGTTTTTTTTATTTTTTTTAATATGCTGTTTTCACCCTTGTCTGGTTCGACACCAGTTCCCGATGTCAGTTATTGTCTGCAGCACATCGACAGCGCTGCAGCCAATCAGTGAGCTCAGGGGCTCGTGCCGTCAACTTGGGCACAGGTTCTGAGCTTACTGACATGATATCAGCACTGCACACAATGAAAGATGCCGGGATTAGCGGTGGTCCAGTGGAGATACAGCACTGGACCTGGGGAGGGTGAGTGTTGCTTTTTCATTTTTTAAACAAATTGCAGCCATGGAACAAGGGCTTTACAAAACCAAACAAAAATAAAAGATCAAAGTTCTCTCAGATGTGCCCAATATTTAGATGGAAGATTATGTGCTGAATTATTCCAGCGCCACATCTGAATGAAGCGGGGGTGCCCGTGCTTACTCCATTCATTGTGTACTGGTCTGCCGGAGGAACCCAAGTACTCGGCTATTTCCTGCAGTCTCAAAAACAATAAATGGAACAAAGGACCATGTGCCCCATTCCCTTTGTTAACATCTGTTGTGGGCTAAGAGTTCTGTAAGTTATAGGTAGGTGGTAACTTTAAATTATGGGAATTATTGGAACACCTCTGTAATATATCTTTACACAATATACGCTACATAGCTGTTGTGATAAAAAGCCCAAAAACTCCTGCATAGAAATATTTAGCTGCTTCTATCCGTCACTAGGGGGAGCTTAAAGGGAATCAATCACAAGGTTATTGCTATGTATTTTGAGAGCAGAATGATGTAGGGGCAGACACTGTTATTCCAGCAATGAATTACTTACTAGGCTGTGTTCTGCTGTTTTGATAAAATTAATGTTTTATCAGCAGAATATTATCAGTAGAGGACTATCTGTCTTGTGTCGTGTAACCCCAACACTACCACTGATTGGCAGCTTCCTGTTTACACTGTGAATAGGCAGAAAGTTGCCAATCACTGCTGTGGGTGGGGTTATGCACAGAAAGTTGCTAAACATTGGTGTGGGCGGGGTTATACACAGAACGCTGCCAATCACTGGTGTGGGTGGGGTTATACACAGGAAGCTGCCAATCCCTGGTGTGGGAGGGGATATACACAGAAAGCTGCCAATCACTGGTGTGGGAGGGGTTATACATAGAAAGCTGCCAATCAGTGGTGTGGGTGGGGTTATAAACAGAAATCTGCCAATCACTGGTGTGGGTGGGGTTATACACAGGAAGCTGCCAATCACTGGTGTGGGTGGGGTTACACACAGGAAGCTGCCAATCACTGGTGTGGGAGGAGTTATACACAGAAATCTGCCAATCAGTGGTGTGGGTGGAGTTATACACAGAAAGCTGCCAATCACTGGTGTGGGTGGGGGTTATACACAGGAAGCTGCCAATCACTGGTGTGGGAGGGGTTATACACAGAAAGCTGCCAATCACTGGTGTGGGTGGGGTTATACACAGAAAGCTGCCAATCACTGGTGTGGGAGGGGTTATACACAGGAAGCTGCCAATCACTGGTGTGGGAGGGGTTATACACAGAAAGCTGCCAATCAGTGGTGTGGGAGGGGTTATACACAGAAATCTGCCAATCACTGGTGTGGGTGGAGCTATACACAGGAAGCTGCCATTCACTGGTGTGGGAGGGGTTATACACAGAAAGCTGCCAATCACTGGTGTGGGTGGGGTTATACACAGGAAGCTGCCAATCACTGGTGTGGGTGGGGTTATACACAGGAAGCTGCAAATCACTGGTGTGGGTGGGGTTATACACAGGAAGCTGCCAATCACTGGTGTGGGTGGGGTTATACACAGGAAGCTGCAAATCACTGGTGTGGGTGGGGTTATTCACAGGAAGCTGCAAATCACTGGTGTGGGTGGGGTTATTCACAGGAAGCTGCCAATCACTGGTGTGGGTGGGGTTATACACAGAAAGCTGCCAATCACTGGTGTGGGAGGGGTTATACACAGGAAGCTGCCAATCACTGGTGTGGGAGGGGTTATACACAGAAAGCTGCCAATCAGTGGTGTGGGAGGGGTTATACACAGAAATCTGCCAATCACTGGTGTGGGTGGAGCTATACACAGGAAGCTGCCATTCACTGGTGTGGGAGGCGTTATACACAGAAAGCTGCCAATCACTGGTGTGGGTGGGGTTATACACAGGAAGCTGCCAATCACTGGTGTGGGTGGGGTTATACACAGGAAGCTGCAAATCACTGGTGTGGGTGGGGTTATACACAGGAAGCTGCCAATCACTGGTGTGGGTGGGGTTATACACAGGAAGCTGCAAATCACTGGTGTGGGTGGGGTTATACACAGAAAGCTGCCAATCACTGGTGTGGGTGGGGTTATTCACAGGAAGCTGCCAATCACTGGTGTGGGTGGGGTTATACACAGGAAGCTGCCAATCACTGGTGAGGGTGGAGTTATACACAGAAATCTGCCATTCAGTGGTGTGGGTGGGGTTATACACAGGAAGCTGCCAATCACTGGTGTGGGTGGGGTTATTCACAGGAAGCTGCCAATGAGTGATGTGGGCAGGACTATACAAATAAAGCTGCCAATCACTGGTGTGGGTGGGGTTATACACAGGAAGCTGCCAATCACTGGTGTGGATGGGGGTTATACACAGAAAGCTGCCAATCACTGGTGTGGGAGGGGTTATACACAGAAAGCTGCCAATCACTGGTGTGGGAGGAGTTATACACAGAAAGCTGCCAATCACTGGTGTGGGAGGGGTTATACACAGGAAGCTGCCAATCACTGTTGTGGGTGGGGTTATAAACAGAAAGCTGCCAATCACTGGTGTGGGAGGAGTTATACACAGGAAGCTGCCAATCACTGGTGTGGGTGGAGTTATACACAGGAAGCTGCCAATCACTGGTGTGGGAGGAGTTATTCACAGGAAGCTGCCAATCACTGGCGTGGGTGGAGTTATACATAGGAAGCTGCCAATCACTGGTGGGGGAGGAGTTATACACAGGAAGCTGCCAATCACTGGTGTGGGTGGAGTTATACACAGGAAGCTGCCAATCACTGGTGTGGGAGGAGTTATTCACAGGAAGCTGCCAATCACTGGCGTGGGTGGAGTTATACATAGGAAGCTGCCAATCACTGGTGGGGGAGGAGTTATACACAGGAAGCTGCCAATCACTGGTGTGGGTGGAGTTATACACAGGAAGCTGCCAATCACTGGTGTGGGAGGAGTTATTCACAGGAAGCTGCCAATCACTGGTGTGGGTGGAGTTATACACAGAAAGCTGCCAATCACTGGTGTGGGAGGAGTTATACACAGGAAGCTGCCAATCACTGGTGTGGGTGGAGTTATACACAGGAAGCTGCCAATCACTGGTGTGGGAGGAGTTATACACAGGAAGCTGCCAATCACTGGTGTGGGTGGAGTTATACACAGGAAGCTGCCAATCACTGGTGTGGGAGGAGTTATTCACAGGAAGCTGCCAATCACTGGTGTGGGTGGAGTTATACATAGGAAGCTGCCAATCACTGGTGTGGGAGGAGTTATACACAGGAAGCTGCCAATCACTGGTGTGGGTGGAGTTATACACAGGAAGCTGCCAATCACTGGTGTGGGAGGAGTTATTCACAGGAAGCTGCCAATCACTGGCGTGGGTGGAGTTATACACAGGAAGCTGCCAATCACTGGTGGGGGAGGAGTTATACACAGGAAGCTGCCAATCACTGGTGTGGGTGGAGTTATACACAGGAAGCTGCCAATCACTGGTGTGGGTGGAGTTATACACAGGAAGCTGCCAATTATTTTTTCCATTCCTGGATAATCCCTTTGATCAAAGGTAAGTGTTGATTTTACGCCTGCACTAAACAGGTTCCAGCTAATAACTTACCGTCCACTATATCTGGTTGCACGTACTCTTCATCATCATCATCTTCATCTTGGTAGCTATCTGTAAATGGACAGAGACAGGGAATTTCATATATATTGTATATGTAGGTATTTCAGAGCAGAAGAAATCAGAACTTCTGCTGGAAAAAAAATAGTGCTCTTTATAAAGATGTCCTATAATATGAAATGTATAAAGTTCAGATGAAATATTACCGTCCGCGGGATTGTGCGTGTATTTTATATCCACAGGACGCTCAATGGATCCATAGAAACTGTCTGTTTCCGAACCACTATCACTGGGAAGGAAACAAATACAAAAATCAGTAATGTTACCTTATTTACCGTAAACATTAGTGGTGAGCACATGTGGTTGGATAAGGTGTTATCTGAGCATGCTCATGTGCTGACCGAGTGACTTCAATATGCTCGAATAATATGTCCGAGTCCCCGTGGCTGTTCGACAGCCAAATTTTACATCAGTATTTGTAGCCAAAACCAGTAGTGGGTGATAAATACGGAAGTGGTGACGAATATCTATTATACTTTTCCTCTGATTGTTCCACTCCGGGTTTTGGCTTACAAATAACTGATGTAAAATACTGACTGAATACTGACCGTGTCCTTAGAAAAAGAGATTACAACACTGATTTTTTTTTTTATAGGGGCTATATCCTCAAATAGGCTTTGTACTAAGGTTATACTGTCAGGATCACTTTAAAAAAAACCTCTGAGAACTTTGGATATTTACTGTATCTACTCCTCCTTTTTCTATACAGTATTAATTAAAGAAACCATTATCTTACTGAGACTAAGAGGTGGAAAGGTGAAGTAGTAATACCTTAGGTCTGTGATCGTCTCCTTCTTCTCATGGTAGCGGTCAATTTCTTTCCTCAGGGACATCATCCATTTCTAAAAGAGAAATTTGGATCCAATAGATCTGAGTCAAAACCTTTCTCTACAGCATTTTCCATAAGTCATATTAAAGAGGATGTCCATTCTAGCGGTACAAATCTGCAGTTGCTTTCTGTGACAGACATGCCATGATTCTTCGGTGCCGTCACGTTGACCACAAATAAGCGATTCGCATACATGCGGTCACATGCCGACTAGAAGTGCACGGCCTCACTCAATACATGCGAACTGAGAGAAGACAGAAACGTCTAGTTGGAATGTGACCGAAAGAATGCAAATCGCAATACTTGTGGTTACATGACCGCCCGCTCTTGGCGCCAGGACCTGAGAATCCTGACGGCGTGCTCTGTGCGCGCTGTGAAGAATCGCAAGTCTTCAGTTACGTAAAGTAACTTCAGACTTGAGCCCCTAGATTGAACAACCCCTTTAGCATAAGCTCTTTGGGTATACCTGTACTATATGTAGTGCATATGGCTACATAGTAAATGTATAATTCAGTTCCCTTCACACGTGGTATATGACGGCTACACAGACGGCATCTGTGTCTAAAAACCGCCACCAGGGCTGAGCTCTGGCTGTTAACCATTTAGATGCTGCTATCAGTCACTGACAATAGCCCCTCCTTACAATGCGATCGCAGAGTATCAATGGATTAAAAAGGCAGATGTGGGCCAGCTAAACATCCCCATCCTTGCCACCAGGGCTGTGGAGTCGGAGCCTATTTTGGTGGAGTTGGAGTCGGTGTCATGGAAATTGAGGAGTCGGAGGTTTGGCTTACCGACTCCACAGCCTTTGTTGCCACCTTGGTTCTTCTATGAAACTCAGAAACCAGGTATTACAGTATACCGTATATGTACAGTATTTTATTACAGTATATAATGTACGACTGCAGGTTGTGTGGATAATGGGAGGTTCAAGTCCCCCAAGGGGACTAAAAAGTAGAGTAAATAATAAAAAAGGGGTTTTCAAAAATATTTAAAAAAAATCTAAAAATCTTAAAATTGAAATCACCCACTTTCCCTTCCCTTAAAAATGAAGAAATGAAGATAAAAAAAAAAAGAATAAACATATGTGGTATCACCGCGTCGGTAAATTTCCTGTATATCAAATTATAAAATTACTCAACCTGTATAATAAATGCTGTAAAGATAAAAAAAAACTAAATGCCAGTGCATTTTTTCAGTCCCTACGCCTCCCAAAAAATAAAGTATCAAAACGCCATATAGACTTTTAGATGGTATCAATAGAAATGTCAGCTTTCCATGTAAAAAAAACCCCAAGCCTTCACAAAGCTCCATCTTTGGAAAAATAAATACGGTACATTACGGGTCTCGGAAAATAGCGAAAATCACTTATTTTTTTACAATTTTCAATTGTTTTTTTCCCCACTTAAATAACAAACTGTGCAAGTGTGGTATCTCCGGAATTGTACTGACCAGGAGAATAACGCTGACAGGACATTGTTACCATACAATGAACGCTGTAAAAACAAAGCCTCCAAAACAATGGCAGATTTGTACTTTTCTTTCACCATTTCATCACAGTTGGATTTTTTCCCCTGATTTTCAGAACATTTTATGTTAAGATTGATGGTGGTATTTAAAATTACGATATGTCCAGCGAAAAAAAAAAGATAAGCCCTCATATGGGTTCACTGACATAAAAATAAAAAGCGTCATAGCTCTCGGAAGAAGAGGAGGAAAAACAAAAACAAAAATTCATATAGATAAAGTCAGGAGACAATGTTGGTTTGGATGTCCTCTAGTTTGCCAAACAAGGAGGTATCCCTATAATGTCTACTGCGTCTTTCAGAGATCTCCAACTCAGAACATCTGACGCAATCATTTAGGCAAGGGTGAATGTAAACTTTTAATTTCTAAATATTGGTGCTGGCTGTACTTCTAACCCCCGTACCTTCCGCTCCTCCTCAGACGCTGCAGAAAAGTACCACGTGCGATGCTTCTTGCTGATATGGGCCATCTTGAAGGGAAACACATTATTAGATGTTGTTTCTTCTGCTGCCCGCATTACCCTGTTGAAGACAAAAAGTTAAGAGCCCTTGTTAGACCTCACAACCCATGCCCAGCCATGATGTTCAAGTGAACGAATATAACAAGAAATGATAAATCTATGAAAACACTAAAAGTCTCCGTAAAAAACCTAAAAGTCACCATGAAAAGCCTAAAAGTCTCCCTAAAAAGCCTAAAAGTCTCCCTGAAAAGCCTAAAAGTCTCCCTGAAAAGCCTAAAAGTCTCCATGAAAAACCTAAAAGTCACCATGAAAAGCCTAAAAGTCTCCCTGAAGAGCCTAAAAGTCTCCCTGAAAAGCCTAAAAGTCTCCCTGAAAAGCCTAAAAGTCTCCATGAAAAGCCTAAAAATCTCCCTGAAAAGCCTAAAAATTTCCATGAAAAGCCTAAAAGTCTCCATGAAAACAAACTCCAAAAAAACCTTGACTAGTCGTATCCTTCCATCTCCTTCCTATCTTGCTGTCCGTAGAGTTGTAAAAAGAGGAAAGTAATAGATGACTACGGAATGTCACTACATTGGGTTTGTTTGTAGTCTGTTCCTATGGAGACACATAGAGCTGCATACAAAGAAACAATACAGTAAATAGCAATGACAACATCATCTGGACCTCAACGGAAAAATAAAAAACCTTCACACAGCTCCATATATATATTACGGGTCTTGGAAACTGTGACACAAACCACATTATTATTATTTTTTTATAAACCTATGATTTTTGACTATCATCATTTTTATAGCTAAAACAGGACAATAAATCATTAAAAGTGATATTCCCAGAATGTAGTCATCCTCTACTAGGTAACATCCCCTGGGTTCTGCAGAGCATCGTCTTGATTGCAGTGGAGTCGAGCATGATCAACTTCTGCTCCATTCATTATACAGGCTCCTTCGGGCAAGTTTCTGAATCCAGATCCTCGTTTTCGAGATCTCTGGGGTTCCTGGTCATCAGTTATCCCCTATTCATAGCTTTTGATTCTGGTTATAACCCCTTAATAGAACATTATAACTACTAACCTGTTGTATCCATTCAGTGAAAAAGCTCCCTGGGAGGTGGCCGAGGTGCTCGTCTTGAAGTAGTACACGCATCCTTTATGTATGATGACATATCTGAGGGGCCCTTAATAAGATAAGAATGAAACTGAGTTGGTAACAGTTAAAAGGACAAAGGAATCAACCATAACAACAAAGGGATTTTGTTCCAGAAACAGCACCTCTCTTGTCAATGGCTGTGTCTGGTATTACAAGCTCAGACAAGTGTATGGAAAACGAGGCCGCACCCACTTCCCAGTTGTATGTATATATTATACATACCCTCCAATCTCGGCTCAGAAACCGCCGAATCCTCACAGCGCACAGTGCGTACACTGGGGGATTCATAAGTCTGCAGTCACACAGAGTGACCGCAGACTTATCGGTTTTGACCGGACGACCCCATTAAGGTTGATGGTAAACTTAAGTCCATCGCATTCAACCTATAGCCTAAGATGCTAATGAAGACGAAGGCAAAAACCCCATGAGGCAGACATTGTCTCACTGCTCTTACAGTAAATAATCCATAGTCTCACTGCTCTTACAGTAAAGAATCCATAGTCTCACTGCTCTTACAGTAAAGAATCCATAGTCTCACTGCTCATACAGTAAAGAATCTATAGTCTCACTACTCTTACAGTAAAAAATCCATAGTCTCACTGCTTTTACAGTAAAGAATCCATAGTCTCACTGCTTTTACAGTAAATAATCAATAGTCTCACTGCTCTTAGAGTAAAGAATCCATAGTCTCACTGCTCTTAAAGTAATTTGTCTCACTACTCTTACAGTAAATAATCCATAGTCTCACTGCTCTTACAGTAAAGAATCCATAGTCACACTGCTCTTACAGTAAAGAATCCATAGTCTCACTGCTCATACAGTAAAGAATCTATAGTCTCACTACTCTTACAGTAAAAAATCCATAGTCTCACTGCTTTTACAGTAAAGAATCCATAGTCTCACTGCTTTTACAGTAAATAATCAATAGTCTCACTGCTCTTAGAGTAAAGAATCCATAGTCTCACTGCTCTTACAGTAATTTGTCTCACTACTCTTACAGTAAAAAATCCATAGCCTCACTGCTCCTGGAGTAAAGAATCCAGTCTCACTGCTCTCACAGTAAATAATCTATAGTCTCACTGCTCCTGCAGTAAATAATCCATAGTCTCACTGCTCTTACAGTAAAGAATCCATAGTGTCACTTCTCTTACAGTAAAGAATCCATAGTCTCACTGCTCTTACAGTAAAGAGTCCATAGCCTCACTGCTCTTACAGTAAATGATCCATAGTCTCACTGCTCTTACAGTAAAGAATCCATAGTCTCACTGCTCTTACAATAAAAAAATCCATATTCTCACTGCTCTTACAGTAAAGAATCCATAGTCTCACTGCTCTTACAGTAAAGAGTCCATAGCCTCACTGCTCTTACAGTAAATGATCCATAGTCTCACTGCTCTTACAGTAAAGAATCCATAGTCGCACTGCTCTTACAATAAAAAATCCATATTCTCACTGCTCTTACAGTAAAGAATCCATAGCCTCACTGCTCTTACAGTAAAGAATCCATAGTCTCACTGCTCTTACCGTAAAGAATCCATAGTCTCACTGCTCTCACAGTAAATAATCTATAGTCTCACTGCTCCTGCAGTAAAGAATCCATAGTCTCACTGCTCTTACAGTAAAGAATCCATAGTGTCACTTCTCTTACAGTAAAGAATCCATAGTCTCACTGCTCTTGCAGTAAAGAGTCCATAGCCTCACTGCTCTTACAGTAAATGATCCATAGTCTCACTGCTCTTACAGTAAAGAATCCATAGTCTCACTGCTCTTACAATAAAAAATCCATATTCTCACTGCTCTTACAGTAAAGAATCCATAGTCTCACTGCTCTTACAGTAAAGAGTCCATAGCCTCACTGCTCTTACAGTAAATGATCCATAGTCTCACTGCTCTTACAGTAAAGAATCCATAGTCTCACTGCTCTTACAATAAAAAATCCATATTCTCACTGCTCTTACAGTAAAGAATCCATAGTCTCACTGCTCTTACCGTAAAGAATCCATAGTCTCACTGCTCTTACAGTAAAAAATCCATATTCTCACTGCTCTTACATTAAAGAATCTGCATCTATGATTGTGATTAAACCTTCCTATAGATGTAGTGGATTCCCCTTGTAGTCAAAATGAAAGATTTAAATATTTTTCCAATAGCTCAGGTGCTCGTAAACCATGTTACTAAATAAATAAAAAATGCTAGGAATCTGCAGGTCAAACACCTCCGCTGCTTGTTTGTAGCTTGTGGCCAATACCAGACAGGGAACTTCCACCCTGAAAGCAGCTTATCAGATTACTGCAGAGAATGTTCTTCTGCAAAGTGTCAATACCATCACTGCTCAGACATCCTTACCCAACTGCATCCTAGAATTCTAGCTAAAAGCAGCCATGTTACTGATTTTTATCAGGGTTTATGGAAACTTTTTATACTAACAGTTGCATAATATGATGTATTAATCAGCTCAACTCCTTCTGCCCTCTGCCATGCGGTCTGAAGAAGCCATGTTCCCAATATATCATAATTCTTGTTGCCTGCGGACACCACTAGAGGGAGCTTCAGAGCTCACTGTATGCTGTTTGATGACTTCTATGTATACCAGTAGGCTCCCTCTAGTGGTGGATAAACGCTGCCAGAATTTCATTATTTATTACTATATTTAAGCAGGGGGTTTGGAGCTTTGTATCAGAAAAAATAAATCTAACTGCTATAAAGATACGTAAAGAGATTCATCAGCACAAAATGATGGCTCCATAAATGATTTAAGGTTAAAAATTGGATATTCACTGTAAATCCTACCTGTACTTGTTATACTATCTCATTTAATTTATTTGTGTACATTTAGATGTGAATAGAACCATTAATATCGTAATAGGTGACAAAATAAAATAAACAGAATTAAAAGCTTATTCACATTTTCATACGAGATGGATATTGTCGGAAAGATCTTTTAAAAACAAGCACTTTAGCAATTTACTGCTTGTTAAAATTTGCAGCCGTTCTTGAGATATTAACACTTCTATTTTAAACTCGTTGCCCAGGAAACCGACCACTCAATAGAAACGAGCTTGTAAGCACTGTACAAGTTCTGCCGTCTAAAAGCGGTGGTCGGTCTCCAAAGCAACAAAAGCCGTAAGCAAAAGAAAACTCTTAATATCTCAAGAACGGTTGCAAATTTTAATAAGCAGTAAATTGCAAATTTGCTCGAAATTACGAGCTCTATCCGACACTGTCCACCTGAGAAGATGAGAATGATCCCTTTATTCAGTTTCAACATTCACAAGTCCTGGTACAAGTTACCGGTGCAGCGTGAATATTACTGAGGCCGGCGTAGTGTAGCACTTGTATAAGGACATACAACAAATCAGATAAGTGTAGATGCTAGATGAGCCGATGCAGGAACTGTAGTCGCCTGCCTGCTGTAAATGTCAGCACATGATGACCACATAGACGTGTGGTTTATTTCGTGACTGTCACAAAACGTCCTTACTGGCAAGTCCCAAACCACCCGCTTGCTAAGTGAATGTTTCATTTTAACTAAAATTAAGAAAACCTTCAAAACGAAGAATGGTAAAATGAATCAAATTATAACAGCAAATACCAGCAAGAAATAGAAAGAGAAAATTTTGCCAAAATTTTCTCCTGTTATGTCATCAATATATAGAAGCCTAAGACACCACTGATTTCCAGGATGGGACGGCTTTGTGGCACGACCGGATGTCTTTTGCACAGGGCATTGCGGTCTAAGAACATTATCACTTATCTACTGCATAGGTGCTGGTAGATCTGTGGTGGTCCCACTGCTAGGACCCCCATCAATCACCAGAGTGGGCTACTTGTGGCAACACAGGTCTCCCGTTCCGGCGATTACCGATCTAACAGTTGGCAACTTTAATAAGGGATGGGCGATTTTCCATTTTTCGTTTTTTCCTCCCCTTCTTCCAAGAGCCATAACTTTTATATTTTTCCAGCCATATAGCCGGATGAGGGCTTTTTTTTCGCAGTTGTACTTTTGAATGACAGTATTTATTCTGCCACTTAATGCACTGGAAAATAGGAAAAAAAATTCCAAGTGCACCATCACCTACAGCTGACAACAGCCGCGGGTGGAATCGCGATCCACCCGCTGCTGTTAACTAGTTAAAGGCAGCTGCTAATCCCACCCATCGGTGACCCCGTCATATGATCGAGGGTCATCAATGGGTCGGCATGACAACCAGAAGTCTGAAGCGGATCTCTATGGTTGTCATAGCCAGATTGCTATGAGCGCCACCCCGTGATCGGCGCTCATAGCAAGTGAGCATTTCTGCTACACTCAGGCGATCTGATCATCGCCTGTATGTAGCAGAGCCGATCAGACAATTACAGCTTTTAGTCTGCCATGGAGACTATTGAACCATGCAAGAAGTAAAAAAATGCTTTTTAAAAAAATAAAAAAATAAAAGTTCAAATCACCCCCCTTTTTCCCCATTCAAAATAAAACAGTTAAAAAAATTTACATATTTGGTATCGCCGCTTTCAGAATCACCTGATCTATCAATATAAAAAAAGAATTAACCCGATCGCTAAAAAGGCGTAATGAGAAAAAAATTAAAAATGCCAGAATTACGTTTTTTGGTCGCCACAATATTGTATTGAAATGCAATAACGGGTGATCAAAAGAACGTATCTGTACCAAAATGGTATCATTAAAAACATCAGCTCAGCGCACAAAAAATAAGCCTTCACTCAGCCCCATATCGTGAAAAATGGAGACGCTACGGGTATCGGAAAATGGCGCCAGTTTTTTCTCTGTAAACTGAGAGCAGAATAATGTTGGGACAGAGACTTTGATTCCAGCAATGTGTCACTTACTGGGCTATGCTGTTCTTTCAATAAAATCAATGTTTTATCAACAGGAGATTATCACTATAGGACTTTGAGTCTCGTGCCTCCTGGTCCAATAAAGCTCGCACCACCATTTGGCAGCTTTCTGCCTATGCACAGTGTATGCAGAGAGCTCCCAATCAGTGGTGTCGGCGGGGTTATACATGGCTCAGCATTCTGAGAACCGCCAGATCTGCAGAAGAAAAAAAAAATGATTGTACCACAAATGAGGCACCCAGTAAATGAAGTGATACATCGCTGGAATCAGGGTCTCTGTCCCTATATTATGCTGGACTCAGATGAGGTGATGTGTTGTGAATTCTGTGGCTGAGTTCACTTCTGTGGTCACAAGTGGTATTGCAGTCTCTGGGCTTCCTCCCTCAGGTGTTTTGGTGAGCTCGTTGGCTGCCTTGCTATTTAGCTCCACCTGAGTCTGTCTTCCTTGCTCCTTGTCAATGTTCCAGTGTTGGATCTGAGCTACTGCATCTTCCCTTGGGCCTGCTGCTCTGCTAGATAAGTGCTTCTAGTTTGTTTTCTGTTTTTTTTCTGTCCAGCTTGCTATTGTCTTTTGCTGGAAGCTCTGAGAAGCAGAGGGGTGCACCGCCGTGCTGTTAGTTCGGCACGGTGGGTCTTTTTGCCCCTTTGCGTGGTTTTCGTTTTAGGGTTTTTTGTAGACTGCATAGTTCTCTTTGCTATCCTCGCTCTGTCTAGAATATCGGGCCTCACTTTGCTGAATCTATTTCATTCCTACGTTTGTCTTTTCATCTTGCTAACAGTCATTATATGTGGGGGGCTGCCTATTCCTTTGGGGTATTTCTCTGAGGTAAGTCAGGCTTGTATTTCTATCTTCAGGCTAGTCAGCTCCTCAGGCAGTGCCGAGTTGCATAGGTAGTTGTTAGGCGCAATCCACTGCTGCTTATAGTTGTGTGAGGATAGATCAGGTACTGCAGTCTACAGAGATTCCACGTCTCAGAGCTCGTCCTATTGTTTTTGGTTATTGCCAGATCTCTGTATGTGCGCTGATTACTGCACGCTGTGTTGCCTGATTGCCAGCCATAACAGTGATGAATGTCACAAAGTAGACCCCCATCCCTGAAAATGCAAGAAGCTACATAGAGAGGGGCAGGAGGGAGCATCTGGGTTAGGAGATGAAGAGGGGGACGATAAATGCAGGGACAAGAGACTTCCTGTTTCTACACAGAGCAGAGAAAAGACAAAAATTTGCTGGGTAGAAAGGCAGAATGAGCAATTGTAAGTACACACAGTGCTATATAATATGATGACTGCAATATATTAAAAGGATAAAACATTTGATGGGAGGAGGAGGAGGAGGAAGAGGAGGACAAGTAGGAGGATGACGAGGAGGAAGAGGACAAGGAGGAGGAGTGCTTCTTTAAATCTCTCCTCCCTCTTAGAGTAATGAAATGTCTCTGCTTCTCATGTCCTAGTCTATACAGCAAAGCTGACAAGTGATCTACAGAAAACAGGAAATGTCACTATATAGTGCTTCCCCCAAGTTCCTTTATTTTTTTGTAAAATGTCAAAAATATCTATATTTACTTATATTCTCAAGCAAATCATAATTTTCGTCATTCAGAACTTCTCCTCTCAATTACCCCCCAGTGCAGGTCTGGCTACTGAGCCTCATAGCTGAGCGCCACTCAACAACCTCTCGCTGCACCGCGCTGTGCTCTGCAAAAGGAATATGAAGCCTGACTGGTAAAACACACAGGAGACTGCCACAAAGTAAAAGAAAGGTAATCATGTATCTGTACAGCTGCGTCATAAAACAAAGGAACAATACATGAGATAAGTCCTGATCCTGGACAAATATGCATTACAATAAAGGGTTCTTCTAGGATTAAACAGGGTGTGCGACACCCCTGACACGGCGCCACTCTTACACACAGGCCATGTCTGGTACTGCAGCTTTTCCACATTTATGCAGGTCGAGCTGAAGGGAAGGGGCTACTGGCTACCAAAAAGTATTTATGGGCTCAACTTCATAATCAGTTGTCGAACCTCATTAATCCTCAATGATAATATCTTATATGCAAGGACATATGTATGAGGGGGTCCGTGATAAGTGATGCCTCCGGTACCTGGATTCTGGGGGAGCCCATATAAGAACCAATATTAAAGTGGTAAATTCTTAAAGTCCTCTTTAAAAAAAAAATCCACAACAATATTAATAAAAAAAAATTCAAATTCAGATAGTAGTCAGGCTCCCCAGATCCAGTGCCAGCTCCCCACCGCTGCTCCGCTCATCACTGCTGCAGCCAATCACTGAGGTCAGCTCCTCTGCTGACGCAGACGGCACAAGCTCAGTGATTGGCAGCAGCATTCATGTGACGACACTGGTGCAGCAGCAGAGAGCCTGCACTGAACACAGGAAGGGTGACTGCTATCTGTGTTTGTATTTTTGCAGACCACATTTTTGAAAGTTGGAAAACCCCTAAAAAAATTTTTTTCACGATCTGCCATATAAAGGGGCTGTCCGGCCTTAGTCTACAAATCTGCAGTCACTTGCAGACAAACTGTCCACTGTGAGAAGTCTCTGATGCTGGTGTAAGGAGCGGCGGCTGCCTGGCCGCAAGTATGTGATGTGCACACAGGCGGTCACATGCCAACTAGACTTAATGCAAGTGTATTGAGTGAAGCCGGACACGTCTAGTCAGAATGTGGCCGCAAGTATGTGATTTGTATGTGATTTGCACACATTCGGTCACATGCCTACTAGACTTAATGCAAGTGTATTGAGTGAAGCCGGACACGTCTAGTCAGAATGTGGCCACAAGTATGTGATTTGTATGTGATTTGCACACATTTGGTCACATGCCTACTAGACTTAATGCAAGTGTATTGAGTGAAGCCGGATACGTCCAGTCAGAATGTGGCCGCAAGTATGTGATTTGTATGTGATTTGCACACATTCGGTCACATGCCTACTAGACCTAATGCAAGTGTATTGAGTGAAGCCGGACACATCTAGTCAGAATGTGGCCGCAAGTATGTGATTTGTATGTGATTTGCACACATTCGGTCACATGCCTACTAGACTTAATGCAAGTGTATTGAGTGAAGCCGGACACGTCTAGTCGGAATGTGGCCGCAAGTATATGATTTGTATGTGATTTGCACACATTCAGTCACATGCCTACTAGACTTAATGCAAGTGTATTGAGTGAAGCCGGACACGTCTAGTCGGAATGTGGCCGCAAGTATGTGATTTGTATGTGATTTGCACACATTCGGTCACATGCCTACTAGACTTAATGCAAGTGTATTGAGTGAAGCCGGACACGTCTAGTCAGAATGTGGCCGCAAGTATGTGATTTGTGTGCAAATCACATACAAATCACATACAAATCACATACTTGCGGCCACATTCTGACTAGACGTGTCCGGCTTCACTCGATACACTTGCATTAAGTCTAGTAGGCATGTGACCGAATGTGTGCAAATCACATACAAATCACATACTTGCGGGCCACATTCCAACTAGACGTTTCCGGCTTCACTCGATACACTTGCATTAAGTCTAGTAGGCATGTGACCGAATGTGTGCAAATCACATACAAATCACATACTTGCGGCCACATTCCGACTAGACGTGTCCGGCTTCACTCAATACACTTGCATTAAATCTAGTAGGCATGTGACCGAATGTGTGCAAATCACATACAAATCACATACTTGCAGCCACATTCCGACTAGACGTGTCTGGCTTCGCTCAATACACTTGCATTAAGTCTAGTAGGCATGTGACCGAATGTGTGCAAATCACATACAAATCACATACTTGCGGCCACATTCCGACTAGACGTGTCCAGCTTCACTCAATACACTTGCATTAAGTCTAGTAGGCATGTGACCAAATGTGTGCAAATCACATACAAATCACATACATTTGGTCACATGCCTACTAGACTTAATGCAAGTGTATTGAGTGAAGCTGGACACGTCTAGTCGGAATGTGGCCGCAAGTATGTGATTTGTATGTGATTTGCACACATTCGGTCACATGCCTACTAGACTTAATGCAAGTGTATTGAGCGAAGCCAGACACGTCTAGTCGGAATGTGGCTGCAAGTATGTGATTTGTATGTGATTTGCACACATTCGGTCACATGCCTACTAGATTTAATGCAAGTGTATTGAGTGAAGCCGGACACGTCTAGTCGGAATGTGGCCGCAAGTATGTGATTTGTATGTGATTTGCACACATTCGGTCACATGCCTACTAGACTTAATGCAAGTGTATCGAGTGAAGCCGGAAACGTCTAGTTGGAATGTGGCCGCAAGTATGTGATTTGTATGTGATTTGCACACATTCGGTCACATGCCTACTAGACTTAATGCAAGTGTATTGAGTGAAGCCGGACACGTCTAGTCGGAATGTGGCCGCAAGTATGTGATTTGTATGTGATTTGCACACATTCGGTCACATGCCTACTAGACTTAATGCAAGTGTATTGAGTGAAGCCGGACACGTCTAGTCGGAATGTGGCCGCAAGTATGTGATTTGTATGTGATTTGCACACATTCGGTCACATGCCTACTAGACTTAATGCAAATGTATTGAGTGAAGCCGGACATGTCTAGTCGGAATGTGGCCGTAAGTATGTGATTTGTATGTGATTTGCACACATTCGGTCACATGCCTGCTAGACTTAATGCAAGTGTATTGAGTGAAGCCGGACACGTCTAGTCGGAATGTGGCCGCAAGTATGTGATTTGTATGTGATTTGCACACATTCGGTCACATGCCTACTAGACTTAATGCAAGTGTATCGAGTGAAGCCGGAAACGTCTAGTCGGAATGTGGCCGCAAGTATGTGATTTGTATGTGATTTGCACACATTCGGTCACATGCCTACTAGACTTAATGCAAGTGTATCGAGTGAAGCCGGAAACGTCTAGTCGGAATGTGGCCGCAAGTATGTGATTTGTATGTGATTTGCACACATTCGGTCACATGCCTAGTAGACTTAATGCAAGTGTATTGAGTGAAGCCGGACACGTCTAGTCGGAATGTGGCCGCAAGTATGTAATTTGTATGTGATTTGCACACATTCGGTCACATGCCTACTAGACTTAATGCAAGTGTATTGAGTGAAGCCGGACACGTCTAGTCGGAATGTGGCCGCAAGTATGTGATTTGTATGTGATTTGCACACATTCGGTCACATGCCTACTAGACTTAATGCAAGTGTATTGAGTGAAGCCGGACACGTCTAGTCGGAATGTGGCCGCAAGTATGTGATTTGTATGTGATTTGCACACATTCGGTCACATGCCTACTAGACTTAATGCAAGTGTATTGAGTGAAGCCGGACACGTCTAGTCGGAATGTGGCCGCAAGTATGTGATTTGTATGTGATTTGCACACATTCGGTCACGTGCCTACTAGACTTAATGCAAGTGTATTGAGTGAAGCCGGACACGTCTAGTCGGAATGTGGCCGCAAGTATGTAACATAGTAACATAGTAACATAGTTAGTAAGGCCGAAAAAAGACATTTGTCCATCCAGTTCAGCCTATATTCCATCATAATAAATCCCCAGATCTACGTCCTTCTACAGAACCTAATTGTATGATACAATATTGTTCTGCTCCAGGAAGACATCCAGGCCTCTCTTGAACCCCTCGACTGAGTTCACCATCACCACCTCCTCAGGCAAGCAATTCCAGATTCTCACTGCCCTAACAGTAAAGAATCCTCTTCTATGTTGGTGGAAAAACCTTCTCTCCTCCAGACGCAAAGAATGCCCCCTTGTGCCCGTCACCTTCCTTGGTATAAACAGATCCTCAGCGAGATATTTGTATTGTCCCCTTATATACTTATACATGGTTATTAGATCGCCCCTCAGTCGTCTTTTTTCTAGACTAAATAATCCTAATTTCGCTAATCTATCTGGGTATTGTAGTTCTCCCATCCCCTTTATTAATTGTGTTGCCCTCCTTTGTACTCTCTCTAGTTCCATTATATCCTTCCTGAGCACCGGTGCCCAAAACTGGACACAGTACTCCATGTGCGGTCTAACTAGGGATTTGTACAGAGGCAGTATAATGCTCTCATCATGTGTATCCAGACCTCTTTTAATGCACCCCATGATCCTGTTTGCCTTGGCAGCTGCTGCCTGGCACTGGCTGCTCCAGGTAAGTTTATCATTAACTAGGATTTGTGATTTGTATGTGATTTGCACACATTCGGTCACATGCCTACTAGACTTAATGCAAGTGTATCGAGTGAAGCCGGAAACGTCTAGTCGGAATGTGGCTGCAAGTATGTGATTTGTATGTGATTTGCACACATTCGGTCACATACCTACTAGACTTAATGCAAGTGTATTGAGCGAAGCCGGACACGTCTAGTCGGAATGTGGCCGCAAGTATGCAAAACGGCATCAGTACAAGTCTGCAGTCACAAACAACAACTGCAGATTTGTACCGAAAGCCAGGACAACTCTTTAAAGAAAAAAACATCACTCACGCACATTTTATACTGCATTTATCTGTATGTTTCGGCAACTTACATTTAAACAGCTGTAATTGCTTCCCTCCTCTCTTGTGCAGGTATCCTGAGTTGGTGACTCCCCCCGGCATTGTCAGTAGGTTCTGGGCACCGATGGCCCTCATGGGAATGGGCCAGCTGTCTTCTCCCGATGCCATATTTCTGTAAGACACGGATTTCCTTATTATTTTACAAAAATCTCAATGGAAGGTCGTCTAATAAATCTCAGCACCTTGTTTCCAAACCTACCCGGCCTCACATATTAGGAGCTTCCTTCCCAAAATCTGTCTGTAACTGTGTGCACTGGACCAGGCGAGCCTCAGCAATGGTGTCCGGGGCTCAGTAATGCAGGTCAGGCTCTGTATGAATGTTATAATAACCTTCACCCTTCTACCGTGGCACACTGCCAATGCAAAACCTCCTGCAGCCGGGCATTAATAATAACAGGGGTGTATCCTGGTCAGTAGCTTCTTTGTAGGAGAACAGGGTAATTATTATCCAAAAGGATCCTGCGCTGCCTAAACACTATTCTAAATCCCATGTTATCCATTAATTGCTGCTTCTTACAACACATCAACGTCACAAAGATTTCACCCATTTAAATAACATTTTGCAGACGATGAAATGTAAAGGTTATGTATACTTTTGCCACCATTTATTGTCCCGATGCACGTAACCCAAAAAATTAAACAATTTTGCATATAGTTTTGCATTTAAAATAGACTGCCGTTTTGTGTATACAGCTAATATGGAGAGATATGCGTTTCCATGGCTACAGACTACAAATAGTTTTGTAGTCTGGAGTCATGTGTTGCACCTTCTACTCTGCCACCATTTCTACTCTCTCCGTGTATAGGGTTATTACTAGGGATGAGCGAACCTGAACTATAAAGGTCGGGGTTTGTACCGGACACGGTTCATTTTTCAGTTTGGGAGTCCGGGGAAGAGACAGAGAGAGGGAGAGAGAAAGAGATTTTCCATCTCCAAAGTTCTATTGGGTTCGGGTTCAAGGTCGGGTACAGTTCTTGTACCCAAACCGAACTGTGGACTAAAGTTCAGCGAAACCAGACGAACCCTAACTTTCACTGGTGCGCTCATCCCTAGTTATTACCTATCATTGTTATCCTGTCTGCGATGATAATGAGACTGCTGAAAAGTCTTTTTGGAAGTGTGCGTCTAGCATAAGATCTAGAAGTCAGCATGAAAATGTACAACATTTCGGGCTTTTTTTTGCAAATGTAGATACTGAAAATGTAAAAGAAAACCTATATGTTGATCTATAACCGTGGAGACACGTAGGTCCGCATAAGAGCTGTATTCAAGTATTTTTTAACGGAATGCGTCATCAGAAAATTACCTATTGTTCCTATTTACATTAGTTTTTCTTACAATTTTTTTCACATATTGACCAACTTCTTGTCCGACACATTAACATTAGCAGCATTAGACTGACTCAGACCCTACTTGTTTGTATAAGGGGCTTCTGTGTTTGCAATCTGAACATGCTCCAATCCTGGCAAAGGTAATCGTAAAAGGAGGGGGAGGAGGTGAGCTGTAACCTTCACTTATTATAACTGGAGTATCCTGTGTTATCCACTGTGTATAGAGTTAATTCCTTTCATTGTAATCCTGTCTGTGATGATAATGAGACTGCCGAAAAGTCTTCTTGAAGTGAGAGTTTAGCATAAGGTCTACAAACTAGTGTGAAAATTGAAAGATTTCTGATTTTTTTTGTACATATAGTGAAAATGTAAAAGTATATATATTTTTTAATATACAACATAAAATAATCATTTTCCCTTAAATCAGAATAGTCACAATTACTTACCGTATTTTTTTTATTTGAACATGTATTGCAAAAATGGCAACTTTTTTTTTTTTTTATTTCCTTTTAAAGCTGCCACTGGATGAACTTTTTAATTAATTCTCAGTCTTTCTGAGTGGAGCGCCCATAATTAAATTTAATGATGAACTTTCCCTAAACCTCTGACCACAAGTGACTACAATGGTGGATTATAATCTTGAGTATTAATAGACGGCGGCATGAAGTGAAGATTGTCCCTGCACTGAGCGGCCATTATCTCCATCAATCGCTTCCCTGTCCACTTATTCTTTATTTCACTGAAACACTGAAAGGAGATTCTGGAAAGAGTCAGGGGAAAAATATGTCCAATAAGCATTTTTTCCAATTAATATGTTTTTACACGATTCCATAAAGGAACCCTCACTTCACAATGTATTTTTTTTTTAGCTTAAAGGGGTTGTCCACTTCTCGTACGAGGTACGCAGTGCTCTGGCTGGTTATCAGACTCACCTCCAGCAAGTGCTTCATTGAGACTAATCTTAATGAATAGCCCCATAAATATATTAGAAAGTTGCTTTTTTCTAATATTCCTTAATAAACCAGGGGAAGTTTGGGTTCTGGTACCCTACCCAACTTTTATTCCAGAATTTGGTTCTTGCACCAGAACTTTACTCGAATTTGATCCAGAACCCGAACCACATTGAAAACAATGAGGACCCGAACTTCTGAGCAGGAAAATCTTCTCTCTCTCTGCAACGTACTTCCCGCGGAACTTGGAACATTGCAACGGAGTTCCGGGAGACACTAACTTTTAAATTCGGGTTTGCTCATCTCTATTTATTTTTCAAGATGAAAACTGAGGTCTTGTGGACCCAACGTGACTAAAAGTGAACTGTCAGTATTTTAGAGCGACTAACGGCAGGTTAATAGCGCTTTGGGACAAGACAGGCTCCCTTTAAATTAAACAAAAAACTCCCTTATTTTGTAATTTCCAGATGGTGAATGTAGACGTTGCCATAGCACATGGACCTGGGAGATCTATGGGGTCCAAGAGTTTTTTTTTTTTCTATAAAAATAATGTTAAAGGAGTTGTCCCATGTTCTGTCTTCAGGAGCACGACGCTCCCCAGCCTCCCGGCTTCCATTTCGCTAGGGGGAGCAGTGTGCTCCTGATTTATTAGCAACGTGGACCAATGGCGTAAATTGTGCGTCATCTAATGCTGCAGGCCAAAGCAGTGGCATAGGAGGAGCGTCCGAGCACTGAAGCTCGATGGATCTGGTGATCTGGCCAGCTTCAGAGTAGATCCTCCAAACTCTAGAAAAGGGATTATAAGCGATACGCTCATTACTTAGATGATGGCCACTGCTAAGGTTACAGAGGAGCCCAACAACTTTGGTAGTGAGCAGTAAAGTTCTTGAAAACGAGAGAATTTTTTATAAGACGTAAATTGTGAAGTTTCTTGTTTGTTCAGATTTCAGGTTGTGGTCAAGTTTGAGAAGTTTCCTCTTTGATTAGGGATTTTACTGAGTCTTCTGTGTACTTCCTTAAGAAGGACAGGGCTGACTAAGACAAGTGACTGGGAAGGAAGAGCCATGGCTGGTGGAGATAACTTTGTTTGATGTCATAGTAGAAAAGCTGTACATGATAGTCATTTGCGAGGCCACTTTTGTAACGTGACAGTGAGGCTTCTTAAATGTCCTTTGTGAGACGTGACTTGTCACTAAATGCGATGCGGTAAGACGTGAAACTGAAAATAGTTCTTATCTAACGGTAACCTCAAAGTCGTCAAGCAGCAGAATGAGTAAAGAAGAACTGACCATGTTGTACCCCAGAAGGGGATTTACTATACATCCATTACCTAATATACTGTACTTCCAAGGAAACTGGACCATGCAGTGATAGAGAAGACCGAGGACGGGAGATCTGCTTCTCTGCCATTTCCCATGTTTCACTAAGAAGGATATTATCGCACTGTGACGGTCTTCGGTAAAGAAGGGGGGGCCTCAAACTGTCCTTTGAACTGGGACCCTAGCACTTGTATGGTGTTTGGATTAGACAGTGAGTCCATGGAGTCAGAGACCAAGGCGAGCTAGTTCTGGATAACCTATGCTAGGCCGAGGTCTAACTTACAAGTGTAATGTGAGAAACTCGCACGAGTCTCTCGCCTCAATACCCGACACTGCTGCCGGCACTTGGGACCGGAGTGTGCCGCTGCTTGTCTTTCTATGAAGCTGAACGCTCCGGTCCCGAGTGCCAGCTATTAATGCGAGAGACTCGCAAGTGTGACCCCGGCCTTAGTTCACAGGTTCACGTACGGATCAGATAAAAATTGGCCAATATGGACGGTCCTGAGCATAACAAATGATCGTCCGTTGTCTTTGGTGAAATGGACAATCGTATGCTTTGACTGATGACTGATACTTCAAAACACCAGTGGGGGTTGTTGTATTTTTTGGTCGGTGATAAGCACCTGTTCCATTATTGGCTGAAAAATTCCAATTTTGACCGCTGCAGTCTGAGATCTCTTTTAGGTCGTTGTCAAACTATCGATTATTCATCAGCACATTATCATCAAATCTGTATGGGAGCTAAAGGGAAATGAAATTCCCCATGACGGAACGTCCTAATCCTGTCAGCAGAATACAGGTTGTCATTTCAGTGTCTGAATACCATAAAAAGAGACGAGAGCAGGCATTCGGTGGGATGAACCCTGGTCCATGTGGTTTCGGCCAGCGGACCAGAGCACCCGCTCACCCCCGTGTCTCCACAGCCTCCATAAATTCTGAGTTCTGTGATACTATATGATTGTTAGACCCCGTCCAATACAATAAGTGCTGCAATAGTGGGGTAATCTTTCAGGCCGCATTCACACACATTCCACTGTTTCCCTGCACAAACACTTAATGGCATTTTGCAGGGAAAAAGTTGCTTTGCTTGCAATCCTGAGCGACGATCAATCAGGCTTTGCAGATGAAACAACTGTCACCCTGCAAAAATAAGTGATCGCGTATGGAAACAGTGGAAAGGCCGCAGTGGTACAGGGGTAAAGCTGCTGCATGTGATCGCAGCCTAAAGGTTAATTATCTCCCAGCTCAATATATATATAGGGCCTTTACACAATGTCCATGGACTCCTACAGAGCCCAACTGTACCTGTAGGACTGGATGCGAGCTAAACATATACACATAGTGCGGTTTCACAAGGGCGGCCCACTCAGGTGTTGCTGCTAAATTTACCAGAGAAGCAGAAGTGTAGGCAGCAATCAAAGTGAGATGTAAGAAATTAACAAAAAGTCCCCTTAAAAATGGGGGCGTTTATAACAGACTAAAAATATATGGGTGAGGAAGTATTATAATAAGCCGCCAACGCAACCATAAATGAAAAACAAAACAAAAAAGAGAAGTTGCTGTATACGGTTATTGGTATTAATGATAAGGGCGCTGCTCAGCAAGTGCACAAAAATCCACCAGAAGATATACATCAGACTTGTCGAAATTTGAATAGTTCTTCATTTATTTCTTGGTTATCTCCTTCTGAGAAAGCTGGGAGATAAGCGAAATGGGCATGATTGGAGAAGCGGAAAAGGATGGTCTGAGATTTATTAGACTCCCGAATTGTCAATTCTTACTAAGGGCACAGTCAGACGGCCGTATATATCGGACCGAGATCAGAACTAATCTGTGCATTAGTGGTCCGATCTCGCCCCGATTTAGACAGCCATCTGACTGCACCCTAATTAGGGGGTCAGAAATTGCATGAAGCAGATTTTGCGATGATTGCTAGACCAATATTAAGCACATGTCAACCAAAAGTGGCACCAAGATTTCCAACAAAAGCATTGGCGAGCAATACTGGGACCGCTTGATCGATTTTCCTTCAAAATCAAGACTTAAAGCTCATGCGTACGACCGATTATCTCAGACGAGTGCCATCTGTGGTTCTCACCGATTGCGCCCATATCCATGATATTCTATAGGACTGTGAACATGTCCACTTTTTTCCTCGGACTTTTCGGTCCAAGGAAAAAAAAAATCTGAGACGTGTCCACTATTGATCCAAGTGTTGGGTTAAAATTGTCAAATTAAGTCTATGGGTCCGTGAAAAACATTGGACCAAACTCGATTGATAGCACGATTTTCATAGACTGACAGAATGGAGAAGGTGGAAAAAACTTTTTTCTATTTTGCTCTCTACGTCCGTGAAAAACTGATGCCACTGTGATCAAACTAGAATCAGAATAATCGGACCATTAGTCTCAGACGTAGAGAACACGGTCGTGAGACCTACGCTTAGAGGGACAGTGATCACCGTTGATTAATGTCAGATAGTGACCAATACAGTGGAAGCCACCAACCAACTCATTCTCTGTCTTTATCAATGATCAGCTTTTATGGGGGTAAGGGCATATTCTGCTATTTTTCAAGTAGAGAGAGATTCATAAACATTAGGGCTCATGCAGACAAGCATAGGAATCATACATTTACTGTCCAATTTTTCATCGGACAGCAAACTGACCCATTTTATTCAGTAGGGTGATCAGATGAACGATTTTACTCTCGGTACATCAGGAAAAAATCACAGTCCGCATCTCGATGAGGCTCATGATGGATCCCAGTGCATCCGAGTGCCATCCAATTTTTTATGGATGCACATTAGTGATTAGCGAGTATATTCGTTGCTCGGGTGTATTTGTTATTGCTCGGAGGTAGTTTTCATCGCCTCAGTTGCATGATTTACGGCTTCCAGATAAGCTCAATACATGTGGAAATTCACTAACAAACAGGCATTCCACACATGTATTCACATATCTGGAAGCCGTAAATCATGCAACTGAGGGGATGAAAACTATATTTCCGAGCAATAACATATACTCGGAGGTCACATGAGCGTGCTCGGGAAAACCCGAGCAACAAGTACACTCGCTCATCTACTATATAATTGTCTAAAGGGTCACTTCCGTCTTTCTGTCCTTCTGTCTGTCACGGATATTCATTGGTCGCGGCCTCTGTCTGTCATGGAATCCAAGTCGCTGATTGGTCTCGCCAGCTGCCTGTCAATGCTGCCGCGACCAATCAGCGATGGCCACAGTCCAATTAGTCCCTCCCTACTCCCCTGCAGTTGGCGCCTGCTCCATACTCCCCGCAGTCACCGCTCACACAGGGTTAATGCCAGCGGTAACGGACTACGTTATGCCACGGGTAACTCACTCCGTTACCGTCGCTATTAACCCTGTGTGACCAAGTTTTTACTATTGATGCTGCCTATGCAGCGTCAATAGTATAAACATCTAATGTTAAAAATAATAAAAAATCTAACAAATCATTATATACTCACCTTTCGCGATGCTCCGGTGACCTCCGGCAGTTCTGGTGCCAAGGATGGTATGGGAGAAGGACCTGCCATGACATCACGGTCATGTGACCGCAACGTCATCACAGGTCCTGCGTGCCTGCGCGAGAATGACCTGCGGGCCGACGGAAGGTGAGTATATAACTATTTTTTATTTTAATTCTTTTTTTTAACAGGGATATGGTGCCCACATTGCTATATACTACGTGGGCTGTGTTATATACTACGTGGGCTGTTATATACTACGAGGGCTGTGTTATATACTGCGTGGCCTGTGTTATATACTACGTCTCTGTGCTATATACTACGTGGGCTGTGCTATATACTACATTGCTGTGCTATATACTATGTGGGCTGTGTTATATACTGCGTGAGCTGTGTTATATACTGCATCTCTGTGCTATATACTATGTGGGCTGTGCAATATACTACGTGGCTGGGAAATATACTACGTGGCTGTGCTATATACTGCTGAGCTGTGCTATATACTATGTGAGCTGTGCTATATATTATGTAGCTGTGCAATATATTACGTGGCTGGGCAATATACTACGTGGCTGCGTTATATACTGTGTGAGCTGTACTATATGCTACGTGAGCTGTGATATATACTACGTGCCTGTGCTATATACTACGTGGGCTGTGCTATATACTACATAGCTGTGCAATATACATGGCTGGGCAATATACTACGTGGGCTGTGTTATATACTACGTGGGCTGTGTTATATACTACGTTGGGTGTGTTATATACTACGTGGGCTGTGTTATATACTATGTGGGCTGTGTTATATACTATGTGGCCTGTGTTATATACTATGTGGACTGTGCTATATACTACGTGGGCTGTGCTATACACTGCGTAGGCTGTGCTATATACTACGTGGGCTGTGCTGTACACTGCGTGGGCTGTGCTATATACTGCGTGGGCTGTGCTATATACTATGTGGGCTGTGCTATATGCTACGTGGGCTGTGCTATATATTATGTGGCTGTGCTATATACTACGTGGCTGTGCTATATGCTACGTGGCTGTTATATGCTACGTGGGCTGTGCTATATGCTAAGTGGGCTGTGCTATATGCTATGTGGGCTGTGTTATATACTACGTGGCCTGTGCTATATGCTACGCTAGCCGGGCGTGACCAATCAGCGACAGGTGCAGTCCGGCCAAGAATTGGCGCGGAATTTGAACCACGCTTCGCTAATTGGTCGCGCCCGGCCGGCCGAATCCTGTGTATTCACTGCATTATTCTGAAAACTTCATAAATAAACTACATACATATTCTAGAATACCCTATGCATTACAATCGGGCCACCATCTAGTCACTAATACACATCTTTTACTAACCTAGGGAACCGTATATGATCGTGTACAATTTTAATGTTGATGTATGACTATGGAGCGCACACGGACATAAAAAACGGACATGTGGATGAAAATCTTCCAAGTCTTCTGGCTGAAACCATTTTTCATACACTCGTCTGCAGCAGGCCTAAGTCTAATGTGTATGGGCACCATTAGGCTAAATTATCGATGGGTGAACAACTACAGTTAGGTTGTAACCCGGCCCTAGAGTATCAGAGGGGTCCGAAAAGTCTATCTGTCCCAAAGGAGTTGTCCAATAAAAGCAAGGGTAGGTGATATTATTGATGATGGGGGTCTGAGCATCAGTACCCTCTATGGTGGGCAGAATGGGGCAAGGAAAGAAGTGGAAGTCTGCATGTTCAACCACAACTCCATTTTTTTCCTATATTGCTGCCAATCGCTGTACGTGGCTTTTTTCAGCAGCCACATAGCGAGTGAATGGAGTGGCTGTCGGGCATTTGACCTGCGGCTTCATCGAGGATAAAAAGTCTCCGTTCTGCTGATCGGTGTGGCTTTGTAGACCACGGCTCCCAGTGGTCGGACCTCCACTAATTAGTCAGTTACCGTATCACCTATTCTCTATAAATTGGCCCTCTTAGTTTGCTTTGGGCTCCTTGGAGATTTGTACACTGAATATATTTAAAAAAAATAAATGTACTCTAAAAATAATTCATAAAAAACATCTAGAATTGGAAAAAATGCATAAATAGAAAAACAAAATCTAAAAAAAGTTGCAATCCTTCTGCACAACTACTCCATCTTTTCTACCATTTTACACCCCTATGTTCAGGAACTACATTTCTCAAGATTGTCACCGACCTGATAGTGTCGCCACGACACATGTTTCTTCTATCCACAGATGCAGCCCGAGACTTAGATCTTTTTATGGATGTCGCCATCAGATTTTCTCCATGGTTAGGTAGATAAATCTCTCGTTCCGACAGAAGAATGGAGCGGTGATGTACCACTACTGACTTCTTCATGCAACTACGAGGGTCTGGGTAAGTCGGGTGCACAAAACTGTCCATGACAGATTTCCTCTGGTGATACAGAACTTCCTTTTTCCGGAGGTCTAACACCAGGCTATACCATATTTGTGATAAGTTTCCTGTTCTGACAACTTTACAGCAATAGCATGAAGCGTATAATACCCTTGAAAATAAAGGAAATTCCAGCCCAACATTTAAGGTTTGTTACTTCCCCATTCACAAAAAGAGGAACAAACTGGCACGTTCATGTATCTGTGGGCTTAGGCCGGCGTCACACTACCGTGGAATACGGACGATGAGTGCTATGTGAGAAACATCACATAGCACTCGGACCAGGGTTAATATATGGGGAAGCTCACATCACTGTATTTTTTTCTCAGGTATATTCAGCGTGCGAGTGAAAGCGCAGCACGCTGCGATTGTACGCGTATATCGCCTAAGACTCGCCAATGCAAGCCTATGGGTGCGAGAAAAACTCGTTCACCACATGGACCGTCAGTGTGACTTGCGAGAAATATACACACATTTTCCTCATTTCATCCCATTGAGCCATTAAATTCATTGGGGAAAATCAGTGAGAAATGTAAAGCCATATGGATGTCATACGGATACATAGGAGCGAGAAAATCGCATCATCGCATTGCAAACGCAGTACACACGGATGACCATACGGAGAACACTTGTGCGACTCTCAGCATGGAGACTCGGACCAATTTTTCATACGTTAAGTGTGACGTCGGCTTAAGGCCGGTTTCTCATGTCCTGATATTTCCAGTACCGGTAAACATGGTACCGGAGATATCCGTGTCCATGTGATACATCTGTGTGGCACCCGTGTGCCGGACGTATGCCGCATCAGGACCAAACGGACGGCCGCCGGGAAGCAGCGCTACAGTAAGCGCTGTTCCCCTGCTTGTGGTGCTGAAGCTGGCTGTCATCAAAAACACATCAAATCCGCACCTGTGTTTTCTGCCAAGAGAGGAAGAGTCTGCACAGAAAATTCCACAGGCAAATCTGCAACGTGTGGGCATACCCAAATTCCCATAGATATGGATTACTGCGTGGGACTGACTGTACGCTGGACGAGTATGGGTATATTCTTGGTTTATTTTTCTGACATTTTTTCCAGGAGATCGATGGCTTCACTTGGAAGGGCAGAGTAATAAAGATGGAAAAAATGTGTATATTGTTTTATTTCATTAAAAGACTTTTTTCTAGCTGTGTGGAATATTTGCCTAACCCTTTAACAACTATAGGATTAGTAATGGATCTGTGTCTTATTGACACCTCCATTACTAATCTGGCTTAATGTCACCTTACAATGGGAAGGTGACATTAACACCTCATTACCCCACTTGCCACTGCTACAGGGCAAGTGGGAAGAACTGGGCAAAGCTCCAGAATTGGAGCATCTAATAGGTGCTTCTTTTCTGGGCAGCTGCGGGCAGCTTTTTTTTAGGCTGGGGGGGCCCATATCCATGGCCCCTTACCAGCCTGAGAATAGCAGCCCGCACCTGTGAGTTTTGCCGGGTTGGTTGTAAAATATAGGGGGGACCCCACGTTGTTTTTTTCTTTCATTCATTGTCCACTGATCGCTCTGCTGCCGGCAGAGCAGAGGACAATGGATGAAAGCCAGGTACAGAATCACACGCAGGGGAACAGCGGCTTACAGCAGCGCTGCTGCTTCTGCGGCTGTCCGTGCGCACAGAGGACACTGTACACTGTTCTCCGTGTGCACGTGTGCAGGACGTTTGGCGGGCCGAGTGTCCGGGTAAAAACTAACAGGTCTGTGTGTTTTTCATACGGACACATGGTTCGTCAAAACACGCTGACATCTGCAAATGCACATCTGCATTTGTTTGAATGGGTCTACGTGTGTCGGTGTCTCCGGTACGTGAGAAAACTGTCACTACACGTACCAGAGGCACTGACGTGTGAAACTGGCCTAAATTTGTATCTAGTGAAGACAGACTTCTGCATTACTGAGAGAGGAGATGACAGCTGGTGCTCATAAAATTCTATAGGTGAGGGAGGAGCTAAAGGAACACAGACATTCTGATGCAAGTTCTCCTGAAATGGTAGTTATAGTTCTAAATAGAACTTGATTAGCACCAACTGTCACATCTTATCTCAGGCTCCTCCCCCTCCATACACCTTTATTAGCACCGTCATTGCCTATCTCAGGGTCCTCCTCTCTCCATACACCTTTATTAGCACCGTCATTGCCTATCTCAGGCTCCTCCTCTCTCCATAAACCTTTATTAGCACCGTCATTGCCTATCTCAGGCTCCTCCTCTCTCCATAAACCTTTATGAGCACCAACTGTCATCTCCTATCTCAGGCTCCTCTCCTCTCCACTCTCCATAAACCTTTATGAGCACAAACTGTCATCTCCTATCTCTGGCTCCTCCTTTCTCCATAGAACTTTATGAGCACAAACTGTCATCTCCTATCTCTGGCTCCTCCTTTCTCCATAGAACTTTATGAGCACAAACTGTCATCTCCTATCTCAGGCTCCTCCTCTCTCCATAGAACTTTATGAGCACAAACTGTCATCTCCTATCTCAGGCTCCTCCCCTCTCCATAAAGCTTTATGAGCACAAACTGTCATCTCCTATCTCTGGCTCCTCCTTTCTCCATAGAACCTTTTGAGCACCAACTGTCACCTCCTATCTCAGGCTCCTCCTTTCTCCATAGAACTTTATGAGCACCAACTGTCATCTCTTATCTCAGTAAAAGGAGAGTCTGTATTCACTGATGACATATTTTAGCTGGGAATTAAGAATTTTGGGAATGAATGATCAGTCCTGGAGGAGAAGGAACCAGATTTCTCCAGTAAGATATATTACAAAGTTTATTATTTTAATGTGTACTATGGATTGAAGAGAGAATTAAAATGGTGGTTATTTTTAATTATTATCCCCTTTCCAGCATAATAGTACACCCTACTCCTCGTTCTCATGTGTGGAGTGAGTTCACGACCTGAGCCCGCTTGCATTGTACGGACATCTGTCTGTAATAGCAGGAACTGGATCTATCTCCAATCCCTGGTAATTAACCATGTAAATGCTACTGTATGTAACTATACTTGCTCCCATAGACACCCACCACACATTTATCGCAGTGTGCCAATGGGTTGTCAGGGCAAGCGGGGGCCTGCTGAACGTTATTTTCTCTATATACTGTATTACAGCAGTATTGCAGTATGTTAGAAGAATCGATCTCAGGTTCAAGTTCGATAAGTGAACTAAGGAAAAGAAATAAAATAAACAAGTTTTAAAAAAAAATGTATAAAAAAAATCCAAATAATTTCCCTTTTCCCAGATAAAAATAATAACGTAAAAAATATTTTTTTTAAAAGTCCAGTCTATCAAAACAGAATATTAATTTTCCCTTATCGTAAACACAAAAAAGCAACCAAAAATAATCAAAATGCTAGAATTGCAGTATAAAAAAAAAAAAAAAGGAACAAAAAGTGACATAATATGTATCCCAAAATTGGACTGATAAAAGTATCAAGCCCTCACACAGCTTTTTTATTTTTCTACTAATTTTTTTACTAAGTGGGCAAGTTTAGTATCACCATAATCATACCGAACTGTCATTTTTATCACACGATGAATGCCGTAAAAAACAAAACAATAGATTTGCATTTTTTTCACCATACTACCAATTAATGGTGTTATTCAAAACTACAGGAAATTACAACATGGGATCACAGCTGATGCTTTCTGTGACGTAAAACATTTTTTCAATTAGATACAGGCAGGCAAATGTTTTACCTCACAGAAAGCAGCATCTGCTCCGATCCCACACGGTCCTGTCTGTATTCTCTCTTTTGCTCCCCCCCTGCCCAGGAGATGTAGTATGATCAGACCATGTCCCTGTACGGTCATAAACAACCGTTACACAGTATACAGCAGCGACACATTTATAAGATTATCTCGGCACAGGAACATTTTTTTTAAACACATCCAATTGTGGAACTTATTATTATTCGAAGATCTATTGGTCTACTGTATTCATGGGACAACCCGTTTATGGAATACAACTGTGAGACGAACGTCAAGCACTATGGGGAGAATTTATCTAGACTGGTGTTTCATACACCAAACTTTACCTACTTTTAGGTAAAGGGGTTGTCTACTACACGGCCTACTCCTTCTCAATCAGCATGTTTGCCCTAAGTAAAATAACGCTTGTACTCCAGCACCGTTCGAGGGAAAAATTAACTGGGTAGATCGGCAAAATTAGCAATTTATAATTACACAGGGCTGTAAAAATATGATGAATGCAAAATATTAAGAGGATAAAAACTGTGAGAGGAGGAGGAGGAGGAACACGAGGAGGAGGAGTGCTGCTTTAAGGAGAGTTTCCTGTTCATGATCCTCATCTCTTGACAACAATGGATCAAGGGAGAAAGAGTGGCTCTCACTTTGGAGGACCCATCCTGTCCTGCATTACACAGATAATCCGTTAATAGGGCAATGTAATGTTTCATTTCCTTTGTGGTTTTGCTTCAAGGAAGATAAACACTTGCCGAATTGCTCAGAGTCCAGGATTGTCAATGGACCATTATTACAAGTAGCAGAGAAATTCAATCTCCGCATGAGACAATCCATGCATGACAGATTGCAAAATGAGTTTTGGACACGGGCCATGCAATAAACTGCACAACAAAAGTTTTTTCCTCTCACTAGTAGAGAGATGAGGCCATCTTCTATAATGTAAGAGTAGTTTCAGTCACATTCGATATCTCATTTTTTTTTTTTTTAAAAGGAAAATTGAATGTACTTCCAACATGGGCGGACACAGAACGAAGAGGTCACCTGTGCAAAAATTGTATATGGGCCCTTTACAGTCCAATAGCTCAGTATAATGCACAATTCCACCTGTTTTGGAGGTGGTAGTGGCCCTCTTAGCTCTTTGACCCCTGGTAGGCTGCACAGGTAGCATCAATGATCTGTCCACCTCGCACTGCCAAATAATAATACATATCACTCTCTTCATAGCTCAAGAACCACACCCTTTATATAGTCCCATGCATACTGTTACAGTTGCGAAAAATATTTCCAGGACCCTGGTCCGGCGGCCATGTCAGTTGTTCCGGTGCCACCAGAACAGAATCCTGTGAACGTCCTCCTACCTGCTGGCATCCCTGATGCCTCTCCTAATTAGTGGTCACGGTGTGATATCATGGTTGTGAAGCCTGTATCATGTCACTCCAGGTCTACAAATAAGAAAAGGCACCAGGGATTCCAGAAAGTAGTAAGGGATTGATGGGGCTATGGTGGTCAAGCGGCTATGGACTACTGACAAATATTTTTGCTCAAGTCTGCTTTTACTAAAGTAATGTGAGCCAACTTTCTGAAAACTTTTTGATTTGCTATTGAGACAGGTGAGAAGTTCTGATCAGTAGTGTTCTGGGTGCTGAGACTGTGGTAGTCTCAGCACCCAGAACACTACTGATCAGAACTGTTCATTAAAATGAAGGAGGCAAAAGTTCTACTCGTCTCGGGAGGTGGTGCAGTCCTCCATCATTTACTGTAGACTTTATGAGTCTATAGATAGTTATTTTGACAATTTACTTGCATTCATTGACGATGATCAAGTCACCTGAGAGCTGCGGCCACTCACAGGTTTCAGCAGTCCAGCGGATGGTGGAACAGTGATACCACCATGTCCTTAAGACTAAACATCCCGAATTCCACGGGGCTGACCAACCGACTAGGTGATGTGTACGGGAGTCTCCTGACTTTCCCTCAACAGATGATATTGTAGGACAGAACGATCGGGATGTTGGAATTTCAAAGGCCAATCCTTTGGTTCCCAGGGGTGATGAACTACCGTCAAAAGTGTCTGGCAACAGCTTTCTCCTTTTTCCCTATGGAAAGCACACGAATGCTCAGCCGAGCACTCATCTGTATGGGGGAGTTAGGAAAGATCGTTGTCTCCTGTCTCAAGTGTGTGGGAACTTTTAGGCTCAGTTCACATTGGAAGCTGATGACAAACTGCACATTCTTGTGGGTGGATCATTATTCATATACATAGCCATTTAAATGCTTGTTTACCATTTTTGGCAATATTCCGTTCATCCGCCTTGCTTTCTTTCTATGTACTCACTTATAAGTGATTTTTATGACACTTTTGTTTGCAGGTTTTTTAAGTTATTTTTTATCCTCAATTCAGCACTCCTTTGGTCCTTTTTTTTGTCTAGCTTTTTGTGTCTTGCATCTTTTAATTTTTTACTTGCATCCAACTCATTATTCTATTTGTGACATTTTTAAGTCTATTTTATATGTGCTCATCTGTTGTTTTTTTTTTTTTTTTTTACAATTTGTGGGCGTCGTTTAGTTATTCCAGATATTTTCGGATAATTCTTCAATTTGAAGTTTTTAAAAAGCGTCAAAGTGTGCCGCACTCCAGTCAAGTTTTTGATGTGATTTTTTTGCTCAAAAAGTTGCAAAAATGGTTAATGTCAGAAAAAAAAGCCAATTTTTTTAATTTGATTTGGTACAATAAACATCAGCAAATGCAACAAGATAAGAAAAGCAACTTCAAAAAAATCCACAAATGATGAATTGGGGTCTTTTTTGTCTTTTGGTATTCGCTAACATTTATTGCGCCCAATTCATCAAAATGATGCACATGGTTCAAGAATTTGGTGTGGAAACAAAAATAGGCTTTTTTTCATGTCATTAACCATTTTGTCGACTTTTTCAAAATGTCAAAAAAAGATGTGCATTTTGAAAGATGTACCAAAATATCACTTCGGGAGTTGACTGGAGTGCGGTTTTGCCAACTTTTGCGATTTTTAAAAAGTTGACATTGATGAATCAGCTGAAAACATCTGGAATCTTTAAACTCTGTCCACAAAGTGAAAAACAAGAAAAATACATTTCTTATTTTAAATCCACTTGGAGGCCAGAACTTCTATAGTTTTAGCCATGAGCCTTCTCATGTCAATGTGCCACAACCAGGGCTTCCTCTTTTCTCATGAAACGCATGATTACAAAACCTAAAGACGTAAAAGACTAAAATGCTTTTTTTTGGGGGGGGGCGGGGGTCACTGATGAAAATCATTTGATCGCCATAAACGGATATTCCATTTATAAATGACATTATGGAAGTTTTATTACCCGGCCCGTGCCGAGAATTCCAAAAGTTAATTGACTGGAAACCAATCAGTGGCGTTTTAGCATTACTTCACTTGTTGTGTTTTTGTTGCTGCGTTTTTTAGTACAAAGTGTTGCACCTGCGTTTTTTCACCCAAAAATGATAAAACTGATGTTTTTGCAATTTTGGTGAAAAAACGCAAGTACAACAGTTTGTGTTGACTTTTTTGCTGCTTCAACCATACAAGGTGTTAGACCTCCAACGCAAGACGTCGGTGACACCATAAAACTTTTTTTGAAAAAAGGGCAATTTGATCAAATGATTCAGTGTGAAAAGATATTTATGTCTGAAAAAATTGTGATTATTCTAAACAAAAAAGTTCATGAAAAAATAAACAACTGCAAATGTAAAAACTGCGGTGGGACTTGAGTTGGTCTGGAATAGTTTACCTAGACATTGGTAGAGCATTTTGTAGGTCGGACATTGTTTACTTTCTTAGGCCGGTTTTACACGTCTTGATATCAGGTTGCGTGTGTCCATGAGTATGTGTGTGTAATATTTGAGGCATACGTATGGCAACCGCGTGCTGCCCGTATGCTGCATAAGTACCACATGTACCAGCACCTGGGACGCAGCGGTACAGTTAACACTGTTCCGGGCGCTGAAGACAGCTCTCATCATTCTCACCTGCTGGCACTGTGATCAGTGATAGCAGAGGACAATGTTGAGAGTTTTATTCAACTGATAACAGCGCGAGCTGTTAAGGTCTGCATAATTTCCCCCTTTTCAACTCTTTATGAATGTCACCAAAGTGGTGCATAACATAGAAAAAAAATAGAATTTCTTTTTGTATATTTTCCTCCCAGACCAGAGCCGCTCCCGCGTGCTGTGTCACCCGGCGATCTCGTGACATAAACAATGTCGCTTGAGCGCTGCAGCTGATCAGCAGCCACTGATTGTCTGCAGCCTTCACAATTCCATCAGAAGCAGAGAGGCAATGCCATTCGGGAAGATAAGTGTGCATTGTTCTTATTTTATGTAGCCCCTTCATTAGGAGTTGGACAGCACCTTTTTTGTTTATTTTATGGCAAGTAAAAGGTTCAAAAAACAGCAATTCTGTCATTGTTGTTTTATTTTTACAACCTTGACCGTGCATATTAAAAACCAGGATTATTTTAGAATTTGGAACAATAATAACAATTATACTTTTTTTTTTGTTTGTTTGCACATTAAAATAATTGTGAAAGTTTTTTGGGGGGCGTTTTTTTTTTTCCTCCCTTTTAGTTATTTTTTTTTTTTTTTCATATTTATCTTAGTTAGACTCAGAAACTAGAACCTCTATGAACTTTATCATTTTAGTCATGAACCATCCCATGTGAAGGCGCCGCAGCCAAGGCTTCCTCTTTTCCCATGGAATGCATGATTACAAAATCTTGAGAAGTACAGGACTAAAAGCCAGACATGTTTTTCTTTTCTTTTGGTCACTGTTTTACATTTTTACATTTATAGATGACAATGGAAATTTATAACTCGGCTCCGGCTGCATTCTCAGTTACTGCCATCTTGGTACTTTTATGAAGGAAATCATTAAATATTGCGCTACATAGCGTAAGAAATCGAGTCCTTTATGAGGACTAAAAAATAAAAGTGTAAAGTAAATAGAAAAAAATACAAATAGAAAAAAAAATCAAATCATTTTCCTACATTTTTTTTCTAAGAATTATTGGTACGGTCAGGTCTATAAAAGTCCAAACTGTAAAATTATGTAAACCATAAGGTATAAAGAAAAAAAATCTAGTAGCCAAAAGGTCGCAGAAAAATGTAATAAAAGTTGATTATATAAACGTCGTAAACACCCACCAAAATGGTACCTTCAAAAGTGACAGCTCGCAATCCAAAAAACAATCTCTCACACAGCTCCATCAACAAATAAAAGAAAAGTTATGGGTCCTGGAAAATGTCGAAGGCGGTTCAAATGTGCGTTTTTTCATGGACTGGATCAGCGTGAAAAAAGATGCAGCATGGACTACAGTAGTTTCTAGGATGATTTTTCTTATAAGCTCCTGTGCACTTAGACTTACAGGTAGAGGAAAAAAAAAAAAATTAAATGTGAAAATAAAAAATTGTCTGTGTCCTTAAGGGGTTAAATCTTCTAAATGAGATGTTGAGAAAAGGGTTACTAGACTATTATCTCTAGAGCTGGAAAGTGTCTATACTGTCCTTTGTTAAAGAGTCATCATTCTGGCTGAAAAACCCGAAACTTTGCCTGGAGCGGTCGGCCCGGAAGACGACGGAGGAATTTCCTCCACACAAATAAGTCATTGTAATGCAGCTCATCTGTAAGACTTGGGATGTAATAATAGGTATGATATCAGTATAAAACCTGTCTGCGTAGCGATGCTTGCCAACTGCGTACCAACAAAATGGACCCAAAGTGTCCAAATAATGCGCTGAAAGTGCAGGCTCAGAGCTTAGAGATTTTAAAGGGGTCGTCCAGTGAAAATCTAAACTTTTAGAAACGTTAAAATGAAGGAAGCAAAGTCTTCTGTTCACGATCCTCATCTCATGACCAGTATACTAAGTGGTTACAAGTAATATTTCTCTCTGGAGGACCGCTCCGCTCTCGTATGTTGCAGACAAAACACTGATGTGAATGTGCACTGTGTTCTAATTTCCCCTGTGATGGTGTAAGAAGAAGGACCGAACCGGTGGTACCTGTCTTGTGCCGGGTCCGGAACTGTCGGGGCTGTCTCCTCTGTTGTCTGGGGGAAAACTTAGAGGCCAGGACCGACCTTTACACGACAGAGCAGGGGGCGTGGCTACTAAGAAAAAGCCTGCGCACGCGCATAAGCAGACAGACTTGGCAGGAAGCGACAGCGCGTGGCAGGGACAAGAGAGTGCTACGACTACTCAGCACCGGAATAGCTCAGGCCTGCGCTCGTGCTTCCCTGCGGTAACTCACAAAGACTGTGACCAGTATCTTGCCGCGTGCCCGCTGGCTCCTGTGAGCCGAGGTGCCGGATGCTCGGGGCCTGTGAGTATCGTGCGCGCACCGCTTAGGAAAGACCGGGTGACTCACCAACAACTGTGCTCTCATCCCCCGGTATACATCTGTAGAGCCACATTAGGCTCCGTTAGAGTTGTGGACTGTACTGCACCCTGCGCAGCAAACCCCGGACCAAGGAACTCATTAAAGACGCCGAGGACAAGCCGCTGCCGTCAGGATTCGACTCAAGGACACCTACAGGACGACACCGGATCCATCTCACGCTGACCGTCTTGGCGCCACCGTACCTATTGTGAACTCTTCAGTCAGGAAGCCGACAGACTGACAAGTTAACTCTTGAGAACTGTTGTTATCTCTATTATACACTCTACCCCCATCCCGTATACCAAACTGTTAAACCCCAGTTTTACCCTACCTCCTCCCTGCGTGGAGTAGACCCCTGTTACAGTAAACCAAGTTAACTCTGTCTCCTGTCCGTTACTGCTCACAATGGCGCTGCAGGAATATTAAACACTTACAGCCGAAGTTTACAGCTGATCACTCAGGGATGCAGCAGAGGAAGACTTTGTGATCAGCCTTTTGTCAGTGAAAATGCAAAAAAGTGCAATTCTACAATTGTATGGTTTTTTTTTCACCATGTTCACCAAATGCTAAAACTGACCTGCCATTATGATTCTCCAAGTCATTACAAGTTCATAGATACTAAGCATGTACAGGTTGTTTTTTATTTAAGTGGTGAAAAAAAATCAAGTTTGTTAAAAAAAAAGGGTCAATTTCCGAGACCAAGCTTTTGCTACCCTATCTGAAGGCAACATGATGTAGGGGCAGAAATGCTAATTCCAGTGATGTGTCACTTACTGGGCTGCTTGCTGCAGTTTTGATAAAATCACAGTTTCATCTGCTGCAGATTGACCAGCTTTTGAATGCTGAGCTGAGTATAAACCTGCCCACACCTCTGATTGGCAGCTTCCTTTGTATAATCCCTCTCACTCTACTGATTGGCAGCTTCCTGCTTATAACCCCGCCCACACCAATGATTGGCAGCTTCCTGTTTTTAACCCCCTCCCACTCTACTGATTGGAAGCTTCCGGAGTATAAACCTGCCCACACTACTGATTGACAGCATCCTGTTTATAACACCTCCCACTCTACGGATTGGCAGCTTCCTGTTAATATACCCCACCCACACCAGTGATTGGCAGCTTTCTGTGTATAACCCCTCCCACACCACTGATTGGCAGCTTTCTTTGTATAGTCCTGCCCACATCACTCATTGGCAGCTTCCTGTATATAACCCCTGTGTACAAATAGTGGCAGCACTATTGAGCCATGTTCCCATGTGAAGTGTCATAAAATGTTTGTCTCCTTGCCATTTACTATCGGATCAGATTTTAATGTTGAAGGAAACACGCAGTCTGTGCAACTTTTTACTTTTTTTGTGCGGCCAAAAGAACAAAAGGATCCCTTTTTTTTAAACCTTGAGGTTTAAGGGAAGCAGATCATAATAGACAGTCACCAGTTATGTCATCCATTTTTTTAGCACTGTGCATGCCCAGAATAAAATGAATCAGAAACGGATGCAAAACAGAAGCAAAAGTGATCCTTTTTAAAATGAATCCATTTTATTTTATTTTTCTAAGTTCAATGAGGGCTTGGATTCCTTTTTGAAAAAATATAATATCATTCCATTCTAGGGAATGGGCACTAGATTCTGTGAGGGGGCACTGATGCAGGGAATTAGTCTTATTACAGATGTGGCATCCGGAAGAAATTTTTCCACTACAGGAAGAGTCAGACGACTGTATAACTAGGAAGGGTTTGCAACACAATGCTCGGACTAGGTGGTGGCTCTCCCGACCTGAGCGTAACAGCATGTATTTTAATGCAGCTATCACGCTCAGGTCAGGATAGCTGCCGGCCAGTCCGAGGATTGGGTTGGAATCCCAATTTGAGTTATGGGATTTTTGCCTTCCTCTGGATCACCACGTTAGGTTATTGGTTCAACACTAGTGATGAGCAAATTTACTCGTTACTCGAGATTTCTCGAGCACGCTTGGGTGTCCTCCGAGTATTCTTTAGTGCTCGGAGATTTTGTTTTTCTTGCCGCAGCTGAATGATTTATATCTGTTAGCCAGCATAAGTACATGTGGGTATTCCCTAGCAACCAGGCAACCCCCACATGTACTTATGCTGGCTAACAGATGTAAATCATTCAGCTGCGGCAAGAAAAACTAAGTCTCCGAGCACTAAAAAATACTCGGAGGACACCCGAGCATGATCGAGAAATCTCGAGTAACGAGTATATTCGCTCATCACTATTCAACACTATGGATTTATGTCTTCATTCAATATGAAACCATGATGGATTTGCTGAAAAACAAAAATGTTGGTTTCCTTTTTGCATCCATTTTTACTCTATTTTTAACCTTTTTATTTTTCTTTAATACTTTTATACTGGATCCGTTACAAATGGATGACAGCTAGCCATGTGAACAGAGTCTTGCAACGATTAGCTATCCTACTACAAGCTGGTTTGACCTTCGGTTCAATGAGACAGGAAGTATCTAACTTCTCCCACTTAAAAAAAAGCAGGTATGATAGGCATTTTTTGGAACATTCATATGTATTTCACCTGTAATATTGTGCAAAGCTTCTGCATTCTCCTACAGCCTGCCTTCCACTGTTTCTACTTTCAATTTTATTCATAGTCTTACCACACTGACAACCACCTACCTAATTTCATTTCTCTTACAGACGTGCAGACAACAGAACAGTCCTGCCGTGCAAAGTGCAACTCGTTACACAGAAATTGCACGAGTCCATGCTATGGTGAACATGGTGCGCAAATAATCCTTCATACAGGTCCGAAATAGTATATTCTGCAGAGTGTCTACAGATGGCCATCGCTGTCTCGTCTGCTTGCGTAAAACAGTCCAGAAAGGACAGCTGATCCGCTAAATGGGTCATTAGTCTGAGCTAATATAACGTTCCTTCAGCCACCACTTGTGATGCTCATCCATAGGATACGCCAAAAATGTCCTATGTTGGCTCAACGATTTTCGGTGCTCCCAAATGGGTGGAGAGTGATGAACATGTTAAAAACACTCAATGAGCTCTCATTCTCGTTATCTGACATGGTGGGAATACCCTTTGAATCTACTTACTACCCTAAGCCACCAGTGACATACCCATTACTGCTCTAAACTACTAGATCCCATTGTTGATTATGAGGGCACTCTGCTGGTATTCCTTTCCATAGAGAAATCCAGGAACCAGAGCACCAGATGTCATCCTTTCGTAACTTTATTGGTACAGAAAAATCTAAATGTTTCGGCAATGCAGGGCCTTTATCAATCCATAAGAAGAGAGATATGGCTTGATAAAGGCACTGTGATTTTTCTGTATCAATAAAATTACAAAAGGAGGATGTCTAGTGCCCTGGTTCCTGGATTTCTCTGAATTGCTACAAGTGTGCATGGACAACAGTCTTGTGTAATGTGGTGCGGGGTGGTAGCTTTGGGCGAGGTACTCATATCTTTTTCCCTGGCAGTTACATGAAGATATGGGTCCTGGCTGGGTGTGTCAGCTTCATCTTTGGGGGTGCTACACCCTTGCAGGCTTCGTGATACCAATGACTTTGGTTGGCCAGGACCAGTTGTTGCAAAGTTCAATGAGGGAGACTCTCAGTCATGGTGGGAACTATGTACAATAGAGAGTGGGTGTATAACTCCGCAAGCATTTCCTTTACAACATGGAGCATCTTTACAGATGGTCTCTTTACCTCTTCCATGCTTACTTATTTCCTGCTTACTTCATCCTCTGTGTTCACCACAACCCAGCACAGTACTACAATCCAGTTAGGGAGAATCCTATTCTCAACCCACGGTGCCACGTCATTGTCTCCTTTGGGAAAGCTCTTTGTCACTATGGCCTTTTACTTATCTTCTCCGCCTGCTGATGCCTTGGAGCTACCGCCTAGGGCTCTCTATGTCTTACGTTCCCTGTTCCGTCCTGGCCCGTTACTTCTCTGGCTTGCGTACTTAGGGCTGTACTGCTAGGCGTTCTGTCATAGGACCCGTCTCCAGTGCATCACTCTGTCCATTGATCACATCTCTCTTTCCCTTTCTCTTTACCCAGGACCACGCCATCCCCTGTCTCGGTCTCCACACATGTCAGTGACACCCATATCATGCGGCTCTGCTCACTAGTCAGACCTTAGGTCTGCATTTACAGCACGTTGGGCTGTATCTAACTTCCTGACAGAAAACTGTCTCTATCCATTCAGCTTAGGCCTTATTCACACTTTCGTCGCTTCGAGTCCATCGCGATGCAGTGAAGCAACGTATCGACGGATGTTGTGAAAGTAGCGGAAACCGTGTGCAACGCATCCAGTGTTATGACAGATGCGTCGAAGGAGTTCCTGCCTGGATTTTCAGGTATAAGATTCTGGAGGAGAGAGAGAGAGAGAGAGAGAGAGAGAGAGAGGGACGTTTTGCCGGACTTGAAGATTCTTCCGGGCATGATCAGAGTGGAAAAACGGGATACGTTGCTGGATTCCTGTTTTTCACAGTCAGCGACGCATCCTGCGCCCATAGGCTTCCATTATAGCCAGCGACGGGCAGTGCAAGATGCGTTGCTGAGCGATTTTCCGACGTGCAGAAAAAACGTTCCTCTGAACGTTTTCTCTGCCCGACGGACCGTTTTTGGCCAACGGATCCAGTGCACGACGGATGAAACGGATGGCCATCCGTCACAATCCTTCGCTCATACAAGTCTATGAGAAAAAACAGGATCCTGCAGAAAAATTTGCAGGCTCCTGTTTTCTCAAAACTCGACAGATTGTGACGGGAGATGAAAGACGGAAGTGTGAAAGAGGCCTAAAAGCCTCCCCCATTCTGGGCTAGTCCAAAATATTAACCCCCTCTCCAGAAGACTGGAGAAGAGCAAATGTTGTTCCTATCTTCAAAAGGGAAAGAAGGTGGACCCAGGGAACTATTGGCCGGTGAGTCTGACTTCTATACCAGGAAAGGTCTTTGAACAAATTATTAAACAACATGTATGTAAGTACCTGGATAAGAATGAAGTGATTAACCAGAGTCAGCATGGGTTTGTAACAAATAAGTCATGTCAGACTAACTTAATTTCCTTCTATGATGGAATCACTGACTGGTTGGATCAGGGAAATGCTGTAGATATAGTATATCTTGACTTCAGCAAAGCATTTGACAAAGTATCTCACACAATCCTTATTGAAAAAATGACTAAGAATGGAATGGACAAGGCAACTGTTAGGTGGATTCATAACTGGCTTAGTGATCGGACCAAAGAGTGGTCATGAATGGCTGCACATCCAGTTGGAAGAATGTCTCAAGTGGGGTACCACAGGGCTCTGTCCTGGGCCCTGTATTGTTCAACATCTTTATCAATGATTTAGATGAAGGAATTGAAGGTACACTGATTACATTTGCTGATGACACAAAGCTAGGAGTATAGCTAATAGTGAAGAAGAGAGAGAGGATTAAAAAAGATATAAATAAACTGGAGCAGTGGGCAGTAGAGTTGAGCGACCTTGACCTTTTTAGAGTCGAGCCGGGTTTCGCGAAACCCGACTATCTCAAAAGTCGGGTCGAGTGAAATCGGCCGATTATGGCGAAAAGTCGGGATCGACCGAAACACGAAACCCAATGCAAGTCAATGGGGCAGCATAGTCGGCAGTGAGTGGGGGCCAGGAAAACACCTAGAGTGCCCATTTAAATGTCAAAACCATCCATTCTTCTTAATGAAGCTTGTCAAGCGTAATTTACCTTATAATAATTGGAAGGCATTTGAAATTGGGGGTCATTTGGCTAAAGTTGTGTGGGGTAGGGCTGGTTCAAGTAATTAGTGGGCCCAGGAAATCTGGACCACGTCACGGCAGTGGAGCAGGGAGAGGTAAGTATTTCAACTTTGCAAGTGCTGTGATCCTGAGCAAGCAGGGGGGGCCCACTTGTTGGCATTGGCACTGGCACAGGGCCCCTCAAAGTACAGCGGTGTGTTTGCACGGCGGGGGCGCCTCCCACCGGCAGCAACACTTTTGCGTACTATGAGAGGCCCTGTGCCAGTGACGTCGCCAACTAGTATTCCTCCCCCCACCTGATGAAGGAACCTGCACTTTCATCTGCACCTTCCTCTTTGTCCCCGTGTAAGGTGGTATGGTATGCGGGAAGAGCAACCTGACTTTCAGCAGGGTCACAATGTTGTTGTGTAGCATGCACGGGGAATGTTGCGTTATGGGTCAATGTACCAGCAGACTCATCTATCACTGGCTGGGCAATGGGCACGATGAAGTGGAAACACAGATATAGGCCCAAAGAATAAAGTGGGCTAAATGCAGTTCAAAATTGGTAACACAGGAATAACCAGGGGGCATTGCAGTGGAGGACAACTGGAATGAGAGGCTGACACAGAGAGTAGGGCCAAATCAGTAAGTAGTCGAAATGCAGTTCAAAATTGGCAACCGTAGTAAACAGGCGGCACAGCTTTGTTCAGTGGAGGAGAACAGCAAGGAGTGGCAGACACCGATAGTAGGTCCCAACCCAACTAGTAGGCCAAATGCAGTCTAACATTAACAACTACTTAACGAGAGCCTGAAAATGGAATTTCAGGACAGGAAACCAGGAGAACAGCAAGGAGTGGCAGACACCGATAGTAGGCCCCAAACCAACTAGTACGCCAAATGCAGTTGTTCCATTTAACCACAATTTAATGAGAGCCTGAAAATAGAAGCTCAGGAAAGGCAACCTGGGGAACACCTTGGAGTGTAACACACCATCTCTCTCCACCCCATACCCATTTTGTAGGCCTAATGCAGTGTACTTTTCTACAACTACTAAACGAGAGTCGGAAGACCGAAGCAATGGCAAGGAAACCTGGGGAACACCTTGGAGTGTAACACACCATCTCTCTACACCCCATACCCAATTTGAAGGCCTAATGCAGCGTAGTTTCCAACAACTACTAAACGAGAGCCGGAAGATCGAAGCTCAGGAAAGGCAACCTGGGGAACACCTTGGAGTGTAACAAACCCTCTCTCTACACCCCATACCCAATTTGTAGGCCTAATGCAGCGTAGTTTCCGACAACTACTAAACGAGAGCATGAAGATCGAAGCTCAGGAAAGGCAACCTGGGGAACACCTTGGAGTGTAACACAACGTCTCTCTACACCCCATACCCAATTTGAAGGCCTAATGCAGTGTAGTTTCCAAGAACTACTAAACGAGAGCCGGAAGATCGAAGCTCAGGAAAGGCAACCTGGGGAACACCTTGGAGTGTAACACACCCTCTCTCTACACCCCATACCCAATTTGAAGGCCTAATGCAGCGTAGTTTCCAACAACTACTAAACGAGAGCCGGAAGATCGAAGCTCAGGAAAGGCAACCTGGGGAACACCTTGGAGTGTAACACACCCTCTCTCTACACCCCATACCCAATTTGAAGGCCTAATGCAGTGTAGTTTCCAAGAACTACTAAACGAGAGCCGGAAGATCGAAGCTCAGGAAAGACAACCTGGGGAACACCTTGAAGTGTAACACAACGTCTCTCTACACCACGGAAGGGCTGATTCTTAGGAAGGAAGGCTGTTGGAAATAAGCATTGCGCGTCCGAGGGTGATTATATTCTTATTAGGTATATACTCACCCTCGGACGCGCCCTGCTTCTTTATTTGGAATGAATGTTTATTTGCAATGTGGTGTTGACTTTCTCTATTATTTTGGTAATTAATGATTTTATTATTTTCATTGTTTTGCATCTTCTCGGCAATAATATAAAGAAGACGCGACAGGACAACACTCGGTGGATGCCATATCTGTGTTTTCAATTTAAAAAACCTTTCAGTTAAATACTTGCAGGATAAAGTAATTGTAGCTGGTGGCCATTTTTAGTACTGTACCAGATTTTAGTTGTGTGTTTGTTTTTAATGTTAAAATGTCTGCATTTGATATCTCACCAGTATTTTCTTTTTTATAAGCAAAATACTTTTTATTTTATTTTATGATGTTGGTTCAAGGGGTACATGGGCAGCAGTAGACAGGTCAGTGGAGGCCTAGTGGAAGGAGGGACCGCAGACAGGCTTCGAAGCCCTAACATAATAAATTGGGCTGCCTGTAGGCAGTTTAAAATTGGTTCCAGGGGAACACGGGCAGCAGTAGACAGGTCAGTGGAGGCCTAGTGGAAGGAGGGACCGCAGACAGGCTTCGAAGCCCTAACATAATAAATTGGGCTGCCTGTAGGCAATTTAAAATTGGTTCCAGGGGAACACGGGCAGCAGTAGACAGGTAAGTGGAGGCCTAGTGGAAGGAGGGACCGCAGACAGGCTTCGAAGGCCTAACATAATAAAATGGGCTGGCTGTAGGCAATTTAAAATTGGTTCCAGGGGAACACGGGCAGCAGTAGACAGGTCAGTGGAGGCCTAGTGGAAGGAGGGACCGCAGACAGGCTTCGAAGGCCTAACGTAATAAAATGGGCTGGCTGTAGGCAATTTACAATTGGTTCCATGGGAACACGGGCAGCAGTAGACAGGTCAGTGGAGGCCTAGTGGAAGGAGTGACGGCAGACAGGCATCAAAGGCCTAACATCATAACATTGGGCTGTTGGCAATTTAAAATTGGTTCCAGGGGTACACGGGCAACAGTGGTCTGGTCAGTGGAAGTCTAGTGGAAGGAGTGACGGCAGACAGGCATCAAAGGCCTAACATAATAACATTTGGCTGTTGGCAATTTAAAATTGGTTCCAGGGGTACACGGGCAACAGTGGTCTGGTCAGTGGAAGTCTAGTGGAAGGAGTGACGGCAGACAGGCTAAGAAGGCCTAACATAACAAAATTGGGCTGGCTGTAGGCAAGTTTAAATTGGTTCCAGGGGAACACGGCCAGCAGTGGCCTGGTCAGTGTAGTAGTTGTAGAAAGAACGGACCGCAGACAGGCTTCGAAGGCCTAACATAACAAAAATGTCAAAACAATGGTATTGTCAGTGCCAGGCATTGAAGGATGTCAGCGCATAGACTAAACATTGGTGAAGCTGTGAGAGATAATTTTACTAGTGGTAGAGCACTGTTTTAGCTGGGGGGGGGAACTGTCTTGTGGCCGGCGGTACAGGCCCAGGGCCCCTCATATTACAATGGTGTGTCTGACGTTGGGTGCGCACCACCACCGCCAGAGACACTTTATTGTACTATGAGGGACCCAGTGGCAGTGCCGTCGACCAAAAGCGGGCACACCCACCTCTTCAGACAAACAGCACTCTCACGGGTGCTGGCGCAAAGTGGCGATACCACGGCCCCGTGTGGGGAGTTTGGCCATTTTGTTAGGAGTAAACATGTCGTATGCTGGACAATCAGGTGCAGAAAATTACGAGATTGGAAAAGTCATTCAGAAGAGTCCACAGGCAAGACCTTTTCATAGGAAAGTTAGGTGTCAGCCGGGCAAGGTGGGGCAAAAGATTTCGAAATCCAGTTGTGGTTCATTTTAATGAAGGTTAGATCATCTACATTTTGGGTAGCCAGACGAGTCCTTTTTTCAGTTAGTATTGAACCTGCAGCACTGAATACTCTTTCTGATAGGACACTAGCTGACGGGCAAGCAAGCTCCTGCAATGCATATTCTCCCAATTCTGGCCAGGTGTCTAATTTGGATGCCCAGTAATCAAATGGGAATGACGGTTGAGGGAGAACGTCGATAAGGGATGAAAAATAGTTTGTAACCATACTGGACAAATGTTGTCTCCTGTCACTTTGAATTGATACTGCAGTACCTGTCCTGTCTGCGGTCATAGCAAAATCACTCCACAACCTGGTCAGAAAACCCCTCTGGCCAACGCCACTTCTGATTTCTGCCCCTCTAACACCTCTGGTCTGCTGGTCCCTGGAGCTCGTGTGAGAACGATCACGGGCGCTGTGTGCAGGGAATGCCAGAAGCAAACGGTCAACAAGAGTTGATTGTTTTGTTGCTAATATTAGTTCCAAGTTCTCATGTGGCATAATATTTTGCAATTTGCCTTTATAGCGAGGATCAAGGAGGCAGGCCAACCAGTAATCGTCATCGTTCATCATTTTTGTAATGCGTGTGTCCCTTTTGAGGATACGCAAGGCATAATCCGCCATGTGGGCCAAAGTTCCAGTTGTCAAATCTGCGGTTGTGCTTGGTTGAGGGGCAGTTGCAGGCAAATCTACGTCACTTGTGTCCCTCAAAAAACCAGCAACCCGCCCTTGCCACTCCACCAATTTCCAATGACCCCGGGAAAGCTTCCTCATTAAAAATATACTCATCCCCATCATCCTCCTCATCCTCCACCTCCTCTTCGCCCGCTACCTCGTCCTGTACACTGCCCTGACCAGACAATGGCTGACTGTCATCAAGGCTTTCCTCTTCCTCTGGTGCAGACGCCTGATCCTTTATGTGCGTCAAACTTTGCATCAGCAGACACATTAGGGGAATGCTCATGCTTATTATGGCGTTGTCTGCACTAACCAGCCGTGTGCATTCCTCAAAACACTGAAGGACTTGACACATGTCTTGAATCTTCGACCACTGCACACCTGACAACTCCATGTCTGCCATCCTACTGCCTGCCCGTGTATGTGTATCCTCCCATAAAAACATAACAGCCCGCCTCTGTTCGCACAGTCTCTGAAGCATGTGCAGTGTTGAGTTCCACCTTGTAACAACGTCTATGATTAAGCGATGCTGGGGAAGGTTCAAAGAACGCTGATAGGTCTGCATACGGCTGGAGTGTACAGGCGAACGGCGGATATGTGCGCAAAGTCCACGCACTTTGAGGAGCAGGTCGGATAACCCCGGATAACTTTTCAGGAAGCACTGCACCACCAGGTTTAAGGTGTGAGCCAGGCAAGGAATGTGTTTCAGTTGGGAAAGGGAGATGGCAGCCATGAAATTCCTTCCGTTATCACTCACTACCTTGCCTGCCTCAAGATCTACAGTGCCCAGCCACGACTGCGTTTCTTGCTGCAAGAACTCGGACAGAACTTCCGCGGTGTGTCTGTTGTCGCCCAAACACTTCATAGCCAATACAGCCTGCTGACGTTTGCCAGTAGCTGCCCCATAATGGGAGACCTGGTGTGCAACAGTGGCAGCTGCGGATGGAGTGGTTGTGCGACTGCGGTCTGTGGACGAGCTCTCGCTTCTGCAGGAGGACGAGGAGGAGGAGGAGGAGGAGGGGGTGCGAACGGCTACAGCCAACTGTTTCCTAGACCGTGGGCTAGGCAGAACTGTCCCAAACTTGCTGTCCCCTGTGGACCCTGAATCCACCACATTTACCCAGTGTGCCGTGATGGACACGTAACGTCCCTGGCCATGCCTACTGGTCCATGCATCTGTTGTCAGGTGCACCTTTGTGCTCACAGATTGCCTGAGTGCATGGACGATGCGCTCTTTAACATGCTGGTGGAGGGCTGGGATGGCTTTTCTGGAAAAAAAGTGTCGACTGGGTAGCTCGTAGCGTGGTACAGCGTAGTCCATCAGGTCTTTGAAAGCTTCGCTTTCAACTAACCGGTAGGGCATCATCTCTAACGAGATTAGTCTAGCTATGTGGGCGTTCAAACCCTGTGTACGCGGATGCGAGGCTAAGTACTTCCTTTTTCTAACCATAGTCTCATGTAGGGTGAGCTGGACTGGAGAGCTGGAGATCGTGGAACTAGCGGGGGTGCCGGTGGACATGGCAGACTGAGAGACGGTGGGAGATGGTATTGTTGCCGCCGGTGCCCTAGATGCAGTGTTTCCTACTACGAAACTGGAGATTCCCTGACCCTGACTGCTTTGGCCTGGCAAAGAAACCTGCACAGATACTGCAGGTGGTGCAGAAAATGGTGGCCCTACACTGCCGGAAGGGATGTTGCGTTGACGAGTAGCTTCATTGGCCGAGGGTGCTACAACCTTAAGGGACATTTGGTAGTTAGTCCAAGCTTGCAAATGCATGGTGGTTAAATGTCTATGCATGCAACTTGTATTGAGACTTTTCAGATTCTGCCCTCTGCTTAAGGTAGTTGAACATTTTTGACAGATTACTTTGTGCTGATCAATTGGATGTTGTTTAAAAAAATGCCAGACTGCACTCTTTCTAGCATCGGATACCTTTTCAGGCATTGCAGACTGAGCTTTAACCGGATGGCCACGCTGTCCTCCAACAGGTTTTGACTTTGCCACGCGTTTTGGCCAAGATACGGGCCCGGCAGATGGAACCTGTTGCGATGTTGATGCCTGCTGCGGCCCCTCCTCCTCCGCTTCAGAACTGCTGCCGACTGCACCCTGTTCCCCCAATGGCTGCCAATCGGGGTCAAGAACTGGGTCATCTATTACCTCTTCTTGTAGCTCGTGTGCAACTTCGTCTGTGTCACCGTGTCGGTCGGTGGTATAGCGTTCGTGATGGGGCAACATAGTCTCATCAGGGTCTGATTCTTGATCAGCACCCTGCGAGGGCAATGTTGTGGTCTGAGTCAAAGGACCAGCATAGTAGTCTGGCTGTGGCTGTGCATCAGTGCACTCCATGTCAGATTCAACTTGTAATGGGCATGGACTGTTAACTGCTTCACTTTCTAAGCCAGGGACGGTATGTGTAAAGAGCTCCATGGAGTAACCCGTTGTGTCGCCTGCTGCATTCTTCTCTGTTGTTGTTTTTGCTGAAGAGGACAAGGAAGCGACTTGTCCCTGACCGTGAACATCCACTAACGACGCGCTGCTTTTACATTTACCAGTTTCACGAGAGGAGGCAAAAGAGCTAGAGGCTGAGTCAGCAAGATAAGCCAAAACTTGCTCTTGCTGCTCCGGCTTTAAAAGCGGTTTTCCTACTCCCAGAAAAGGGAGCGTTCGAGGCCTTGTGTAGCCAGACGACGAACCTGGCTCCACAGCTCCAGACTTAGGTGCAATATTTTTCTTCCCACGACCACCTGATGCTCCACCACTACCACTACCCTCATTACCAGCTGACAATGAACGCCCCCGGCCACGACCTCTTCCACCAGACTTCCTCATTGTTTTAAAAACGTTACCAAACGAACGGTATTTGTTGCTGTCACACAACTTACACGGTGAGCTATAACTTCAGTATGATTTAGCTACCCCTTTACAGGTGGGTGAGACCACAACGAAAATCAGCCACAATGTTACACACTCTGTTGTTGTTGGCAACAAATGAGATGGCACACACGCAGGACTGTCACTGAAGCGCAAATGTAAATATTTATCTCCCACTGATTTGTGTTTGTTTTTTTTAAAAGGGAGACTTCAGAAAAAAAAAAAATTAAAAAAAAATTATTTTTTACAGAAGAATTTATAAAACAAATAAAATGAAATGATTGTTTCAGGGAGAATTTAGGAAAAAAAAAAAAAAAAAGGCTTTGTAGGGCCCACTGAGTGAGAGAGGACGCACACAGGAGTCAGGAGTGGCACACAAGCCCAGAGGCCAATATTAATCTCCCACCGATTGATTTAGTTATTTTTTTTGGTAGATTTTGGAACCCAAATCAAGCAAAAAAATTAATAGGCTTTCTATGGCCCACAATTGGGGAGAGAGAGAGAGATGGCACACCCAGGAGTCAAGACTGGCACACAAGCAGAAGGGGCAATATGAATCTCCCACAGATTTTTTTTTTTTTTTTCAGGGAGACTTTAGAGAAAAAAAAATACAAAAAAAATGATTTTTTTCAGGAATAATTTAGAAACCAAAGAAAATAAAATGATTTTTTCAGGGAGAATTTAGAAAACAAATAAAACAAAAAATAGGCTTTCTAGGGCCCACTGAGTGACAGATGACGCACACAGGAGTCAGGAGTGGCACACAAGCCCAGAGGCCAATATTAATCTCCCACTGATTGATTTAGTGATTATTTTTGGTAGATTTTGGAACCCAAATCAAGCAAAAAAATAAATAGGCTTTCTATGGCCCACTATTTGTGAGAGAGATGGCACGCTCAGGACTGGCACACAAGCCCAGAGGCCAATATTAATCTCCCACTTTTTTTTTTTTTCCAGGGAAAATTTATAAACCCAATAAAATAATAAAAAAATAGGCTTTCTATGGCCCACTATCTGAGAGAGAGAGAGATGGCACGCTTAGGACTGGCACACAAGCCCAAAGGCCAATATTAATCTCCCACTGATTGATTTATTGATTTTTTGATTTTTTCAGGTAGAATTTAGAACCCAAATCAAGCAAAAAAATTAATAGGCTTTCTATGGCCCACTGAGTGAGAGATGGCACACACAGGAGTAAGGAGTGGCACACAAGCCCTGAGGCCAATATTTTTCTCCCACTGATTGATGTTGTGATTTTTTTCTGGTAGATTTTGGAACCCAAATCAAGCAAAAAAATAAATAGGCTTTCTATGGCCCACTGAGTGAGAGATGACACAGACAGGGATGGCACTCTAGCAGAAATGTCAATCTTAATCTCCCACAAAAAAAAAAAAAAAAGGAACTGTCCTTCAATTACTATCTCCCTGCAGTAATCTCAGCCAGGTATGGCAGGCAGCAATAAGGAGTGGACTGATGCACAAATTAAATAAAAAGTGTGGACAAACAAACAAGATAGCTGTGCAGAAAGGAAGGAACAAGAGGATTTGTGCTTTGAAAAAAGCAGTTGGTTTGCACAGCGGCGTACACACAGCAATGCAGCTATCAGGGAGCCTTCTAGGGCAGCCCAATGAGCTACAGCGCTGAGGAAAAAAAAAAAAAAAGGAGCTTCCACTGTCCCTGCACACCGAAGGTGGTGTTGGGCAGTGGAAATCGCTACAGCACAAGCGGTTTTGTGGTTAATGGACCCTGCCTAACGCTATCCCTGCTTCTGACGAAGCGGCAGCAACCTCTCCCTAAGCTCAGATCAGCAGCAGTAACATGGCGGTCGGCGGGAACTCCCCTTTATAGCCCCTGTGACGCCGCAGACAGCAAGCCAATCACTGCAATGCCCTTCTCTAAGATGGTGGGGACCAGGACCTATGTCATCACGCTGCCCACACTCTGCGTTTACCTTCATTGGCTGAGAAATGGCGCTTTTTGCGTCATTGAAACGCGACTTTGGCGCGAAAGTCGCGTACCGCATGGCCGACCACGCACAGGGGTCGGATCGGGTTTCATGAAACTCGACTTCGCCAAAAGTCGGCGACTTTTGAAAATGTTCAACCCGTTTCGCTCAACCCTAGTGGGCAGCAACTAACAGAATGATTTTTAACAGGGAAAAAAATGCAAAGTACTACATCTGGGCAATAAAAATGAAAAAAGCATATACAGAATAACAGGAATAGGGCTAAGCAACAGCACATGTGAAAAAGACTTGGGTATACTAATAGATCACAGACTGAACAAGAGTCAACAGTGTGATGCAGCAGCAAAAAGGGCAAATACAATTCTGGGATGTATTAACATAAGCATACAGTCTAGATCACGTGAAGTCATCATTGCCTTCTACTCCTCTTTGGTCAGACCTCATCTGGAATACTGTGTCCAGTTTTGGGCACATTTTAAAAAAGACATCAACAAACTGGAGCAAGTTCTGAGAAGAGCGACCAAATTGGTGACCGGTCTGCAAACCATGTCCTGTATGGAACGTTTACAGGATTTGGGAATGTTTAGCTTGCAAAAAAAGAAAACTGAGAGGAGACTTAATAGCTGTCTACAAATATCTCAAGGGCTGTCACATTGTAGAGGGATCATCTTTATTCTCATTTGCACAAGGAAAGACTAGAAGCAATGGGATGAAACTGAATGGGAGAGGACACAGATTAGATATTAGAAAAAACTTTTTGACAGTAAGGCTGCCGTCACACTAGCAGTATTTGGTCAGTATTTTACATCAGTATTTGTAGCCAAAACCAGGAGTGGAACAATTAGAGGAAAAGTCTAATAGAAACATATGCACCACTTCTGCATTTATCACCCACTCCTGGTTTTGGCTTACAAATACTGATGTAAAATACTGACCAAATACTGATAGTGTGATGGCAGACTTAGTGTGATCAATTAGTGGAACAGGCGGCCACGAGAGGTGGTGAGTTCTCCTTCAATGGAAGTCTTCAAACAGAGGCTGGACAGACACCTGTCTGGGATGGTTTAGTGAATCCTGCTTTGAGCAGGGGGATGGACCAGATGATCCAGGAGATCCCTTCCAACTCTACCATTCTATGATTCTATTGTTTGGCAGAATACAATCTATCACTAATAATGCATGTCACAATACACATTATACACCATAAAACTACACATGGTGCCTTCAAGGGGGAATGTGGACAGTATCTCCATCTCCGCACAGGTACACGGGACTCATCTATTGCAAGTATAGGGTTTATTTTGTATGTGACTTTCCAGCTAACACTCTTTATGGTGGACACTTTATTGGCTGTGATGACTATCATGGTGCCCCCACTTAGTGTTGTTATTTGGGCTTGCTCATTTTGCACAGTATGGCAGCATAATTTGTATGGTATAGTATGTGAATATACACAAAATCATATGAACTCGCCTCTCCACCAATTATCATTGTAGACGAGATGACCCTGGTAACGGTACGTCACCAGAAAAGTGAGAGTCCCATTTTAATGCAGGTCCCCTCTATAGTGGCCCATGTGATAACTGCAATACTTTAGAAAATGTCCCTTTAATGCAGACGATTTGCTATAGTGGCATCGCTATTTGTAGAAGGGGATGCTTACAGCTTCCTGTCAGTCTTTTCTTAGCTTTCTACTTTTGAGAATGAAACCAAAGTGACATTTTTTTTATATAAACAAATCCCCGCTTCCGCTAAATCACTTTTTCCGCTTGCATTGCAATGTTGTTCTGACAGACCCATGCCAGTGGTTTTAGGGTTCGCTCCTACAGCCCAATCAGTTTTCATACCGAGAATCGCTTCTTGCGCTCTTCTTTTCCAGTATTGTACCTCGTGGTGGTCACCATTTAGATGAAGGAAGGTGAGAAGACATTATATGACTGAGAAACAGGGGCGTAGCTAGAGCTTTTGCCGCCCGGGGCTGCTCCCGAGTTTGGCGCCCGCCCCCCCCCCCCCCTTCCTCGGCTCAATACACACAAAGGTTACCAAAAATAGGGCAACACACATAATAGGGTCTGCAAAAAAAAAAAACAAGTTCTGCTTACCTGACCGCGCTCCTGCTCTCTCCACGCAGCTGAAGCGTGCACTCGCCGGCGACTGACAATGACGTCAGAAGCCGTCGACGTGTGCGCTGCGGCCGACTTCAGCTGCCAGCCTCCAAATGGCTGGTGGCTGTTGTTAACTATTGACGTACGGGCGCAGGCCCGCACGTCAATAGCGTTAAACAGCTGCAGCGCCGGCCGCGGTTTTAGAGGGCCCCGGGCGAAAGAGTCTCAGTGGGCCCCCCCTTTAACACATAGCATGATTCATGATGCAGATACAGCAGAGAAATATAGCATAGCCACATAGCATATAACACAGCCCACGTAGCATATAGCACAGCCACGTAGTGTATAACACAGCCCACGCAGTATATAGCACAGCCCACATAGCGTATAGCACAGCCACGTAGTATATAACACAGCCATGTAGTATATTGCACAGCCCACGTAGCATATTGCCCAGCCACATAGTATATAACACAGCCATGTAGTATATTGCACAGCTCACGTAGCATATTGCCCAGCCACGTAGTATATTGCCCAGTGATGGAGTATACAGCACAGAGCCACGTAGTATACAGACTTAAAATAAAAAATAAACATATACTCACCCTCCGATGAATTCTGGCCCTGTATCGCATAGGCAGCATCAATAGTAAATAGTTGGGGACACACAGGGTTAATAGCAGCGGTAACGGAGTGCGTTACACCGCGGCCCGTTACCGCTGCTATTAACCCTGTGTGAGTGGTGACTGGAGGGGATTATGGAGCGGGCGCTGATTGTGGGGAGTATAGAGCAGGCGCCGGGCACTGACTGCAGCGGAGGGACTAATCGGACTGTGCCCGTCGCTGATTGGTCGCGGCAGCCATGACAGGCAGCTGCCGAGACCAATCAGCGACGACAGACAGAGGCCGCGACCAATGAATATCCGTGAAAGAAAGAAAGACAGAAGGACAGACAGAAAGACGGAAGTGTGACCCTTAGACAATGATGTAATATATATATATATATATATATATATATATATACATATATACTTCTCACCTGTGTCTTGCCTCTCTGTTGTTTTCTGTCTCTGTTCTCACATCTTTTCTGTCTCCCGCTCTGATTTTCATATTTCCTTCTGCCTCTTCTTCCTGCTTGTCCGTGGCTCCGCCCCCGACATTTAGCCCCGCCCCTCCATGGCTCTTCACATTGTGAGAGCTGTGACGCTGCTGGAGGGGCGGGATCGGAGCTTCTGCTGCTGACTGCAGGTGCGGGGGTGAGTCACAGCGTGTGTGACTGTGTGCCCCTGCTACACTGCAGCCAGCAACTCTGCACGGCCGCGCGCACTGCCAGCGCTCTGCTCCAGTCCTCATAATGCTGGGAGGAAGGAGCAGAGAATGAGTGCGCGCAGCCGTGCTGATAGCCGCCCCCACATTGTGCCGCCAGGGGCGGCCCGCCCCCCCCTTCCTACGCCACTGCTGAGAAAGCCGATCCCTACACTTAGGTATCTCTGTCCCATAAATAGTGAATAAAGCTATGGCCGCGTCTGCGCACAACCACTCTATTAATACAGGAGATTTTAGGGCCACCGTTCTCATGATTGGTTGGGGCCACTTTGGCGCACCCTCAGCAATCATATCTTTATCATGTCTAATATGGATGGGTGATAAATATAGGTAGCTAGAAAACTCATTTAAATGGGTTGTCCCATGAACAAAGTACATTTTAGTTAATAGTTCTTGGAATAAAAATAGTTTCCATAATTGGATGTGTAAAACAAAAATGTTCCTGTGCCGAGATAAGCTTATAAATGTGCCTCTGCTGTGTACTGTGTAATGACTGTGTCTCAACATGCAGAGCTGCTCCAGCTCATAGTCTGAACATACCACATCTGGGCAAGAAGGGGGGAGCATATTTGTGAGTACAGACATTACAGCATTGGATCGCACATGCTGCTTTCTGTGAAGTAAAATATGTTCTTCAACAGGCAGGAAAATGTTTTACCTCACAGAAAGCAGCATAAACTATCCCATGCTGCCCTGTCTGTATACTCTTTTTCTTCCTCCCCTGGCCAGGAGATGTGGTATGAACAGACCATATTCCTGCACGGTCAGACGCAGCCATTACACAGTACACAGCACGGGCAAATTTATAAGATTATCTCAGCACAGGAACATTTTTTTAACACATCCAATTGTTGAATTTACCGTATTTTTATTACAATATCTATTGATTTAAATGTACTCTGATCATGGGGCAACCCCATTAAATAATTGAATAAAGTCTTTTTGTTTTTATCTTCTACAAACATTCCGCCGCTCTTGCCCATGAGCTGAAAAAATGGCAGAAAATAAAATTAAATAGTGCTTTGCTTTTTTTCTGGGAAAATGGCAGCTCCTCGATGGGGCTCATCATGCGCTATTGTTGTCTAGTACATTCATCATTGCCATTATTTTTGCTTCTCTATCTCTATGATGGAAAAAAGCAGAACGGAGACAAGGAAGCAGGAAAGAATAAAACCTTAGTGCAAATATGTAGTAGCTTATCAGTCTGCAGATAGCCATTATCATGAACGCAGACAGCTTAGTTTTCTCTGTCTTCCATCCCAGTGAACAAAGCAGAATATGCAAATAAAATGTCAGCTATCTTCTAAGCGTGGAAACTTTTATTTGTGATTGTAAGTCACTCCCTGATTTCCAGCAATAGAGTTGTGAATTAAAGGGATTTTCTGGTGATTACTTATTGATCGGCAGGGGTCCAGTCACTGGGGCCCATACCAATTCTGCAGAATGTGGCACTTTTATCCCTGTTGGAAAGATCTGAAAGAATACCTGGTGTTTCAGGTGATTGTTCAGAATCAGCTGTAGCGTGTGTGCACATAACTTATAACACCAATCCTAATAATTATATGACTTGTATCCTGCATTTTTCACATGTTTTCATCTGCAGCTTGTTTGTGAAATGTTTAGTTGTCTCTGAGCTGGTGGGGTGGGACTAGCTACTATGATGTCTCTCATATACAGTACACAGAAACATGACCTATTGCAGCACCATTGTTGCGGTGTAGACTTTAAGCAAGAGTGCCGTTGCTTTAAAAGGAAGCAACACGGTATGTCTGTGCCTGGCGTGTTACTGTGAGGCGGGTGGGGCTTATATAGAGGAGGTAACTCTGTCTCTCTCCCTCTTTCTCTCACAGGATGAACTGGAGGAAACATCACCCGACCTCCCACCCTGTTATAATCAATCCTACAACGTTTTATTCAACCATTACTGGTATAATGAGGAATGCTATATTATATTTGTTGGATTTGCCATTGTATATCTTGTACCAGGTCCAATTAGGTCCAATTTAATTGTGACCATAAAGAGTTAACATTTAGCATAAAGCATTAACCTTCTAAGCTCAAGGGAAAGGCAATCCTTCAGCCATGGTTCCCTAGAGGTTTCCTCCACAGGGTTTTTTCCTCTCCTGAGCGCTGTAGGATGACTCTTTGTGAGTCGGAGGTTTGCCCAGTTTAGTCCCCTTAATGCTTTTGCAGGGACTCTAGTTTCTAAGTTTACTAAAGTGATTAAAAAAAAGTCTAAAAGTGTCAAATGTGACTTGGAATTTATAACCCCTCACAGCTTTGCGGTTTAGGAGTCAGGCGGAAGTTGCAGATAAGTTAAGGTGGACTCATTGAAACTAATAGAGGATATAAAACCTCATGGTGGTGCACAGGCTCGGCTTTGGTGGCCAGCCTCAAGGACATTGTAATGGTAATGTCAATCGGGGGGGGGGGGGGGCACAATGGCTACGCACAGGAGTGAGGATAATAAGGTCATCGGTGCACTGAAATCTTACTGGCGTGCTTGAATGGCAAGCCAGTGCATGCCGCCCCATTATGGCTGTCTGTCCTGGTGCTGTATGTTAGACAGCTGGGGATATCACAGTACTTGTGAATCCCAATGTACTAGTACTTCAACCGGTTTCCTACTGTGATTGTTTTAATCCTGTGATTTAAATAAAGCTGTGGCCATTTTGACAACAAAAATAATGTGCTTTGTGTATGCCTATGTTTACTGCAGTTATGGTTGTTTTACGATGGAGTGGGGGTCAGTCCCATACCCAAAAGTCACAAAAGGTAGCTGTGTTGTGAGATAAACACTTACTAGAAAGAAACATCATAAGGCAGTACTGAGCAGTATAGCTGTGAATCTAGTGCTGGGATGATAATAAACACTAGAAGGTAGCAGCAAGAAGGATACTATGCGGCAGTACTGAGCAGTGTAGCTGTGAATCCAGCATGGGGATAAGATAAAACATTTATAATAAGAAGCAGCATGGTGTGGAAAGGGGAGTAGTGGCTCACAAGTGGAGAATAACAGCATGTTTCTCTGATCAAATACATTTCAAAGTTTTTATAGTAATTTATACTATTATATTTTTCAAAGTTTGATGAATTGACAGTGAACACTTAATGGGCCGCAACAGTTTCAACCAATAAAGGTTATCAATTGCTAAATTAAAATTATACAATTTTCAAATACGGTACATTTTTTTAATCAATTCCTTCTGAGGTACAAGATCTCTGCTTGCCTCAACACAGTTTTTTAAATTCCAAACTTGTTAGTGAGTCTCTAAAAGGAACATATAAATAACAGAACTAATTAGTAGTGGACAGGACACAATGTCATAACAGCAGTGTGTGTTTTCATTCCCATGCCCTAGTAGGGGTCCCAGAGGTTAGTCCTTAATTTCGGATAAAAAAAAATGGTGGACCTTCACTTTACGACACTGGAGAAATCCGAAAACAGGAGAAGATTTGCATGTATTGCACAGCAGTCCGAGCATTGCAACCTGTAGGCAACATATTATGTACAGTAGATGCGTTTTTTGTTTTTTTTGTCTAGTTCCTCTTGTTATGAATCTGCCTCGAAACCAGAGACTGTAGATTAGAATATTTAGGTCATAATCTGGTCAATCTTTGTGTTAAAAGCTGCAACCTTCTATTAAGGAAGTAGAGGAGAAATATTTCCCTTTTTACCTACTTTCAAGCAGCTGAAATGTAAAGTATCTGCCAAGCACGTCAGTGTGTTAGTAGTAAAACTAAGAACTGACTGCAACAAATGATGAGATCTTAGCAGAAAGAAAATAACAAGTTCATGTAGATTCTATTCTCTTCTAAAGAAAAAGCAGAGAAAAACAATCAATGTCCATGAGATGTCTCCAGGGATATATTAAAGGGGTAGGCTCCCCGTATAGTAGTCAGATTGAGGAGAGAGGCTACAAAAACCAGCAGAGGGAATTATTACAGAACACTCACTGTGTAACGTGCGCTGACTAATCATCACAGCCCCCGGAGCCGCCCTTATGATAGAAAGCAAGCAGCTGCAGGGCGAAACGAACTTCATTTTCTCCCTGCAGCTGCATTTCCAATTAGAACGCTGCACATGTTTAACCTCATCGCCCCAAAGCCTGTTTTCACCTTCCTGACCAGGCCAATTTTTACAATTCTGACCACTGTCACTTTATGAGGTCATAACTCTAGAACGCATCAATGGATACCACTAATTCTGAGAATGTTTTCTCGTGACATATTGGACTTCATGATAGTGGTAAAATTTCTTCGATATGGCCTTAGCTTATTTGAGAAAAAAAGGAAAATTTCACAAAGATAGTTAATAAATAATGTCTACTTCACATTATAAGGGTTAAAAGTTGATAAGCGATTTCTCATTTTTACAACAAAATTTGGAAAACCATTTTTTTTTTTAGGGACTATCTCACGTTTTTAGTGACTTTGAGGGGTGTATATCACAGAAAATACCCAAAACTGACACCGTTCTAAAAACTGCACCCATAAAGGTACTCAAAACCACATTCATGAAGTTTATTAACCCTTCAGGTGCTTCACAGGAATTTTTGGAATGTGGAAGGAAAAAAATAAACATTTACTTTTCTTTCACAAAAATGTTCTAATTTTTTTCACTTTTGCAAGGGTAACAGGAGAAAATGGACCATACAATTTGTTGTGCAATTTCTCCTGAGCATCCCGATACCCCGTATGTGGGGGAAAGCTACTGTTTGGGCGCACAACAGGGCTTGGAAGGGAAGGAGCGCCATTTCACTTTTAAAATGTAAAATTTGCTGGCATAAATAGCGGACGTTATGTCATGTTTGGAGAGCCCCTGATGTGCCTAAACAGTTGAAACCCCTATCAAGTGACACCATTTTGGAAGCTAGACCCCTTAAGGAACTTATCTAGATGTGTATAGAGCACCTTGAACCCACAGGTGCTTCCCAGAAATGTATAACGTTAAGCCGTGAAAGTGTAACAGGAGAAAATGGATCTCAAAATTTGTTGTGTAATTCCTCCTGAGTTCACCGATACCCCATATGTCATTGAAAACTACTTTTGGGGCACAGTACAAAGCTCAGAAGGTAAGAAACAGCATAATACAGTGCAGATTTTGCCGTACTTGTTTGAGCGTGCCATGTTATATTGGCAGAGCCCCTGAGGTGCCAACACAGCAGAACCCCCCATAAGTGACCCCATTTTACAAACTACACCTCTCATTTAACCCCTTCATGACCCAGCCTATTTTGACCTTAATGACCTGGCCGTTTTTTGCAATTCTGACCAGTGTCCCTTTATGAGGTAATAACTCAGGAACGCTTCAACGGATCCTAGCGGTTCTGAGATTGTTTTTTCGTGACATATTGGGCTTCATGTTAGTGGTAAATTTAGGTCAATAAATTATGCGTTTATTTGTGATAAAAACGGAAATTTGGCGAAAATTTTGAAAATTTCGCAATTTTCACATTTTGAATTTTTATTCTGTTAAACCAGAGAGTTATGTGACACAAAATAGTTAATAAATAACATTTCCCACATGTCTACTTTACACCAGCACAATTTTGGAAACAAAATTTTTTTTTGCTAGGAAGTTATAAGAGTTAAAATTTGACCAGCGATTTCTCATTTTTACAACGAAATTTACAAAACCATTTTTTTTAGGGACCACCTCACATTTGAAGTCAGTTTGAGGGGTCTATATGGCTGAAAATACCCAAAAGTGACACCATTCTAAAAAATGCACCCCTCAAGGTGCTCAAAACCACATTCAAGAAGTTTTTTAACCCTTCAGGTGCTTCACAGCAGCAGAAGCAACATGGAAGGAAAAAATGAACATTTAACTTTTTAGTCACAAAAATTATCTTTTAGCAACATTTTTTTTATTTTCCCAATGGTACAAGGAGAAACTGAACCACGAAAGTTGTTGTCCAATTTGTCCTGAGTACGCTGATACCTCATATGTGGTGGTAAACCACTGTTTGGGCGCACGGCAGGGCTTGGAAGGGAAGGAGCGCCATTTGACTTTTTGAATGAAAAATTGGCTCCACTCTTTAGCGGACACCATGTCACGTTTGGAGAGCCCCCGTGTGCCTAAAAATTGGAGCTCCCCCACACGTGACCCCATTTTGGAAACTAGACGCCCCAAGGAACTTATCTAGATGCATAGTGAGAACTTTGAACCCCCGGGGGCTTCACAAATTGATCCGTAAAAATGAAAAAGTACTTTTTTTTCACAAAAAAATTCTTTTAGCCTCAATTTTTTTCATTTTCACATGGGTAACAGGATAAAATGGATCCTAAAATTTGTTGGGCAATTTCTCATGAGTACGCCGATACCTCACATGTGGGGGTAAACCACTGTTTGGGCACATGGTAAGGTTCGGAAGGGAAGGAGCGCCATTTGACTTTTTGAATGAAAAATTATCTCCATCGTTAGCGGACACCATGTCGTGTTTGGAGAGCCCCCGTGTGCCTAAACATTGGAGCTCCCCCACAAATGACCCCATTTTGGAAACTAGACCCCCCAAGGAACTTATCTAGATGCATATTGAGCACTTTAAACCCTCAGGTGCTTCACAAATTGATCTGTAAAAATGAAAAAGTACTTTTTTTTCACAAAAAAATTCTTTTCGCCTCAGTTTTTCATTTTCACATGGGCAATAGGATAAAATGAATCCTAAAATTTGTTGGGCAATTTCTCCCGAGTACGCCGATACCTCATATGTGGGGGTAAACCACTGTTTGGGCACACGGCAGGGCTCGGAAGGGAAGGCGCGCCATTTGACTTTTTGAATGGAAAATTAGCTCCAATTGTTAGCGGACACCATGTCGTGTTTAGAGAGCCCCTGTGTGCCTATGCATTGGAGCTCCCCCACAAGTGACCCCATTTTGGAAACTAGACCCCCCAAGGAACTTATCTAGATGCATATTGAGCACTTTAAACCCCCAGGTGCTTCACAGAAGTTTATAATGCAGAGCCATGAAAATAAAAAATAATTTTTCTTTCCTCAAAAATGATTTTTAGCCTGGAATTTCCTATTTTGCCAAGGGTAATAGGAGAAATTGGACCGCAAATGTTGTTGTCCAGTTTGTCCTGAGTACGCTGATACCCCATATGTGGGGGTAAACCACTGTTTGGGCGCACGGCAGGGCTCGGAAGGGAAGGCACGCCAATTGGCTTTTTAAATGGAAAATTAGCTCCAATCATTAGCGGACACCATGTCACGTTTGGAGAGCCCCTGTGTGCCTAAACATTGGAGATCCCCCACATATGACCCCATTTTGGAAACTAGACCCCTAAAGGAACTAATCTAGATGTGTGGTGAGGACTTTGAACTTCCAAGTGCTTCACAGAAGTTTATAACGCAGAGCCATGAAAATAAAATAAAAATTTTATTTTCTCTAAAATGATTTTTTAGCCTGCAATTTATTATTTTCCCAAGGGTAAAAGGAGAAATTTGACCCCAAAAGTTGTTGTACAGTTTCTCCTGAGTACGCTGATACCCCATATGTGGGGGTAAACCACAGTTTGGGCACATGTCGGGGCTCGGAAGTCAAGTAGTGACATTTTGAAATGCAGACTTTGATGGAATGCTCTGCGGGCGTTACGTTGCGTTTGCAGAGCCCCTGATGTGGCTAAACAGTAGAAACCCCCCACAAGTGACCCCATTTTAGAAACTAGACCCCGAAAGGAACTTATCTAGATGTGAGGTGAGCACTTTGAACCCCCAAGTGCTTCACAGAAGTTTATAACACAGAGCAGTGAAAATAATAAATACGTTTTCTTTCCTCAAAAATAATTTTTTAGCCCAGAATTTTTTATTTTCCCAAGGGTTACAGGAGAAATTGGACCCCAAAAGTTGTTGTCCAGTTTCTCCTGAGTACGCTGATACCCCATATGTGGGGGTAAACCACTGTTTGGGCACACGTCGGGGCTCAGAAGGGAAGTAGTGACTTTTGAAATGCAGACTTTGATGGAATGGTCTGCGGGCGTCACGTTGCGTTTGCAGAGCCCCTGGTGTGCCTAAACAGTAGAAACCCCCCACAAGTGACCCCATTTTGGAAACTAGACCCCCCCAAGGAACTTATCTAGATATGTGGTGAGCACTTTGAACCCCCAAGTGCTTCACAGACGTTTACAACGCAGAGCCGTGAAAATAAAAAATCATTTTTCTTTCCTCAAAAATGATGTTTTAGCAAGCAATTTTTTATTTTCTCAAGGGTAACAGGAGAAATTGGACCCCAGTAATTGTTGCCCAGTTTGTCCTGAGTACGCTGATACCCCATATGTGGGGGTAAACCACTGTTTGGGCACATGTCGGGGCTCGGAAGTCAAGTAGTGACGTTTTGAAATGCAGACTTTGATGGAATGGTCTGCGGGCGTCACGTTGCGTTTGCAGAGCCCCTGGTGTGCCTAAACAGTAGAAACCCCCCACAAGTGACCCCATTTTGGAAACTAGACCCCCCAAGGAACTTATCTAGATATGTGGTGAGCACTTTGAACCCCCAAGTGCTTCACAGACGTTTACAACGCAGAGCCGTGAAAATAAAAAATCATTTTTCTTTCCTCAAAAATGATGTTTTAGCAAGCAATTTTTTATTTTCTCAAGGGTAACAGGAGAAATTGGACCCCAGTAATTGTTGCCCAGTTTGTCCTGAGTACACTGATACCCCATATGTGGGGGTAAACCACTGTTTGGGCACACGTCGGGGCTCGGAAGGGAAGGAGCACCATTTGACTTTTTGAATAAAAGATTGGCTGGAATCAATGGTGGCGCCATGTTGCGTTTGGAGACCCCCTGATGTGCCTAAACAGTGGAAACCCCTCAATTCTAACGCCAACACACCCCTAACCCTTATCCCAACTGTAGCCGTAACCCTAACCACAACCCTAACCGCAACACACCCCTAACCACAACCCTAACCCCAACACACCCCTAACCCTAACCACAACCCTAATTCCAACCCAACCCTAACCCTAAGGCTATGTACCCACGTTGCGGATTCGTGTGAGATTTTTCCGCACCATTTTTGAAAAATCCGCGGGTAAAAGGCACTGCGTTTTACCTGCGGATTTACTGCGGATTTCACCTGCGGATTCCTATTGAGGAATAGGTGTAAAACGCTGCGGAATCCGCACAAAGAATTGACATGCTGCGGAAAATACAACGCAGCGTTTCCGTGCGGTATTTTCCGCACCATGGGCACAGCGGATTTGGTTTTCCATAGGTTTACATGGTACTGTAAACCTGATGGAACACTGCTGCGAATCCGCAGCCAAATCCGCACCGTGTGCACATAGCCTAATTCTAAAGGTATGTGCACACGCTTCGGAAAACGCTGCGGATCCGCAGCAGTTTCCCATGAGTTTACATTTCAATGTAAACCTATGGGAAACAAAAATCGCTGTACACATGCTGCGGAAAAACTGCACGGAAACGCAGCGGTTTACATTCCGCAGCATGTCACTTCTTTCTGCGGATTCCACAGCGGTTTTACAACTGCTCCAATAGAAAATCGCAGTTGTAAAACCGCAGTGAAATGCGCAGAAAAACCGCGGTAAATCTGCCATAAATCCGCAGCGGTTTAGCACTGCGGATTTATCAAATCCGCTGCGGAAAAATCCGCAGAGGACCAGAATACGTGTGCACATACCGAAACCCTAACCCTACCCCTAACCCTAACCCTACCCCTAACCCTACCCCTACCCCTAACCCTACCCCTAACCCTACCCCTAACCCTACCCCTAACCCTACCCCTACCCCTAACCCTAACCCTACCCCTAACCCTACCCCTACCCCTAACCCTACCCCTAACCCTAACCCTAACCCTAGTTCTAACTCCAACCTTAGTGAAAAAAAAAAAAAATTCTTTATTTTATTATTGTCCCTATCTATGGGGGACAAATGGGGGGGGTCATTTACTGTTTTTTTATTTTGACCACTGTGATAGATTATATCACAGTGATCAAAATTCACATTGGAACGAATCTGCCGGCCGGCAGATTCGGCGGGCGCACTGCGCATGCGCCCGCCATTTTGGAACATGGCGGCGCTCGGGGAAGAAGACGGACGGGACCCCGCCAGGATCGGTAAGTATAAGGGGGGGAGATCAGGGCACAGGGGGGGGAGATCAGGGCACGGGGGGGCGTCGGAGCACGGGGGGGGAGGGATCGGAGCATGGGGGAGAGTGATCGGTGTGCGGGCGGGTGGATCGGTGTGCAGGGGGGGTGGATCGGTGTGCAGGGGGGGTGGTTCGGAGCACGGGGGGGGATCGGAGTGCGGGGGGGTTTGATTGGAGCACGGGGGGGTGTGATTGGAGCACGGGGGGAGCGGGCAGGAGGACGGGGGAGCGGAGCACAGGACGGAGGGGAGCGGGCCACAGATCGGGGGGCTGGGGGGGCGATCGGTGGGGTGGGGTGGGGGCACATTAGTATTTCCAGCCATGGCCGATGATATTGCAGCATCGGCCATGGCTGGATTGTAATATTTCACCATTTTTTTAGGTGAAATATTACAAATCGCTCTGATTGGCAGTTTCACTTTCAACAGCCAATCAGAGCGATCGTAGCCACGAGGGGGTGAAGCCACCCCCCCTGGGCTAAACTACCACTCCCCCTGTCCCTGCAGATCGGGCGAAATGGGAGTTAACCCTTTCACCCGGCCTGCAGGGACGCGATCTTTCTGTGACACAGCATATGCGTCACAGGTCGGATTGGCACCGACTTTCATGACGCATACGCTGTGTCACAGGTCGGGAAGGGGTTAATTCATCTAGGGGTGCAGTGATTATATTGACACCACAGGTGTGTCACAGACTTGTATACCATTGAGCAGTGAAGATAAAATAATTTACATTTTTACCACCAAGATTGTGTGTTAGCCCCAAGTTTTACATTTTCATACTGGGAAATGGGTAACAATGGCACCAAAATGTGTCCCACTATTTCTACTAAATGTGGCAATACCCCACATGTGGTTCTACAGTACTACTTTGCCATATGGAGATACTTGGGAGGGCCGGGATGCTATTTGCCTCCTGCATCATAGATTTTCCTAGAATAGTTTGCGGATTCCATATAAAGAGCCCGTAAGTGCTAGAAAAGCAGAATTGCCCCTCAAGTGACCCCCATTTTGGAAATGACAACCCTCTGGGAATTTATCTACAGATGTAGTGATGATTTTGGCTCAACGGGTGTTTTCCAGAAGCAAGCAGCAGTGGATGTTGCTGAGTGAAAACTGCAAACTGTCGTTGTAGTGACCAGTACGTTGTAGTGACCAGTACGCTGTAGTGACCAGTACATTATGCCCAGCCCGTGATACTGGAGACACGCACCTGTAAATTAGGTGGGCTCTCATTACTACAGAAATGCCAAACATGTGGGCACTAAATGTAGTTTAGGGACACTGGGGCTCAGAAGGGAGGGCGGGATTTGGGAGCGGAGAATTTGCTGAATTTCTTTTGGGGAGCGAGGAGCCATTTAGCTTTTCTAGAGCCTTTGTGCTACCAGTAACGTGGAAACCCCTATACTTCCATTAACAGATGACGGACCTGAGTGAGGGCTTGCTTTTTTGTGGATTGAGTTGAAGCTTTTATTGGGAACATTTTACATAACATTTATGATCACAGTTATCCGGCGCTCTACGCTGAGCACTTACATCGTGGTTTCCATCTAAATCTCCGAGTGATGTGACAGATGATATCGACAATTGATCCATTCACTATAATGAGGCAGCAGAGTTACTCTGGACTCTGTCTGGCCTCTGTTAAGTGGTGTCCTTATTTTCAGAAGTGCACAAAACTGTGGTCGACGGAACTTATTATGCAACCCTAAAAAGATGGAAACCGCAGGATCACAGGTCCTAGGCATCCACAGTGCCACCATCTGCCTCATTATAGGGAATCTTCCGCTGGGTGTTCCGTCTGAATCACATATTTCAGAGATTTACACGGAAATCTCTAGCTAGCACGTCTTTTAATCTTTCAGACAGGCCCTGACAAAATTGCAGGATCGTTCCACCGGGTGTCAGTGGCCGATCTATGGAACTCTGAGTAGAATTCCTCTGCCGGCAGGTCTCCCTGCTTTAGCTTAGCTTAGACTCAGCAAGAGGACCCAGTCCAGATCATCATACACGAGCCCTAAAGCCTCAAAAAAACTATCAAAACTATATTCTGCTCTTATTAGCTACATACTCTGATAGTAATTTGGTATGGTTTAGCTCATACTCCCATCTACTCATTACGAGCCAGAATATCATCTGCATCATTCCGCTATTCATCCAGTATGGATCCAGTATGGATTAGCCCATACATCGTCAGTTCATTCATTATGAGCTGGGCTATCATCTGCTCCAATCTGCTGATGTGAAATTGACTCTTTACTGGATGGATTCAAAGAAATAGACCCTATTGCGTCGCTGTTTTGTTAGTTCCTGGTGAGTCTATTTCCTCCGAGTTTGAATTGATCCCATTTTAAAGCACATCGGTCTTCTTATTACTTTTATCCATACGATTTTAGGGATCTAATTTTTTTTAAACAGCACTGAATATGCATAGATCAGGCTGTACAGATGGGTGTCTTTCTTTCAAACCCTTTAGAAAAAAAAAAAATCTCAAAGCTAAATTCAATTCCTCTGGAACATCAAAAGAAAAATGTATAGCCCTAAAGTACCAAGGGGATCTTTTAATGGAGATTTGCATATTAACATTTACTGCTGCTAATAATGTTAATAATTAACATGTGTTTGCATCTAATTTGTCACATTTACTGTAAATATATTAATCGTCCATTGCGATTGTTGGAGGCACCCTATCTGCCACATGAATGTCAAGGGTGACTGAGATGCTAGAACATTGATTCATATTTACATTAGTTAACCAAGAATCTGCAAAAACACAAGTGTACGCCATCATCATCTCCCGCCTTGACTACTGCTCAGTGGCCTCCATTCTAACACCCTCGCACCACTCCAATCTATCCTAAACTCTGTTGTCCAACTAATCCACCTGTTGTCACGCAACGTGTAGGAAAGGCTAAGTGCAACACGAAGGGATAAGGGAAAGGTAACCAAACACTAGGGAAGGTGGGGAGTGTAGACCCCTAAACAGATCTAATGTCACCCTGTCTGCCCTATCTTCCCTATATAGGTTCCGCACCTATCGCCAAGCAGGATACCTTATCCCTGCCTGACCCTGGCGATAAGCCCTGCATCGGGAAGGACAGGATGTGCGCTAGTCAATCCCCACTACTACTATAAAGACAGATGGGGTACACAAAAAAGGGGGGACACTTAGCTTGAGTAGTCTCAGAGAGGAAGATAGCCGACTACTATAGCTCCAAGCTGCAACAGGGAACTGGAAATAGAAATTTTAACCGCCACTTCCAGCAGCAAGCTGGGAGTTATATACACCCCTGTCCAGGTGTGTTAACTAGAGCTGGGGGAGGTTGCCACTGGGTACTAAAGTCAAAAGGCTCAGGAAGAAGTCTGCAAAGCAAACTGCTGAGACCTTCTGCAGTTAGATGCAGAGCAACGGCCTGCAGCCTCTGACACACTCGTGGCATCTGTCACACTGCTATTCCCCAGCCTCTCCTCTGTCAATCCCTTCACTGGCCCCCCATTGCCCAAAGACTCCAGTCCTGTCTATTTCATATATCTGTGACCTAGTATCCTGGTACTTACCTTCACGCAACCTCTGATCCTCACAAGATCTACTTATCTACTCTCCTATCTCCTTTTCCAACAATCGCCTACAAGATTTCTCCTGTGCATCCCCCCTACTCTAGAACTGTGTACCCCAACATATCAGACACTTGCCTACCATGGAAACCTTCAAAAGAAACCTGAAAATCAAACTCTTCCGACAAGCCTATAACCTGCAGTAACCATCATTCCACCATACACGACCCGCTCTGCCCTCACCCACAGTATCCTCCCCCAACCCTTGTAGATTGTGTTCCCTCACGGGCAGGATCCTCTCTCCTTTTGTACTAGTCGATGACTTGTATTGTTCATGATTATTGTACTTGTTTTTCATTATAGTATGTATACAAGTTTTGACATGTAAAGTGCCATGGATTAAATGGCGCTATAATAATAAATAATATTTATATTCTTTACCTAAATAAAATAAAATATTAGCAAAATGTTTTTTCAAATTTTTTGCTATCTCTACTTTATTTTTTCATATACTTTTTCCCTTTTTGTTAAAAGGGATATTCGGGTGTTTAAAAAAAAGGCATGTAGTCGATAACAGAGGCAACTACCTGTCTGTTGTACCCGGCGCCGGTCATTGACCGCTCCTGCCAGAGATTCAGCTACTCCCTGTCAACAGTGCAGCGGTTTGTCTTCCTGTTGACAGGGCGGGACTACTGGTGTCATGCTGATTGACAGCCTGCTTACCCCAATTAGGAAGCAGAGAGACGGCTGTCAATCAGCATGACACCAGTAGTCCCACCTTATCAACAGGAAGAGAAACTGCAGCTCAGTTGTCAGGGAATAGTTGAATCTCTGTCAGGAGTGGTCAATGACTGACACTGGGTACAACAAACAGGTACTTCCCTTTGTTAGCGACTACATGCCTTTTCTTTCCACGTGCCAGATATCCCCTTTAAAGTGACAGTGTGGGCACAAGCTGAAAACCCAATTTTTGCCTAAAGTGTAGGCATCCAACTTCTCATCTATATGGTATATGTAGATTGGGAGATCGAATTGTGTCTGGCAGGTCATTCTCACAGCTTGTCTGAACATAGATTATGGGCAAATGTTACCATGACCCATCCAGGAACCTTAAAGGGAAAGTTTTATCAGAAAATTATGAATTTTCAAATTAAGTTTTTGTGTTAGTAAAAGGAATATAGGCACATCCATCTGTTGATATTTTTTTTTAACTTTATTAGTGATCTATTAAAATCCAAAAAGAAAGAAATATAGAGGAAAAAACTTTAAAAACGAATGCGTTTCTGGCAAAAAAAAACCTCCTTAGACATAGTATTTTTTTTCCTATCACACTCTATATTAAAAAAAAATTAGAATCTTGCAGTTTTTGCACTGGCTACTGGCTCTATCTTAGTTTTGTACGTCCTGTCCATTCAAGAACATTTTTCAGTAGTTTCATTATCATCAGAGGCCGCATGGCAATGACAGGTAACATGTCAACACAGCTGATGACATAGGATCCACGAATCCAAATAGATGATGTCACAGCTCCCCTTTCTATTGCACAAGCTCACTAGATGCTGCAATACAGATACAGGATTGGGTGCTCCGAGTGTTTTGCTGTTAGGCACCCCATCGATCAGCTGTAATCTTTGAGGAAATCTGCCAGTGAGTCTTCAGTATTCCTGCAGTGCCTCCACAGGAACACTAAAGTATTACACAGTCGTCACAAAAATCAATAGCCTGTTGACCTAATGCAAGAGCTGCCTGAGTCCACAGAGGAAAGACTCTCTAGCTTCTTTGGACTCCGGCTAATATGTAAAGTGACACCCGAATATTAATTACTAGGCTATTTGCAACTTTGCAACTTTTTTCCAAACTTCAAATAGAATATGACAATTTTTAGACAACTGGAATGTGATAATTTTTAGACAATGGCCAATCCTTTCTTTAGTTACCTGGGCAGAAGAGTCGCTAAGTCTGTACTACAGTCAAGGGGTCTCTTTTTCTGCTGACTGTGGTTGTACTAAAAATAAGTAAACCAGTTTAAGGAATGAACCGCCATCTACGACTTTAGAAATCCAACATCCCACAAGCCAGCTCTGAAATAGTTATGTACGTGCACTGAATGTTGAACACTCCTTTAATAACCTTTTTATAGATTAGGATCCCCTTCCATTACTCTGAGCTAGAACATAACCTTCATCTGTTCCCTGCCCCTCTCTTCAGATATAATTACCATCCAGTAATTGCCACCTCTGGGCTCATGCACTCAGATACGTAAGACCAGTCAATAATTATGTAGGTCACTCATCATTCGACTACCCAAACAGTTTATTGAAAAAAGTCCCTTTTTTAATCTTATCACTAATTTATCTTTGGTTTCATCTAAACTTTTTGCCTTACCTGCTTGTTTGACTTCTACCGCTAAATCAGTGAAGTCGCACTATAGTCCAGGTAGCCCATATTTAACCTAAAATTGTCCAGAGCCAAGGAGGAATATCAGTAATAGTTCCTATCTGGACTGATCCCAACATTCTTCTAGACTAACACTGAATAAACAATAGTTCTAAGTATTCTTTTTTCAATTGTCTCCAGTATAATAGTGTCATTGTAGAGCAAAGAGGTTCCCATTTTAACTCCCATCTTCAAAGATGGATGTTGCTGGACAGTGCTCGAAATAACAAGCATATATGTACCTGACTGCCTATTCAAATTTGTAGCCGTTCTTGAGATAATAACACTTTTTTTTGTTTGTTTAAAGTTCGTTGCCTAGAGCTACTTTCACACTAGCGTTGTACGACGCATGGCGCAATGCGTCGTTTTGCAGAAAAAACGCATCCTGCAAAGTTGCCCACAGGATGCGTTTTTTTCTCCATAGACTTTCATTAGCGACGCATTGCGACGGATTGCCACACGTCGCATCCGTCGTGCGACGGATGCGTCGTGTTTTTGCAGTCCGTCGGGACGAAAAAACGTTCCATAGTCAAGTAAATAAGGCAGCACACTGCAGCGCTAAAACATGCAAATATGAAACATGAAAATTGAACTGCATTACTGCACTAGAAATATGAAAAATGAGAGCGTTTAGCGCATAAAAATGGCCAATTTTATGTGTACCTGGTAGCCACATTAGGGCATCTCTCTTATACCAGGTCCTACGCTTGCCTTACCTCGCTGAGAATAAATGTCTCCATCTGAATGGGTACATGTGAAACCTCTTCCTAGACTAAAATTCTCTCTCTCTGTGGAGGGGTATTGGACCTGCTGTAATTAAAACACATGTGGCTAGGAGGCGGGAGTGCTCAATCAGAAGGCTGAAGAATGCATTTCAAAAACCTGACCTGCACATCCAAACATAGACTAAGTGTTCCATGACACGTTTTTTGGTCCGTCGGTTCCGCTTTTTCCGACCGCGCATGCACAGCCGGAACTCCGCCCCCTCCTCCCGGACCTTATAATGGGGCAGCGGATGCGTTGTAAAACTGCATCCGCTGCCCCGTTGTGATTTTATTTCACAGTATGCGTCGGTACATCGGCCCGACGCACTGCGACGGGCCCGTACTGACGCTAGTGTGAAAGTAAGAGACCGACCACCTCTGCTGTCTAGCTTGAAATCACTGATTGTAATCATCCCCCAAATCCAACTTGCCTAATGATAAATTGTTATGGATGACATCTGCACGATCATCCTTACAATTTACTGTGCATGGCTGGGATATGGACTTGTGGACATAACTCATAACTATCTATTTATTATCTACCTATTATGTATCTATTATCTATCTATTTATTATGTATCTATCTATTATCATCTATTATCTATCTATTATCTATCTATGTAATAATAATCTTTATTTTTATATAGCGCTAACATATTCCACAGCGCTTTACATTTTGCACACATTATCATCACTGTCCCCGATGGGGCTCACAATCTAGATTCCCTATCAGTATGTCTTTGGAATGTGGGAGGAAACCGGAGTGCCCGGAGGAAACCCATGCAAACACGGAGAGAACATACAAACTTTTTGCAGATGTTGTCCTTGGTGGGATTTGAACCCAGGATTCCAGCGCTGCAAGGCTGCTGTGCTAACCACTGCACCACCGTGCTGCCCATGTATCTACCTATCTATTATCTATCTATCTATCTATTATCTATCTATTATCTATCTATTATCTCTCTATCTATCTATCTATCATCTATCTATCTATCATCTATCTATCTATTATCTATCTATCTATCTATCTATTTATCTATCTATTATCTATCTATTATCTATCTATTATCTATCTATCTATCTATTATCTATCTATCTATCTATTATCTATCTATCTATCTATTATCTATCTATTATCTATCTATCTATTATCTATCTATCTATTATCTATCTATTATCTATCTATCTATTATCTAGCTATCTATTATCTATCTATTATCTATTATCTATCTATCTATTATCTATCTATTATCTATCTATTATCTATCTATCTATCTATTATCTATTATCTATCTATTATCTATCTATTATCTATCTATTATCTATCTATCTATCCATCTATCTATCTATTATCTATCTATTATCTATTATCTATCTATTATCTATCTATCTATTATCTATCTATCTATCTATCTATCTATCTATCTATCATCTATCTATCTATTATCTATCTATTATCTATCTATCTATTATCTATCTATCTATCTATCTATCTATTATCTATCTATTATCTATCTATTATCTATCTATCTATTATCTATCTATCTATCTATCTATCTATTATCTATCTATTATCTATCTATCTATCTATTATCTATCTTTCTATCATCTATCTAGCTATCTATCTACGCATCTATCTAGATTTGCTCACTAGAATAACTTACGTTCCTGTCCTCATGGAGAACACATGGACCCTTGGCTGCCCTGAGCATTCATGTGTATGGTGGAATCAGGAGAGATACTGTAGCTCTTGCTGAAATAAGCATTTGGCTAATGGCTTTCTGACATGTATGGGACCTTCACTGTATTTTTCTCCTGGCAGCCTTGAACATTTTGTTGTTTTTATATTAATAAATACATACACAGTGAGGAAAATAAGCATTTTATACACTGCCAAATTTGCAAGTTTTCCCACCTACAAAGAACGGAGAGGTCTGCAATTTTTATCGTAGGTGCACTTCACTTATGAGAGACAGAATGTAAAAATAAAAACCAGAAAATCATGATTTTTTAATAATTAATTTGCATTTTATTGCATGAACTAAGTATTTGATCTTGGCCAACCAGCATGAATTCTGTCTCTCACAGGCCTGTTAGTTTTTCGGTAAGAAGCCTCCTGCTCTGCACTCATTACCTGTATTAATTGCATCTGTTTGATCTTGTTACCTTTATAAAAGACCCCTGTCCACACACTCAATCAATCACACTCCAACCATATTATTAACGTCATGAGCTAGGGAGATACTTTGGGAATTAAAAAAAACTAAATTAAAATGTCATAATTAATAAACTACCTTTAATTAGCAGATCAGACTTGTGCTGTGTTTTGTCTGTCTTGTTATATTGATAGAATTCTGTCTTAGAATGTTGGAACCTGAGCATGTGCAGTGAACGCTCCGCTATCTCCAGGTCACAGCCACGGAGCTTCCTACTGCACATGCTCAGAGAAGGGTTGCCCCTATACGGTTCATAGAGGAAAGGCCTTCTTGGATGACCCATTTAACATTCTGGTATGGCGTATGCCTATTCTAAGATTAGGCCATCAATATTGCAATCTCAGGAAAAAAAAATTCAGTCTGGGGAAGACAATAAACCACATGAAACTTGGGATGCAAAGCTGGCACACGAGGGCCCCCTAGAGTGACCAATGGTTTGGTATTGCTTTCTTCCAGGTATGTACGTACTCAGATTCCTCATTTATTATTTTGTGCATTTCTCACTTCTTATTTCACAAAGAATATACAAGATTATTACTAAAGCCAGAGAGGAAGAGGGAAATCAGATAAACCAAAAATTGTTTATAGGGAATCTGTCACCAGGTTATTGCTACCTAACCTGAGAGCAGGATGATGAAATGTCGTCTTTCTACACCCCTGGAAACATAACAGGGTACAAATGGATAATTGAAGATGTCTTAACCCAATCTGCACATTAAAATCGTCTATAGTTTTTGTACAAACAGTGCCACTCATATACATAGGCTGTGCCTGGTACTGCAATTTTCTCAGTTGACCAAAGGATTATTTCCAAAATTGCAAGTTATCCTCTATCCATTTCTGGGGGATCTGACCTTTGGGATCCCCAGAGACTCGTCTTGAGTGGAGTGAAGATTTTTGGCTTCCGCTCCATTCATTGTCTTAGACCAGCCGAATAAAGCCAAGTACAGCTCTCTGCTATTTCCAAGCCCCTTTCCTGGGATCGCTAAGGGGGTTCCATGGATAGGGGATCATTTTCTATTTTGGGAATTACCCTTTAATGGAGGTAAGTGTTGTGAATTCTGCTTTTGGGCTCCCTCCGGTGGTTGTAGGTGGTAATGCAGTTGTCTCTGGGCTGCAGTCCTGGACAGGTGTATCTACTGATTGCAGTTCTGACTGGAGTATTTAGGTTTGCAGGACTCACTAGTCCTTTCCAGTTGTCAATGTTTCTTGGGAAGTACTGGTTCTCTGTCTGGCTTCTCCTGCTTAGCTGCCAATTCAGCAAAGATAGTGTCTGTTTCTTTTTCTATGGCACACAAGCTGTGTGCTTGTTTTTGATTGTATTCCTGCTCTGAGTTTAGTAGTCTTTGGAGTTGCAGATATACGTTCCACGTCTTTAGTTAGATGGAGGAATTTTTGTATAATCTGCTGTGGATATTTTTGGAAGGGTTTTAATACTGACCGCACAGAATTCTGTCCTATCCTTTCCTATTTTAGCTAGAGTGGCCTCTTGTGCTAAATCCTGTTTTCTGACTGTGTTTGTCTTTCCTCTCCTACTCACAGCCAATATTTGTGGGGGGCTGCCTATCCTTTGGGGTTCTGCTCTGAGGCAAGATAGTATTCCTATTTCCATCTATAGGGGTATCTAGTCCTCCGGCTGTGTCGAGGTGTCTAGGGTTTGTTAGGCACACCCCACGGCTACTTCTAGTTGCGGTGTTAAGATCAGGATTTGCGGTCAGTATAGTTACCACTTACTCCAGTGAAAGTTTTCATGCTGCTCCAAGGTCACTGGATCATAACAGGTAAGGTGCAATAACCCACTGCTTTTCTAATCCTGCACAATCACCTTAGCCATAAAATTCCTACATGGTGACATAGAGGACAGAGACTAGAGGTGGTGAAGGCCTCTGCACATACATACATACAGAATGGTTGTCTAATAATCTACAGTACATACTTATCCTGTCCATATGGATGAGTCATATGCAAACCGGCCCTGACCACCTCCCCTGCCGTTGCGGTCTCTGAGATCATTATTTATTAGGAAGTAACATCATGTGACACGCGCTGGTATTTTAGCTTTATTTGAGACGATTAAGCTCCTCTTAAAAATTTGGTTAATGATAAACCAAGAAGTTGTGGTGGCATCGCATGATTCAAGGGGATAATCGCAAAGACACTTGTACTAAGTCAAAGGCGTAGAACGGGCCTGTAAGCCCAAGGGAACCAATGCCAAATCAATAACAGGGGCTTTGACCACCTTTACACTGGTGACTAAGTATTTCTCAGAGGGGGCTTTGGACTTGAGGATCTGAGTGTGACCTCAAATTCCTTTTCAGATTTTTTTCATTGTTACTCCACGGCTTTATGTTATGAGTATGGACCACGATGCTTGGACCGGCTGTGGGTAATGGGGACAGTCCAGCCCAAAAAAATATAAGAGCTTTTCCTATGCGTAAGGAGGACTACAATATGTATCAGTGTGTGAGGTGTAGGAAAAGCTCTTATATTTTTACAGCACTGGGGATGTCCTGTTTTATTGAAAATCCAAATAAAGTTTTTGCATATTTTTAATCCAATAAATGTCTGGATTCTCCCCATCACCCATGGCCAGTCCAAGCATCGTGGTCCATACTCATAACATAAAGATCCAGGGTGACAATGACAAAAATCTGAAAAGGACTTTGTGGTCACACTCAGATCCTCAGGTTCAAAGCCCTCTCTGAGAAATATTTAGACATTATTGTAAAGTTGGTAAAAGCCCCTGTTATTGATATGGCATTGGTTCCTTTGGGCTTACTGGCCCGTGCTATGCCTTTGACTTAGTACAAGTGTCTTTGCTTGATTGCTATTACCTTGCAGGAGTGGTTCTATAAGAGCCAAGGATCGCTGGCAACTTCATTATGAGTGAGCTGGATCACAACTTTTTATTCCTTAATTGGCCGTGAGTCTACTGATCCAAATTCGAGTGCCTCATAGGCGTAAGCTAGGAGACCCAGTGGCCGGTCCTAGCCTTGAATCTGGCCTATATCAATGGAAAGAATAAAAAACAGTGGCTCAGTGATTAGCACTGTTGTTTTGCAGTACTGGAGTCTTGAGTTCAAATCCCATCAAGGAAAACATCTACAAGCAGTTTGTATGTTCTACCCGTGTTGGTGTTGGGTCCCTCCAGTTGCCTCCAAAACTTCAAAGACATCCTGATAGGGAATTTATATTATGAGCCCCAATGGGGACAGTAATGATGATGTCTGTAAAGTACTGCGGAATTAATAGTGCTATATAGGTAAGCATTGTAAAGATAGGTAGCAAATCAAGCATACAATACAAGTCCATGAACAATCTATCTATGAGATGCATGATAAAGCCCTGCTGGGTAAACCCAAGGCAATGGCCAACGTTTGAGTAACTTCATGGTGTTTTCCCGAACAAATAATGGTATGGCAACCTTTAAGAACTAAATTTACTTCCAAGTCTTTGGGAAATTAATTGGAAGAACAGAGGAATGTTTTGCTCAGACAAAGCATATGTGCACACAATGTCTTTTTCAGGCGGAATCTGCTTGAAAAAGCACTAAAAAAAACACCAAAAATAATCATTGTCAAAATGACTTGCTGTGCAAATGTTCCATTTTTTGTCACTTATTTTTACCACTTCTGGCTTCGAAGTTGATAACTGATGTGAGTGGGCCATTTTTATGGTGTTTTCCTGATGTGTCTAAAAGGAGGCAGGTACACCGACATTTAGAAGATGCTGTGTGCACATGCACTTTATGGGGATTCTCTGCTTTGGACAATCCCAAATTGTAAGCAGGGACCATTGCCAATATACTGATCGCAAAGTCTTGTCTCGCTCAGATTCCTATTACGGTAATTAGCTTTAAACTTTTGAGAAATCCGGCAGTAAGTGTTCGATTTTTATCACAGCACAGGGTATTTAAGTCTTATCAGCTCCATGTGGGTTACTGTTGGGGTACATTATGTATATCAGAATGAAGCTAGAGATACATATTAGTTAATCAGACAGACATCTATCCAGACTCCCCCACATATAGGAGAGCTCAGTAGAGTGTTTTCAAAGGGGAGAAGAAAGCCACTGCCAGACTCCTCTGTTATCGGCTCATCTCACCTGAAAACAAAAGGCCATTGAAATCCCAATTGCCTAAATCCTTCTCTTGGGTGACAACAAGAAGGCCCAAATATCAAGTGGTTGGCCAGTCCCTCAGAACTTAACTGATTCAGCAGAGGTAATGCGTATGGGGGCGCCTAAGCTCTCATTACAATGACATCAAGGCTTTCCGGTCTCATGGCGGATCTGTCAGGATCCTTTTCAAAGAACCAATATCATGATTTCGTTTTTTCCTTAAATGGTTCTATCATCATTTTCTTAACTGGACAGAATAATGCAGCATAGTAAACAGGGGTGTAAGTGCAACCACAGTGGGTGCCTGTATACGATAACCAATACTATTACAAACTCGTGATAGTTGGCAGCCGTGTTATGAGATTTGGAATTGGGGCTCATAAGCTTCAAGTTACGGTTCTTATGGTAAAGTGTCCTCATTGTCAAAAAGTGAGAGAAACCAGAGAAGGACAAGGTAAAAAGTCAGCCAAATGTGGCAATTTGGTGGGATCAGTCAACTATCTCATGTGCATGGGGGTCTCCTAACTCCCATCCCTTTGTGGGTATGTTGAGGGACAGAAATATCTGGTATCTTGCACTCTGGCAGCTGCTTAGTGACCTCTCTATGTTGAAAACATGCACCTGGCAAAGAGTTAGGAAGAATAGTTAGCAGCCAAATTATTTAAGATTGTACTCAGAGACATAACCTAACTATGTGCTAATTCTGTAGAGACGGTACAAGGATGTGTAGCTCCACTGTTGATAAGACAAGATGGCACACCTGGTCTTGACTTTGTGTGAAAAAGACTTGGGTACATTAATAGATCACAGACTGCACATGAGTCAACAGTGTGATGCAGCAGCAAATAAAACAAACACAGTTCTAGGATGTATAAAGAGAAGTATAGAGTCTAGATCACATGAAGTAAATATCCCCCCTACTCCTCCTTGGTCAGGCCTCATCTGTAAAACTGTGTCCAGTTCTGGGGACCACATTTTAAAAAGATATTGAAAAACAGGAGCAAGTTCAGAGAAGATCTTCCAGGATGGTGAGGGCACTGCAAAGTATGTCCTACGAGGAACAGTTAAAGGATCTGGGAATGTTTAGCTTGCAAAAAAGAAGGCTAAGGCTATGTGCACACGTTGCAGAATTGCCCCCGGAAATTTCCGCAGCAATTCTGGTACTCCCTGCCGCGGGAAATACGCATGTAGAATTGACATACATATTCCCCCTAAACACTAGTGTTTTGCAAGTGTAATTAGCTTGCAGAATGCTAGCGTTTTCCAAGCGATCTGTAGCATCGCTTGGAAAACTGATTGACAGGTTGGTCACACTTGTCAAACATAGTGCACTCTATGCGCATCTATTCCCCCACCAACCTCCAACTGGCTGTCATTTACCGCCCCCCAGGGCCAGCCACCATCTTCTTTGACCACTTCACCACCTGGCTACTTCACTTCCTTTCTGCGGACATCCCCACTATCATCATGGGCGACTTCAACATACCCATTGACACTTCCCTCTCAGCTGCCACTAAACTTCTATCTCTCACTTCCTCCTTCAGCCTCACTCAATGGTCTTCTGCAGCCACTCACAAAGACGGTCACACACTGGACCTCATCTTCACCCGCCTCTGCTCTCTATCTAACCTCTCTAACTCACCTCTTCCTCTCTCTGACCACAACTTTCTCACATTCTCATCTCTCTCCACTCCATGTCTACAATCCCCACCCCACAAACTTTCACACCCTCGCAGAAATATTAAACATCTTGACCTACATTCATTCTCTGAATCCCTCCTCCCCCTCACAGGCATAAGTTCCATACACAATGCGGATGACGCTGCTGCTCTATATAATACCACAATAGCTGTAGCTTTGGAATCTGCTGCCCCACTTACACATACCAAAGCTCGCAAAATCAACAGACAGCCCTGGCACACCAGCCTGACCAAAGAACTTAGGCGAGCTTCCAGAGCTGCTGAGCGCAGATGGAAAAGATCCCACTCTAACGAGCACTTCATCGCATTCAAACAGTCCCTCACTACTTTCAAGACCACACTTGCCACAGCTAAACAAACCTACTTCTCATCTCTCATATCCTCCCTCTCTCACAACCCTAAACAGTTATTCAACACCTTCAATTCTCTCCTCCGTCCCCCAGCACCTCCTCCCTCCCCACTTATCTCTGCTGAAGACTTTGCCTCATTTTTCAAGCAGAAGATTGATAGTATTAGAGACAGTTTTGGTCAACAACCCCCAGAGCTCTTCCTCCCGATTTCACAGCCCTCCACCTCCAAAACCAACTTCTCCACCATTACAGAAGATCAACTCTCCACTCTACTCTCAAGATCACATCTCACCACCTGTGCACTTGACCCACTCCCATCCCACCTCATCCCAAACCTCACCACAATCTTCATCCCAACCCTAACCCATCTCTTCAACTTATCTCTAACAACTGGTGTTTTCCCCTCAAGCTTTAAACATGCCTCCATCACACCTATCCTCAAAAAGCCCTCTCTTGACCCATCCTCTGTATCTAGCTATCGCCCTATATCACTTCTCCCCTATGCCTCCAAACTACTGGAACAACACGTTTACCTTGAACTGTCCTCCCATCTCTCTTCCTGCTCCCTCTTTGACCGCCTACAATCTGGCTTCCGGTCACACCATTCCACCGAAACTGCCCTAACTAAAGTCACCAATGACCTCTTAACCGCCAAGAGCAAGCGACACTACTCTGTCCTCCTCCTCCTCGACCTGTCGGCTGCCTTTGACACAGTGGACCATTCCCTATTATTACAAACCCTCTCATCCCTTGGCATCGCAGACTTGGCCCTATCCTGGATCTCATCATACCTAACAGACCGGACATTCAGCGTCTCCCACTCACACACCACCTCCTCACCTCGCCCTCTATCTGTCGGAGTCCCACAAGGTTCAGTCCTTGGGCCCTTGCTCTTCTCCATTTACACCTTTGGCCTGGGACAGCTCATAGAATCTCATGGCTTTCAGTATCACCTCTATGCTGACGACACACAGATCTACATCTCTGGACCAGATATCACCTCCCTTCTAACCAGAATCCCTCAATGTCTGTCCACTATTTCATCCTTCTTCTCCGCTAGATTTTTGAAACTTAACATGGACAAAACAGAATTCATCATCTTTCCCCCATCTCACGCGACCCCCCCAACGAACCTATCAATTACAGTAAATGGCTGCCCACTCTCCCCAGTCCCACAAGCTCGCTGCCTCGGGGTAATCCTTGACGCTGATCTCTCCTTCAAACCACATATCCAAGCCCTTTCCACTTCCTGCCGACTGCAACTCAAAAATATTTCACGAATCCGTTCATTCCTCAACCATGAATCTGCAAAAACCCTAGTCCATGCCCTCATCATCTCTCGCCTTGACTACTGCAACCTCCTGCTCTGTGGCCTCCCCGCTAACACTCTCGCACCCCTCCAATCTATTCTAAACTCTGCTGCCCGACTAATCCACCTGTCCCCCCGCTATTCCCCGGCCTCTCCCCTCTGTCAATCCCTTCACTGGCTCCCCATTGCCCAGAGACTCCACTACAAAACCCTAACCATGACGTACAAAGCCATCCACAACCTGTCTCCTCCATACATCTGTGACCTCGTCTCCCGGTACTTACCTACCCGCAACCTCCGATCCTCACAAGATCTCCTACTCTACTCCCCTCTTATCTCCTCTTCCCACAATCGTATACAAGATTTCTCTCGCGTATCACCCCTACTCTGGAACCCTCTACCACAACACATCAGACTCTCGCCTACCATCGAAACCTTCAAAAAGAACCTGAAGACCCACCTCTTCAGACAAGCCTACAACCTGCAGCTACCACCGATCGACCAAACCGCTGCATGACCATCTCTACCCTCACCTACTGTATTCTCACCCATCCCTTGTAGATTGTGAGCCCTCGCGGGCAGGGTCCTCATTCCTCCTGTACCAGTTATGACTTGTATTGTTTAAGATTATTGTACTTGTTTTCATTATGTATACCCCTCCTCACATGTAAAGCGCCATGGAATAAATGGCGCTATAACAATAAATAATAATAATAATAATAATAATAATAAAGTGTGACCAACTTTTTACTATTGATGCTGCCTATGCAGCATCAATAGTAAAAAGATATAATGTTAAAAATAATAATAAAAAATCGTGATATTCTCACCTTCTGGCGTCCCCCGCAGCCTTCCCGCTCCTCACGATGCTCCCGGCAGTTCGCGAGACCGCTACGTCATCACAGGTCATTGTCGCAAGGAATTACTGGGAACAGGAGCGTTGCGTGAAGCGGGCAGGCTGCGGGGGCCGCCAGAAGGTCAAAATATCACGATTTTTTATTTTAATTCTTTTTTTTTAACAGGTACAGACATGGCCAAAAGTATTGACACCTCTGCAATTCTGTCAGATAATACTCAGTTTCTTCCTGAAAATGATTGCAAACACAAATTATTTGGTATTATTATCTTCATTTAATTTGTCTTAAATGAAAAAACACAAAAGAGAATGAAGCAAAAAGCAAAACATTGCTCATTTCACACAAAACTCCAAAAATGGTCTAGACAAAAGAGTTGGCACCCTCAGCCTAACACTTGGTTGCACAACCTTTAGCCAAAATAACTGCGACCAACCGCTTCCGGTAACCATCAATGAGTTTCTTACAATGCTCTGCTGGAATCTTAGACCATTCTTCTTTGGCAAACTGCTCCAGGTCCCTGATATTTGAAGGGTGCCTTCTCCAAACTGCCATTTTTAGATCTCACCACAGGTGTTCTATGGGATTCAGGTCTGGACTCATTGCTGGCCACTTTAGAAGTCTCCAGTGCTTTCTCTTAAACCATTTTCTAGTGCTTTTTGAAGTGTGTTTTGGGTCATTGTCCTGCTGGAAGACACATGACCTCTGAGGGAGACCCAGCTTTCTCACACTGGGCCCTACATTATGCTGCAAAATTTGTTGGTAGTCTTCAGACTTCATAATGCCATGCACACGGTCAAGCAGTCCAGTGCCAGAGGCAGCAAAGCAACCCCAAAACATCAGGGAACCTCCCCCATGTTTGACTGTAGGGACCGTGTTCTTTTCTTTGAATGCCTCTTTTTTTCTCCTGTAAACTCTATGTTGATGCCTTTGCCCAAAAAGCTCTACTTTTGTCTCATCTGACCAGAGAACATTCTTCCAAAATGTTTTAGGCTTTTTCAGGTAAGTTTTGGCAAACTCCCGCCTGGCTTTTTATGTCTCAGGGTAAGAAGTTGGGTCTTCCTGGGTCTCCTACCATACAGTCCCTTTTCATTAGAACGCCGACGGAAAGTACGGGTTGACACTGTTGTACCCTCGGACTGCTGGGCAGCTTGAACTTGTTTGGATGTTAGTCGAGGTTCTTTATCCAACATCCGTACAATCTTGCTTTGAAATCTCTTGTCAATTTTTCTTTTCCGTCCACATCTAGGGAGGTTAGCCACAGTGCCATGGGCTTTAAACTTCTTGATGACACTGCGCACGGTAGACACAGGAACATTCAGGTCTTTGGAGATGGACTTGTAGCCTTGAGATTGCTCATGCTTCCTCACAATTTGGATTCTCAAGTCCTCAGACAGTTCTTTGGTCTTTTTTCTTTTCTCCATGCTCAATGTGGTACACACAAGGACACAGGACAGAGGTTGAGTCAACTTTAATCCATGTCAACTGGCTGCAAGTGTGATTTAGTTATTGCCAACACCTGTTAGGTGCCACAGGTAAGTTACAGGTGCTGATAATTACACAAATTAGAGAAGCATCACATGATTTTTCGAACAGTGCCAATACTTTTGTCCACCCCCTTTTTTATGTTTGGTGTGGAATTATATCCAATTTGGCTTTAGGACAATTCTTTTTGTGTTTTTTCATTTAAGACAAATTAAATGAAGATAATAATAACAAAGAATTTGTGTTTGCAATCATTTTCAGGAAGAAATTGAGTATTATCTGACAGAATTGCAGGGGTGTCAATACTTTTGGCCATGACTGTATATGGTTCCCAGGGCCTGGAGGAGAGTCTCCTTGTCTCCACCCTGGGTACCAACTGCACATGATCCGCTTACTTCCCGCATAGTGGGCATAGCCCCATGCGGGAAGTAAGCGGATCAATGTATTCCTATGTGTGCGGAATCGTGGGGATTCCGCACACATAGGAATTTATTGATCCGCTTACTGAATATGCTGCGTTTTTTCCGAAATGCTATTCCGCTGCGGGGAAAAACGCAGCATGTGCACATAAAATGTGTAATGCATTATAAATGATGGGATGCTTATGTAAGCGTTTTTTCGGTTGGAAAACGGTTGGAAAAAACGCAAAAAAGCGCTAAAAATCCTGAACGTGTGCACATAGCCTAAGAAGAGACTTAATAGCTTAGTCACAGTATAGAGGGATCATCCTTATTCTCATTTGTACATTGAAACAATGGAATGAAACTGAAGGGGAAAAAATACAGATTAGATATTAGAAAAAACTTTTTGACAGTGAGGGTGATAAATGAGTGGAACAGGCGGCCATGAGAGGTGGTGAGTTCTCCTTCAATGGAAGTCTTCAAACAGAGGCTGGACAGACATCTGTCTGAGATGGTTTAGTGAATCCTGCATTGAGCAGGGGTTGGACACAATGACCCTGGAAATCCCTTCCAACTCTAACATTCTATGATTCTGATTAGAGTGGACAATCAGAAATGGTTGGAAACTCATGGCAGATGTCAGTCTATAGATGATGAGGCAAGACATCAGTTGACACCTCTCAGGTCACGGTTTGGACCATTGGGCACAGTACATCATCCTGCGCGGACACGTTTCCAGTTGAGACTTTGGAAGTTGAGACTGAGGCTTTGGAGCAGAGATTAGTTGCAAGAGGGAATTTATGGCCAACACCATCTGGTCGTTCAGCTGATATTCTAATGTGTATGGAGGCCCCCGACTCTTCCCGACTGATGATTGCCGGTGGGTTAATAATCAATCATGCCTGATTTTGTATGTTGGTCCTTTTTGTTCTCTAGAGATATCTGGCAGCCGCTCTGCAGAGTGAGCGCTCCTGTGTATGTGAGAGTAGGCCGAGAAAGGTGCCGGCCAAACCATCAGCAGAACCATCTATCGTCCAACAGCTATCCAACGTCTATCGAGGGCTTAAGGGCTCATTTAGATGGACCAATAAAGACAGTTAAATCATTTCCAATGGGCAAGATGCATGCTGATCGACAGCAAAAAACCCTTCCTGATTTCTTGCAGAAATATTTACCAGAAAACAAAAGAATAACTATTAAATTGCAAAGCAAAGTCTTTAAATAGGACTTAGGGTTTCCTCTTTCATCTGACCCGTATTAGAGGCTCTGCAATATATCTGGTCAGTGGGACGACCATTAGTAATACTGTCAATGACTCTTCTGTCATTCTGTACCATTGTGTATCGGAATAATCCCTCTAGTGCACATTTCCTACAGAGCAGAGACAGTTCCTCTACTACTAAAGATAGCATTTCTGTAAGAAAGGGGATCTTAAAGAAGTTGTCCACTACTTTACACTGATGCCCTATTCTTAGGATAGGGCATCAATGTCTGATCGGTCGGGGTCTGGCACTCGGCACCCCTGCACATCAACTGTTATCGGTGCCAGCAGCCGGCGGCCGGAAGTGCCTACTTGTGGACAAGTAGTGGACAACCTCTTAAGGAGTATGAGAAAGGCCCACATGGAATATGAGAACACCAGGTGAATAAGGTTCTTTACATCGGGGTGGCACCTAAAATGGGAGCAGAGATTGTGCTTGAAATATGTCCGAGGAGCCTGAAGAAGCCAAAAAGGACCCTCTGTCCAGTATAAGGAGACCTGTGTCATAAATGACCCTTCTTAGTTGAGGGACCTGTCATGTCATGTCATTGTTGACAGCGCACCTCCTGTTTACACGGGAAGATATGCTGCTGATAATGATAAAGAACGCTCGCTCATCTGCTGATCTCTGGCACGTTTACACGGCTACTTTTCTTGATGATATCTTAGCAGGAGATGACTTCATCTCGGCATCTGGGACATCATATTTCTACTGTCAGCAGGAGATAACACCAGCAACATTGAAGGTACCTTTAAAAAGGAGCACGTAGCAAATTGACAGCTTTTTCACCATTCGTGCAAAAGGAATATTTAGGGTCCATTTACACGGACCGACCAACGGAGGTAATTTACTAGCCTGTTTACACAGGCTGACCGCAGGAAACGAGCACTGACCAATCTGTAGCAGATCAGTGCGCACAGACTTGTGTGGTTCTCGGAAATGCGAGTCCTGATTAGACAGCACATTGCACCGCCGAGAATGTATGAACTTTCATGGTGCAGAGATGATTTCTTCACCCGTTGAGCATTATGCATATTTATCAGGTGATCCTGTTTACACTGAAAGACAATCAGGAGATAATAGTTCAAGACTATCTTTCACTGTAAATGAAGCTTTGCTTATCCATCATACATACTGTAGATAGCTAGATAATAGATAGATAATAGCTAGATAATAGATAGATAATAGCTAGATAATAGATAGATAGACATATAGATGGATAGACAGATGGATAGATAGACAGATAACAGATAGATTTATAGATAATAGATAGACAGATAACATAGATTTATAGATAAATAATAGATAGATAATAGATAGATGATAGATAGATATTAGATATATAGACAGATAATAGATAGATAGATAGATAGATAGTTAATAGATATAAATAATAGATAAATAATAGATAATGGAAAGATAAATAAATAATAAATAGATAATAGATACTGTGGATACATGATAGACAGATGATAGATATATATATAGATAGATAATAGATAATAGATTGATAATAGATATATAGATAATACATAGATAGATAAATAATAGATAATAGAAAAATAGATAATAGAAAGATAGATAATAGATAGATAGACAGATGATAGATAGATAATAGTTAGGTAATAGATAGATGGATATATGTGTAACAAATATCTTTAATCAAATAATAAAGCCTTAAAAATCATGAAAACCAATACACAATTCCCAATGCAATATGCAATATTTTATTAGAACAACAATAAAAGTGGTATGACCACGACAACTACAATAAACAAGGTGAATCTCAATTAAAAACAAAGCAGCTACAGGGCAGTAATAGATGTACACATAATTTTGTGAAGCATTCTTTGAAAATGGCCTTATACATCTATTACTGCCCTGTAGCTGCTTTGTTTTTAATTGAGATTCACCTTGTTTATTGTAGTTGTCGTGGTCATACCACTTTTATTGTTGTTCTAATAAAATATTGCACATTTTATTTTTCTTTGCATGCCTTCTTTTTTCCCTGGTATTCAATGGGAATTGTGTATTGGTATAGATGGATATAGTTAGATAATCGATAGATAGATAATAGATAAATAATAAATAGAAAAAAGATAGATAATAGATAGATAATAGGTTTTGTAACTTGTGATGTATCAATGCTCCTTTGTTAATACATTAATTATAAAAACACATCAGGCCCCAGGAATGTCGGCATGTATTAACCCATACCTCACTGCATCATTTCCATCATGTCAGCATCATTGCTAGATCTTCTCTCAGTAAACATGTATAAACTCATCCCCCATACAATACAATCTATCTACCGTCTAATGCGAGACCCTCTAACCAGCACAGAACGTGGCACTACACTCCGTGCACCGTGTGCCCCCGGTAGTTGTAGTATCTGCACCTTGCACACCGTTTTTGTAGTATCCGCACTGTGTGCCCCCGGTAGTTGTAGCATCCGCACCATGCGCCCCATTTTTATAGTATCTGCACCATGCGCCCCCTGTTTTTGTAGTATCTGCACCATGCACCCCCTGTTTTTGTAGTATCCGCACAGTGCACCTCAGTAGTTGTAGCATCCATACCGTGAGCCCCTGGTAGTTGTAGTATTTGCACAAGTGCGCCCCCGGTAGTTGTATCCGCACCATGCACCCCCTATTTTTGTAGTATCCGCATAGTGCGCCCCGATACTTGTAGTTTCTGCACCGTGCGCCCCGATAGTTGCAGTGTCTGCACTGTGCGCCGCCGATAGTTGTACTGTCTGCACCATGCACCCCCGGTAGTTGTACTGTCTGCACCGTGCACCCCCGGTAGTTGTAGTGTCTGCACCGTGCATCCCCGGTAGTTGTAGTGTCTGCACCGTGCATCCCCGGTTGTTATAGTGTCTGCACCGTGCACCCCCGGTAGTTGTAGTGTCTGCACCGTGCACCCCCGGTAGTTGTAGTGTCTGCACCGTGCACCCCCGGTAGTTGTAGTGTCTGCACCGTGCACCCCCGGTAGTTGTAGTGTCTGCACCGTGTACCCCCGGTAGTTGTAGTGTCTGCACCGTGCGCCCTCGGAAGTTATAGTATTCTCACAGTGCACCCCCGGTAGTTGTGGTATCCTCACCGTGCCCCCCAGTAGTTGTAGTATCCACACCATGCACCTCCGGAAGTTGTAGTATCCCTCCTTCTCACAGACATAGCAGAGCTGAGTTTGTAGTTTTACACAACAACTTATAATTTTACTACTTTTTTTCTTGTTTTTAAACTAGTTTTGACAATTCTCAGTAATGTTTGCTAGAGACGGGGGGCTGTATAAACAGCATGGGAAAGCATGGGGCCCAAACATTGCTCTCTCACAGGGGTCCCTGCAGCTGACACTTGGTGTTACCACATTATTGTCCATGTCTTTAGTTTGACTAAGGCTAATTTCACACATCAGGTTTTTGCCATCAGGCTCAATCTGGCGAATTATGAAAAAATCGGTTCCGGAAAAAAACGGAGAGTGAGAGACCCCAGAAGGGAAAACGCATGTTTAGTTAAAAAACGGAATCCGTCGCCGGATTCCGTCTTTGGACGGATCCGGCGCCACAGGCTTCCATTCTAGCAAATGCCAGATGGCGCCGGATCCGTCGCTGTCCGTTTTTTTGACGGACACAAAAAACGTTACTAATACATGAGGAACTTACACCCAACATTACCAGTGATTTCTGTCAGCCTCCTCAGTGGCTCCTTGGAATGATTGTCCCCACATGGCGACGTGTCGTACACTGCCAGTGCACCCCTGCTCCAGTACCTGTTCAGCAGAGCTGATGGTGCTCCCAGGGCTCAGCAGCTCCAGGCTCCTCGCTCAGTCTCTCCACATCTTCACACTGGGGCTGCAGGAAACCTACAGTCAGAGCTGGATACACAGAAAAGTGCAGTGTTCAGAGCTAGCACCTCCTTGTATCAGCCTGTGCCTCCCTGCGGCCCTCCCTCCCAATCCTCCCAGCCTCCCAGTCCATGCACTCACCTGTCCCCTGGATCTACCTGCGGGTGCTCGCCTCCTCTTGTAGTGCAATGTGTGGCCTCTCTATGACTTACACTAATATTATCAGCTGCATTTACCACCCATGTTTCCTTCCTGCCTTTTGTTCCTTTCTCTGCTCAGCTCTTCCCCTTGCAAGTGACACAAACTTTCTGCATTACTGTACTTGTCTTAAAGGGGTATTCCCGTCATCTTCAAGATCCTATCTCAATATGTACCTGGTGTAGTAATAATAAAAATATTAGCAAATACCTACAATTAGAAATGTTGTATAGTTTTGCTGATTCTCTTATGTTTCCGTATGTGAAGGCATTGCAGGACCTTAGGTATCCATGGTTATGACCACTAGCAACTAGCTACCTGTCACTATATCAGTGGTCGTAACCATGGATACCCAAGGTCCTCACTATGTCTCTTTCCTTATGTGCAGGCATTGTAGGACCCAGGAAAACATGCAGACATCTCAGACTCCAAACAGAGTTGGCAAATCTCTCAGGTGCCCCAGAATCCTCCTAAAATCATTTGGAAAGCAGCATTTTCTGAAGGTTTTGTGTGCGTGAAGTTGAACTGCTTTGTCATGAAATAAGCCCCAGCATCCATGCGCCCATTCAGTGTGGGGAAACACAGATCTGATAGGATCATGTCTTATGAAAGACTATAGATGTAAATAAGTTTGCACTGTGTGGATAGAAAGATGGAGAAGCTGCTCAACATTTTTCAATTTCCCTTAAGGAATTGCTATTTCCTCTTACTAATATGATATTGTAACTTAATCTAGAATAATTCTTATAGATTAATGGCCATTTTTCTTGGAAGGATAATTATGGAGACCTGCTTTGCAAAATTAGAGGGATCTACATATCTGTAGAGGGATTTTAGATTGTTAGCCTCAATGGGGTCAGTGCCAATAATGTTTAGAAAGCACTATGGAATTAATGGCGCTATATAAATGAGTAAAATAAATAAATAAATAAAAATAAGTTACCCTTTATTCATTGGACAGGGGATGAGTTCTCAATTGATGGAGGTTCAACCACTGTGTTCTTAAAATGTTGCAGAGGTAAAGCTGTTTTTGCTTGCAGCATCAGAGAACAACCATGCCGCTGTTCTAAGCCATAATCAGGAGCACACCATCTTCCAGCAAGTAGGAAGTTGGGAGGCTGGTGAACCTTGTGCTCCTGAAGCGAAATATTGGAGGCAGGGTTGCGGTGTGCTCCTGAAGCTTAATCTTGGAGGCAGGGGAGCTATGTGCTCCTGAAGCTAAATGTTGGAGGCATGGGAGCAGTGTGCTCCTGAAGCTAAATGTGCTCCTGAAGCTAAATGTTGGAGGCATAGCAGCGGCGTGCTCCTGAATCTAAATGTTGGAGTCATGGGAGCTTTGTGCTCCTGAAGCTAGAGGTTGGAGGCATGGGAGCAGTTCGCTTCTGAAGCTAAATGTTGGAGGAATGGGAGAAGTGTGCTCCTTAAGCTAAATGTGCTCCTGAAGCTAAATATTGGAGGCATGGGAGCAGTGTGTTCCTGAATCTAAATGTTGGGTCACGGGAGCGGTGTGCTTCTAAAGCTAAATGTTGGAGGCATGGGAGCAGTGTGCTTCTAAAGCTAAATGTTGGTGGCATCATGGGAGCAGTGTGCTCCTGAAGCTAAATGTTCTCCTGAAGCTAAATGTTAGAGGCATGGGAGCAGTGTACTCCTGCAGCTTAATCTTGGAAGCATTGCAGCAGTGTGCTCCTGAAACTAAATGTTGAGAAATCACTTTTAATATTAGTGTCAGAAAATAGTGCAATGAGCTTATGGCACATTTGAAGCTCTGGGTAGTCAGTCCTCAATAAACAGTCGAGGTGCAGAGCAGCATCTATTCTAGTTTCTGATGCAACCCCACAAATAGCATGTAGTTAGGTTAGGCTTTGATACCGAGTAGCCTCCCAGATATCTACAGTGGAACTGCAGGAGCAATGCGACTTTGAAGGACTAACTGCATGTAATACAATCCCCTGCCCTGATGGAGGACCATTTTTGGTAAAGAAAATAAAAGTTACTCGTACTTCCACAAAAGCTCTGCGTTACTCTCAATGTGAGCCCCCCTTTCATGCATGCTCAAAAAGCTGGTTATGCACCCAAAACCTTGAATCTTTACACATCTGTTCAGCAGAATAATCCTCGTAGGATTAGTTCTCTGCCTTTTGGCTAATGGTCAAAAGCAACCTACAAGGCTAAATTCCTATGACATTATGAATAGCGATCACGCTCCCAATGGACTTGTTGCTTCTTGCCTTGCATTATAGTAGTAAGTAAATGCACATAGTTTAAAATAAAACATGCATTGAAAATAAAATGGGTGACTACCTCCTGATACTATGCGACTAGGCTTTATATGCAAAGAAAACAGATTTATAGTTACTGCACCATGGAAATTCTGATAGAAAACAGCTCTGTAAATGGATTATGCTTCAGTGATCCTTGAATTTAAAAAATTATAATAGAAAGGACTATTGCATCAAACAATATACAGATGTAGCAGAGCTTAAAGGGGTTGTCTAGGCTTGAGGTAAAAGTCTGCAGTCACTCCATGTGACTGCAGTCTTGTGAATCTTCACTGCATGCATAGTCAGGATTCTCCGGCACCTGAGTCAGGAGCGATTGGACATGTGACCGCAACTATGTAATTGGCATATTTCCGGCCACATTCCAGCCTCGCTTAATACACTCAATATACTTGTATTAAGCGACACTCCGCACGTCTAATCAGCACATGATTGCATGTACGCAAATCACTTATTTGCAGTCACTCTCCCCCCTGATCCCGGAGAATCCTGACAGTGTGCAAACAGCACTGTGTGAGTATTCATATAGAGTGACTGCAGACTTGTTCCCCAAACCTAGATAACCTATTCAATGGTTACTTTCAGTTGATGCAAGGTCAATAGCTGTTCTTTTCACCTAGAAACCCTAAACTCTACCCAGCAGATGAGCATATATCAAATAGACTTTAAAAATTGGCGCAAATTAAAAGAAAAAAACTGTAAAAACACCAAAAACTAGATCAAAAAGGCAGTAATGAATCAAATATGTCTTGCAAGGGAACAGCAAGGCCCGTACTGTGACCCAAAAGGTCTTAAAGATAGGTACCCCCATGACTGGGATGTATGTATGCCAGAATCCTGATATAGGTAATTATACCATTTTGTGGTATGGGATTTCAGGGATCCCAAGAGGGTGTTTTGCCAGTAGTCCGGGGACAGGGTCATTTTCAAAGTGAGGGGAGGGGGAATCCAATAGCATTTTGTAACCATGGCCATACCTACTGTAATTGGTTTCAGTACCTCGGGTACAAAGGGTTCCCTGTGCGATCATAGGTCAGTCTGTTGGCTTGGAGTATTGAGGTCCTCCTGAATAACGTGAAAGCCTTAGCCGGAAAAAAAGGCATAAGCTGGTTGCAGGAGCAGCTGAAGGTTTTGAGTGGGGTCGGCAAGGCGGAGGTAACACCAGCGCTCCCAAACGGAAACAAAGGAGCCCCACAAGGGACACTCTAGTGCCTGATGCGAGTCGTCCAAGCCAACTGGCGACTAAGCACACTAGGAGGAGCTGCCCCGTTGGTGAGTGGATGCCATGGTGCGCTGACGTTATCACGGGCCGATACTCTTGCATCCCCGTAAGAAGGAGCACTGACATCATCTTGCGCCGATGCAGCCTCATCATCAATATGCGTGGCTGGATATATCAGTCACTTTGTCGGCCAAGAGATGCAAGCTGGCCTGAATGAAGGGCAATGAAGTTGCATTGGTCGGGCAAGAACCAGGTCGCTTGCACCGTCATCAGGTAGCAGTCAGGGGAAAGAAAGGACTCAGGTCTTTGGTCAATGGTGGAGGCCGTGTTGAGATACGGGGGGAAGCATGGCTGCCAAAGGAATGCTAGCTGCAGGTATTCAGCTGAAGTTCCATCCCCCCATGGTTTATTACAGTGACACTGTGGGGGCGACTTTGTGAGCGTCAGCCACAGCCATAGTCATGGCCCACATTTGTGTCTGCCACCCGCATCACATTTATACATTCCCATTGTCTCACTTGCCTGTGTCACGCTGCTGCAATGCAGGTAGGTGCAAGCCCCCCTATATGGTTATAGAGAGGAAGGAGGGCTGCACCTAGAAAAAGCAGGCCTGACATGCAGCAGCGAGGCTACCACTAGGTGACGTTTTATCACTCTGTAATGGGATAGTTGAAAATAATCATATAAAACCCAGCAAGACAGCAGGAAAGTAAAAACAAGCTGGGCCGATATAGTCTGTAGCGCAGTACCAAAGGAATAAACAAAACACAGAGTCAGAGACAAGCCAAAAGGTCAGTGACAGTCAGGAGCGAATAAGCCAAAGACAGAAGGCAAAAGCAGGTCAGGAAACAAGCCAAGTCAACACCAGGGGAGTAAATACGTAAATAGAAACAGTCAAGATGGGCATTGGGGAAAGCAGAGACACGGGTTCAGGCAGCTAATGCAGCAGGACAACTCAGAATATACCAGAGTCAGCTACATACGCCGTAGGCAGAACTATAACTGATAGCACCTGCAGGATGCAACAGAGATAAATAGCAAAACCTGAAACCAGACTGAGGCTGAGAAAAGTTAACCCCGACATGATCAGACCGGGGAGAGGGAAGACAGGACTCAAAACCTGGTCTGGATCATGACAGTACCCTCCTCTCAAGGGGGGGCCACCGGACCCCCAGGTTTCCTAAGATAACGTATGTGAAATGCCCAAAGCAGTCGATCAGCATGGACAGATCGCGTCGGGACCCAAGATCGATCCTCAGGACCATAACCCTCCAATAGACAAAATACTGAAGTGAATTGCAGACCATGCGAGAATCCACAATCCATTCCACTTCATACTCAGCCTGGCCATCCACAGAGACAGGATGTGGAGAGGATGGAGACCTAGCAGAGGAAGGTACAAATGACCTAAGAAGGGACTTATGGAACACATTGGGTATCCGAAGCGACGGAGGTAGGCGTAAGCGAAAGGCAACTGGATTGACAACCTCAATGATCTCGTAAGGACTAATAAACCTGGGCCCTAGCTTAGTAGAAGGAAGTTTCAGATGAATGTTCTTGGTAGACAGCCACACTTTATCTCCTACCAGGAATATAGGTCCTACAGAACGTCGCTTATCAGCAAAATGTTTATGTTTGCCCTGAGCCTCCCCAATGTTCTTTTGGACCTCCCTCCACACCTCCCCCAACCGTTGAACTGCCATATTAGCCCCTGCACATCCTGAATCCAGCATGGAAAATTCGCCAAAATGAGGGTGAAAGCCATAATTACAAAAGAATGGAAAGGTGCCAGTGGACTGGTTAATCCAATCGTTAAATGCAAACTCAGCCCCTGGCATCAAAGAACACCAATCTCCTGCTGAAACATAGCAAGACACCGCAAAATCTGTTGAAGTGACTGATTGGTCCTCTCCGTCTGACCATTAGTCTCGGGATGGTAGGCAGAGGAAAAAGTCAAGCAAATACCCAATTTTTTACAAAATGTCCTCCAAAATTTGGACACAAATTGTACCCATCTATCAGAAACCACACTCAAAGGCACGCCATGCAACCGCACAACGTGCTCAACAAACAACTTAGATAGTGTTTCTGCATTAGTCAATCTTGCCAGAGGTACAGAATGCGCCTGTTTACTGAATCTGTCAACCACTAGCCAGATTACAGTTTAGCCATTGGAAGGAGGGAGATCAGTGCTAAAATCCATGGACAAATAAGTCCAAGGTCTATCCGGAATTGGCAATGGCACCAATTCCCTGGCCGGCTGGTTATGGGAGCTCTTAGCACGGACAGAGGTATCACAAACAGACACAAACGCAGCGACATCAGAGGTCATGGAGGAACACCAAAACAGCCTAGCAATGGCTTTCCGGGTGGCTGAGATCCCCGGGTGCCCACTGAGAGCAGAATCATGGAACTCCCGGAGAACCCTCAACCGGTACTGAACCGGGACAAAAAGCTTATTACCAGGCAAAGAGGGAGGAGCAAGAAACTGTGCCTCCCAAATTTCACACTCGAATTCAGAGGATACCCCAGCAACAACAACCCCTTGCTGAAGAATGGAGGAAGGAGGTTCGGGGGGTGATATCGGATCAAAACTGTGAGATAAGGCATCCGCCTTGACATTCTTGGAACCAGGCCAAAAGATGATAGAAAAATGAAAACGAGAAAAAAAAGCAACCACCTCGCCTGCTTAGGAGTTAACCACTTGGCAGACTCAACGTAAGACAGGTTCTTGTGGTCTGTAATCAACATGATCCAATGAACCGCTCCCCTACAAAACGTGCCTTCATTCTTCAAAAGCCAATTTTATGGCCAATATCTCCCGGTTACTAACATCATATTTCCTCTCCGCAGAAGAAAGCTTCCTGGAGAAAAAGGCACATGGTCTTAAATTGGTCAAAGTAACGGGTCCCTAAGACAACACCCCTCCCACTCCCACCTCCGATGCATCCACCTCTACAATGAACGGTTCTGACGGATCGGGCTGAACCAATACAGGAGCAGACATAAAACACTTCTTTAATGTAGAAAATGCTTCAACCACCAAGGGTGACCAGACTTTGAGATCAGCCCCCTTGCGAGTGAGATCAGTGAGTGGCTTGACCACCTGATAAAACCCCTTGATGAATTTTCAATAATAATTGGCGAAACCCAGAAAGCTCCTGGACACAAAACAAACATTTTTCGAGTTTAGCGAACAGAGAATTTCCCCGTCACCTATGAAGAACAGCACATAAATGACGAATGTGGGATTCCTTGTCATGCGAGAAAACAAGGATATAATCCAGGTATACAACCATAAAGTGCCAGATAAATTCAGAAAAAACATAATTCATGAAGTTCTGAAACACCGCGGGCGCGTTCATGAGACCGAAGGGCATGACCAAATTTTCAAACAGACCCTCAGAGGTGAGAAATGCCATTTTTTACTCATCCCCTTCCCGAATGCGGATAAGGTTATATGCTCCCCTGAGATCGAGTTTGGAAAACCACTTAGCCCGAGACAATTGGTTATAAAGATCAGGAATGAGTGGGAGAGGGTAGGTATTTCTCACCATAATTTTATTTAGTTCCCGGAAGTCAAGGCACGAGCGTAAACCACCATCTTTTTTCTTAACAAAAAACAATCCAGTGGCCACAGGTGAGACAGAAGGACGGATGTGACCTTTGCGTAGACTATCAGAGATATAGTTTTTCATAGCGGTACGTTCTGGGCCAGAAAGATTTTACAAGCGGGCTTTGGGCAATTTACTGTAGAACCCAGAATAAGATTAATCGTACAATCATACGGACGATGTGGTGGCAAGACCTCAGCCTCTCTTTTTGGAGAACACGTCCTCAAAATCCTTCAGGTACTCCGGAATACCCTCCCGATTAAAGGCAAACACAAAAAAGCAGAAAGACAACCACCGGAACACTTAGGACCCCATTTAACAATATCATGAGATCCCCAGTGTATAACAGGATTATGCCTCTGTAACCAGGGGAACCCCAACACCAGTCCTGCAGGAAGATTATTCATAACATAACATGAGATTTGTTCCTGGTGCAAGGAACCCACCTTATGGTGGAACTCCACAGAGACAAACTTAATAACATTTTAAGCCAACGGTGTCTTATCAATGGCAATGATATGGATGGGAGTCTCTAGCCTAACTGTCCCTAAGTTTAACTTGGACACCACACTAGAGTCAATGAAGTTCATGGAATATCCACAGTCCACAAAAGCTGAAATGGATACATAACCACCTTCATAACACAGTTCCACCTCTAGCACAACTTTTGAAATGATGAAAATGGTGCCTGAGAGTCGGGGGGACCTCCTCAACAATCACCCAGACTCGGAAGCTTGTTAATCGATGGACGAGAGGGGCAGTCCTTCTTCCAATGTCTTGAATCTCCACAATAAAAACATAATTTCCTATCATGTTGTTGCTTCCTTTCCTTCTCCTTGGAGTTGGTGGCACCAACCTCTATGGTCTCCGTGAATGGCATCACCTCAGACTTAGCAGGCAATACAGGAATCTCATGCTGGATAATTCCTCTTTCCCGTAACCTCTGGTCCATACGAATGGCCTGGGCCATGGCCTTCTCCAGGGAACTGGGTAGCGGATGGAGGGCCAGCGCATCCTTGAGATGATCTGAAAGTCCTCTCTTGAACTGGCATCTCAAAGCAGAGTCATCCCAAAACACCTCCGTGGACCACCATCTAAGCTCAGAACAATACCGTTCAGCAGTGGGTTTGCTCTGGGAGAGACCCATGATCATATCCTCTGCCACCCTGACCTGGCCTCGTTCATCATAAATAAGTCCTAAAGCCTCAAAGAACTTATCCACAGACATACGTTCAGGGGCAGTAGCAGGTAAAGAAAAAGCCCAGGTTAGAGGACACTCTTGGAGTAAATAATTATCCCCACCCGTTGACTCTCATCTCCTGAGGATTTGGGTCTGAGGGAAAAATGTAGCTTACAACTCTCTCTGAATGTAACAAACTTCTCCTTCTCTCTGGAGAAAGTATCAGGGAGCTGGACCGTAGGTTCAGGAGAGTGTAAGGAAACATCAGCGGTGTTAGATTGCCTATCAGCTGATTTAGTCATGGAACCCTGAAAAGATTTTACAGTTTCAGTAAGTTCCCGCTGGATTTGATTGTGAGATGAAACAAGAGCCCCATGTTCCCCCAACAAATCCTGCGAAGCAAAGAAAAAAAAACTTTCACTGTCATGCTACTGCAATGCAGGTAGGTGCAAGCTCCAGTAGATAGCTATAGAGAGGAAGCAGGGCTGCACCTAGACAAAGCAGGCCTGATGTGCAGCAGCGAGGCTACTGGAGCGCCCTCATAGGGCAATGGGGTACTCGTACTGGGCCCTTCGGTTCTCAAAGGGGGATGTCACGGTGGCTGACCCGGTCCGTGGCCCTCAGGAGGTCCGTTGTGAAAGGTCTTTAAAGGGGAAATGTTCGTGACGCCACCTCTGGTATTCGGTCAGGGTGACTGATGCTGCTTAGGGGTCCGCTGGGGTGATGTTATGGCAGCTAGATGGTATACCTTCCCACAGGTGAAGTGTGTCCCCAGGGCTTCCCAGAGTGTAGATGGTGGATGGTTGATGGTGGATGGTGTGAGGCGCAGTGAAGAATGAGGACACAAGGTTGCAGTCTCTTTACCTTTTTACTGAAGGTTCAGCATCCACAGTCCAGAGCACCAGATCACAGGGCAGGCAGAGTCCGGCTGGTTTGGAGGCAAATCCAGAGTCCCCTTATCCAGGTGGATATCAGTAGCCTTCCTCTAGCGCCTGGGTGTTGTATTACCTTACTGCTAAGCTTCTCATAAGGTCCTCACAGCTGTTGTAGATGTTCTAGATGTTATGTCTCTCTCTGTCCCCCAGATGGATAGGACAAACCCGTATGACTGGTGGCTTGAGGCTGTTTGTAGGGACTCTAGCACGCCCTGGCCTCTGGGGGTGCCACCGTGCCTCCTGGGTGTAGGTGCGGACAGGTAACTTGCAATTAGCTGTCCTGCCAGTCTCTGAAGTAAAGCATAGAGATCCTTACTCTCTCGGTATTCTGGCTACCGGATTTCTGCGCCTCAGAAGGAGGGAGCCTGCTCCTGGCTGATCTCCCTCTTATATCTTCTCATTTGCTCTGTTTCCTTCATGCTTGCTGTAATATATTCTACTTTCTATGTCTCTTTCCTGGGAGCTGCAGCACTTCATGCCACAGAGCTCCTCTCCCTCTGTCTTCCAGACAGGAACTGAACTCTTTCGCTCCTGATCAGGATGTTCTTATAGGGGAGTTCATGTTGCATGCATTGTGTTACCTGACAAAGAGTTCTCCTTCACTGCCTCCAAACGTAACATCACTCCCCCCCTAGAGGAGAATGATATTACTGCAATTACCAGGACCGTGGGGCGCTGCACTACCACTAGGTGGCAGCAGGAAAGTCAAAATAAGCCGGGTCGATATAGTCAGTAGCGCAGTACCAAAGGAATAGACAAAACACAGAGTCAGAGACAAGCCAAAAGGTCAGTAACAGTCAGGAGCGAATAAGCCAAAGACAGAAGGCAAAAGCAGGTCAGGATACAAGCCAAGTCCACACCAGGGAGTAAACATGTAAAAGGGAAACACTGAGCCAAGATCAGGATTGGGGAAAACAGAGACACGGGTTCAGGCAGCTAATGCAGAAAGACAAGTCAGGATATACCAGAGTCAGCTACACGCCGTAGTCAAAACTATAACTGACACCACCTGCAGGATGGAACAGAGATAAAGAGCAAAACCTGAAACCAGACTGAGGCTGAGAAAAGTTAACCCCTGACATGATCAGACAGGGGAAAGGGAAGGCAGGACTCAAAACCCGGTCTGGATCATGACAGCCTGATTCTGCAATGCTTCTCCTAAACACAGAAACACTTCTTCCCCAGTTTTGGTGCATAAAGAGACAGAGTCCATTTCCAACTTTAACCGAAGAGCTTTACTTGTTTGCAATCGCAGCATGTCCACATCAGTTACAGCTTCAACAAAGAGTTCTGCACCATTCACATTCTTCATTTCCCTGTGCTCTTCTCTATGTCCTCCAGGACGTGCTCGGGGCATCCGGTCCCGCACAGTATCGCTGCGTCCTCCCTGTCCGGCTTGACTACCCTTAGGTGTTCCCTTGTCTGTTTCGCAGCAGACATAAGGATTCTGCCGAAGTAGCAAGCTGACACATTTTTGGGAGCGACCTGCGCTACTGTTCTGCTGTGACTCTTGCTGTATCTCCTTCTCACACTACCACTGTCACTGCTTCTTGCACTGCTGCTGTCACTGCTGCACTTCTGGCCTGCTGACTCTGGACGTCTGGGCTTCTTACTTTGAATGTTGCAGAGCCCACTGTGTTGCCCCAGGCTCTAAGTCCCTAAGAGACTTCTTGGGTTCTCTGGCCCTCCTGGCCTGTCTTAGCTCCCAGGTTCGGTTCCACTAACTTGTAACAAAGAAATCCTCCTTTCTTATCCACAGCTGGCCTCTCCTACATTAACTATTTACACTACTAAACACTTCCATGTCGCCATCTAGTGGATTACCTATATTTTGCTCTTTCCCTAACAACAATGTACAATTAGCAGCACTGAATACAGCATAAATACACGGTTTTAACAACATTACAAAGCAGCAATATACATGCATTAAACCGGGATGTGTTTGGGGCACAAGACCGTTTTTGTGACCCCCTTACAACTGTATGGGTCCAGGTGGCCGAGGAGTTGAATGTCGTTTTTTGAAGAAGAGGGATTAGCGTAATCTGATGAAGAGTTTGGTCTCAGCTTCGGGGATGCACATAACTGCTGTTTCGAGTGCATCCCTCAGTCAGCCTGGTAAGCAATGTGGTCGCTGTATGTCTGCTGTTTGTGATTGCAATGTGGATGGGGGTTGTTCCAGTGGCACCACTGGCTGCTGGGGCGGGCCCAAATGTTTCACAGGCCACAGCGGTACCAGTTGGGTGTACTCCTGCTGTGTCAGCCACAACTAATTTAAATGTGTACGGATGGATGACAGCACGGGGAGAGGTCCATGTTTATTTTGATGTACTATTAGGGGCACATCTGAAGCAAGAGATATAAGAGAAAATTTGGAAAAACGAGTATGTCGAGATTTTTTATTTTCTTTTCCACTAGAAACGTTTAACTTCGACTGCGTGAAGCCAGATGAGAGTAAGAAGGATGAGGAGGTATTGCTTGATTCCTTGTATTTTTCCAAAGTAGCTGCAGACTTTCAAGATTTTAACTAGTGTAATGTCTCTTTTGTTACCTAGATGGGATAGGCGAGGCGTATCATACATACAGAGGTGTTGGATGGTTACTCTATAATGAGCAATTTTGGTAGAATAAAGCGATCCGGCCTGGGACCGCAAATAAATTAGTCTGTGGATGCGGTTGATGATAGCACCACGGGCCACCTCACAGTCCTTTCCTGTGGTTGACGGAGGTTCCACTAACACGTGGGGGATCTTTAGCAAGAGTTCTCATGGGAATGTGTTGGTGTTTTAATGAAAAGGAATGCAAATTATCTCTTCAAAGAGGAAGAGGACTAGAACTCTAGTGCCACCTATTGGAAGCAGCAATCCTAACAGTCAATGTCAACCCTTTAACGAGCCTTGTCACATGACTTGGGATAAAAACCAAGCCAGAATCTCAATTTGCAGACACTGTGTTTCGGGGCACTGCCCCTCGTCAGTGCAAAGTGGAGATCTGGTTTGGCTGTGTGAGAGGCGTCAGACCGGGATCAAAGAAGTATCATTTCTCCTTGCGGAGAGTGACATGGAGATGGAGCATTGCGGCTTTAAGTCTCCTCATCTCGACATGCTTAACATGTCAGTCTCCACAAAGAGAAATGATACATCTTGGATCCCAATGAATTAGAATGCAACTTTGGAATATCGTGCAGGTTTAAACACGAATATTCAAGATGTGGTGGATCCCATTGTTATTCCAAGTCTTCTAAGAAAGGAAAGGAAAAAATTGGAGAAACTGTGATTAAGATGGATAACATTGATGAGAGTAGAGTGGATGGAACATCTAAATAGATACTTTGACAAGGAAACGGCTGCCTTCTTGCAGAATGGTTTCCGTTACCGCTTCAAAATCCCTTGTGTTCTGGAGAAAAAATTTCTTCTTCAGTCCATAATTTGAAGTCCGCTACAGTCTGCCTGTAGGTTATTTCCAAAAAACTTGCAAAAGAGGTGAAATTAGAAAGGGTGGTGGGGTCTTTCAGGGGCTGCCTGTGCCCAATACCCCAGTTGACGAATTCTCGTTTAGGTTTAGTGCCCAAAAAAGACCTCAATAAGTTCTGTTTAATTAATTTCTTGTCTTGAAAACCACTACCAGGTCACAAAACTGTAGGACAAGGACATTTTATGATCACAGACCACATCAGAGTTGCATTCAACTTTGATGTGGTAATAAATCAGCTAAGAGGAGCTCAGAACAAAACGGATAAAAGGATTTCAAACTCAAGTACCTCGCCCATGGCTACCGCCCCACGTCACATTATACTTGGCGTAGTTGGCAGGATTGAGTCTTGCAGCCGGAAGAAAGAGGTGATGCGGGGAAGAATAGAGTTATATGGAGGATGGCAAATATTACGCGGTCTAAAATGGTACTAAGAACGGACTTTAAAATAGCGGTTACTGGCACAGAACAATAAGAAGGTCTAATCCATTGTGGGCCTAAAAGGTACGAAAGGGCACAAAGAACCAACCAGCCCTCCAGAGGTTTCGCCTACCAAAGGGTTTGTTGTATCAGGAAGTGCCAGGCCACAGTGGGGAGTGTCCGCTTCAGTAAAGTAAAGTGAAGAAAAATGCATGCCCAGTGAAATTTGTCCCAGTAAAATGGGCAGAGAAGTTAATCAAGAGGAATGGTGACCCGAAGAGAACCCCACCCAGAGAAGGGCGCGAGCAGTGACATAGCAGTGACATAGAATGCCAAGCGGTGAGAGAGACAGCGCCATTAGTCTGCTGGATGTTGAGGAGAGCACAGTATTGCACAGTGACAAGGTGAAAGTCACAATGGCGCAGTCAGGCCATTCACTCCAAGAAGCAGAGAGGAGTTTAGAGGATCCGGAGCTGGCTAACTCTCGTGAAGAGGAAAGCAGGAGCTTGTTTCAGGGGTCCAGAATGGGACAACCCTACTTGCAGGTCGGGTCCACAGGGAAAAATGTGTCCCTCATCTCTGAGCTTTCCAAAAACTGAGGAGGGTAGAGAAAAGTTCGTCAGCAATATAAGGGACCTGGGCCTGTTGATGGCAGAGAGATGGTGGGCCAGTGTCCAGGCCAGATACATGCTGGTAGGTCCTTTGGCCGAACAGTAGAGGGTGCTGGCTTCCTATGGAGAAGTCATCAGTTATGATATGACTCACAGCGAGTTCACGACCAGTCACCAGGATATTTGCGAGTTTAGGACCAGTCACCAGGTCTTCGTGGAGGCTAGAATGGTGAAGACTGAACACCTGCTCCGAAGACTGCATGACCTCTCAATGGGTATGAGAGTAACTTTTCTTAAGATGGATGGCTTCCGTGGGTGGTATGTGGTTAGCGTGGTGCCCGAGCGGCTGCTGCACATTTTCAGGAGCTAGGGAGAGTCTGGAAAAGGGACATGGAGGTCATCCAACCTGGGGGTAGGACATTTATCCCACCAACAGAGCATTGGAGGGTGCGCTTGCAGTTCCAAGGGTTGTTCATAGTCCCGCTCTTGTGCAGAGCATTGGCTCATGTGCACATGTCCAGAACTCCGGAATCCCTTGAAGCAGTACCACATACTGAGCAGGATAAAGGAGGAGAAAATACAGGAGGAAGGGAGAGGTCATCTCCGTGAGCACTAGAGAAGGAGGAAGACCGGTGAGGAGAAAGAAAATGGAGTTGGAAGCTGAAAAAGGCAGCGTTGTGCTAGTTGCACCCGATAGAGCAGTTCAAGGTTTCTGAGGGCCACGGTCCAGCGGGTCTAGGACTCACATGTGTGCGGGACTCCCTCACTTAGGTAGCCACAGATGGCAGAAGTTGTTTAACACCCCCAGTTTTGTTGCATTCGTTGTGCTTCCCCTTGCTAGATTGAGAGATGTTGTAGCCACTACACCCTCAGTCAAAAGCTGAGCCTAATCTAGGATGAACGTTACCCCTAAAAGACTGTGTGCCTGTCTCATGGACAAGAATGAGCTAAAGAAATGTGTTCTCATCCTAAAGACCGATGGGGAAACAATACTGAAAAAATGATTCTAACATCCGAAATGTTGGCCTACTGAAATGTATGGTCAGTAAATGCACTTAATACTTTGTCAGAGCTCCTTTTGCATCAATTACTGCATCAATGCGATGTGGCATTGAGGCGATCAGCCTGTAGCACTGCTGAGGTGTTATGGAAGCCCAGCTTGCTTTGCTAGCAGCCTTCAGCTTGTCTTCATTGTTGGGTCTGGTGTCTCTCATCTTTCTCTTGACAATACCCCATAGATTCTCTATGGGGTTATGGTCAGGCGAGTTTGCTGCTAATCAAGCACAGAGATACTGTTGTTTGTAAACCAGGTATTGATACTTTTGGCAGTGTGGACAGGTGCCAAGAGAATTACATTTCCATCTCCAAAAAGCTTGTCGGCAGAGGGAATCATGAAGTGCTCTAAAATTTCCTGGTAGATGGCTGTGCTGAATTTGGTCTTCATAAAACACAGTGTACCTATGCCAGCAGATGACATGGCTCCCCAAACCATCACTGATTGAATATATTAGAATAGAATAGAGAGAAGAGATATATACACATAGAATACATAGATATATAGATGTCAGTTAAAATTTCCCACCGTGCTCACACTGATGTCTCATAGGTGAAGTGAGTTAATTGGCTGTGAGCTCCCAGGACCTGTCTGACGGCAACGCGAGCAGGAGAACTTTCTCACGCTCGCGGTGCCCTCACACAGGGAATAGGAGTTCACAGGGAGACACTGAGCACTCGATGTTCAGTGTCTCTGCTGGATGGCAGGTTGTTTGGTCACATCATGCAACCATGCAGCCTGCCATCTAGATGTAGTAGAGCTAGACCTGTCGTGGGACAAATGGATTAGAAGCATCTCTGCGGAAAGGTGAGGAATATTGTTGTTTTTTATTTTTAACTCTTTTGCAGATGACAAGGGTGTTGGTGGAATGGGCAAGGTCGTAAGTATTGTTTAGTTAAGATTATTAAAGGAGGAGTCTGTGTCATTCTTTCAATTAAAGGACTTTATTCTGGGTGTGTGTTTTCATACAATGTGATTATGGGGTTAAAAATCGGGGGCGTCTTATTGACGCCTCTCCATTACTAACCTCGGGGTTTCTTGTCACCTGACAATACAAAGGTTACATCAACCCCCCAACCAACTATCACCCCACTTGCCACCGCTACAGGGCAAGTGGGAAGAGCAAGGCTAAGTTCCAGAATTGGCGCATCTTAGAGATGTGCCTTTTCTGGGGCAGCTGAGAGCTGATGTATTTAGTCTGGGGGGGGCAGTATCCATGCCCCCTTCCTAGGCTATTAATATCAGCTCACAGCTGTCTGCATAGCATTTGCTGCTTATTAATTATAGGGGGACCCTACGTCATTTTTTTTAGGGTCCCCCATTTCAATAGCGAGTAAAGGCTAAGTATACAGTTGTGAGCTGATATTAATAGCCTGGGAAGCTCCATGGGTATTACCCCCTTCCCAGGCTATAAACATCGGCTCCCACACGTCGGTTTTCCCTCTGTTGGTTAAGAAAATTATGCGGAAGCCAACGCCATTTTTTTCAGAAAAATAATCTTTTATTAATTGAATACATGTAAAGTAAGCTGCACACACATATCACATGGTCATAAGTATTCAGACCCTTTGACCAGTATTGAGTAGAAGCACCCTTTTGAGCTAGTACAGCCATGAGTCTTCTTGGGAATGATGCAACAAGTTTTTCACACCTGGATTTGGGGATCCTCTGCCATTCTTCCTTGCAGATCCTCTCCAGTTCCTTCCGTCAGGTTGGATGGTGAACGTTGGTGAACAGCCATTTTCAGGTCTCTCCAGAGATGCTCAATTAGGCTTAGGTCAGGGCTTTAGAAAACATATGAAAAAACCAGAGCTTTTAAATTCCAAAACATAACCAAAAATGCTACAAAAAATAAATAAACTAGTGTAAGGCAAAAAAGGGGTGTTTAAAAATATATAACTTTATTAAAGTACAAATATTAAAGCCAAACACACAAGTACAAAACATAAAAACAAAGAAAACAAACAAAACTGGACAGGTCTACAGAATGATGATACAAACTGGCAGGGGCCGGCAATCCAATTGAAAGGAGGCACTCACAAATATATTATAAGTCTACATACCAAAAAATGCACAATAAATATAGAGGCAGAATGTCATATCACATGGCATGTATGGAGGACAGAGCAACCTAATGGAAATCCACTAAGATAAATGGGGATAGAGTACGCCACATATCACAGGCAAAAACAGACCAGGATGTGAGTGGGAAGTAACATGTAATTACCTGGCCACATTATAATAAAGCTGACAGTGCAACGCCAAAAGTACATAGGGATGAAATGATAGGCATATCTTACCCGTGGACGCCGTGACCCACCGCACAGATACCCCAACGCACGTTTCGCTGCTGCTTTTTCAAGGGGCAGTAAGGGAAGCTCCATGGGTATTACCCCCTTCCCAGGCTATAAACATCGGCTCCCACCCGTCGGTTTTCCCTCTGTTGGTTAAGAAAATTATGCGGAAGCCAACGCCATTTTTTTCAGAAAAATAATCTTTTATTAATTGAATACATGTAAATTAAGCTGCACACACATATCACATGGTCATAAGTATTCAGACCCTTTGACCAATATTGAGTAGAAGCACCTTTTGAGCTAGTACAGCCATGAGTCTTCTTGGGAATGATGCAACAAGTTTTTCACACCTGGATTTGGGGATCCTCTGCCATTCTTCCTTGCAGATCCTCTCCAGTTCCTTCCGTCAGGTTGGATGATGAACGTTGGTGGACAGCCATTTTCAGGTCTCTCCAGAGATGCTCAATTAGACTTAGGTCAGGGCTTTAGCTGGGCCAGTCAAAAATGGTCACATAGTTGTTCTGAAGCCACTTCTTTGTTATTTTAGCTGTGTGCTTAGGGTCCTTGTCTTGTTGGAAGGTGAACCTTCGGCCAAGTGTGATGTCCAGAGCACTCTGGAAGAGGTTTTCATCCAGGCATCCAGGATATCTCTGTACTTGACCGCATTCATGTTTCCTTCAATTGCAACCAGTTGTTCTGTCCCTGCAGCTGAAAAACACCCCAATAGCATGATGCTGCCACCACCATGTTTCACTGTTGTGATTGTATTGGGCAGATGATGAGCAGTGCCTGGTTTTCTCCACACATACCGCTTAGAATTATCACCAAAAAGGTCTATCTTTGTCTCATCAAACCAGAGAATCTTATTTCTCATAGTCTGGGAGTCCTTCATGTGTTTTTTTAGCAAACTCTATGCGGGCTTTCATATGTCTTGCACTGAGGAGAGTAATAAAAAAAATACACCGCACTCACGGATGGAATATGTTGCAAAGATTTTTTTAACAATTTATTGTGTACATACACATCAGAATCAAATGCAAATATATATAGTGAAAAGCGTTTATCAATATGACGTTTCGAACCCAGAGAGATAGATTGGCATCCTTGAATAATCTTGATTTTCTAACAATTTTCCTCTTTTTTCCACTTTTTCAGACACGTTGACCTGGACACTCTGTGGGTGAGTCCGTATTTCACGTAGTGTTGATTTCAGCCTGTTTTGGGCTTAATTTTTTATTATTCTTTTTAGTTGTGTCCCTTTTCTTTTTTTCTTTTTTCCTTATTTGCTTTTCTATATAATTTTTCAGTTATATTTTTTATTTTTATCATTATTTTTATTATTTTTTACCTTTCATTTTTAATTTTCATTTTATATCCTTTGTATTCATTTTCTACTTTCATTTCATTTTGCTTTTTCAACTTTTTTATTTTCATTTTATTTCATTTGTAAGGCTGGTTTCACACTTGCGTTTCAAAACGCATGTGTTTAAAAAAAAAAAAACGCATGGTGAAAAAACGCATGTAAACGCCTGCAAACGCTGTGTTTTTTTGATGCATGCGTTTTTGCATGTGGAGAAAAAAAACGTGGCGTTTTGACGCGTATACATGCGTTTTTTCATGCGTTTGCGTTTTTTAAATGCATGCAGATAAATGTGTGACAGCTGCCAATCATCAAAATAAAGTAAAAAACCCACTATAAACAGAAAGAGCTAGGGTTAGGGTTAGGGGTAGGGTTAGGGGTAGGGATTCTAACCCTAACTATAACCCTAAAGGGATCCTAACCCTAACCCTACCCCTAACCCTAACCCTAGCCCTAACCCTAAAGGGATCCTAACCCTAACCCTACCCCTAACCCTAACCCTACCCCTAACCCTACCCTTGAAGGGATTAGGGTTAGGGGTAAGGTTAGGGTTAGGGTTAGGGGTAGGGTTAGGGGTAGGGTTAGGGTTAGGGTTAGGGGTAGGGTTAGGGTTAGGGGTAGGATCCCTTTATCAATTTTATGGTGTGGGGTTGTTTTATTAGTGTGTTTTTATGTTGTTTTTTTTTAAAACGCATGCGTTTACATAGACAGCAATGCATTTTTTTGCCGCAAAAAAAACGCCGCTAAAAATACTACATGTTGCATTTCTGCAACACAACGCATGCAGAAAAAAATGCATGCGTTGCAAAAACGCGTCAAAACGCATACAAAAAAACGCATGCGTTTTTAATGTTAAATATAGGGGGGAAAAAACGCATGCGTTTTTTGCGGTTTTTGCCGCAAAAACGCAAAAAAAATGCAAATGTGAAACCACCCTTATACCATTTTTTTTATTTCATTATTTTTTCCTTTCACTTAAGTACATATTTTTATTTTGCATACGATCCTCCATTTTACTTTGGTTATGTTCCATCTTTTTTTCTTTGGTTATGTTCCATCTTTCATCATGTTTCAGTTTCTATTTATTTTTATTATTTATTTTTCATTTTTTATTATTATTTTAATTTTTCTGCCTATTTTTCACTCCAACCACTACCAGGGTGTCCGATTAGGATCTCCTTAAAATTAACAGTTCCGTTATCTATATACATAATTGTCTAAGGGGTAATTCCGTCTGTCTGTCCTTCTGTAACGGTTATTCGTTCGCTGATTGGTCTCGGCAGCTGCCTGTCATGGCTGCCGCGACCAATCAGTGACGCGCACAGTCCAGAAGAAAATGGCCGCTCCTTACTCCCCGCACTGACTGCCCGACGCCCGCATACACCCCTCCGCTCACCGCTCACACAGGGTTAATGCCCGCGGTAACGGACCGCGTTATGCCGCGGGTAACACACTCCGTTACAGCTGCTATTAACCCTGTGTGACCAAGTTTTTTACTATTGACGCGGCCTATGCAGCGCCAATAGTAAAAACATCTAATGTTAAAAATAATAAAAAAAATAAAAAACAATTACATACTCACCTACGCCGCCTTTCCCGCTCCTCGCGATGCAACCGCCACGTTCCGGTCGCAAGGAGGGTGTGGCAGAAGGACCTGCCGTGACGTCACGGTCATGTGACCGCTACACGGTCATGTGACCGCGACGTCACAGCAGGTCCTGCACCACAAGGACCTTGCCGCTTGCAATGCAGCGGTCCCGGGAGCGTGGCGAGGAGCGGTAAAGGCAGCGGATGGTGAGTATTGCAGGACTTCCAACGGGCCTTCGGAAGGTGAGTATATGTTTATTTTTTTTTTACGTCTCTATACTACGTGGCTCTGTGCTGGGCAATATACTATGTGGCTGGGCAATATACTGCGTGGCTGGACAATATACTACGTAACTGGGCAATATACTACATGGCTCTGCTATATACTACGTGACTGAGCAATATACCGTACTACGTGCCTCTGCTATATACTACGTGGCTGGACAATATACTATGTGATTGGGCAATATACTACGTGACTGGGCAATATACTACGTGGCTGGGCAATATGCTATGTGGCTGGGCAATATACTACGTGGCTGGGCAATATACTACGTGGCTGGGCAATATACTACGTGACTGGGCAATATACTACGTGGCTGGGCAATATGCTACGTGGCTGGGCAATATACTACGTGACTGGGCAATATACTACGTGACTGGGCAATATACTACGTGGCTGGGCAATATACTATGTGGCTGGACAATATACTCCGTAACTGGGCAATATACTACGTAACTGGGCAATATACTACGTGGCTGGACAATATACTACGTAACTGGGCAATATACTACATGGCTCTGCTATATACTACGTGACTGAGCAATATACCGTACTACGTGCCTCTGCTATATACTACGTGGCTGGACAATATACTATGTGATTGGGCAATATACTACGTGACTGGGCAATATACTACGTGGCTGGGCAATATGCTATGTGGCTGGGCAATATACTACGTGGCTGGGCAATATACTACGTGGCTGGGCAATATACTACGTGACTGGGCAATATACTACGTGGCTGGGCAATATGCTACGTGGCTGGGCAATATACTACGTGACTGGGCAATATACTACGTGACTGGGCAATATACTACGTGGCTGGGCAATATACTATGTGGCTGGACAATATACTCCGTAACTGGGCAATATACTACGTAACTGGGCAATATACTACATGGCTGGGCAATATACTACGTGACTGAGCAATATACCGTACTACGTGCCTCTGCTATATACTACGTGGCTGGGCAATATACTATGTGACTGGGCAATATACTACGTGACTGGGTAATATACTACGTGGCTGGGCAATATACTACGTGGCTGGGCAATATACTACGTGACTGGGCAATATACTACGTGGCTGGGCAATATACTACGTGGCTGGGCAATATACTACGTGACTGGGCAATATACTACGTGACTGGGCAATATACTACATCGCTGGGCAATATACTACGTGGCTGGGCAATATACTACGTGGCTAGGCAATATACTACGTGGACATGCATATTCTAGAATACCAGATGCGGTAGAATCGGGCCACCATCTAGTATCTATATATCCTTATATAACCTGCTCCACTTTTTGCTTATATTCCACTGTGGTTTTCATATATATTCCTTTCCTCTCTTCCATTCCTCTACAGATAGGCACAGGTCAGAAGTATAAAACCTCCCTCCCACCCCCTCCCCGTGTACATGGGATATTCCTATTGACAGCCCTTTTATGCGCCGGTGAACTCGTATTCCCTCACGCTACATAGGCGTCTTTTAGTTAGTACTGCACATGCGCCGGTTAATACAGATACCACGGCTGACTTGGATTTCCTCCTTCTATATTGACGACCTTAAGCCGCTACTGCGCAGGCGCCGATCAGCACAGATGCCCATATGCGGCCCAGGCGTCTGTAGCAACTACCGCGCATGCGCCATTGACAAGCTGTAGTGCACGACGTCACATCCGGTACTATGTGGGTCATTTCCGCCCAACACTGCGATACACAGGCTTTAAAATCCAGCGGTCACTTATTCAGGCTCTTCATATTATTGCAACCAGGTAATATATTTCTAACATGCGTTAGTGACCCTACATTGGCTTGGTTTACATTCCGGATGTTTATTACATATACGTCTTTACAGGCTTCGCCACATAGTGACATTTAACCACAATCCGGGTGCCATAAACAACTACTATAGGTAATTAGATCACACTATTTTGGTTTTCTACACTGAGCATTCTCCTAATTTTTACACTATTCCCTACAGCGTATCTGCTGAATGCATGTTCTCTTCCTGGTTGGGATAGTTTCATTATACTATATATCAGTTAAAGGTAAAAACTGACTCCTCTTGCCTCTCGTGTGAATTTTAGGTGATGTGACACTTTTTTGGGATTGGTGTAGTTTTCATCTTTCCAACAGGTTCTGGACTTTGGGGCTATTTCCTTGGGTTCTATACCGATTGTGTACATATTGCGGTCATTATAATAATATTGATTGTTTTGTAATTTATGATTTATGTTTTGTATACTTTCCTTTTTTTCTCTCCACAGCGGGGTATGATTAAGAACCCAGTGGGTTTGAAACATCATATTGATAAACGCTTTTCACTATATATATATATATATTCGCATTTGATTCTGATGTGTATGTACACAATAAATTGTTAAAAAATTATTTGCAACATATTCTATCCGTGAGTGCGGTGTATTTTCTTATTACTGTGACTTAGGACTCTTGTCCGTTACACCAGCACCCCCTAACGTAGTTGAGTGCAGACTAATTTCTTTTAAATTGCACTGAGGAGAGGCTTCCGTTGGGCCACTCTGCCATAAAGGCCTGACTGGTGGAGGGCTGCAGTGACAGTTGACTTTGTGGAACTTTCTCCCATCTCTCTACTGCATCTCTGGAGCTCAGCCACAGTGATCTTGGGGTTCTTCTTCACCTCTCTCACCAAGGCTCTTCTCCCACGATTGCTCAGTTTGGCTGGACGGCCAGGTCTAGGAAGACTTCTGGTGGTCCCAAACTTCTTCCATTATAGGATTATGCAGGCCACTGTGCTCTTAGGAATTTTGAGTACTGCAGAAATTCTGTTGTAACCTTGGTCAGATATGTGCCTTGCCACAATTCTGTCTCTGAGCTCCTTGGCCAGTTCCTTTGACCTCATGATTCTCATTTGGTCTGACATGCACTGTGAGCTGTGAGGTCTTATATAGACAGGTGTGCGCCTTTCCAAATCAAGTCCTATCAGTTTAATTAAACACAGCTGGACTCCAATGAAGGAGTAGAACCATCTCAAGGATGATAACAAGGAAATGGACAACATGAGACTTACATATGAGTGTCTGAGCAAAGGGTCTGAATACTTATGACCATGTGATATTTCGTTTTTTCTTTTTTAATAAATTTGCAAACATTTCTACATTTCTGTTTTTCTTCAGTTAAGATGGGGTACAGAGCGTGCATTTATGAGAAAACAAATTACCTTTTTTTGAATTTACTAAATGGCTGCAATGAAACAAAGAGTGACAAATTTAAAGGGGTCTGAATACTTTCTATTCCCACTGTGTATATATATATATATATATATATATATATATATATATGCAGAGCAGATAAGGAGTGGCTCAGACTGTTATATACAGGTGCTCAGGAAAAATATCTTAATAGTCTCGAAAAAAAATCGGAGTCCGGACCTTCCTGAGCACTCGAGTCACATCTTTTTGGTATCTCTTGATAAAGGCTAATGCTATAGCCGAAACGTTGAAATATGATACCTACCTCATGTGGATCTTGATACCTACTTTATGTACCTTTTTGGTCCTTTTTGTGCGCATTTTGCTTGAATACGAAATGAAATAAATTTACATTTCTAATAAATTTCACCGTGTTTGGAAAAACAGTGTGCCGGATTTTTTTCGAGACTATATATATATATACAGTGGGGCAAAAAAGTATTTAGTCAGTCAGCAATAGTGCAAGTTCCACCACTTAAAAAGATGAGAGGCGTCTGTAATTTACATCATAGGTAGACCTCAACTATGGGAGACAAACTGAGAAAAAAAAATCCAGAAAATCACCTTGTCTGTTTTTTTAACATTTTATTTGCATATTATGGTGGAAAATAAGTATTTGGTCAGAAACAAACAATCAAGATTTCAGGCTCTCACAGACCTGTAACTTCTTCTTTAAGAGTCTCCTCTTTCCTCCACTCATTACCTGTAGTAATGGCACCTGTTTAAACTTGTTATCAGTATAAAAAGACAGCTGTGCACACCCTCAAACAGTCTGACTCCAAACTCCACTATGGTGAAGACCAAAGAGCTGTCAAAGGACACCAGAAACACAATTGTAGCCCTGCACCAGGCTGGGAAGACTGAATCTGCAATAGCCAACCAGCTTGGAGTGAAGAAATCAACAGTGGGAGCAATAATTAGAAAATGGAAGACATACAAGACCACTGATAATCTCCCTCGATCTGGGGCTCCACGCAAAATCCCATCCTGTGGGGTCAGAATGATCACAAGAACGGTGAGCAAAAATCCCAGAACCACGCGGGGGGACCTAGTGAATGAACTGCAGAGAGCTGGGACCAATGTAACAAGGCCTACCATAAGTAACACACTACGCCACCATGGACTCAGATCCTGCAGTGCCAGACGTGTCCCACTGCTTAAGCCAGTACATGTCCGGGCCCGTCTGAAGTTTGCTAGAGAGGATTTGGATGATCCAGAGGAGTTTTGGGAGAATGTCCTATGGTCTGATGAAACCAAACTGGAACTGTTTGGTAGAAACACAACTTGTCGTGTTTAGAGGAAAAAGAATACTGAGTTGCATCCATCAAACACCATACCTACTGTAAAGCATGGTGGTGGAAACATTATGCTTTGGGGCTGTTTCTCTGCAAAGGGGCCAGGACGACTGATCCGGGTACATGAAAGAATGAATGGGGCCATGTATCGTGAGATTTTGAGTACAAACCTCCTTCCATCAGCAAGGGCATTGAAGATGAAACGTGGCTGGGTCTTTCAACATGACAATGATCCAAAGCACACCGCCAGGGTAACGAAGGAGTGGCTTTGTAAGAAGCATTTCAAGGTCCTGGAGTGGCTTAGCCAGTCTCCAGATCTCAACCCTATAGAAAACCTTTGGAGGGAGTTGAAAGTCCGTGTTGCCAAGCGAAAAGCCAAAAACATCACTGCTCTAGAGGAGATCTGCATGGAGGAATGGGCCAACATACCAACAACAGTGTGTGGCAACCTTGTGAAGACTTACAGAAAACGTTTGACCTCTGTCATTGCCAACAAAGGATATATTACAAAGTATTGAGATGAAATTTTGTTTCTGACCAAATACTTATTTTCCACCATAATATGCAATTAAAATGTTAAAAAAACAGACAATGTGATTTTCTGGATTTTTTTTTCTCAGTTTGTCTCCCATAGTTGAGGTCTACCTATGATGTAAATTACAGACGCCTCTAATCTTTTTAAGTGGTGGAATTTGCACTATTGCTGACTGACTAAATACTTTTTTGCCCCACTGTATATATATATATATATATATATATATATATATATGTGTGTGGTGTTTTGACGAATATTTCCTTTGAAAATGACGTGTAAATGACATAGAGAATTGCTCTATGTAAAAGCTCATGATGAAATCGCATTGCAATCATATAGCAATCACACTGCATTCGGATGTAAATCAGATGCTAGGTGTGAAAAATCGGATTGTACTCGCATGACACTTGCATTACACTCGTGCGACTCTTGGCAGGGAGACTCGGACCGATTTTTCATACTTTTAGTGTGACTCCATCCGGAGACAAAATTAGTTTGCAAGGCATCAGGAAGTATTATGATGTTAAAAACAATAAATGTGGGTGATAGTGAGTAGTGACCCATTTCGATTGTAATAGTTATGTTTATAAAAAATTATTAAAATTAATATACTATTATCAAAAAACAGAGGAAAGGAGGGAAGAGGCAGTCTGATCCTCATGGTGATGTTTGAATGATTTATATCGAGGACTTGCTAGCGCCATCCTGCACATCCCCTTTATTATACTTCCATCTGGATCTTCATTGCCTACCAACAGCATGGATAAACTACAATTTGGCTTCTTTTTCCCCCCTCTTTCCTGGTTGGAAGACCCATGGATATGCAGCAGCAGCATGGGTGAGTCCGACGGACGACACAGCATACACCAAGGACAGGATGGAAAGGGGAGAGGAAGGTCCTAACAGTAGGGAGAGAGGGATGGGACACCTCCTGACTCCAACCTGTGCCTGTCCCTAAACTCACCTAATGCCCTATGTGGGTCCTTTCCACCGCCGCTATCACGTGATTAGTCCCTAGCTGTCCCCTCACAATACCCTGGCTAGTGCATTGGCCGGCAAGGATGCTAGCCTCACCACTACAGATGGTAAAAACACATGGGAAGTAACAAACACGGGATAGACAAAGATAAGGAAATAAATACTCACCTTCCATCTCTACCGCTAAGCTCCAAGCAGCAGAGGATACGGTACCAGGAATCCAACCAAACTCCACAGCAGCAGCAGCTACACCAATGAAACCAGAGATCTCCTAACTCCAGGTCTGCAAAGAATAACTCTATTACTGACAGTCAGCTGATGCGTCATGTGACTATTTAAAGGATGAGGAGAGTGGTTACCAACCACATCAGCTGAGCGGCCCAAATCCAGCTGCCAGCAAGGATACTGACATTAACCCTTGCTGGACCAAAAGTAAAAAAGCAACATTTAAATTATAGCAGAACCAGAGGTGGCACAAATCACAAAATGAATTGTGACACTAAGACGATGTTTGGAAGTGCTCTGGATTGTAAAGGAGACGTTCATCAAGTTGTGTACCCACGACCTGTTGTACATAAACAATTTATCATTCAGAAAAAAACGTTTATTTTTGATTGTGGTCTCCTTTATTGAACTTTTCAACAGCTGGTCCTGGCCTACCCAAGTCATTGGTAACATGCGGCTTGCAAGGGCCATCACAAGTCTACACACCTAGCCAGGACCCCCACCTTCATGTAACGTGTCGGGGAGTAAGAGATGGGTACCTCGCCCACAGCTACTGCCCCACGCCACGTTACAGATGGACCGGGGTTGTGTGTGAGCCTTATATTTTGAGGGTGCACAAGGTTGGCATTATTATTTTAAAATCTGGCAGGGGGCATCATTACTTTTAAAGGGGCCAAAGGGGCACAGGCGGAGGAGCAGAAAGGAAGCACTATTAGAAAATTGCTCCACACGTTTGGTGAAGAATGACCTTTTAATATTACTCCTGTATAGTACAGGTCACATAGTAAGATTTAATGCATTATGGATGGCCCATGGCGTGCTAGATACATTTTTGTAGCTTTGTTTGTAACTCAGATATGTATTTATTAACAAAAATGTCCTTATTTTACTAAATACCCACATCTTGTGTAACACTTCAGAACATCTAGAATGATACCAACACTATCAGGAATTATGTAAACCCCAGTAAATAACCCTGATATGTATGTAAATTAGGTCCAATAAAAAAATCATAGTCACCACTTGAGTGACTGCTCTTGCCGGCGGCCACCCCGCCGTTGACCGCCTGCCCCAGAGGTTAATGCACGCTATAAAGTCACAGTGACCTCTGGGGCCAGGATGTAGTTCGGAAGTCTTGGAGATGGCGGAAAGAAAATGACCACATGCAAAGCCGTGGGATTGCCAGAGAGTTGAGTATTTATTTATTTTTTTGTCCATCATGGCAGGTGCCTTCATGCAGTGGAAATGAAACACAGATCTCTGATCTAATTCTATCCAACCCGGCCTGAATCTGATACACAACTACACAAAAAACATTAACATCCCATATAAAGCACACCTTATATGTTGGCTTTACTGTATAGATGACCTTTTTTGCATCCAAGATGGACTACCTGACACACTCAATTCCTTTTTTCAGACTTAAATAACACCTGATCTTAACGCCAATTCACACTGGATACATGGAGCAGACATATGGAAGTTCGTGTTTGACCAAATTCTAGTCTAAATTTCGGTTCGGGTACTGTACCAGACCTTGAACTTGAACCTGACCCCAAAATCAATGGGGTCCCGAACTATGAAGCTGGAAAATCTCTCTCTTCCAGGAGAAGACCATGTTTGGCGTCTAGCACCGGACACTAGGTGTCTGGTATGAACCCCGAACTTTGCAGTCCGGGTTAGCTCGTGTCTACTCACAGTATAAGGGACCATCTTACTGCATGTGGGCAAACATGAGGAGTTCCAAACGTTACCAACACAGCACTTTATAGGAAATAAATTAAAAGGGTCCTGGATTCAGATCCCACCAAGGACAACATCTGCAAGGAGTTTGTATGTTCTCCAAGTTAACCTGGAGCTTAACCCCACATCTGCAGGTTAATAACGTTTTTTTCAGGTGACAGGTTCCCTTTAAATGCTGCTGTCAGAAATTGAACGTTGGGAAGGGGTTAAGCACTGCGACTTTCTTAAAATTTACACCGGGGCACAGGGATTTATGGGAAATATTTTTTAATTGTATATTGTAAATTATTTTGTGGTTTGGGGGCTATTTACTTTACAATCAAAAAGCCCTAAAAACGGGAGACTACTAAGAATACAATGGAAACAAGCCGGTGCCATGATGGGTCAAAGGCAAAATTTACACAAAATTTTCAATTCATCATTTTCTTTCTAATAATGAATGTTTTATTTGTACCCTATTTAATATTTAATGCGCAACTTTTATTACATTTACTTCACTTGATTTTGGCTGAATGATTTTGATTGCTAATGTATATTAATAGAGGGCAAAAGAGAAATCCTTCATAATGGAGACAAAGGCGCAGCTTGATAAAATAGTCATAAAGGAAGACTGTCTGTTGCCCATAGCAACCAATCACAGTGCAGCTTACATTTTTAATTCTGTGCTTGAAAAATGAAAGCTGCTCTCTGATTGGTTAAGGGCAACAGAGACAGCTTTTTTGGGGGAGGGACTTCAAAAAGCCCGTGAATGCCTCTCAAAAGTTCTGTCTTCCCTGGCAGCGACGTGTCCGTACACCTTCATCTACATCTCTAAAGCACAACTTAATTGACAGGTAATATATATGTGAGTTAACGTTTAACTTGGAAATGTTTGTTCCAACCGAGTACTTTGTACTTTTACGTGAAAAACTGTAAAAATAACTTATAAAAATTGATTTTATTTTCTAACAATTTTTACGTGTATAATGAATAATTCTGTAAATATAGAATGATCACCATAAAAAGTAACTATGCGTAGGGGCGCGTTATTAAAACTTATTTTCTTGCACCATATTCCTATTTCCATTTTCCCTTTTTTTAAGACGCTTTTTCACATGTTCATCTGTTTTTTGTTTTTTTTGTGTGGATATTTTCACCCGTTTCATCGTTTATTTGCTCCATTTCTGAAAGTTTCAAAATTTGGTGCAAATATCCTCTAATAACCCCATTGGAGTGGTTTGGTGCCATTTTTCAGCCCAACATGCAACTTTTTTAGCACTGACAAAAGTTGCAAAATAGGTTAATGAGCGATCATTAACCCCTTTACCCCCAAGGGTGGTTTGCACGTTAATGACCAGGCCAATTTTTACAATTCTGACCACTGTCCCTTTATGAGGTTATAACTCCGAAACGCTTCAACGGATCCTGGTGATTCTGACATTGTTTTCTCGTGACATATTGTACTTCATGATAGTGGTAAAATTTCTTTGATAGTACCTGCGTTTATTTGTGAAAAAAACGGAAATTTGGCAAAAATTTGGAAAATTTCGCAATTTTCAAACTTTGAATTTTTATGCAATTAAATCACAGAGATATGTCACACAAAATACTTAATATGTAACATTTCCCACATGTCTACTTTACATCAGCACAATTTTGGAACCAATTTTTTTTTTTGTTAGGGAGTTATAAGGGTTAAAAGTTGACCAGCAATTTCTCATTTTTACAACACCATTTTTTTTTAGGGACCACGTCTCATTTGAAGTCATTTTGAGGGGTCTATATGATAGAAAATACCCAAGTGTGACACCATTCTAAAAACTGCACCCCTCAAGGTGCTCAAAACCACATTCAAGAAGTTTATTAACCCTTCTGGTGCTTCACAGGAATTTTTTGAATGTTTAAATAAAAATGAACATTTAACTTTTTTACACAAAAAATTTACTTCAGCTCCAATTTGTTTTATTTTACCAAGGGTAACAGGAGAAATTGGACCCAAAAAGTTGTTGTCCAATTTGTCCTGAGTACGCTGATACCCCATATGTGGCAGTAAACCACTGTTTGGGCGCATGGGAGAGCTCGGAAGGGAAAGAGCGCTATTTGACTTTTCAATGCAAAATTGACAGGAATTGAGATGGGACGCCATGTTGCGTTTGGAGAGCCACTGATGTGCCTAAACATTGAAACCCCCCACAAGTGACACCATTTTGGAAAGTAGACCCCCTAAGGAACTTATCTGGATGTGTGGTGAGCACTTTGACCCACCAAGTGCTTCACAGAAGTTTATAATGCAGAACCGTAAAAATAAAAAATCATATTTTTTCACAAAAATTATATTTTTGCCCCCAATTTTTTATTTTTCCAAGGGTAAGAGAAGAAATTGGACCTCAAAAGTTGTTGTCCAATTTGTCCTGAGTACGCTGATACCCCATATGTGGCAGTAAACCACTGTTTGGGCGCATGGGAGAGCTCGGAAGGGAAGGAGCGCAGTTTGACTTTTCAATGCAAAATTGACAGAAATTGAGATGGGACGCCATGTTGCGTTTGGAGAGCCACTGATGTGCCTAAACATTGAAACCCCCCACAAGTGACACCATTTTGGAAAGTAGACCCCCTAAGGAACTTATCTAGAGGTGTGGTGAGCACTTTGACCCACCAAGTGCTTCACAGAAGTTTATAATGCAGAACCGTAAAAATAAAAAATCATATTTTTTCACAAAAATTATATTTTTGCCCCCAATTTTTTATTTTTCCAAGGGTAAGAGAAGAAATTGGACCTCAAAAGTTGTTGTCCAATTTGTCCCGAGTACGCTGATACCCCATATGTGGCAGTAAACCACTGTTTGGGCGCATGGGAGAGCTCGGAAGGGAAGGAGCGCCGTTTGACTTTTCAATGCAAAATTGACAGGAATTGAGATGGGACGCCATGTTGCGTTTGGAGAGCCACTGATGTGCCTAAACATTGAAACCCCCCACAAGTGACACCATTTTGGAAAGTAGACCCCCTAAGGAACTTATCTGGATGTGTGGTGAGCACTTTGACCCACCAAGGGCTTCACAGAAGTTTATAATGCAGAGCCATAAAAATAAAACAAAATTTTTTTCCCACAAAAATTATTTTTTAGCCCCCAGTTTTGTATTTTCCCTAGGGTAACAGGAGAAATTGGACCCCAAAAGTTGTTGTCCAATTTGTCCTGAGTACGCTGATACCCCATATGTGGGGGGGAACCACCGTTTGGGCGCATGGGAGGGTTCGGAAGGGAAGGAGCGCCATTTGGAATGCAGACTTAGATGGAATGGTCTGCAGGCGTCACATTGCGTTTGCAGAGCCCCTAATGTACCTAAACAGTAGAAACCCCCCACAAGTGACCCATATTGGAAACTAGACCCCTCAATGAACTTATCTAGATGTGTTGTGAGAACTTTGAACCCCCAAGTGTTTCACTACAGTTTATAACGCAGAGCCGTGAAAATAAAAAATCTTTTTGTTTTCCCACAAAAATTATTTTTTAGCCCCCAGTTTTGTATTTTCCCAAGGGTAACAGGAGAAATTGGTCCACAAAAGTTGTTGTCCAATTTGTCCTGAGTACGCTGATACCCCATATGTTGGGGTAAACCCCTGTTTGGGCACACAGGAGAGCTCGGAAGGGAAGGAGCACTGTTTTACTTTTTCAACGCAGAATTGGCTGGAATTGAGATCGGACGCCATGTCGTGTTTGGAGAGCCCCTGATGTGCCGAAACAGTGGAAACCCCCCAATTATAACTGAAACCCTAATCTAAACACACCCCTAACCCTAATTCCAACGGTAACCCTAACCACACCTCTAACCCTGACACACCCCTAACCCTAATCCCAACCCTATTCCCAACTGTAAATGTAATCTAAACCCTAACCCTAACTTTAGCCCCAACCCTAACTGTAGCCCCAACCCTAACCCTAACCCTAGCCCTAACCCTAGCCCTAACCCTAGCCCTAACCCTAACCCTAACCCTAGCCCTAACCCTAACCCTAGCCCTAACCCTAACCCTAACCCTAGCCCTAACCCTAGCCCTAACCCTAGCCCTAACCCTAGCCCTAGCCCTAACCCTAGCCCTAACCCTAGCCCTAACCCTAACCCTAGCCCTAGCCCTAACCCTAGCCCTAACCCTAGCCCTAACCCTAGCCCTAGCCCTAACCCTAGCCCTAACCCTAGCCCTAGCCCTAACCCTAGCCCTAACCCTAGCCCTAACCCTAACCCTAACCCTAGCCCTAATGGGAAAATGGAAATAAATACATTTTTTTTTATTTTTCCCTAACTAAGGGGGTGATGAAGGGGGGTTTGATTTACTTTTATAGCGAGTTTTTTAGCGGATTTTTATGATTGGCAGCCGTCACACACTGAAAGACCCTTTTTATTGCAAAAAATATTTTTTGCAATACCACATTTTGAGAGCTATAATTTTTCCATATTTTGGTCCACAGAGTCATGTGAGGTCTTGTTTTTTGCGGGACGAGTTGACGTTTTTATTGAAAACATTTTTGGGCACGTGACATTTTTTGATCGCTTTTTATTCCGATTTTTGTGAGGAAGAATGACCAAAAGCCAGCTATTCATGAATTTCTATTGGGGGAGGCGTTTATACCGTTCCGCGTTTGGTAAAATTGATAAATCAGTTTTATTCTTCGGGTCAGTACGATTACAGCGATACCTCATTTATATCATTTTTTTATGGTTTGGTGCTTTTATACGATAAAAACTATTTTACAGAAAAAATAATTATTTTTGCATCGCTTTATTCTCAGGACTATAACTTTTTTATTTTTTTGCTGATGATGCTGTATGGCGGCTCTTTTTTTGCGGGACAATATGACGCTTTCAGCGGTACCATGGTTATTTATATCTGTCCTTTTGATCGCGTGTTATTCCACTTTTTGTTCGGCGGTAGGATAATAAAGCGTTGTTTTTTGCCTCGTTTTTTTTTTTTTTTTTCTTACGGTGTTTACTGAAGGGGTTAACTAGTGGGACAGTTTTATAGGTCGGGTCGTTACGGACGCGGCGATACTAAATATGTGTACTTTTATTGTTTTTTTTTTTTTATTTAGATGAAGAAATGTATTTATGGGAATAATATTTTTTTTTTTTTTTTTACACATTTGGAAAATTTTTTTTTTACTTTTTTACTTTGTCCCAGGGGGGGACATCACAGATCAGTGATCTGACAGTTTGCACAGCACTCTGTCAGATCACTGATCTGACATGCAGCGCTGCAGCCTTCACAGTGCCTGCTCTAAGCAGGCTCTGTGAAGTCACCTCCCTCCCTGCAGGACCCGGATCCGCGGCCATCTTGGATCCGGGGCTCGAGCAGGGAGGGAGGTGAGGAGACCCTCGCAGCAACGCGATCACATCGCGTTGCTGCGGGGGGCTCAGTGAAGCCCGCAGGGAGCCCCCTCCCTGCGCGGTGCTTCCCTGCACCGCCGGCACATTGCGATCATCTTTGATCGCGGTGTGCCAGGGGTTAATGTGCCGGGGGCGGTCCGTGACCGCTCCTGGCACATAGTGCCGGATGTCAGCTGCGATAAGCAGCTGACACCCGGCCGCGATCGGCCGCGCTCCCCCCGTGAGCGCGGCCGATCGGCTATGACGTACTATCCCGTCCAGGGTCAGATAAGCCCAGGGCACCTCGACGGGATAGTACGTCTAAGGTCACAGAGGGGTTAAAGATTTTGCGCAAAATGTAAGAACTGCGTGCACCATTTTGATGAATTTGGCACAAAAAAATAAGTCATCATTTTCAGTTCGGCTCTGGAGTGTAAACTGCTGCACTTACATATGACATACTGTGCAGATAGGTGGACGAGGAACATTTATGTTTTTGCAGGATAAATTGCAAGCGCAAAGAAATGGTGAGAAAAAGACACAATTCTATTTGAGTTTTGTTTTTACGTAGTTCATTGCACAATAAAAATAACCCGGAAACATGATTCCTCGGGTCGGCACAATGATTACGATACCAAACTTGTATCTTTTTTTTAAATTTAGTGGCAAAAAAATTCAGAACTTTATAAATAAAAAACTTGGCTTGTATCACCGTCATCTGACACTTGCAGTTTTTTTTTTTCATTTTTCTGTAGATGAAGCTGTGTGAGGAATTTTTTGGGGTCTGGAAAGTTACTTTTTTATTGGTTATCAGTAGCAGTTGTCATCTCCTATCTAGAGAAAAGGAAGAGGATGCAGTATGTAAAATAGGGGGCTGTTATAGGGGTCTGTCATGGGGCGGGGCGCCTCGGAGCAGGAGAATCTCATTAAGTGAAAACTACAAATAAAGATTAAATAACAACCACAAGACAGATTTTGCCAACCAAGGTATCATTTTAATCAGTATAACGGCGTCGACCTAACACTGTGTGTAGTTTACTGAGCACAATCCTGCTGATAGGTTCCCTTTAAGTGACGCTGCTATATTTACATGCAGCTTTATGAATGGAGTGGGATGGTGTTGTTCTTTATTCCCAAAAAATCAACTTATCTTACATCTATTGGATAGGGAAAACCTTGTTGATTTCTGGGGGTTTAATAACGGAGACCTCAAGAAGCATTCCTGAGAATGGCCTCCACTCAACACACTGACTTTGGGACTGCCGTAGACAATGCTTGGTTATTTCCGTCAGTCCCAGGAGATAATGAATGAAATGGAGGCTGCACACGCGCCAATCTCCTCCATTAAGGACAGAGCAAGAGAGCCCCGTTTTCAGAGTTCCAGAGCCCAATTGTCGGGATCTCTTGATGTCCCAGGAGTTGGACCTTCAGTGATCAGCAAAGTGAAATCTTGATTTTTAGGGAATAAGCTTTTAATACATGTAATTCCAAACCTCCTTTTTCTTTAAGGGCCATCCAATACTTGCCAATGCTCTCTCAAAATGTCCAGGAAGCTACCAGAAAGGGGAAGATCTCCAAGATACCCAGAAGAGCAAGCAAATATTCCTGGCAATTACTCACCTCTCCACGCATTTACCAGGAAGTGTCATCACATACAACAGTCTGACATCTTAATCTTGTCCGATGTAACCCATGAGACTGAAGTCTAGAGTTGAGCGAATTTGTTGGGATTTGGTCACCGAATCTGAATTTGACATATTTGTACCATATTCAAACCGTATTTGTGCCAAATTTATGTTTGATGATCGGTTCTGAACATATTCGGCAATTTCGACTCCCATTGACTCTAAAGACGTTCGGCTGTGTTCGACAAATATTGCAAAAACAATATTCGATGCGGATCGTATTCAGAGCTGAATCCGCACAAATTTGCTCAACTCTGCTGAAGACAATTAGAAACTGTGGGATGAAGGAAGGGTATTAATAATTTTTAAAGGGAATCTGTCATAAGAAAATGACCTATTGTTTAAATTAGTTTTTTTTTTAATGGTAAATGTATTTATTTAATATTACTATATATGCATAGACTGTATTTATGTAGGTTTCTTTTTGCATTTCATTTCTGAATTAAGGAGCCAATGGAGTCCAAACTGTATTTTTTCTTCAAAGTCCATTTAGGGGTCCAGTGGCTTACAATCACGTCATTTGTCCGTGGGCGTCTCACCAAGTGGTAGATGGACATTTTCAATGACATGCTTGATGGGTAATTGTCATTCACACCACGCAGTGTGGGAAGTTGCAGTTCTTTCTGCATTTTTGTATAAAATACTTGCATATACGTCTTATTTTTAGCTCTCTGCTTTGCCCATGTGTAGGTTGTGCGTGCACAGTTCCGATAGTTACTTAAGAAGTGACTAATCTGCAGAGGTAGTTTCAGATGCCTTTATTTGTATGTTTAAATGCTGTCCTCAGTTTAATCCTAAGAACCATATAAAATATTAGAAAAAAAAAACATCTTAACCCGCGCCTTTGAAATTCATGGACCATACCTGATATTGGAGAATAGCTAAATAAGAGTGGTTTTATAAGATTACAATAACATGGCTGCATCCTTCTCGAAATATCTGTTGTGTCTAGTATCATGGATTAGTTTAATGAAGGAAAGTAGGGGTTAAGATGGTGAGGTTGCAGTACCACCCACAACCTGTGAACCATAGTGGTGCGGTTTATGGATGAATGCCTACATTTAGTTCTTACAGCAAAATGGCGGCAGACAGCACTCTGTAGTATAAAATGGTTGCTCGTCCTAGCTCCACAGGATCCAAGTGGAGGAGTACATACCAAAGTTTTCAGAAGTGAAGGACAGCATCCAATCCAGGTGAAGAAATAAACACTTTATTGTGCCATAGGTGCAACGTTTCAACCCCAAAGGGGTCTTTATCAAGCATTTAGTTCTTATCTTGAACATCCGCTTTGATGAATCTGACTTGCAGACCAGACATTGCTCATAAATACAAGAGGTATTGGTTATGACCGTTTTTATCATTTCTATTATTTGGAACAAAGTTATTACAAAAGGCAATCAAGTTTGCGTTGCTAAATTAATGGTCATTATTGAATGCCTACTTACTTTGTGACAAATGTTTGGTGAATATAGGTGAGCCAGTAAATGATAATGGTGCAGGCGGTAAAGATGCTGCAAATACATTTTGGTCCTGTGACTAAGAGGTTCTATAATGAATTCCCTATGGTCGTTTAAGAATTGTGTTATTGATTAGATAAATAACAGGCCCAATTTATTGGGAAGCTGAATGTTTTATGCTTGTTTCCTTGTTAGTAAAGAGCTGCTGATATATGCAGGGTAAGATAATTGCCCCTAGGTAGACAGGACGGCTCCAGTCCATACCGGGGACATCACATGGCACAATGGAAATTACCATAAATATTTGCATGCCATATCTATAATAATCCGATGTCAACACAGTCCATCAGTACCGTATATCTCTAATCAGAGGACATAATCACTTCTGTGGTTTCAACCACCAGGATATTAGCCCTTGGGAAACAATGAAAAAATATAATATCGACCCAAATTATGAATATATCATACCTATGTTTGGTGTGTCTAGAATGGTGAATGTATGCTCGGAAATATATCATATTATTTCATTATGTGATCATGACAGGTAGATCGGGGCCGATGTTGGCACAAGGCAAACCTAGACAACCAGGGCTCACAGGACAAGAGAGTAGTCATAGGAAGAGAAAACAGGGAGCCCAACATTACTTTGTTTCTCACACATAGCTGGAGTTGCCTCTCGGCATATCATGGGGGATGGAGATCGCAGTAGCATTCATGACCACTTACGTAGCGCCAATAATTCCACAGCGATTTACAGACATTAATGAAACTGTCCCCATTGGGCTCACAATCTAAATTTCCAATCAGAATGTCTTGGAAGCGTGGGAAGAAACTGAAGAACACAGAGGAAATCCACGCAAACACGGGGAGAACTGTTGTGAGTTCCGTTCTGGAGCTCCCTCCTGTGGTTGCTAATGGTATTTTTGCGAGTTCTGCCCTTGGGCTCCCTCTGGTGGTTTTGAGTGGAACTGCTGCTCCGTTAGGTGGCTGTAGCAGCTCCCTTCACTAATCGCCTTGCCTGGGTTTGTTATTTAAACCTGCTCTGGGCTTTAGTCCATGCCTGCTGTCAATGTTCTTGGTTGGATTTGATTCTTCCCTTGGATTTCTCATATGGCCAGTCCTTGTCTGCAAAAGATAAGTTTTGCTAGTTTTGTTTGTCCATTTGTTTGGACTCTATTGCTTTGCATTTTGTATCTTTTGTCCAGCTTGTCACTATGTCTTATTCAGGCTAGCTGGAAGCTCTGGGAAAGCAGATTTGCCCCTCCACACCGTGAGTCGGTGTGGAGTTCATTTTTGTAAACTCTGCGTGGATTTTGTAGTTTTTAATACTGACTGCACAGTATCCTTTGCTCTCTGTCTATCTAGTTTAGTTTTGGCCTCCCTTTGCTGAATTCTAATTTCATTTCTGAGTTCGTCATTTCCCTCTCCTTTCACAGTCAATATTTGTGGGGGGCTATCTTTCCTTTTGGGGGTTTCTCTGAGGCAAGATAGCTTTCTATTTCCTTCTTTAGGGGTAGTTATATCTGAGGCTGTGACGAGGTGTCTAGGGAGTGTCAGGAACATCCCACGGCTATTTCTAGTTGTGTTGTTAGGATTAGGGACTGCAGTCAGTAGAGATATCATCTTCTCAGAGCTCGTTCCATGTTGCGTTTTAGCCACCAGGTCATATCAGTGTGGCCTCTTAACCACCAGGTCATAACAGTACAGCAGGCCAAGAATGAATTGAATGCATCTCAAAAGAAGGAAAAAAAAAAGAGTTCTGAACCATTTTTTTTTCTGTGCTCTGTTCTGTCTTCTTTTTCCTCTTGATATCTGGGTGGTGCTGGATATATGCTCTGGTATGGAGGTTCAGGGTTTGTTTTCTCGTGTGGATCAACTTGCTGCAAGAGTCCAGAGTATCCAAGATTATATTGTTCAGACTCCGGCTCGAGAGCCAAGAATTCCTACTCCTGATTTGTTTTTTGGAGACAGATGCAAGTTTTTGAACTTTAAAAATAGCTGCAAATTGTTTTTTGCTTTGAAACCCCGTTCTTCTGGTGATCCCATTCAGCAAGTGAAAATCATCATATCCTTACTGCATGGTGATCCTCAAGACTGGGCATTTGCTCTTGAATCAGGGAATCCGGCATTATTGAATGTAGATGCATTCTTTCAGGCGCTCGGATTGTTGTATGACGAACCTAACTCTGTAGAGCATGCTGAGAAAACACTGTTGGCCCTGTGTCAGGGTCAGGAAGCGGCAGAGTTATATTGCCAGAAATTTAGAAAATGGTCTGTGCTCACTAAATGGAATGAAGAGGCGCTGGCTGCTATTTTCAGAAAAGGTCTTTCTGAAACCCTTAAAGATGTTATGGTTAAGGCTTCCCTACGCCTACCGGTTTGAGCGAATCTATGTCTCTAGCCATTCAGATTGATCGGCGCTTGCATGAGCGCAAGGCGGAGCACCATATGACAGTGTCCTCTGAGCGAAGTCCTGAGCCTATGTAATGTGATAGGATTTTGACTAGAGCAGAACGGCAGGAATTCAGACGTCAGAATGGCCTGTGTTTTTACTGTGGTGATTCAGCTCATGCTATTTCTGATTGCCCTAATCGTACTAGGAGGGTCCCTAGCTCTGTTACCATTAGTACTGTGCAGCCTAAATTTCTCTTGTCTGTTACCCTGATTTGCTCATTGTCGTCCTTTTCTGTTATGGCATTTGTGGATTCTGGCGCTGCCCTGAACTTAATGGACTTAGAATTTGCCAAGCGCTGTGGTTTTTCCTTGGAGCCTTTGCAGAGTCCTATTCCCTTAAGGGGGATTGATGCTACGCCATTGGCCAAGAATAAAGCTCAGTACTGGACACAGTTAACCATGTGCATGGCTCCAGCGCATCAGGAAAATATTCGTTTTTTGGTGTTGCATAATTTGCATGATGTTGTTGTGCTGGGTTTTCCATGGTTACAGGTACATAATCCAGTGCTGGATTGGAGATCTATGTCTGTGACTGGTTGGGGTTGTCAGGGGATACATAGTGATATTCCTTTGATGTCCATTTCCTCGTCCCCTTCTTCTGAAGTTCCTGAGTTTTTGTTGGATTTCCAGGATGTATTTGATGAGCCCAAGTCCAGTTCCCTACCTCCTCATAGGGACTGCGATTGTGCCATTAATTTGATTCCTGGCTGTAAGTTCCCTAAGGGCCGACTTTTCAATCTGTCTGTGCCAGAGCATGCCGCTATGCGGATTTATGTAAAGGAGTCCTTGGAGAAAGGGCATATTCGCCCGTCTTCGTCACCGTTGGGAGCAGGATTTTTTTTTTGTTGCCAAGAAGGATGGCTCCTTGAGACCCTGTATAGATTATCGCCTTCTCAATAAGATCACTGTCAAATTCCAGTATCCGTTACCTTTGCTTTCTGATTTGTTTACTCAGATTAAGGGTGCTAGTTGGTTTACTAAAATCGACCTCCGAGGGGCGTATAATCTTGTGCGTATTAAACAAGGTGATGAATGGAAAACAGCATTTAATACGCCTGAAGGCCATTTTGAATATCTTGTAATGCCATTCGGGCTCTCTAATGCTCCATCGGTATTTCAGTCCTTTATGCATGATATCTTCCGGAATTATCTGGATAAATTTATGATTGTGTATTTGGATGATATTTTGGTTTTCTCCGATGATTGGGAGTCTCATGTGAAGCAGGTTAGGATGGTGTTTCAGGTCCTTCGTACTAATGCGTTGTTTGTGAAGGGTCAAAGTGTCTCTTTGGAGCTCAGAGGGTTTCTTTTTTGGGTTTCATTTTTTCTCCCTCGGCTATTGAGATGGACCCTGTTAAAGTCCGGGCCATTCATGATTGGACTCAACCTACATCTGTAAAGAGCCTTCAGAAATTTTTGGGCTTTGCCAATTTTTATCGTCGCTTTATTGCTAATTTTTCTAGTGTTGTGAAGCCTCTGACCGATTTGACAAGGAAGGGCGCTGATGTGGTGAATTGGTCCTCTGCGGCTGTTGAGGCCTTTCAGGAGCTTAAACGTCGTTTTACTTCTGCCCCTGTGTTGCGTCAGCCAGATGTTTCTCTCCCTTTTCAGGTTGAGGTTGATGCTTCTGAGATTGGGGCAGGGGCCGTTTTGTCTCAGAGAAATTCTGATGGCTCTTTGATGAAACCTTGTGCCTTCTTCTCCAGAAAATTTTCGTCTTCTGAGCGTAATTATGATGTCGGCAATCGGGAGTTGTTGGCTATGAAGTGGGCATTTGAGGAGTGGCGACATTGGCTTGAGGGAGCCAAGCATCGCGTGGTGGTCTTGACTGATCACAAGAATCTGATTTACCTCGAGTCTGCTAAGCGGTTGAATCCTAGACAGGCTCGGTGGTCTTTGTTTTTCTCACGTTTTGATTTTGTGGTCTCGTATATTCCTGGATCTAAGAATGTGAAGGCTGATGCCCTTTCTAGGAGTTTTTTGCCTGATTCTCCAGGAGTTCTTGAGCTGACTGGGATCCTCAAGGAGGGGGTGATTCTTTCTGCAATCTCCCCTGATTTGCGGCGGGTACTTCAGGAGTTTCAGGCTGATAAACCTGACCGCTGTCCTGTGGGGAAATTGTTTGTTCCTGATAGATGGACTAGTAGGGTAATTTCTGAGGTTCATTGTTCGGTGTTGGCTGGTCACCCTGAGATTTTCGGTACCAGAGATTTGGTGGCTAGGTCCTTTTGGTGGCCTTCCTTGTCGCGGGATGTGCGTTCGTTTGTGCCGTCCTGTGGGACCTGTGCTCGGGCTAAGCCTTGCTGTTCCCGTGCCAGCAGGTTGCTTTTGCCTTTGCCTATTCCTGAGAGGCCCTGGACGCATATTTCCATGGATTTTATTTCTGATCTTCCTGTTTCTCAGAAGATGTCTGTCATCTGGGTGGTTTGTGACCGATTTTCTAAGATGGTCCATTTGGTGCCGTTGTCTAAGTTGCCTTCCTCTTCTGATTTGGTTCCATTATTTTTTCAGCATGTGGTTTGTTTGCATGGTATTCCGGAGAATATTGTGTCTGACAGAGGTTCCCAGTTCGTTTCTAGGTTTTGGCAGTCCTTTTGTGCTAGAATGGGCATTGATTTGTCTTTTTCTTCTGCATTCCATCCTCAGACAAATGGCCAAATGGAGCGAACCAATCAGACCTTGGAAACCTATTTGAAATGCTTCGTGTCTGCTGATCAGGATGATTGGGTGACCTTTTTGCCGTTGGCCGAGTTTGCCCTTAATAATCGGGCTAGTTCAGTTACCTTGGTTTCGCCTTTTTTTTGTAACTTTGGTTTTCATCCTCGTTTTTCTTCAGGGCAGCTTGAGCCTTCTGACTGTCCTGGTGTGGATTCCGTGGTGGACAGGTTGCAGCAAATTTGGACTCATGTGGTGGACAATTTGACGTTGACTCAGGAGAAGGCTCAGCGTTTTGCTAACCGTCGTCGGTGTGTTTGTCCCCGGCTTCGTGTTGGGGATTTGGTCTGGTTGTCTTCTCGTCATGTTCCTATGAAGGTTTCTTCCCCTAAGTTCAAGCCTCGTTTTATTGGGCCTTATAAGATTTCTGAAATTATCAATCCAGTGTCTTTTTGTTTGGCCCTTCCAGCTTCCTTTTCCATTCATAATGTGTTCCATAGATCCTTGTTGCGGAGATATGTGGTACCTATGGTTCCCTCCGTTGATCCTCCTGCTCCGGTGTTGGTTGAGGGGGAATTGGAATATGTGGTAGAGAAGATTTTGGATTCTCGTTTTTCGAGGCGGAAGCTTCAGTATCTGGTCAAGTGGAAGGGTTATGGCCAGGAGGATAATTCTTGGGTTGTTGCCTCCGATGTTCATGCTCCCGATTTGGTTCATGCTTTCCATTTGGCTCATCCTGATCGGCCTGGGAGCTCTGGTGAGGGTTCGGTGACCCCTCCTCAACGGGGGGGTACTGTTGTGAGTTCCGTTCTGGAGCTCCCTCCTGTGGTTGCTAATGGTATTTTTGCGAGTTCTGCCCTTGGGCTCCCTCTGGTGGTTTCGAGTGGAACTGCTGCTCCGTTAGGTGTCTGTAGCAGCTGCCTTCACTAATCGCCTTGCCTGGGTTTGTTATTTAAACCTGCTCTGGGCTTTAGTCCATGCCTGCTGTCAATGTTCTTGGTTGGATTTGATTCTTCCCTTGGATTTCTCATATGGCCAGTCCTTGTCTGCAAAAGATAAGTTTTGCTAGTTTTGTTTGTCCATTTGTTTGGACTCTATTGCTTTGCATTTTGTCTCTTTTGTCCAGCTTGTCACTATGTCTTATTTAGGCTAGCTGGAAGCTCTGGGAAAGAAGATTTGCCCCTCCACACCGTGAGTCGGTGTGGAGTTCATTTTTGTAAACTCTGCGTGGATTTTGTAGTTTTTAATACTGACCGCACAGTATCCTTTGCTCTCTGTCTATCTAGTTTAGTTTTGGCCTCCCTTTGCTGAATTCTAATTTCATTTCTGAGTTCGTCATTTCCCTCTCCTTTCACAGTCAATATTTGTGGGGGGCTATCTTTCCTTTTGGGGGTTTCTCTGAGGCAAGATAGCTTTCTATTTCCTTCTTTAGGGGTAGTTATATCTGAGGCTGTGACGAGGTGTCTAGGGAGTGTCAGGAACATCCCACGGCTATTTCTAGTTGTGTTGTTAGGATTAGGGACTGCGGTCAGTAGAGATACCACCTTCTCAGAGCTCGTTCCATGTTGCGTTTTAGCCACCAGGTCATATCAGTGTGGCCTCTTAACCACCGCCTTTAGGACCTGCGAATGACGTCGCGGCTTCTGATTGGTCGCGTGCCGCTCATGTGACCGCCACGCGACCAATCAGAAGCCGCGACGTCATTCGCAGGTCCTTAATTCCTAGAATTAGGAGTTTAGTGAATGAGAATGACGTCATTCGCAGGTCCTAAAGGCGCTCATTTTAAATACAGAAGCCTGCCGGTTACCAGCGTGATGTCCAGGGGCCGTCAGAGAGGTGAATATATCAATATATTTTATTTTAATTCTTTATTTTACAAATCCCTATGGATCCGATACCGAAACCCGATACCACAAAAGTATCGGATCTCGGTATCGGAATTCCGATTCCGCCAGTATCGGCCGATACCCGATACTTGCGGTATCGGAATGCTCAACACTAGTGATGAGCGAATATACTCATTACTCGAGATTTCTCGAGCACGCTCGGGGGTCCTCCGAGTATTTTTTAGTGCTCGGAGATTTCGTTTTTCTTGCCGCAGCTGAATGATTTACATCTGTTAGCCAGCATAAGTCCATGTGGGGGTTGCCTGGTTGCTAGGGAATCCCCACATGTACTTATGCTGGCTAACAGATGTAAATCATTCAGCTGCGGCAAGAAAAACGAAATCTCCGAGCACTAAAAAATTCTCTGAGGACCCCCGAGCATGCTCGGGAAATCTCAAGTAACGAGTATATTCGCTCATCACTAATCTGTACCTCTCCTGGTGCACCACAGTCTCTATAATCAGCTGATTGTGGGATGTTGCTCTAACAATAATTATTTCTCTTATCTTACGGATAGGTCATCAATATTAAAGTCCTGAAAATGCCACTATATTCCATTATTCCCCACGATATGCCCCATAGCCAGCTCTGACTATGTGTGAGCCACTTTTCAGATTGCCCTCTCAATCAGCTGATTCTGTTTAAATCAGACCCAAAACTGATATGATATCAATGACCTATTCTAAGTTTATGTAATTAGTATCAAAGTCCCTGAAAATCCCCCGCTCCTTCCTATGAGTATTCAGTTTTAAAATTTTAAAAAAATTGCCATACCGTGGCTAAAATATAGGCATTTTTATTTAATGCTAATGTTTATGGTCTTAATCAAGGGGGTGGTGTATCATGGAAACTCCTTTTTCCTGGAAGAGCTAATTTGGGGTGAGATACAAATGATCTCCAAATTTGTCATTGTTGGTCCAATTAAAAACGATGTATCGGAGGCAAGAACTCACACAGCCAGTGTCTGTCAGTGTATAATCCTTATTTGCCATCAGATCCCAAGTAACAAGTATTTTATTACACTCAGAGAAGAAAGGGGAATGGGTAAGTACATTACCTAATGTAGTACAGTGGTATCACCCTATGCAGTGATGAGGCAGTGACCTAGCAAAGTTCAAAGCAAAAGTCTTTAGTGTTCAACTCACAAAAACACAGCACACGATATCCTCCGGATCACAGCCGGGAACCATATCCTCTGGATTGCAGCCAATAAACACGCCAGTCGACCTTCATGACCGGTTGCTGTGGGCGACTGCACCTCTGTGACAAAAGTCTCTTTAATGTTCAACTCACAGCATTACACAGTACACAATAGCCTCCGGATCGCAGCCGGGAACCATATCCTCCAGTTTGCAGCCGATAAACACGCCAGTCCACCTCCGATACCTGTTGCCATGGCGACTGCACCTCTGTGTACGCTTTGGGTGCCAGGCCTTCCAGCTGCCTTAGCTGTTTGGCTCTGCTTGCCTGTGTTGCCTCACTCAGGTGCAGCTCTGCAGAGCCTTCTGCGCTATAGTCCTCCAAACACGACACTGACACTGAACCTGACACACCCAACCCTCTGCTTCAGGTTTTTTTTACAAACAACCTGTGGCCTTCAGCCACATGGAAAACCCGGCCATACTCCCCGCACCACTACCATCCTGAAGTCCGTTTCAAAACACAAAAGCTCAGAGCAGCTTTTCTTAAATCTGCCTTGGACAAATAGTTTGAACAAGACTAAAACTTACCCTTACTCCGCATTGCAATCACGCCTGTAACTGCAATGCACTTCCACGGCCTCAACAGTCCTCCGTGCGCATCCTCGGGGGACATACAGCGACCCTCACATGTAACACCAGTCACCACCTCTCACTAAGGAAAAAGATATGTAAGTCGACAATAACAAAGTTGTAAATTAGGGATTCTGCTGATTTCCTTCAAACTGGTTCTACCAATGCCTTCAGTAACAAAGAGAACCTAACACAAAGACACATCTATATCAGAGACAATGCCCTGTGTTATTGCTTTTATGAATGACACTTAGGCTGCCGTCACACTAGCAGTATTTGGCCAGTATTTTACATCAGTATTTGTAAGCCAAAACCAGGAGTGGAACAAATGATAATCAAAGCAAGGTCTAAAATATTTTCCATAACATGTGGAACATGGATCCTCTGGGGTGTGTCTTTAGGCTGCTTTATTATCAATCTGTGAGCCACGCCCCCTTGCTATAGACAATAAAAATTTGCACTAAGTAAAAAGGCTCATATTTCTGGAACCGTTTGGCGGATTTAACAGAACAAATACGGAATACTCTGCGGAGCATTGGGAGTAGAATAAGCGAAAAAACTGGCCACTTTTGACCTGGTAACAGTTTTTCTTTAAATCACTGTGCTGTAATAAGTTATCTCCGGAAGAAGGCACGTAGCCGAAACGCGCGTTGGGGTGGGTGGCATCGTGGTCCCACAGGTAATTTACTCTTCACTACTCTTATTGGTCTTGAGCTATTACTATATCATGTATTGACACATTTATATGAGGCGATATGGTGCCTGCTGCATCTTTCACAAATTTATTTCAGCACAATGCACTAGCACTTTCAAGCTGACCATCAACTTAGTACTATTTCAGTATTGCCTGTTGGGTACTACCTTGCCTCCTTTTGGTGAGTTCTCTTGTCATTTCCCTGTTTACTCGAATTGATTACTACTATTTTATGTATTGATCTAATAAAATGTGTTACTTTTATATAAATTTGGTTCTTTCGGTGCTCTTTTCTCTCTTTTTTGGTTGTTCTATATCATGCACTGAACCTTTTTGATATAATCCGGTACCCTATGACTTCTGTTATGATTAGGCAATTCAGTACCACAGTGAACATAGAGGTCAGAGCACATACAGTGATCTGACAATAATCCAAAAACATAGAACGAGCTCTGAGACGTGGGAACTCTGTTGACCGCAATCCCTAATCCTATCCAACAACACTAGAGGCAGCCGTGGATTGCGCCTAACGCTACCTATGCAACTCGGCACAGCCTGAGAAACTAGCTAGCCTGAAGATAGAAAATAAGCCTACCTTGCCTCAGAGAAATACCCCAAAGGAAAAGGCAGCCCCCCACATATAATGACTGTGAGTAAGATGAAAAGACAAACGTAGAGCTGAAATAGATTTAGCAAAGTGAGGCCCGACTTTCTGAACAGAGCGAGGATAGGAAAGGTAACTTTGCGGTCAACACAAAACCCTAAAAACCACGCAAAGGGGCAAAAAGACCCTCCGTACCGAACTAACGGCACGGAGGTACACCCTCTGCGTCCCAGAGCTTCCAGCAAACAAATAGATAAGCTGGACAGAAGAAAAGCAAACAAAATAGCAAAGGAAAACTTAGCTATGCAGAGCAGCAGGCCACAGGAACGATCCAGGAGGAAAACAAGTCCAATACTGGAACATTGACAGGAAGCCAGGATCAAAGCACTAGGTGGAGTTAAGTAGAGCAGCACCTAACGACCTCACCACATCACCTGAGGGAGGAAACTCAGAAACCGCAGTACCACTTCCCTCCACCAACGGAAGCTTACAGAGAGAATCAGCCAAAGTACCACTTGTGACCACAGGAGGGAGCTCTGCCACAGAATTCACAACAGTACCCCCCCCTTGAGGAGGGGTCACCGAACCCTCACCAGAGCCCCCAGGCCGACCAGGATGAGCCACATGAAAGGCACGAACAAGATCGGGAGCATGGACATCAGAGGCAAAGACCCAGGAATTATCTTCCTGAGCATAACCCTTCCACTTAACCAGATACTGGAGTTTCCGTCTTCAAACACGAGAATCCAAAATCTTCTCCACAATATACTCCAACTCCCCCTCCACCAAAACCGGGGCAGGAGGGTCAACAGAAGGAACCATAGGTGCCACGTATCTCCGCAACAATGACCTATGGAATACGTTATGTATGGAAAAAGAATCTGGAAGGGTCAGACGAAAAGACACAGGATTAAGAACCTCAGAAATCCTATACGGACCAATGAAACGAGGTTTAAACTTAGGAGCGGAAACCTTCATAGGAATATGACGAGAAGATAACCAAACCAGATCCCCAACACGAAGTCGGGGACCCACACAGCGTCTGCGATTAGCAAAACGTTGAGCCTTCTCCTGGGACAAGGTCAAATTGTCCACTACCTGAGTCCAAATCTGCTGCAACCTGTCCACCACAGTATCCACACCAGGACAGTCCGAAGACTCAACCTGTCCTGACGAGAAACGAGGATGGAACCCAGAGTTGCAGAAAAATGGCGAAACCAAGGTAGCCGAGCTAGCCCGATTATTAAGGGCGAACTCAGCCAAAGGCAAAAAGGACACCCAGTCATCCTGATCAGCAGAAACAAAACATCTCAGATATGTTTCCAAGGTCTGATTGGTTCGTTCGGTCTGGCCATTAGTCTGAGGATGGAAAGCCGAGGAAAAAGACAAGTCAATGCCCATCCTACCACAAAAAGCTCGCCAAAACCTCGAAACAAACTGGGAACCTCTGTCAGAAACGATATTCTCTGGAATGCCATGTAAACGAACCACATGCTGGAAGAACAATGGCACCAAATCAGAGGAGGAAGGCAATTTAGACAAGGGTACCAAATGGACCATCTTAGAAAAGCGATCACAGACCACCCAAATGACTGACATCTTTTGAGAAACGGGAAAATCTGAAATAAAATCCATAGAGATATGTGTCCAAGGCCTCTTCGGGACTGGCAAGGGCAAAAGCAACCCACTGGCACGAGAACAGCAGGGCTTAGCCCGAGCACAAATCCCACAGGACTGCACAAAAGTACGCACATCCCGCGACAGAGATGGCCACCAAAAGGATCTAGCCACTAACTCTCTGGTACCAAAGATTCCAGGATGACCAGCCAAGACCGAACAATGAACCTCAGAGATAACTTTATTCGTCCACCTATCAGGGACAAACAGTTTCTCCGCTGGACAACGATCAGGCTTATTAGCCTGAAATTTTTGCAGCACTCGCCGCAAATCAGGGGAGATGGCAGACACAATTACTCCCTCTTTGAGGATACCCGCCGGCTCAGATACACCCGGAGAGTCGGGCACAAAACTCCTAGACAGAGCATCCGCCTTCACATTTTTAGAGCCCGGAAGGTATGAAATCACAAAGTCAAAACGGGCAAAAAACAACGACCAACGAGCTTGTCTAGGATTCAACCGCTTGGCGGACTCGAGATAAGTCAAGTTATTATGATCAGTCAAGACCATCACGCGATGCTTAGCTCCTTCAAGCCAATGACGCCACTCCTTGAATGCCCACTTCATGGCCAGCAACTCTCGGTTGCCCACATCATAATTTCGCTCAGCAGGCGAAAACTTCCTGGAAAAGAAGGTGCACGGTTTCATCACTGAGCAATCAGAACCTCTCTGCGACAAAACAGCCCCTGCTCCAATCTCAGAAGCATCAACCTCGACCTGGAACAGAAGCGAAACATCTGGTTGACACAACACAGCGGCAGAAGAAAAACGACGCTTCAACTCTTGAAAAGCTTCCACAGCAGCAGAAGACCAATTGACCAAATCAGCACCCTTCTTGGTCAAATCGGTCAATGGTTTAGCAATACTAGAAAAATTGCAGATGAAGCGACGATAAAAATTAGCAAAGCCCAGGAACTTTTGCAGACTTTTCAGAGATGTCGGCTGAGTCCAATCATGGATGGCTTGGACCTTAACAGGATCCATCTCGATAGTAGAAGGGGAAAAGATGAACCCCAAAAATGAAACCTTCTGCACACCAAAGAGACACTTTGATCCCTTCACAAACAAAGAATTAGCACGCAGGACTTGAAAAACCGTTCTGACCTGCTTCACATGAGACTCCCAATCAACCGAGAAGATCAAAATGTCATCCAAGTACACAATCAGGAATTTATCCAGGTACTCTCGGAAGATGTCATGCATAAAGGACTGAAACACTGATGGAGCATTGGCAAGTCCGAATGGCATTACTAGATACTCAAAATGACCCTCAGGCGTATTAAATGCAGTTTTCCATTCATCGCCTCGCTTAATTCGCACAAGATTATACGCACCACGAAGATCTATCTTGGTGAACCAACTAGCCCCCTTAATCCGAGCAAACAAATCAGATAACAACGGCAAGGGGTACTGAAATTTAGCCGTGATCTTATTTAGAAGGCGGTAATCTATACAAGGTCTCAGCGAACCATCCTTCTTGGCTACAAAAAAGAACCCTGCTCCTAATGGCGACGATGACGGGCGAATATGACCCTTCTCCAGGGACTCCTTCACATAACTGCGCATAGCGGCGTGCTCAGGCACAGATAAATTAAACAATCGGCCTTTTGGGAACTTACTACCAGGAATCAAATTGATAGCACAATCACAATCCCTATGCGGAGGTAGGGCATCGGACTTGGGCTCATCAAATACATCCCGGTAATCAGACAAGAACTCTGGAACCTCAGAAGGGGTGGATGACGAAATTGACAGAAATGGAACATCACCATGTACCCCCTGACAACCCCAGCTGGACACCGACATTGATTTCCAATCTAATACTGGATTATGGACTTGTAGCCATGGCAACCCCAACACGACCACATCATGCAGATTATGCAACACCAGAAAGCGAATAACCTCCTGATGTGCAGGAGCCATGCACATGGTCAGCTGGGTCCAGTACTGAGGCTTATTCTTGGCCAAAGGCGTAGCATCAATTCCTCTCAATGGAATAGGACACTGCAAGGGCTCCAAGAAAAACCCACAATGCTTAGCATACTCCAAGTCCATCAAATTCAGGGCAGCGCCTGAATCCACAAATGCCATGACAGAATACGATGACAAAGCAGATCAAGGTAACGGACAGAAGAAATTTTGACTGTACTGTACCAATGGTGGCAAACCTAGCGAACCGCTTAGTGCGCTTAGGACAATCAGAGATAGCATGAGTGGAATCACCACAGTAGAAACACAGCCCATTCAGACGTCTGTGTTCTTGCCGTTCAACTCTGGTCAAAGTCCTATCGCACTGCATAGGCTCAGGTTTAAGCTCAGGTAATACCGCCAAATGGTGCACAGATTTACGCTCACGCAAGCGTCAACCAATCTGAATGGCCAAAGACATAGACTCATTCAAACCAGCAGGCATAGGAAATCCCACCATGACATCCTTAAGGGCTTCAGAGAGGCCCTTTCTGAACACAGCTGCCAGCGCAGATTCATTCCATTGAGTGAGCACGGACCACTTTCTAAATTTCTGACAATATAACTCTATCTCATCCTGACCCTGACAAAGAGCCAGCAAATTTTTTTCTGCCTGATCCACAGAATTAGGCTCATCGTACAGCAATCCGAGCGCCAGGAAAAACGCATCGATATTACTTAATGCAGGATCTCCTGACGCAAGAGAAAATGCCCAGTCCTGAGGGTCGCCACGCAAAAAAGAAATAATGATCAAAACCTGTTGAACTGGATCACCAGAGGAGCGAGGCTTCAAGGCCAGAAATAGTTTACAATTATTTTTGAAACTCAGAAACTTAGTTCTATCACCAAAAAACAAATCAGGAATAGGAATTCTTGGTTCTAACATAGATTTCTGATCAATAGTGTCTTGAATCTTTTGTACTCTTGCCGAGAGCTGATCCACACATGAAGACAGACTTCTAATGTCCATTGCTACACCTGTGTCCTGAACCACCCAAATGTCTAGGGGAAAAAAAAGGCAAAACACAGTGCAGAGAAAAAAAAATGGTCTCAGAACTTCTTTTTTCCCTCTATTGAGAATCATTAGTACTTGGGCTTCCTGTACTGTTATGATTAGGCAATTCAGTACCACAGTGAACATAGAGGTCAGAGCACATACAGTGATCTGACAATAATCCAAAAACATAGAACGAGCTCTGAGACGTGGGAACTCTGTTGACCGCAATCCCTAATCCTATCCAACAACACTAGAGGCAGCCGTGGATTGCGCCTAACGCTACCTATGCAACTCGGCACAGCCTGAGAAACTAGCTAGCCTGAAGATAGAAAATAAGCCTACCTTGCCTCAGAGAAATACCCCAAAGGAAAAGGCAGCCCCCCACATATAATGACTGTGAGTAAGATGAAAAGACAAACGTAGAGATGAAATAGATTTAGCAAAGTGAGGCCCGACTTTCTGAACAGAGCGAGGATAGGAAAGAACTTTGCGGTCAACACAAAACCCTAAAAACCACGCAAAGGGGGCAAAAAGACCCTCCGTACCGAACTAACGGCACGGAGGTACACCCTCTGCGTCCCAGAGCTTCCAGCAAACAAATAGATAAGCTGGACAGAAGAAAAGCAAACAAAATAGCAAAGGAAAACTTAGCTATGCAGAGCAGCAGGCCACAGGAACGATCCAGGAGGAAAACAAGTCCAATACTGGAACATTGACAGGAAGCCAGGATCAAAGCACTAGGTGGAGTTAAGTAGAGCAGCACCTAACGACCTCACCACATCACCTGAGGGAGGAAACTCAGAAGCCGCAGTACCACTTCCCTCCACCAACGGAAGCTTACAGAGAGAATCAGTCGAAGTACCACTTGTGACCACAGGAGGGAGCTCTGCCACAGAATTCACAACAGACTTCTCAGTGTAGGTGTATATGTGGCTTGGTTTATATGATTTAATAAGTTATCTCAGTATAATACCATTTTTTTTCAGCAGGTAGAAAATGCAATCTGCAAACTAATAGGAAATTGGATAAAGAGAGAGTGCAAGTCATGCAAGTATAATGATGATCCATACAAAGGGGAGCGATGAATGATGACTTAATGACAAGTAATGAGGGATGGGTGATGACTGGTCACTTATGCTAATTACACTCGTTTAAGAGCTTGTTTCTGGTTTGTGGTTATGTTCACACTTGCATCAGATCCTCTGTCATATTTCCGAAGAAAATAGCTGTGCATGCGGACTCTTGAAAAAAAAAATGCTTCCTCAAAGCCAAAAATCAACTGTTCTAAAGGGTTTAAACCACAATTTCATAAATGGCAAAATTGGATGTTTTTGAAGGTCACTTGGGTTAGTAATTGGTTTGCTGCACACTGTTGTATACACAGTAAGTTTTAGTTCATTGACTTCTGCTCTTGCACTTCCTTTTATAATACAAATCCTAAAAATAGCACTTTCACACCAATTACTCTTATAATTTCGCCAGAGTTGATAACTTGAGGAGGAGCTCATGAAATCATAAGGTGAGCGTTTTCCTAAATCTGGCCATAAGGGCGTATCAAATAAATAAGTATAAAACTAAACTGCACAAACAAAAAGAAATCTGAAATGTAAACCTGGAGCTCAGTAACAGAAAGGAGCATCTAAAATACCAGTCTGAAACACTAAAGTTCCTGGTGACATAGATCGGGCAACATAGGGGCCCTGGATTAGCAACATAGTGAGCCAGGATGGGGCAACATATGGGCACAGGATGGGGACATTATTAAATAAAGGGGCCCAGGATGGTGCACATTATTAAATATAGAGGCCGAGTATGGGGGACAATATTAAATAAAAGGGGCTAGGATGGAGGACATTATTAAATAAACGGGCACAGGATGGTGCACATTATTAAATCTAGAGGCCCAGTATCGGGGACATTATTAAATAAAGGGGTACAGGATGGAGGACAATATTAAATAAAGGGGCCCGGGATGGAGGGCATTATTAAATTAAGAGGCCCGGGATGGAGGAAATTATTAATTAAAGGTGCACAGGATGGAGGACATTATTAAATAAAGAGGCCCAGGATGGAGGACATTATTAAATAAACGGGCACAGGATGGTGCACATTATTAAATCTAGAGGCCCAGTATCAGGGACATTATTAAATAAAGGGGCCCAGGATGGTGCACATTATTAAATGTAGAGGCTGAGTATGGGGGACAATATTAAATAAAGAGGCCCAGGATGGAGGACATTATTAAATAAACGGGCACAGGATGGTGCACATTATTAAATCTAGAGGCCCAGTATCGGGGACATTATTAAATAAAGGGGTACAGGATGGAGGACAATATTAAATAAAGGGGCCCAGGATGGATGAAATTATTAATTAAAGGAGCACAGGATGGAGGACATTATTAAATAAAGAGGCCCAGGATGGAGGACATTATTAAGTAAAGAGACCCAGGATGAGGGACAATGTTAAGCAAAGGTGCCCAGAGTGGGGCACATTATTAAATAAAGAGACTCAGGATGGGGGACATTTTTACCCATTTAACGACTGCCGATATGCCTTTTAACGGTGGTGGTTAAGGGGCTTTATTCCACAGCACCGCTTTTTAATGGCGCTGAGGACTAAGAGTACAACGCCACGTGGCGGCAGCGATTCCCGCGGGTGTCAGCTGTATATGACAGCTTACACCCTGCAGTTTGCCACCTGGACAGTTTTGCAACCAATCGGGACCGAATAACAACACCTTAAATATTATGTACCCAAAATGTTACCAATGAAAACACCAATTTATCCCACACAAAACCAGTCCCCACTCAGGTCCGTCATCTGTCACTGGAACTATAGGGGGTTTCCACATTACTGGTAGAACAAAGACTCTGGAAAAGCGACATTGCTCCCGCTCCCTTAAATAAAACCCAGTGACTTCTGCGCTCCCTGAACCCAAACGACCCCCCTCCTTCTGAGCCTCACTCTGTCTAAACCACAGTAAGCAGCCCCATGTTTGGCATTATTGTAATGGAGAGAAGGCACTTAATTTACCGATGCGCATTGCCAGAAGCACAAGCTGAGCACAATATATGGGGGCTCTACACCGTATGGGGACACAATGTATGGGAGGTGCAATTTCTACAATGGGGTCACTTTCGAGGTTTTTCTGCTGTTCTGGCACATTCGACCTCTAGGACAACACAAATGTGGCCTGCAAACTTTTCTAGCAAAATCTGTGTCAAATTGCCAGATAGCGCTACTTACTTCTCAGCACTGACGTGTGGCCAAACAGTAATTTCTGACAACACATGGGGAAGCACCACATTCCGGAGAAATGGTGCAATAAATTGTGGGGTTTAGTGTCACCTATTAACCCTTGTGTGCAAATTTGTAACAAATACAAAAATTACACTTTTACCGCTAAAATGTCATATTTCCACATCTCAGTGTAATACAATTCCTTGAGGGGTCTAGTTTCCTAAATGGGGTCACTTGTGGGGGGTTTCTGTTGTTTTCACATGTCAGGGGCCTTTCAAATGCGACATGGCATTCACAATCTATCACAGGCAAATAGCGGTGTTTCCTTTCCTGCAATGTGCCCAAGCAGAAGTTTTTGACCACATATGGGGTATTGTCGTGTTCAGAACAGATTGCACAACAAATTATAGCATCCATGTTCTCCTATTATTCATTGTGAAAGTTATAAATTTGGGGCTAAAAAAGCATTTGTGAAAAAAATTTAAATTTTCAATATGACGACCTAATGTTATTAAATTCTGTTTAGTACCTGTGGGTTCAAAATCCTCACTATACCCCTGAATTAAATCTTTGAGAGGTGTCGTTTTTAAAATGTGGTAACTTGTGTTTTTTTTTCACTGTTTAGGCACATGAGGGACTCTCTAAATGCAACATGACATCTGAAGACATCCCATCAAAGTCTGCATTCCAAAACGTCACTCCATTTCCAAGCCTTGTTGTGCGCCTAAACAGTAGTTTTCTTCCACAAATGGGGTATCGGAGTACTTAGGAGAAATTGCAAAACAAATTTTGGGGTCCATGTTCTCCTGTAATCCTTGTGAGAATAAAAAATTTGGGGCTAAAATTACATTTTTGTAGGTAAAATTAGATTTTTTATTTTCACAGCTCTACATTAGAAACATCTGTGAAGCACCTGGGGGTTCAAGTTGCTCACCACACATCTAGATACATTCCTTGAGGGGTATAGTTTTCAAAATGGGTTCAAATGTAGGGGGTTTCCACAGTTTAGGCACATCAGGGGCTCTCAAAATATGACATGGCGTCTGCTCTCGATTCCAGCCAATTTTGAGTTCAGAAAGTCAAATGGTGCACCTTCCCTTCCAAGAGCTGCCATGCGCCCAAACAGTGGTTTTCCCCCACATATGGGGTATCGGCGTACTTAGCAGAAATCGCACAACAAATTTTAGCGGACATTTCTCCTGTTACACTTGTGAAAATAACAAATTTTTGGCTAAAGTTAAATTTTTAGAATGATGTCACTTTTGAGTATTTTCTGTCATATAAGCCCCCAAACTTACTTCAAAGGTGAAGGGGTCCCTAAAAAAATGATTTTGGAAATTTTGTTGGAAAGTGAAAAATTGCTGATCAACTTTTAACCCTTCTAACTTCCTAAATAAAAGATAATGTGTTTACAAAATTATGCAGTTGTAAAGCAGACATGTGGAAAATATTATTAACTATTTTGTGTAACATACAGTACAGACCAAAAGTTTGGACACACCTTCTCATTTAAAGATTTTTCTGTATTTTCATGACTATGAAAATTGTACATTCACACTGAAGGCATCAAAACTATGAATTAACACATGTGGAATTATATACTTAACAAAAAAGTGTGAAACAACTGAAAATATGTCTTATATTCTAGGTTCTTCAAAGTAGCCACCTTTTGCTTTGATGACTGCTTTGCACACTCTTGGCATTCTCTTGATGAGCTTCAAGAGGTAGTCACTGGAAATGGTTTTCACTTCACAGGTGTGCCCTGTCAGGTTTAATAAGTGGGATTTCTTGCCTTATAAATGGGGTTGGGACGATCAGTTGTGTTGTGCAGAAGTCTGGTGTATACACAGCTGATAGTCCTACTGAATAGACTGTTAGAATTTGTATTATGGCAAGAGAAAAGCAGCTAAGTAAAGAAAAACGAGTGGCCATCATTACTTTAAGAAATGAAGGTCAGTCAGTCTGAAAAATTGGGAAAACTTTGAAAGTGTCCCCGAGTGCAGTTGCAAAAACCATCAAGCACTACAAAGAAACTGGCTCACATGAGGACCACCCCAGGAAAGGAAGACCAAGAATCACCTCTGCTTCTGAGGATAAGTTTATCCGAGTCACCAGCCTCAGAAATCCAGGTTAACAGCAGCTCAGATTAGAGACCAGGTCAATGCCACACAGAGTTCTAGCAGCAGACACATCTCTACAACAACTGTTAGGAGGAGACTTTGTGCAGCAGGCCTTCATGGTAAAATAGCTGCTAGGAAACCACTGCTAAGGACAGGCAACAAGCAGAAGAGACTTGTTTGGGCTAAAGAACACAAGGAATGGACATTAGAACAGTGGAAATCTGTGCTTTGGTCTGATGAGTCCAAATTTGAGATCTTTGGTTCCAACCACCGTGTCTTTGTGCGACGCAGAAAAGGTGAACGGATGGACTCTACATGCCTGGTTCCCACCGTGAAGCATGGAGGAGGAGGTGTGATGGTGTGGGGGTGCTTTGCTGGTGACACTGTTGGGGATTTATTCAAAATTGAAGGCATACTGATCCAGCATGGCTACTACAGCATCTTGCAGCGGCATGCTATTCCATCCGATTTGCGTTTAGTTGGACCATCATTTATTTTTCAACAGGACAATGACCCCAAACACACCTCCTGGCTGTGTAAAGGCTATTTGACCAAGAAGGAGAGTGATGGGGTGCTACGCCAGATGACCTGGCTTCCACAGTCACCAGACCTGAACCCAATCGAGATGGTTTGTGGTGAGCTGGACCGCAGAGTGAAAGCAAAAGGGCCAACAAGTGCTAAGCATCTCTGGGAACTCCTTCAAGATTGTTGGAAGACCATTTCTGGTGACTACCTCTTGAAGCTCATCAAGAGAATGCCAAGAGTGTGCAAAGCAGTCATCAAAGCAAAAGGTGGCTACTTTGAAGAACCTAGAATATAAGACATATTTTCAGTTGTTTCACACTTTTTTGTTAAGTATATAATTCCACATGTGTTAATTCATAGTTTTGATGCCTTCAGTGTGAATGTACAATTTTCATAGTCATGAAAATGCAGAAAAATCTTTAAATGAGAAGGTGTGTCCACACTTTTGGTCTGTACTATAACTTTTTGCTTTAAGGGCATAAAAATTAAAAGTTTGAAAAATTGGAAAAATGTTTACATTTTCGCAAAATTTCTGATATTTTCACAAATAAACGCGACTCATATCGAACAAATTTTACCATATCATAAAGTTCAGTATGTAATGAAAAAAAAACAGTCTGAGAACCAGTTGGATCCATTGAAGCGTTCCATAGTTATTGCCTCATAAAGTCACACTGGCCAAATTTCAAAAATTTGGCCTGGTCATTAAGGTCAAAATTGGCTCAGTCACTAAGGGGTTAAATAAAGAGGCCCAGAATGGGGAACAATATTAAACAAAGGTGCCCAAGATGGGGCACATTATTACGTAAAGTGGCCTGGATGGGGGACATTATTAAATAAAGAGGACTTACTGTTTCTACTTAGAGCAGAGAAAAGAGAATAATTAGCTGGATAGAATGACAAAATGAGCAATTGTAAGTACGCAGTGTCATATAATATGATGACTGTAATATATTATTTATGCTAGTATTGTTGCCTCTCCGGTGGTCTACCTATCCACCTCCCCTCCGCACCCTTACCAACCAAACCATCTTTTCCAACAATAAACACATACACAAAAGCTTTGGATAATTGGCTACAGTGGCCTTTATTATAAATAATACAAACATTTATTAAACCATTTATAAAGGGCAGTAAGGTCCTTGAAGCTGCAAGATCTGGTGACCTAAAACAACCATAAGCAAAACATGAATACTTCCAGCCGCAGCCCACAGGTTTAGATGAACCAAAAACCCAAAGGGTTTTTTAACGGATAACCGCTAACTTGGCATCCATCATTCCTTTACTTTAAACCACACCAATTACAAGACCAAATAACCAACTTTTAACTGGGGAATCCGTGTCCTGATGAATCCCCCATATCAATTTTAAACCAACGTCATGGACCCCGCCTCTACCCCCTTAAAAGTGTACAGTTGTGTAATAAGTTGTGCTGCTATGTATATAGTATGTTACTATGTGTAGGGTATGTATTGATTCCTTGTGGTTATGTGTCTATAGTGATAGGTTAAGTGATGTGACAGCTCTATAGGGGAGATCTGTTATGATCTGGTGGTTTAGGAACAACATGAGACAAGCTCTGAAGGAGGTGGTATCTGTACTGACCGCAAACCCTGAACCTAGCAGCGCAACTAAAAATAGCCGTGGGGGGTACCTGACGCTCCCTAGACCCCTCGGCACAGCCTAAGATCTAACTTCCCCTAAAGATGGAAACAGGAAACCTATCTTGCCTCAGAGAAAATCCCCAAAGGAAAGATAGCCCCCCACAAATATTGACGGTGAGAGGAGGGGAAAATAACATGCGCAGAAATGAAATCAGATTTTAGCATAGGAGGCCAGTCTAGCTTGATAGATAGGACAGGAAAGGATACTGTGCGGTCAGTATAAAAACTACAAAACAATCCACACAGAGTTTACAAAATCTCCACACCTGACTAAAGGTGTGGAGGGTAAATCTGCTTCCCAGAGCTTCCAGCTAACAGAAAAAATCCATACTGACAAGCTGGACAAATATAGAATGCACAGAACAATAAGTCCACAACATGTGGACTGAAATGAGCAAAGCCAGAACTTATCTTTGCAGAACTGGTCAGGAAACCAGGAGAATCCAAGCAGAGATGTGAATCCAGCCAGGAACATTGACAAGTGGCACAGGCTGAAGAAAGAGCCAGACTTAAATAGCGGACAATAAGTGGATGCAGCTGATGACAGCTAACTCCAAGGAGCAGCCATACCACTAGAAACCACAAGAGGGAGCCCAAGAGCAGAACTCACAAAAGTGCCACTTACAACCACCGGAGGGAGCCCAAGAGCGGAATTCACAACAGAGATCGTCGAGGGACACTCGTTATTAAATGGACTCGACGGACCAGGGAGTATTTGTGTTGATTTATTATTTTGTATTTTTTTTGCAAGGGATCGATGGCTTTGGGTAATTAGGCCTGATTGTAAGTATTGTGAAATTAAAGGATATTAAAATATTCTTTATTTAACCCTTTCACTACTATAGGATTAGTAATGGATAGGTGTCTTATTGACGCCTCTCCATTACTAACCGGTCTTAATGTCACATTACAATCAAAGGTGACATTAACCCCTTATTACCCCATATGCTACAGGGCAGTGGGAAGAGAGAGGCTAAGTGCCGGAATTGGCGCATCTTACAGATGTGCCATTACTGGGGCAGCTGGGAGCTGGTGTTTGTAGCCGGGGGGCCAATATTCATGGCCCCTCTTTAGGCTATGAATATCAGCCCACAGCTGTTTGCATAGCCATTCTGGCTATTAATTATAGGGGTGCCCCCACATCATTTTTTGGGGGGTCCACCTATTTTTAATAGCCAGTAAAGGCTAAATATACAGCTGCGGCTTGAGATTCATAGCCTGGGAAGATCCATGGGTAATTAACCCCTTCCCAGGCTATAAACATCGGCCCCGGGCCATCGGCTTTCCCTCTCTGGCACAGAAAATTGTGCGGGAGCCCACGCCATTTTTTTTTTCAATACACGGCACTACCGCCGGCACTCGGGACCTGAGCGTGCGGCTGCATGTATTTCTATGTAGCTGAAGGCTCCGGTCCCAGTGCCGGCGCCAGTGCCGGGTATTGAGGTGAGAAACTCCTGCGAGTTTGTCGCAAGTGTGGCCCCGGCCTAACGCAGATTATGTGTGTGTGTGTGTCTTTATTTAACTCTTTAGTACATTTTATTATGTTTATTACTTAACCCCTTTACCCCCAAGGGTGGTTTGCACGTTAATGATCGGGCCAATTTTTACAATTCTGACCACTGTCCCTTTATGAGGTTATAACTCTGGAACGCTTCAACGGATCCCAGTGAATCTGACATTGTTTTCTCGTGACATATTGTACTTCATGACAATGGTAAAAATTATTTGATAGTACCTGCGTTTGTGAAAAAAACGGAAATTTGGCGAAAATTATGAAAATTTCGCAATTTTCCAACTTTGAATTTTTATGCAATTAAATCACAGATATATGTCACACAAAATACTTAATAAGTAACATTTCCCACATGTCTACTTTACATCAGCAGAATTTTGGAACCAAAATTTTTTTTTCTTAGGGAGTTATAAGGGTGAAAATTTGACCAGCAATTTCTAATTTCTACAACACCATTTTTTTTTTAGGGACCACATCTCATTTGAAGTCATTTTGAGGGGTCTATATGATAGAAAATACCCAAGTGTGACACCATTCTAAAAACTGCACCCCTCAAGGTGCTCAAAACCACATTCAAGAAGTTTATTAACCCTTCTGGTGCTTCACAGGAATTTTTTGAATGTTTAAATAAAAATGAACATTTAACTTTTTTTCACAAAAAATTTAATTCAGCTCCAATTTGTTTTATTTTACCAAGGGTAACAGGAGAAAATGGACCCCAAACGTTGTTGTACAATTTGTCCTGAGTATGCCGATACCCCACATGTGGGGGTAAACCACTGTTTGGGTGCATGACAGAGCTCGGAAGCAAAGGAGCGCCATTTGACTTTTCAATGCAAAATTGACTGGAATTGAGATGGGACGCCATGTTTCGTTTGGAGAGCCCCTGATGTGCCTAAACATTGAAATCCCCCACAAGTGACACCATTTTGGAAAGTAGACCCTCTAAGGAACTTATCTAGAGGTGTGGTGAGCTCTTTGACCCACTAAGTGCTTCACAGAAGTTTATAATGTAGAACCGTAAAAATAAAAAATCATATTTTTTCACAAAAATTATCTTTTCGCCCCCAATTTTTTATTTTTCCAAGGGTAAGAGAAGAAATTGGACCGCAAAAGTTGTTGTACAATTTGTCCTGAGTACGCTGATACCCCATATGTGGGGGTAAACCACTGTTTGGGCGGATGGGAGAGCTCGGAAGGGAAGGAGTGCCATTTGATTGCAGACTTAGATGGAATGGTCTGCAGGTGTCACATTGCGTTTGCAGAGCCCCTAATGTACCTAAACAGTAGAAACCCCCCACAAGTGACACCATTTTGGAAAGTAGACCCCCTAAGGAACTTATCTAGATGTGTGGTGAGCGCTTTGACCCACCAAGGGCTTCACAGAAGTTTATAATGGAGAGCCGTAAAAATAAAACAAAAATTTTTTCCCACAAAAATTATTTTTTAGCCCCCAGTTTTGTATTTTCCCGAGGGCAACAGGAGAAATTGGACCCCAAAATTTGTTGTCCAATTTGTCCTGAGTGCGCTGATACCGCATATGTGGGGGGGAACCACTGTTTGGGCGCATGGGAGGGCTCGGAAGGGAAGGAGCTCCATTTGGAATGCAGACTTAGATGGAATGGTCTGCAGGTGTCACATTGCATTTGCAGAGCCCCTAATGTACCTAAACAGTAGAAACCCCCCACAAGTGACACCATTTTGGAAACTAGACCCCCTAAGGAACTCATCTAGATGTGTTGTGAGAGCTTTGAACCCCCAAGTGTTTCACTACAGTTTGTAACGCAGAGCCATGAAAATTTAAAAAAAAAATCTTTCCCCCCAAAATTATTTTTTAGCCCCCAGTTTTGTATTTTCCCGAGGGTAAGAGGAGAAATTCGACCCCAAAATTTCTTGTCCAATTTGTCCTGAGTGCGCTGATACCCCATATGTTGGGGGGAACCACCGTTTGGGCGCATGGGAGGGCTCGGAAGGGAAGGAGTGCCATTTGGAATGCAGACTTAGATGGAATGGTCTGCAGGCGTCACATTGCGTTTGCAGAACCCCTAATGTACCTAAACAGTAGAAACCCCCCACAAGTGACCCCATATTGGAAACTAGACCCCCCAGGGAACTTATCTAGATGTGTTGTGAGAACTTTGAACCCCCAAGTGTTTCACTACAGTTTATAACACAGAGCCGTAAAAATAAAAAATCTTTTTTTTCCCACAAAAATTATTTTTTAGCCCCCAGTTTTGTATTTTCCCAAGGGTAACAGGAGAAATTGGACCCCAATAGTTGTTGTCCTATTTGTCCTGAGTACGCTGATACCCAATATGTTGGGGTAAACCCCTGTTTGGGCACACGGGTGAGCTCGGAAGGGAAGAAGCACTGTTTTACTTTTTCAACGCAGAATTGGCTGGAATTGAGATTGGACGCCATGTCGCTTTTGGAGAGCCCCTGATGTGCCTAAACAGTGGAAACCCCCCAATTATAACTGAAACCCTAATCCAAACACTCCCCTAACCCTAATTCCAACGGTAACCCTAACCACACCTCTAACCCAGACACACCCCTAACCCTAATCCCAACCCTATTCCCAACTGTAAATGTAATCTAAACCCTAACTGTAACTTTAGCCCCAACGCAAACTGTAGCCCTAACCCTAGCCCTAACCCTAGCCCTAACCCTAGCCCTAACCCTAGCCCTAACCCCAGCCTTAACCTTAGCCCTAACCCTAGCCCTAACCCTAACCCTAACCCTCATCCTAACCCTAGCCCTAACCCTAGCCCTAATGGGAAAATGGAAATAAATACATTTTTTAATTTTTCCCTAACTAAGGGGGTGATGAAGGGGGGTTTGATTTACTTTTGTAGCGGGTTTTTTAGCGGATTTTTATGATTGGCAGCCGTCACACACTAAAAGACGCTTTTTATTGCAAAAAATATTTTTTGCGTTACCACATTTTGAGAGCTATAATTTTTCCATATTTTGGTCCACAGAGTCCTGTGAGGTCTTGTTTTTTGCGGGACGAGTTGACGTTTTTATTGGTAACATTTGCGGGCACGTGAAATTTTTTTATCGCTTTTTAATTCGCTTTTTGTGAGACAGAATGACCAAAAACCAGCTATTCATGAATTTCTTTTGGGGGAGGTGTTTATACCGTTCCGCGTTTGGTAAAATTGATAAATCAGTTTCATTCGTCAGGTCAGTAAGATTACAGCGACACCTCATTTATATCATTTTTTTATGTTTTGGCGCTTTTATGCGATAAAAAATATTTTATAGAAAAAATAATTATTTTGGCATCGCTTTATTCTCAGGACTATAACTTTTTTATTTTTTTGCTGATGATGCTGTATGGCAGCTCGTTTTTTGCGGGACAAGATGGCGCTTTCAGCGGTACCATGGATATTTATATCTGTCCTTTTGATCGTGTGTTATTCCACTTTTTGTTCGGTGGTATGATAATAAAGCGTCGTTTTTTGCCTCGTTTTTTTTTTTTTTTTCTTACGGTGTTTACTGAAGGGGTTAACTAGTGGGCCAGTTTTATAGGTCGGGCCGTTACGGACGCGGCAATACTAAATCTATGTACTTTTATGGTTTTTTTTTATTTATTTAGATAAAGAAATGTATTTATGGGAATAATATATATATTTTTTTTCATTATTTAGGAATATTTTTTTTTATTTTTTTTTTACACATTTGGAAATTTTTTTTTTAACTTTTTTACTTTGTCCCAGGGGGGGACATCACAGATCGGTGATCTGACAGTTTGCACAGCACTCTGTCAGATCACCGATCTGATAGCAGTGCAGGCTGCTTCACAGTGCCTGCTCTGAGCCACCTCCCTCCTTGCAGGACCCGGATCCGCGGCCATCTTGGATCCAGGCCTGGAACAAGCAGGGAGGGAGGTAAGACCCTCACAGCAACGCGATCACATCGCGTTGCAGCGGGGGGCTCAGGGAAGCCCGCAGGGAGCCCCCTCCCTGCGCGATGCTTCCCTGCATCGCCGGCACATCGCGATCATCTTTGATCGCGGTGTGCCAGGGGTTAATGTGCCGGGGGCGGTCCGTGACCGCTCCTGGCACATAGTGCCGGATGTCAGCAGCGATAGGCAGCTGACACCCGGCCGCGATCGGCCGCGCTCCCCCCGTGAGCGCCGCCGATCGCGCTGGACGTACTATCCCGTCCGTGGTCATGGGGGCCCACCCCACCTCGACGGGATAGTACGTCCCATGTCAGAAAGGGGTTAACATCGGTCTTGGTATTATCTATCTATCCATCTATCTATATATATATCTATCCATCTATTTATAGATATATCCATCGATATATAGATCTATCTATTTCTAGATAGATCTATCGATAGATACAGTAGATCTATAGATAGATGGATAGTGTGCCTCCATACTGGCTCCATGTCTATGACGCCACTGATTGCATAACTTCAAGCACCCTGTGTGCCTCCATACCAGCTCCATGCCTATGACGCCACCGTTTGCATCCTGCAGCACATGACAAGCTGTTTCCTTTTAGGCTGTAACTTGCTTATAGTAAACATCACAGTAACATCACCACAGTATGAATGAGCCCGAACGCAGTGTTGCCGAAAGTGATGTGTTACGTGGCAGATGCGGAAAAACTGCCGGATCTGCCATGAATGGCAAAAATCGCTGATGTGAAAGTAGCCTAAGTCACTGCCGACAGTGTCTGCATTAGTCATACTGACCAATGGGGGAGGCAGCACTAAAAGCGCCTAGGGTAGCAGAAAACTCTAAATACAGCCCTGCTTATACCACTAAATCCTCCTTGTGCTCACTTGTTAACCGAACATAGTGATCCAAGGGCTATGACCTCCGCTG